>NC_023165.2:2555000-3180000 GCF_000231095.2 Oryza brachyantha | reverse complement strand
CGATCGTGTCGCGCGCGCGACGGACGGGCCGGCGGAGCGAGCGAGGGCCGTGCGCGTCTCCGCGCGTCGCGGGTACCCGTACGCGCACAGCGCGCACGTCGCAACGTGGGCACCGAAACGGCGAAACGCCCCCCGCGTTTGTCTCTCCCGCTTGCTGCTCGACTGGTCGAGGCATGTAAATATGTAATGCACCGGGCCGCGACGGACGACGTGACCCGATCGATCGATCACGATTTGCAGGAATAAAGCCGTCCCGGCGATACGTCGATCGACAATACGAATCTCATCACCGGGGGAGAGTGGAGTAGGCTCGATCGATCGCTCGCCTGGGCCGAACACCACATGGGGGGATATGGCCAGCCACAGGGCGTGTGAGGGTGACAACACCAGGACCTGGCAGCTACATGTACACGACACATAATGTGATAATATGTGTAAAGCTTCATGTATGATTGCAGCATCCGATCCCAGGAGCGAGCATGAGCTTTCGCAGCGGCATCTTTGGCTTCAATCAGTGCCGATGTTCGTTCCTTCCTCCATATGTAGTCAAAAGCGGCGGAAGAGGCCACCATCGTAGCTACTGTGTATTTTTGGTTGTTCGTAATGCAGTGCAGGTGTAGCCTGGGTAGGCGCACCGTAACCTCTTCTTGTTTCAGCCTGTGCTTATTTGTGCTTCTTACCCTTGACATGGTTTTATTTACGCTTTTGCCTAAAGTTATGCAACAAAGCAAATTCCCCTCCTCATTTCTCCATTTTTCCATCTCTCCCCGGTCACATCACAATGGTGCCATCCTAACCCTGATTCCGCCGGTCCGTCCTATCCCGCCGTTGCCTAATGTCCCAATCCCATCTCTACTAGCCCCTTGCCCCGTCGTCACTAACTACTACCTTAACCAATGGTGTATCGAGGATTGTGGGTACGTATAGGTGATCATTTAGACAAGTATTATCTAATAATATTACGTGCTTTCCTAAAAAATATATAATTACTATATTTTTAAGTAATATATTATATTGAACAATTTTATAGTCCCTAAGTAGATATTGAGAAGTACCAAATTTTCAGTGTAAAATTTTGGTACCTCTTGATATAAAAATTTGGTATCTCATGTACATTCTCAAAGACTGTAAAATTGTTCTATTATTATATTACTGTCATAGAAGATCATACTGTAGAATTTATATGAAAGAAAATCGGTGATCATCAAAATTATGACTCTAGTTTTTACCGCCATGTATTTTAGTTTGATTTATTTTCAAAAAATGAACAATTTTAAGTTTAGAATAAACAAATACGAAATTGTCTATTTCTTACAATCAGAAATAAGTGTTACATAATTTAATTCTTAAATAAAATAAGAAATAACAGATGAATTAGGCTAGAGTTGGTATAGATGAGCCTTTTTAGAAACTATCTGGGCAAATATCAGGATAGTTTTCAATCAAATCTAGTGGAACAAGATAGTAGCTTTATCGTATTTGTTGTTGTTTTTGAGTAAAAAACAATTTCTTTCTGTTCTCGAAACTATCAAAAAAATATGGGTTAATTTGATCCGTGCCATTGAAATTATGCATATTCAAATAAATACCATTACAATTCGTCTATCCGTAACGGTGCCACCCAAACTTTGCAAAATTAAAATCATACCATTACCGTTACATTTTCCATCTTCTTCTCCATCCACACGTGGGACCCACCTGTCAGATTCATCTTCTTCGTCTGAACTTCACTTTCTCCGCCTCTCTCTCCACCGGCGTCGCATCCCCGTCCCCTCCACCTAGCTGTCGCCATTCGTTGTGTGCTTCTCGCTGTCCAGCACGATCGAGCCGGTCAACTGTGCCAGCAGCCGGCGGCACGAGGAGGACCTCTCACCTCGCTCATCCTCTCCCTCCCGGGAATGGACCACTGGTTCAACCATAACAGCGCCCATAGCCACTTCCAAGAGCTCCCGTCCTCGCCCTCTCCACCGCCACCACCCTCGCCGCAGCGATGATACATTATCTCGTGTTTTTACTAGTATTAAGATATTTGGTGTGTTGATGTTTGTCTGCATGCATGCATCAAAATCAAGGATTCAGTGTGGTGATGTTTGCCAGCGTGCATGCATGCATCAAAATCAGGATGCTCTCGGCGCACGCTGCTCCGCGACCTCGGCTCCACCGGCGATGTGCGCATCATGTTGGAGAGCGAGAAGCACACACAGACGGCGACGACGCTGCGGCGCCGGACGAGAGAGAGGTGGAGAAAGTGAAGTTTAGAGGAAGAAGATGAATATAACAGGTGGGTCCTACGTGTGGATAGAGAAGAAGATGGAAAATGTGACGGTGATAGTATGATTATAATTTTATAAAATTTGAGTGGCACCGTTATGAATAGATGAATTGTAATGACATTTATTTGAATATGCATACTTATTTATGAATTAGCATTTGGACCTTTGGAAACCATTCAAACCGATTTCATCCAAAGTCATTATCTTATTTCTTTAGTCTTCCCTGTTTTCGTCCATGCTTAGATCCGCCTATGGCCCCAGCCCATCATCGTTGGCTCGTTACCCTTGCCTCTGTCATCTTCACCGCCACCTCCATTGTCTCAAACCAGCCATCGCCGCTTGTGCCGATCACAGAATCGGTGGCGGCGCCGATTCCCCTAGTTGCTCGCACGCACGATCCGGCCATGGCGAAATCCTCCCCAACAACGGCATGCAGATCCAAGTGCTCTCCCAATTCGTCTGTATCCAAGTCCCTGGCCAAGGCCAAGTCAGTGGCGGCGCGCGGCGAGCTCGCCGCGCGCGCTAGTAGCAGTAGCAGTAGCACCCTGAGATCGAGGACACATAATTAGCTAGCCACGCTGATTCTTCCTTATCCATCCGTGCGAATGCGATGCAAGCATGGCAGGCCATCATCGATTAGGTTTAAATTTTTAACTCCTCGGTATTGCAAACCCGGACGATAGCCTCGGGATGCCAAATCTTGGTGTGTTTTTGGATGGATGGATGGATGATGTGGTTGACCAAACCCAGTTGTTTGTCCATTCATCATACGCATCTACTACTCCTACTACCTTTCCGTCTTTCTTTACCTTCCAATCCCGTTGACCTGGATATCACATCGCTACCTGCAGCTATCTGTGAATTGTTTGCGCAGCAAAGAGACATTCCCTTCTTGCACTGCACCGGACACATAGCAAAGCAGTCACTGTCGCAGTAGTACAGTACTTCAACATTTTATCATTCGTCTTATTTAAAACTTTTATAAAAAAAACTTAAAAAAATTAGTAACACATAAAATTTATTCACGTTTTATCATCTAATAACAATACAAATATTAATCATAAATAAATTCAAATAAGGCGAGAAATCAAACATTATATGCAAAAAATACTGACAACTGAATTTATTTTAGGACAAAGATAGTAGCACTGAATTATGCAGACAATTTGGCTTCATATGATCATTTTACAGTAGTTCAAATGCAGACAAGCTAAGCCACTCCTTTTATCCAGTATGGGTTGAATTGTGTTCTCTGCATGCAAGAGGGGATAGCACGCAGGCATGCAGCCGCATATATATATATATATTGCTTTAGGAAATCAATGTGCGGTTCACATAGAGTTCCTGCTGCTGCCATGCTTCGATCAGGAATTGAAAGTCCACTTACGTTATGCAGAATTGTAGATGTAGATATCGAGAAGTGTAGCCTTATATCTGCAATATGGACTGGATATTTTTCTCGCTTATCTGATAGCTAGCTAGGCCTTTTTAACTCCCATGCATGCACAATGTTCACTTTACCACTGCATCTAGCTACAAACTCCATATGTCAGATATGAATATATGATCCACACCAAAGGTATGTAGAGTTATGGACATGTAGGAGGTGTGTGCAACAAGAACAAGATCATGTCACGCCTTTCTGAAAACCTGCCAATACTGTTATCTTCAATGCCAAAACCGCGGCATCATATCTCCCTTTTTTTTTCAGAAGAAAACATGGTTTCAGACTTTCAGCAAATGCCAAGAAATATAAGCTCAACAGTAGATTAATACAAGCGACAAATTAACACAATGATGAAATGAATGAACACTGCTGCACCGTCAAGCCATCAAATTAGCCAGGATGCAATCATGGAAACCAGTGATAGCCAGCCTGCCTTTAATTAAGCTGACCTTTGCAAACCGACCAACCGAATTGAATCGGGTCTCCAAATAAAGAGAAAGAGAAATGTTCTTCTGCTCCTGCATGCAGTGTCCATGGTGCAGCTAGCAGAAGTGAGCTCACTGAAATTTGTTTTGCTCTTGGGCAGGGACTGCTTGGAATTGGATTCTAGCACAGCGATTTGACTCCAACATGGGAGCATGCGAGAGATACATGTCACTCATCACATCACCACTGCATGCCTCTGTACTGTATTGTATCCTTTCATACCAACTACTAACATAAATGGTGTGCATTTAGTTCAGCCGTGGGAATTAATTAATTAAAGCACATATTCCACATATATCCGTCCATTATCTCATCTTTATCTATATCTTATATCCCATATCTGTTGCATTAATCACAAATATAGGAAAGATTATTATATGTTCGTTTCTGTTTGACTATAACTTTCTCAACTTTTTAATCACCCATGACGACTGACCACTGCTGGTAAAACCAGGGTAAACTTTGAAATATTCATATTATGAGACTTTATATCATTATCTAGATTAATATAGACGTCCACAAATCTAAACATACAAGTAATATATATTGAGCGATGAATCTAAGTATAATTAGAATGGCTTATGTTATAAAACAAAGTGAGTATTACTTAGGTTTCAGAAGACACCAGAAGATACCTCATTTTTTAGAGTAAAATTCATAACAGAAATTATATATATATATATATATATATATTGTAAATTTTTGATACATTCAAGTTTTCATCATCGTAAATTTTTTAGGATAAATATAGGCCGACATGTATGTTACCGGTCAATGGCAAACACTGAAATTTTCACATATATTGATGTCTTTTTATTTAAGATGGGTTGGGTACATATATCCACGTTGGCTAGCTAGCCAAGCAACCATCCACGTGGCGGCTGGTTGTGCACGTCACACTATCTCCAACACATCAGCATTTCAGAAAAGGGAGAGAACTGTAGTGGACTTTGCACAAGATGCCGAGGTCGAGTACTCACGTATTAATATGACAATAATATGAGTTAATTAATTAATCGTTAATTAATTGCTTGATTTCGCTAAACGCTAGGCCCGACGTTGCACAGCCAAAATCCATACAGAGAAGAGAACCCACGGCCGCACGAGTGTGCTCCTCACCGAACTCGCTAGGCGTACCCGTGGCTGATGCGTTGTTGAGTTTTATATGGGTACACAGGGAGGATTCCTTCTTTGAAGGGTTATTGTCAGGCCTTTTTTTGATTCCAAAAGATCATATTACAGGATTAATTATTCTATAGTATTACTGAGTACTTATCTAGATGTGTTAGAATATAATCATAATGGACGAATATATGTGCCAAACCCCACAAACAGGGGAAAAAATATAGACAATCTGCATACACTAGTACAAATGATCGATAGAATTAAAGCTTATCCCTAGCATATGGAGCAAAATGAATATTAATACATGATTAAACAAGTATTAACAGTTAGAAACTTAAAATGAATTTATTTTATTTGCTAGGAAACTTCTATATAAAATTTTCCGCATGAAACGTGTCGTTTAACATTTCAGAAAATCATGCTCACACTAAACAAGGGATTAGCCCACTCCAAAGTCCAAATTTCTCCTCCAAACACTGCCTATACAAAACTATGGGTTACCAATGCAAACAAACTTACTCCATCTATTCCAAAATATAATATGCAACTGCCATTGATACAAAGACAAAAAAAAAAGAAGCTATAACCACATTCATGTTTAGATTTTCTTGATGCATGTATATATACATTTAATATGATTGAGTGTTTTGATGATGAAGAATTTAAATAAATCAAATTTAGAGGAGAGAGTCTAGTTAATGTATATTAATATGCACGTCTTATATCATGGAACAAAGAAAAAATTACACGCTATATTTTAAACAGAAAGAGTACATGGTAGAGATACAAGTGTTAAAAATATATGGTCTCAAACGCATTCCATTAATTAAATTGATGAAAATTATTCACTCCACGAAAAGTAATAAAAGCTCCATGCCACTATCTTATTAAGGATGAACACACACCTATATATAGCAAAATTCCTATTTACCGCCACTAGGCCATCCGGTCACTCTACTAGCAAAATTACTATCTTCGGGCTCCCCGACACTCGGTGGTGTACAGGTGTTGGTGCGCATAGCAGTTGGCACCCCTCTTTATTATACTATTACTACAATATTATAATAACAATATAATTTTGTTCCTCTCTCTATGATTGTTAGCTCGAGCGGACGTGCGGCCGCATCCTGGCTAGGAGTACGCCGCTAGCTAGCCCGGTCCGCGTCGCGTCGCGTCTCGCCTCGCCTCTTTAAATGCCTCGCTCTCCGGAGGAGCGCAGCGCTCCATCCAGCACGCGCCTCCTCTCTCGCGCAGCTCTCCATTTCCTCCTCCTTCTCCGTCTCCGGCGGTAGCTCTCCCTCCTCCTCCTCCTCCTTACGTGTTCCTGGGTCGGTCGGACGGAGGCTGAGCACGTACGTGCTCGATCTCCCCCATGGCTCGCGGCAGCGGCGCCGGCGGCGGCGCCGGTGGGCTGGAGCTCTCGGTCGGCGCCGCCGGCGGCGGCAGTAGCGGTGGTCGTGGTGGTGCTGCGCGTGGCCGCCACGGCGACGCCGGCGCCGCCACGGCGGAGGAGGCGGCGGCGTCGATCAGCCTCGGGAGGCTCATCCTCGCCGGGATGGTCGCCGGCGGCGTGCAGTACGGGTGGGCGCTGCAGCTCTCCCTCCTCACCCCCTACGTCCAGGTATGCATATATGTTTGTACGTATGCACACGTGCATGATATGTGTAGCTTTCCTCGTCGATCGTCATGCATGCGTCTCAAACAACTCACTCTGAATACTCTGCAAAAAAAAGAAATTGGTACACGTACGCCTCCGTGCACATGTACATACGGCGACTCTTTTGCTGTTACTGCTCTAATCTGCAGGTAATTTAATCGAGGCTTTTTTATGATAGTTGAGAAGGTATATATTTAGAGGTGTTTTTTTAAGACGGTAAAATTTTCTCAATTTATTTAATTAGTCCTGAAACTTTGGGGAA
Organism: Oryza brachyantha; assembly: GCF_000231095.2. Lineage (NCBI taxonomy): Eukaryota > Viridiplantae > Streptophyta > Magnoliopsida > Poales > Poaceae > Oryza > Oryza brachyantha. The sequence goes on along the minus strand of NC_023165.2, from coordinate 3,172,750 downwards.
TTTTTTCTGTTTGTTTAGGGAGAAATTCCTTTCTTGAATTTCTCTTATCTTTTTTGGGACGGTAGATCTGACTGCTGTTTTGGAACGGTAAATTAATGCAGCAATAATTAGCTTACATGCCTTCGTCATTTTATCTCGGTTGTATATGTGCATGTGGACAAATATGCTTAGCCCTTATTTTTGTCATTTCGTAGTTATTCCGTTTCTTTTTCTTTTTGTTTTTGTTGCCAGTAGAGGATTCATCCTCTCGCATCTTCTATGAAAGGTCGCCGTTTTCTGCCTCTTTTCTCAAGAATCCGTATACCCAAAGAATCAAAAATACCTTTTGTAAATTCTTTTTGTGCACTTTGGTACAATCAGGCTAGCCAGCATGACACATAGCATCTGTACCGGTCTTTTCTACTGTACTGAGATTCACTCTACGCTTGACACGTATTATCTGATCGAACTTCTTGTTCGATTCTATTTTCCCTCAGATATTGCGCTCTTTATTTTATTCCATTTCACCTGAGATATGGCACATGCCATTAAAAAATAGAAATTTTACTTAAAAGTTTTACCAGTTTTACGATAGAAAATACAGTACATCTATATCTATATATATCTTCTTAAGATCATACAATTATCCCAAAATACATCACCAACTCACCTTAACCTTCACGTACTAAATAGTAACTACGTATATTAGGTCGTTATAGGCTTATAGTTAGAGCTGTTAAATAACATAAGTTGCCAAGGGAAAATTGAGTGGTGAAGAGTAACAGTGGAGAAGTAATCTGCTGTTCCTCCGAAAAGTAGGCAGACGATGGGTTCCTCCACTCTATTCTATATCAACCGCACGCCAGTAGAAACTGACGGTTTTATAAGCTTAAGCGAAACTACTTATTAACGATTAAAATAATTCTTAAGTATAGTTCTTATATACGTATCTTAGTGATTAAAAACAAAAACTAAAAAAATAAACTACGATTAAAAATTAACTCTAAAGTTAATTTTTAAATTAAAAATTTACTTATAAGCGTAAATATAAATAAAAAGATGGGACCAGATATTACTACTGATAGATAAGTAAGCACTTGTAAAATATTCTAAAACAAAGACACGATCTTTTCAGCAGTTATATCTTAGGCGTTTGCCTGAGATAAACAGCTTCTCGCTTCCTCTTTGTATCATTCCAAAATATTCAGTACTAGAATAGTACTACCTCTATTTTAAAATATAGTAAATTCTAAAGTTCAAATTTTATTTAAAATATAAAAATTTTATCTAACCAATTATAATCATCACCTATTTTCTCATCACAACCAATTATAATCATCACGTATTTAATTTTATCTATCTTCTTAATCTCTATGAAAAACTTTAGACCGTTTATATTTTGGGATACATGCAATTCATCACTCCTGATGGTCCATGCATCAGGTCTGACTAGGCACCTAGCTACTGTTGCAATTGAAGTATTTCTGGTGAATTTTATACTTACCTTAGCCTTCTCGAGCCAAGTGCCATAAAGCTGGTTGGTTCTGTAGGCAACTCCAATCCACTTCAACCATGCACATGAAAAAGTAAAATAAGGAAATTCTAGACCAGATATATATGTCCTGTGGACTGTAGAACGGTTGCAACAGAGCAATTGCCCAGGCAAATTAGGACATATCAAAATGGCCCTGTAGCCTGTTGGTGCTATGTTAGCATCCAAGCATTGCCATTTTAACGATTCTTAATTCTTCTCCTTATATGGGACAAGTGAAATAAAATTTAGCGACTGAACATACATAGAAAGATGAACAGTCTTTGCATGTTCAGTCATGCCATGGGAGAAAGAGAAGTGTGATCTGAAGTTATTGGATAGTTAACTTGTGGTTGTGGCATGCAAAGAAATGCATCCTGGAAGCAACAGTGCTGGGGGTATTTTCATCTTCTGAATTTCAGGGAATTTTATTGTGTTGTAATGTAATCAGTATGTGTTTTTCTCTTATCAAGTGGTAGTGTGGTATACATGCGCTGATGTTTCTGATTGTCTTCCACAGTGATGCAGATCTTGTTGACACTGCAAATTCAGCAAGCATAATCATATATATAGTCTTTTAGGGAGTCAAAAATGGTTATATATTGTCAGAGTAGTTCACAGTGAGGATGTTCATAAGACAAAACAACTTAATCTATTCGACGCACTGATTTTTATCTGACCTCTGCTGTTTACAGACACTCGGACTGTCGCATGCTCTTACTTCATTCATGTGGCTCTGTGGTCCTATTGCTGGCATGGTGGTAAGTAAAAAGTACCAAACAATTCATGATATGGAATATGTACTTCCTGCAATGTAAACTCAAGTAACTGTAAACCTTCACTACTACAAAAAACTTGGGTATCCTGAGCTCCTGTATCTACCAGAGTATGAAGCTACATTTTCTGTAGTTTCTGATTGTGCTATGCATGATCAGACTGTAATATTACCTCCGTCCCTAAATATTTGACGCCGTTGACTTTTTTATACGTATTTGACTATTCGTCTTATTAAAAAAATATCAAATGTGTAAAGCTATATATATGCATAAAAATATATTTAACAATACACGAAATGATATAAAAATAATTAATAATTAAGTAAATTTTTTAAATAAGACGAACGGTCAAACATGTATAAAAAAGTCAACGGCGTCAAACATTTAGGGATGGACGGAGTAACTCATAACTCATAAGCCTTCATAAAAATGTTGCTGTACAATTCATAAGAAGTTTTAATGCATTGATCCATTATCCTTTCCCAACCCTGCAGGTTCAACCATGCGTGGGACTGTACAGTGATAGGTGCACCTCAAAATGGGGAAGACGGAGGCCATATATTCTTACAGGATGTGTGCTGATATGCTTCGCTGTAAGAACCACTGTACCTTGCAATTTCATTCCTTAATCCTTAGTTGAATTTCCCATATTTTCTCCCATGTTGACGTTGAACTTGTGTGTGTAGGTCATAGTTATTGGGTTTTCAGCTGACATTGGATATGCCATGGGTGATACAAAGGAAGACTGCAGGTAACCTGAACATTTTGCATAGCATAACTAGCAGATAACAGTTATCTGATACAGAATGTAAAAAATGTAATGCAGTGTCTACCATGGATCTCGGTGGCATGCAGCAATTGTATATGTCCTGGGATTCTGGCTTCTTGATTTTTCCAACAATACTGTTCAAGTGAGTATCTTTATATGATGAATAATTTAACAATTTTACAGTTCTTAACAAGGTACCAAGAAGTACCAAAATTTCAGTGTAAAATTTTGGTACCTCTTGTTACCTAGGTGCTAGGAGTACTAAATTTTACATTAAAATTTTGGTACCTCTCCGTACCTACTCAAGGACTGTAAAATTGCTTTTATATAATAATCACGGTAAAGAAATTTGTACAAAGGATCATAACAAAAGTCTTTTTTTTTCTATGCGAATTCTAGGGTCCAGCACGTGCGCTAATGGCTGATTTATCAGGCGAGTTTTCATAGTCTTGTATATTTCAGAATTTACTAACGGTTTTTATGGCTCTGGTAGTTTCAGATTTCATAAAACTGATCGATTCCATGAACAAAATGTTGCAATTGTGTTCTGACATCAACCGAATTTGGGATCTGATCTCCTAATTTTCATTCTGTAGGACGGCATGGGCCCGGTACAGCCAACTCCATCTTCTGTTCTTGGATGGCTTTAGGAAACATCCTAGGATACTCCTCTGGTTCCACAAACAATTGGCACAAGTAAGTCCACTCGTTATATATAGTTTCAAACAGATTTGCTTTCACACACAAGTCTATTCAGAGGTTTCAAAAATAGTCTATTCAGTCGCATTCCATTTTTGGAAGAAGTAAAGTGAATTTCCTAGTATGTCTATAGAGAAGATGAAAATGTGTCTACAAGTATTGAGTTGCATTCTGCCTAATTAATTGCGCAGGTGGTTTCCATTCCTTAAAACAAGAGCTTGTTGTGAAGCTTGTGCAAATCTGAAAGGTGCATTTCTGGTGGCTGTGGTAAGTTTTGTTATTACCTCTTTAACTACCTGTTGGTGTACTTTCAGAATGTGCTGGTTCCAAAATTTGTAATAAGCAACCACCACTGAAAATATTACAATAGATTACTGACTTCCATACTGTTCCTGGCTTTCAATCCTGTCATATCCATTGCATAGTTTATAGGCCAAGGTGCTAAAACGTGTTTCCTTGTGTTTTTTCAGGTTTTCCTGTCCCTGTGCTTGGTTGTAACTCTGGTATTTGCCAGGGAGGTTCCATTCAAAGGAAATGCTGCCCTCCCAACAAAATCGAATGAGCCAGCTGAGGCTGAACCCACCGGACCACTAGCAATACTGAAAGGCTTCAAGAACTTACCTACTGGGATGCCTTCTGTGCTTATTGTAACTGGCTTGACCTGGGTATGCAACATACAATCTACTTCTATTACCAGCCAAAAAAAAAAACTTCTTCAGATTACTGAAAAAAAATGCTACTTACCTTTTCTACTTCACTTCAAGGTAGTAGTAGTAGTAGTATTTAGTCTGTCATTTAACCCTACTGTTGTTCATGTAGCTATCTTGGTTCCCATTTATCCTGTACGACACAGACTGGATGGGCCGTGAGATCTACCACGGTGACCCAAAGGGAACTGATGCTCAGATCGAGGCTTTTAACCAGGGAGTCCGAGCAGGTGCATTCGGCCTGCTACTGAATTCGGTATAATCTGGTTTCTGATTGCTACAACTTCTGCCAAATCTGTATTCAGCACAGCAGCTGATCATGGGGCTTTTTGATTGTGCAGATTGTTCTAGGATTCAGCTCATTCTTGATCGAACCGATGTGCCGGAAAGTCGGCCCGAGGCTCGTCTGGGTGACGAGCAATTTCCTCGTCTGCATCTCCATGGCTGCGACTGCCCTGATCAGCTTCTGGTCACTCAGGGACTTCCATGGATCTGTCCAGCGAGCCATCACTGCAGACAAGAGCATCAAGGCTGTCTGCCTCGTCCTCTTCGCGTTTCTTGGAATTCCTCTCGCCGTAAGCATCACTGACACTTCACCTCTACTCTACGTTGCTGTTTTTTTTGTTTTTCTCTGACGAATCGCTTGTCCTGACGACTGTCTCAAAATCGCACGCTGCAGATTCTGTACAGTGTTCCGTTCGCAGTGACGGCGCAGTTAGCAGCTACTAGAGGGGGCGGCCAAGGTATCATATGAATCCAAACATAGTTGCAGTTTTGTTCACGAATTCAGAGTGTTTGGGTGCTGGTTTAATCCATGGCGATTTGCAGGGCTCTGCACCGGCGTCCTCAACATCTCCATCGTGATCCCTCAGGTTAGCTAATCCATTTCCCTCGAAACAGAATCAGATTGCTAAGAAAGACACGATCATTTCGAGTGCACGCTAACCTAACGGCTGCGTGGTGTTCATGCTCAGGTGGTCATCGCGCTGGGAGCTGGGCCGTGGGACGAGCTGTTCGGGAAGGGCAACATCCCGGCGTTCGGCCTCGCCTCCGGCTTCGCGCTCATCGGCGGCATCGCCGGCCTCTTCCTGCTGCCCAAGATCTCCAAGCGCCAGTTCCGGTCCGTCAGCATGGGCGGCGGCCACTGACCGCTCTCGCCGTCGCCGTCGCCGTCGCCGTCGCCGTCGCCGGCGACCGGCCGGACTGGCGCTGGGCCTCGTAGTTCTCGTTGCACTGGATGATCAAAGGTCCCTTTTTTACATAGGGTTTAAGGTTGTTAATTAGGAAGGGTGAGGTGGCCCTGCAGCTGGGGCCCTCGCTTTGCCACCTCAGCAGAAAAAAAGGAATAAGCAGACGCAGAAAAAAAGAAAGGATTGGAACTGTATGACTGTTTTGGGTGTTTGTATGTGTGCATGGTAATTAGTGTGTGTAATGAGCAGAAGTGCAGTGAACTAGTGAAGTGAGCTTCCAGCATCATCTTTGTGGTGTATAACTCGTGTGCTCTAGCAAACACAAGGTATGTAGAGAGCTGAAGATGAATGCATGGAGATGTGCTGCTCAACTCTGCATTATGTGCATCATCATCTCTCAAAGATACTCATGCTTTTTTTAAACAAAACTTGGAGCCCCCAGAAGTACCACCTCCATCCCAAAATAAACGAATTTCTAAGTTTTTTATAGAATTTTTGACTCTTCGTCTTATTTGAAATTTTTAATGATTAATATTTTTTACTATTATTACATGATAAAACATGAATAGTACTTTACGTGTGACTAATTTTTTTAATTTTTAATAAATTTTTTAAATAAGACGGATGATCAAAAGCTCGACACTGGAAACTTAAAAATTCGTTTATTTTGGGTTGGGACGGGGTAGTAAACCTCAATGGCCGACGTTCATGTGGTCAAATGGGTGGGATGCCCCTACTCTTGAGCAGTGACGTATCTAGGATTTGTCGATAGTCCAACTAAATTTGTTTAAATATCACAAATATATCATACCAAATATATGTATAAGTTTAAAATTAATAAAAAAAATCAACATAACATATTATTAAGGGAGTTTCCTCCTTTTTTTCTCTCTTCATAGGAGTTATTTTTGTATATACATAGGTGCCTTATATTATGACATTTTTGGTGGTATAGGGCCTACTGGGACCATCTATGGATACGCCACTACTCTCGGGTGTCCTCGATAGAGTGTTTCATTCGGAAGATCGGTATGTCTGACCCCCATTGCATAGAATAAGGAGATATTAAACTATTCCTTTTTGTCACTTCATTTGTTAATTTTTGAATTTTGAATTGGTTGAATTATTTCTTTAAGCATTTGATTGGCTCTGGTTACATTAGAATGATTGAAATTGTAAGAATCAATGCAGAAATATTTATATTGTGATATAAAATTTAAATCATATAAATACTTATAGTATTTTGGAACAGAATGACTATACTGAGATCGAGAAAGAAGTTGTAGGAGTACTCAATTTCAAAAAAGAAGAAGAAGAAGAAGAAGAAGAAGAAGAAGAAGAAGAAGAAGAAGAAGAAGAAGAAGAAGAAGAAGAAGAAGAAGAAGAAGAAGAAGAAGAAGAAGAAGAATGATGTGGTAGGCACTAGTAGATGGGTAGAGGATGATGATTGGTCTAGAGATTTCGATTGGAGCGCCTTGTTTTGCTCCAACTGTCCTGTTCTTGTGGCTCGCTTTGCCATTAAAAACGCCGGTCGTTGACGGCGCCGGCTTTGAACGGGGAGGCTACTATGCTATCTCTACTGCATGATTGCCAACAACTCCAACCCGCTACGCCGGCAAGGCAACCGGTTCATGTCGCCGACGAAAACAAAACTGCCACACCAACGCGTAAAATGATGCAGTCCACCGCCGGCAAGATCTCTAGCTCCTGAAAAGGTCAAAAAGCATCCGAATTTTGGTCCTTTTCGAGGCAACTCGTCTGAATTTCGGTCAAAAATCATCCCATGGAGAAGCTTCTTATGCTCAGAAACTACACATGGATGCACGAAACGTCGGCATCTCATTGCATCACAACCGTTGGTTACACACAGAATTTCGATCACACACACGGCACACCATTCACAAGTGGGAGAAGAGCACCGGTGCACCACATCCAAGTGGCGCACGCACAAAAAAAAAATCATGCACGTACTGTCACGTCTCCAAATCTGAGAGAGCGTGCACGTCTCAGCAGCAGCAGCAGCAGACGGGACACCTCACGATGCCGTTCTCGTTGCACTCCGTGCATCGCCGGAACCCGCCGCCGCCGTCCAATGGGCTCTCTTCGTCCTCCTGCCGATCATCCTCGTCGACGTCGTCGTCTACGTACACCTTGCAGCTGCCGGAGCACACCTCGCAGAGCACGAACCGCACGTCGGCGCATGCCTCGCACGCGCCGGCCTCGCCGGGCGCCGCGCTCTCGCACCCGGAGAGCCTCGCGGCGAGCTCCCCGGCCTCGTGCAGCCGCTTCAGCTCGTCGGCGTTGCCCACGAGCTGGCCGTCCACGAACAGGCTCGGCAGGATGGGGGCCGCCGGCGCCCAGCACTTGGCGAGGGCGCCCCGGCCGAGGTCGAGCAGGCCGTGGAGCTCGTCGCGGAAGCCGCGGTGCATGGACACGTCGCGCTCGTCGACGCGCACGCCGTAGCCCCTGAGGATGGCGCGCGCGAGGCAGCAGTCCTCGTGCGTCGCGCGCACGCCGCGCAGCGACGTGAAGTAGAGCACGGCCTTGCGCGGCGGCGGCGGCGGCGCCTTCTTCTCCTCGCCGCCTTTCGAAGCCGCGGCGCGGTGCGGCATCGCCAGCGGCAGCGGCGTCACCTTGCACGACGCGGCGGCGAGCTCCTGCGGCACCGCCGTGATCGGGAACGAGAAGGAGTGTCGCGCGAACGACGGGACCAGGAGCGGCGAGTGCTCCTCGAGGCCGGCCATGAGCGCCCACGCGTCGATGGCCTCGGGCTCGTTGGGCGGCGTCATGGTCGGCGTGCGCGGCACCATCCTCGTCGCGCGCGCGCGGGGCGCCGCGGCCTCCGGCGCCCGCGGGCCGGGCTTGTCGACCTCGAGGGAGCCGAGCGTCGACGACGTGAGCCGCACGACATGGCCGCCGGCGCCGGCGTCGGCTGCGTCGCCGGCGGCGCACCGGGTGGGGAACGACCGGCAGCGCGGCAGCGCGAGCGGCGACGGGCAATGGAGGAGGTCGTGCCGGGCTTGCCTGGAGGTGGTGCACCCCATGGCAATGGCAATGGCAATGACAATGTGAAGGGAGCTCAGCTCTAGACTGGCAATGGGAGTGTGGTTAATTAGGCAAGAAACATTCTGATGAACTAGTCCTAATTAAGTAGTGGGGTGGATGAGCTGGATACTAATCTATGGGGATTGGGGTTTATGGGGCTTAGTATCTTTGGGGAGATAAAACTAGTAGGTGATAAGGATGGTATGATTGAATTTGTCCATCACTTCACCTAAAAAGAATAGCAAATAAATAGTTTTGGAACATTCTTGTTCTGAAATGAATGGTTTTGGAACATTCAGGTTCACTTGGGAGCCTGTGTTTTGGAGGGAAGTTCAAATGCTGTAATAGTAGCCTTCATTTGTTACAGATCATGCAAAGTAGTTTAGCTTTGGTTGCTAATGCTCAGGAACCTACTGAAAATTACTGTGGTTGAATGTAACTCCTTTTCAGCATTGGTTGTGGTTTTCTTAGTCAAATATTACACCTCCCTTTTTGTTGCTTCTTTTCTTCGTTTGCTTCACCTGTCTCCCATGATTCTAGGACCCTGTTCGCAGGGCACTGGCTTTGGAGCTTCCTTTTTGTTGCACTTGCACACGGATAGATATACGCATGCAACTTTAGGCACAAGTAGTCCAAGATCTGTATAATACAGACTGTAAAGTGTAAATAAGTAGTAATTTGAGTTATGGGAGTTGGTAAGTGATGTCAAAAAAAAAGAGAGAGATAATTTCATCCATTGTCAGACAGACATGTAGACTCTGGATACTGCACATTCTGTTCGAACCCTGAAGAGCTAGGGCTCCTTCCAAATGCATGATTGAAAAAAACAAAAGGTTAGGAGAAACACAGTGATACGAATCTAAATATAAAACAGAGAATTGTAAAGTATATAGGGATGATTGTTTTTTAAAAAAAAAGTAGAATTGGATGAAAGATGAACTTGAAAAAAAAATCAAGAGTTTGAAGCTCGTACTAAATTTTTCTTCAAAATCTATGTGCATAGTGTCATTCCTTAAAACTTTCTTAGGATATGGGGAACTTCAATCATTTTTTTCAAAGGGCTATATGGGAAAATTCTTATGATTTGAATTCTAAAAAAAATACAGAAAACATTTGATTTAAAGAGATGCCCAATTGGAAACCTCAGGAAATAATCCCAGAAGTAACAGAGAAACAATTTTAGTTTAGACCAGGCCCAACAAGGGGAAACTTTCAGTTGGGCCATATACTCCATTATTTGTCAAGCTGCTATGCTGTTTATGATAGCATGTTATTCATTTCTAGGATCAGCCCAGCAAAAATATTGTCAGCCTTTCAGGCTATACAAGATCACATTTGACCCAGAGCCAACTTCTATCAACTCTACAATAGGTCAGGATAGTGGTGTTCATATGTTCAGGGGAAATAAAAGTTACTGTTACTTATGTCTTGTTTGGAAAACCTTGTGATAGCTGTAGCCACTGTCAGGTTCTCTAGCTCTATCAAACCATCTATATTCTTGCTTTAATTTTAAGATTCAATGGCTATAAATCTAAAAAATAAACAAATAGCTAGAAGTTGTGAAACTCTATATCATAACAGACTGCTTAGAATATTCACCCCCCTAAACATGGTCTTAATCCTGCATGACTCCATGAAAACATAATTATTGATTTCTATAGTAACGGTTAGAGTTTGTGTTGGACATGTGCATATTTTGAGTTTTTTTCACCGAAGTTTATTTTTTAGACTTGGTTTTTAGGTTACTAAGAATACATATATAAAATTTTTTATCATAAATTATTTTTCGTTTGAAATTATGCCGTTTGAAAAAGCCTAACAATCACCTTGGGGTTAATCTGACCGATTTTACTCGATGTTAGAATATTAGTATTGTCGAACTCTATCCTAGACTCTTATAGATAGAGGTACGGACCTATTATAACACATGACAACTGAAACTTTAGCATAGGAGAGGGTATGAATGACCAACAATATTGTCGACTGATGGTTGTCGATACCCCGATAAACTTTGAATATAGAAGATTATGCCATGGCTGAACCTCGTTAACAATACCGTGCCTCGGTGCTATCATAAGTTTAGATCTTATATTATATGCTTCCGTGTTCAATTTCCATCGATAATTTTAGAGTTGGTTCTACGACAGGACGAGAGTTTTCATAGGAATCGGGGGGAGAGAAAAAATGCTCTCGTTACAATTCACAAAAGGAGTTGAAGGTAAAATACTGGGGGGTGTTGGCACTTGGCACGGGTCCAATACTCCAATTGTTTTTGTTACGTTGACAACCATCCGGAGTGACGTAACAACGAAAGATCAATAGTACATTGTGGACATAGAGACTTTTGTTTATTTGTTTACTTACCACCTGCAGAAACATTCCACCATCTAGCAACTACACAACACATGTATAGCAGCAGCAGCAACAATGTTCTTCGCATCACACACACAGCTAACAACCGCGCCGGCTATCATGGGAAAAAGGAGAAGGAAAAGGAGCTGGGGATCATGGATGGATCCAAGTGGATCGCATAGAAAAATTGGGCCTGGAGAGGAGGCGAACATGGATGCAATGGAAGATGTGTGGTTGGCACGTGAGAGTTGGGAGGATGGGAAGGTTCCAAACGGCTTGGTGTACACACCCACTACCATGCAAAAAGAAAAAAGAAAAAAAAAAGAAAGGCCTCAAAAAAATGTGGAGTAACCACACTTGGCTACACGCGCACATCTCGCATAAAACATCCCTCTCGATATAATATCACAATATGTTTTTATATCTCGATACCGATCAAAATATTTCTAAGGCGACTATAACACACTTATCTTTTTTTTTACTTTTGCTTATACTTATAAGCCAAATGCTTAATTTTTAATTTTAAATATATAGTTGATTTTGATATTTTTTACTAAATTTATTTTTTAGCCTGGACTTTTAGGTCACCAAGATACATATGTAAAAAAATTCTATTCATAAATTATTTTTTTCTAAAAATATGTTAAATTTTTTCTATAAAAAAGACAAATCATTACCATCCTAGGGTTAATCCTATCGATATTACGCCGTGACGCGGAGATGGAACTGAAAAGATTCTCGCAAGGCCAGTTTGGGGAGATATTTGGTGGTGGAAATGGAGGAGGCATTTGAGCATGGCAACGAGAGGGAAGGGTCCAAGGGGAAGCAGATGGATGGATGGATGGGGGCATTGGCATTGGCAATGGGATCTCTCATGACTCTAACTAACAAGGCCATGTGCAGGCCTGGCCTCCCACACAAAGGCCAACCAGTCCCCAGGGCCACCAGGTTAGCACTACCAGGGAGCAGGGGAAATGGTGGGGCCCACGCGCCCCCCAGCCACGTACATTGCACGTCTCGCTGTGCGTGGGGCCCCGCTGTTGCTGCTGGCCCCACCTCCAGTGCATCGCGTTGCGTTGCGTTGCGTTGCGTTGCATTGCATTCCACATGTGTGGATATATATACACACACATATATGTATCGCCATAGCAAATTTCTTGTTGATTTAACCACTCTCTTGTGCACAAATTAGCGTGGTGCACGGGAGAAGATGAAGGCGATCGAACGGTCGGGAGGGGGCCACGTACGCGCGACATGGAGAAGATGAAGGCGATCGAACGGTCGGGAGGGGGGCCACGTACGCGCGACGTTAACACGGGCGGGTTTCCAGCCACATGCAACACGCGGTGCAGGGCTCGTACTGCACGCATCTCTCTCTCTCTCTCTGTCTCTCTGGCATCCATTTCTCCGTGTCCTTTTTTTCTTCTCCGTTTTTTTAATTTGTGAGAAAATGGCTAACGCAGTCCACAATCTGGCCAGCATCATCCATATGCGCCTCCAGATTGGCATCATGGGCTGATCGATCTGCATTTTTGCGAATGAGGTGTTCGTGAGGGTGCAGCCTATGACTATGCATCTATAGGTGACGGGTGGAAATTTTTGTTGGGGTGTCTCACGAAGAAAAAATTAATGATACTTAAGGGGTATCGAAATGTATCGATATTTTCAAGTAAAAAATTGGTGTCTTTTGGCATCGCTCAGGAACCGTAAAGTTAATTCATAATCATCGTCTGCTCCTCCAATCTCCTTGTGTGTCTGGTATGTTGTTAGTTCATTTTTCAACCTTGCACAACTACCTTTTGAGTTTGAAAAATGCATGGTCAATTAAAACAATTATTTTAAGGAAATATGTAAATGCAAAGTCATACTTCATTCGTCACTTTTGTTGTTGATCAATCGTTGGATTTTTTGTTTTTCTGTCAAACACGTGCGCAATGCAGGAGGAGAGTGTGTATGACTTTTTTACTTAGATGCACGCCTTTAAATTATCATCCAATAATAATGACCAGAGTTGATTGATGGAATTAAAAATTTCAAACATTTGATCATTAGTTGAACCCTTCTTTCGTCGTCCCGGCACTCCTATAACAGGGCAAATCGATGTAAAGGCACACATTCGACCCAAAAATTGCAACAACAAAATGACCGAAGGATGGGATGGGTAAAAAATTTCCCTCATATCCTTGACCATAAGGGCAATGTAGTTTATTTCTAATGGTATAAAACCGTTGCAATACACATGCATGTTATTGAAAAAATCAGGCTTAAATTAATAAAATAGACTACTACCATCCTAAAAATTTTGGTGGTTACAACTCTTAGCTTGGTTGAGTAAAACTGGACTAGAGATTCTAAAATTGATGGGAGAGTTGATCGCTTGAACCAATGTAGCACGAGCCAAAAATCGTAAATGAATGGCTGCCCCCAGTTCTGTAATAAATGTGTCCGGGAAAGATTTCAACTACACGAATAGTTGGAGTCAATAATTCCCAAGGGATATATTGTACTTGACTTTCCATTACACATACTTGCTGCTGCTGCTGCTGCTCCAAACTTCTTCTCATCAGCTTCATGCACGTAAACCATAATTGCACCTGGCAGCAGTGGCTAGCTATGATGAAGAGTGAGATACGCTACTCATTTGATCATCAGGTTGGGGGAATGATTTGTAAATTATCATGGCAGTCATCATCATGATCATCAGTGTAGCTTTCAGTTTCTTTGTCAATTCCCTGAACCATGCATGTCAATCCTGCTGCTGCATTTGGAGGCTCCAAGGATGCAAAGCTAGTTTCTTTTATATACAATTAGGTTCATTTCATCTATATGTATCTTCATCTTTTCTTTTTTTTTTCCAATGCAAAGGTATGATCTAAGAAAGCTAAGAAAAGATGTACTACTAGTACCAGCAAGCAAATGTATATATGCTAACTAGTGCATAAAGGAAAAATAAAGGAACAGTAGAAGCTACCATCCTACTCATCTTGAGGGTTGCCTTTTAGGAAGCATGGTCCTTTGTGGTACTCTTTGCTGGCATGTCATGTATCTTAAGCAGTATTGTCTGCTACTAGCATTTTCTTTCTAGATACTCTTCAAATAACAAATTTATTTTAGACACTTTTCTGCAAACTAAAATTTCATTTTTTTTCTCTCTCTCTGTTTTTTTTAAAAAATAAACAGCTATGCACCATCTTGTTATTAAATTTCCATTTCTCCTCTTCAATCTCACACACAAGGCTCTCACTCTCAAATACTCTCGATGCGCGTCGCCTTCCTCGCTTGATGAGCTAAGCCTGGACAATGGCCAGCAATGGCATGGCGTCCTCCCCTTCCTCCTTCTTCCCTCCAAACTTCCTCCTCCACATGGCGCAGCAGCAAGCTGCGCCGCCGCCTCACGACCCACAAGAACAACAACACCACCACCACCACCACCATCACCATGAGCAGCAGCAGCAGCAACACCACCACCACCTTGGGGTTGGGGGTCCGCCTCCTCACCCTCACAACCCCTTCCTGCCGTCTCCCCAATGCCCGTCTCTCCAAGAATTCCGAGGCATGGCGCCAATGCTGGGGAAGCGGCCGATGTACGGCGACGGAGGAGGCGGCGGCGACGAGGTGAACGGCGGCGGCGGTGAGGATGAGCTGTCGGACGACGGGTCGCAGGCCGGGGAGAAGAAGCGGCGGCTGAACGTGGAGCAGGTGCGGACGCTGGAGAAGAACTTCGAGCTCGGGAACAAGCTGGAGCCGGAGCGGAAGATGCAGCTGGCGCGCGCTCTGGGGCTGCAGCCGCGGCAGGTGGCCATCTGGTTCCAGAACCGCCGCGCGAGGTGGAAGACGAAGCAGCTGGAGAAGGACTACGACGCGCTCAAGCGCCAGCTCGACGCCGTCCGGGCCGAGAACGACGCCCTCCTCTCCCACAACAAGAAGCTCCAAGCCGAGGTAACGTACCACCACCCCCACACGATTCAGCTCTGAAACATCTCATCCATGATCCATCTCCAACACCAATCGCTTCTTGCAAAGATAGCTGCCTAGATCTGCGTGATCCTCGCGCGTCGGGACGATTGCGTGTTTGGCCAGGCCATGGTTTTCCCCCTCCCGGCGCAATGATTGGTTGGTGATGTCTGCCTGCCTGCCTGCCTGCCATGCCAGGAACGGATCCATGTGGGTTTCAGTGTTCGCAGAAAGGTTGTTGGAACCGGCGCCTTTCTCACCACCACCTGCCTGACCACGTCCCTTCTTACGTCGCAGCATCAGCTGCCTGCAACTCTCTACCTTTTTTCTTTCTTTCTTTCCAAAAGGTCAGCAGAATATGCAGCGTTAGCTCGTCGTCGTCGTCGTGATCATCGTCAATCTGAGATCGACTAAACTTGATCGATCGACTGAAGCAGCTAGGCTAGCTCGAGCTGTGCTTGTGGCTGTGCTGTGGTGGAGTCAATGGCCTCATCACGGCCTGCCTGTTTGCACGTACTACCAGCTGCTTGCAGGGGGCTGCATGTGCTGCTGCTTTTCCATCAGTTTCTTCTCATCAGATTTGCAATGATGCGTGCTGTGTACCGGAGAAAAAAAGCACAATTAGTGCTCCTATCGATCGCTGCTAACGTAGCTTAGTTGGCTACTAGAATGCTAGATACCTTGGACTAGTTTGTAGAACTCATCTACTCGTGTGTGTATTGCTGGTAATTAGTTCAGGTTTACTGTGTGTGTTAGTTATACTGATGGGAGTTCTTGAATTGGGTGTGGTGATCTGTAAATTAACGCAGATAGTGGCGCTCAAGGGGAGGGAGGCGGCGTCGGAGCTGATCAACCTGAACAAGGAGACGGAGGCGTCGTGCAGCAACCGCAGCGAGAACAGCTCCGAGATCAACCTCGACATCTCGCGCACGCCGCCGGCCGACGGCGGCGCGCTGGACGGCGCCCCTACGGCGGCGCACCACCACGGTGGCGGCGGCGGCGGCGGCGGGGGAGGCATGATCCCGTTCTACCCCTCCGTCCCGCGCCCCGCCGGCGTCGACATCGACCAGCTCCTCCACAGCTCGTCGGGCGCCGCCGGCTCCAAGATGGAGCACCACGGCGGCGGCGGCAATGTGCAGGCCTCCGTCGACACGGCCAGCTTCGGCAACCTCCTCTGCGGCGTCGACGAGCCGCCGCCGTTCTGGCCGTGGCCCGATCACCAGCACTTCCACTGACCGATCCATGGATCCAACCGACGACGACCCATCGATCGGTAGGCACAAACATATCTTGCACTGAAGCGACACTACGGTTGAGGAGTTGAATGACGATCACCAATGCGGCCAAGAACGCTTGAAAAAATTCGAACCATTCGTGTTCTTGGGAGAGATTGAACAAGCTTGTGAGGAAGAAGAAGAACTAATGCTGTGTATGATCATGGAAGTGATAGCTAGCTACGAGTATTGAGGTGGTGATGAAATGCATTAAATTTTTCTCTTGGGTTTGAGGAGGAGAATCGAAGGAACTTGTAGATGAATAAGCGAGTGAGCCGTACGTAGGTAGATTTTGGAGTTCGATCAGTAGTAGTATAATTCTGTCATTTTTATTTATTTTGTATTTATTGGGTTCTTTCTTTTTTTTTCTTCCCTTTTTCTTTACATACATAAATTTGTGAACTTTGTGAGGCAGTGTTGTTGTTGTATAGGTGCATGGTGATTTTTCCCCTAATCTGTGTGGATCATGTCCCTAGCTCTCTTGAGAAAAATGTTCATTAAGTTCTCTCTGGCAATCACAATTGAGTTGTACACTAGCTATAATCACACCTTCATGTTTGTGTGCAAAAATGGTTAGGTTTTTGACACATAATTAAGCTTTGGTTAAGCCTTCACAGGACATATGCAAACTTGTCTAGATTCTGGACCAAAGTTTTCAACTGTTACTAGCAGTGCGTTTGCTATGTGCATTAATCTTAGCTCGTGCATGCATGCAACCCTACAATGCAATCAAGGCCGTTTAGAAAGAACAGAAAAGCATGGACACCAGCAATATTTAAATTTGGCAGCTCTGTCCACATATCTTGTTGGCCCCCTTCATCTTTGAATGTTATTTGTTTCATTGCCGCAGTTTGTCACACAACAAAGTCAGGTTAATTTTGACCATGTCTAGCTACTATTTGGTTCGTGAGTAGTGACATACATGCACCTAGCTGGCCTGATCCCTGCATGTAGATCTAGTGGCATAATTCAATAGTTACTCATTGTAAATGTCGAAATTAACATTGCAGAGAGTTCAGTAGTTAATTAGTTATTAGATTCGGTCATAAATGTTTAAGTTTACAATAAGATTTGGTTAAAATTTCAAGATTCTGGCAATTAAATATATCTACATTGAGTAAAAATTATCGATGTTCTTAAATCAAGCGATTTTATTGATGATTAGAATTTTAAAGTTTGACATAATATCATTCTAAATATTAAGAGTTTTTAAGGTACCATATTTTTATATAAAAAATCAGGATTTTTTACCATTCTTAAAAAGTATCTTGAGGTAAAAAATTAGTGGAAAATTTTGGTACCTAAAGATACATTGTAAAATTTTTACATAAAAAATATGGTATCTCGAGATATTTTTTAAGGATGTTAAAAGAACTTAAAATTTTAGCACATCGAGGTAGAATATACCTTTAAGTTAATTTTAGTATCAAAACTCAAATATTAAATATCTATGGTTGGAAGAGTAATTGCTTAATAGTAAATGAGGATTTTGGAACAAGGTGTATTCCTTTTTTTCCCCTTCTACTACTTGCTCTCAGCTCTGTGTGCCGTACGTACTGTGCATATATATACGTCGCCATCTGCACTGCCTTATCGCCTCACTGGCAGCTACAGTTGACTGAACCGGGCTTAGCAGCTAGTTTGCCTGTCCGAAAGTGATTGGTGAGATGGCAGCCAAGCCACAAAACAAACCAATTAAAACAGTGCCAGTAAAACCGGGAGTTCATTCGTACCTTGGGGTACGTCTTGATTTCGATGCGAGATTTGTCTCTCAAAAATTACGGCATGGGTAGTTCATTAGAGGCTCAGCATATATATTCCTTGCTGGCAAACAGAGGGAGAAAAAATAAGAAATATTTCAGAGTTGGGGAGAGATGAGAGTTGGATTGGCAAGATTCATAGTTGGGGGAGAGACGAGCGCCTCATTTTTTTTTATGTTTATGATTATAAGCCAAAATATAAATATTCAAGCTTAAATTTGAAGTTGCCTTTGAATTTTTTTTACTAAATTTTATTTTTCAGTCTTGTCTTCTAGATCGTTAAAAAAATGTGTATATAAAATTTGAAGTTAGGCATATTCCTTGCTGGCAAACAGAGGGAGAAAAAATGAGAAGGGTTTCAGAGTTGAGGGAGAGATGAGCACCCTCGTCTTTTTGTTTCTGCTGATGCTTATAAGTCAAAATTTAAATATTTAAATTTAAATGTAAAGTTGATTTTGAGATTTTCATTGGATTATTTTTCAGCTTTGTCTTTCAGATTATTAAAAATACATATATAAAATTTTTATTTATAAATTATTTTTTATTTATAATTATAAAAAAATCAAACGGGAGTTGGATTGGCATGGTAGGCCACCTCATGGGTGCAGGCAGCATCAGGTCCACACTCTCTCTCTCTCTCTCACAGCTAGCTGCCCATGGAAGAACAATCGCTTGTGGGTTGATCAGCAATGGGGGGGCCGAGCAAGCAGCAGTGCACACTCGCAGGCAGAAAAACCCAAAGGACCGTGTCCGGTCTGGCCCCCGTACGCCGGTGCATGGTCCACCGTTGCAGCAAAAACCACTGCCTTTTACGATCGCCAGTGCCTCCCAAGTACATCCTCCACGATCTTTACGTCTACACGTCCATCCATCCATCCGTGCATTACTTATAGCATTAGCCCCCCTCCCTCTCTCTCCCTCTCATTAATTTCTTACCAAAATTCTATATATAATATTTCATACTTAGAAAATTCCATTGTTAGATTTAATTTTTACTAGAATAATACTGCTGCTAGTAGAATGTGTCGTAACAGTGTCCTTCATTTTTTATCTTCTCAAGGAGGTACAACAAGATCAAGATCATGATCATGGGGACGTAATTAGTTGGAAATATTTGCTCTGCAGGGCTGTTGATGTATGCAGAGAAGTTACTGTGGTATGAGCAGTAGAGATGATCAGTGTGCAGGGATGGTTGCTGCCATGAACGATCTGGTCCAGATGTGAAGGTACTCTTATACACTATGTAGCCGAATATAGGGATGCACCAGCAACAATTATTATCGATTCTGTTCCATGATCCATCTGAAAGAAAGAGAAATCGACTCGTCTTTAAAGAAAAGCACACAGAACATTCTGTCCATTAGTTATCACCGAATTCGATAACGCCATCTCCATGGTTTAAATTACCAGTACTTTTGTTGGACTTGACCTTGGTAATTGTAGGAAGAAAACTGAATCGTTTATTCATATGATCACATTAATCGTTTATTCATATAAGAGCACTACTGAAAGTCTATGAGAAATACAACCATATTTTTAAAATCTATGAAGCTTGCTGTAATTTCTAGCCATATACATAATAGTTATTACCGTCAGTTTTAAGAGAAACATTATGTTCTTCTACTAGTAGTATTATATTATTAGTAGAATAGATCTAGACGTTGGTTTATAGGGACATATCAGTACTTCACTATTGATGATAGGTAATGTTGGTATTTATAATTTTATTATTTTTTCATAATACGTTTTTCTCTATTTATTAAATCATATCGTTTTCTGGTACATACTTGACAACAAATCATTTTATAAGGGAAAATGTATAATTTTACCCTTTCATCCCCTTTTTTGGACTATTATGTTCCTCAATGTTAGTACTAACGTCAAATAAGGTGATTGTAGAACTAGATCTGTACCCTTCGAGCTTTGATAGAATTAGATTAATAGTTTGGATTTATTTCTACAACCAGTAGAGATCACAGTGAGACTTCGGTTTTAAATATATGATGATGCTCTATTTATAAAAAAAAAACTTGCATAAGTACCTTTATTTTATTTGAACTTGTAAAAACACAAGCATGGGTGGATCCAGCACAGGAAGAGTGGGGGCTCGAGCCCCCGTGGCCCCATTAAAACCATGGAATGTCATACTAAGACTTTCCTAAAATTTTAGGTCAAAAATCAATAGAAATAAGGTTGATGCTTTAGATAACTCTAACATCTTTAGCTAGATTCACCATTGAACATAAGAGTACATAAAGAACACGATTCTACGTTCAAAGACTGTGCTCTAACCGTAGCTATTTGTGTGCGAAACTTTGCTAGTCCTTTCTAAGACCGACATATCAAACAATTGGTTCCACCAACTCAAAGTGAAAAAAACGAAAAAAAAATGAGAGGCTGGTGACTACTACTCCTACTAGCGAGTAGTGTGGGTCTGGAGTGTCTCCATCTAATTGCAGACGAGATGCCCCCAGTGAGCTCAGCAAAGGACCGGGCTAGTGGTATATATAGTCCAAACCGTTGCATCTCGGTTCAGTCCTTGTGGCGAGAGGCCATCCATCCATCCATCCATCCATGGCCCATTGGCCAGCGACCTTATTACTCCCTCCATCCGCATGTGGCAGCACAGTGCCCAACTGACCGTGCACCCTCCGCAAAAAAATGTCCTTCGCCATGGCCGAGTGATGAGATGACACCACTGAAATCATGTCAAGTTGTCAACAAACCCCAGGGTAAGTGATGATCAACCACTTATCCAGGTCTGAAATCCAGTGATTGAGTTAGCTATTTGGTTCGAGGAAATTCCGGAGAAACTAAATTGTTTACTATAAAATATTTTATAGAATTTATGTGTTCCAAAAATACCTTTAATCGCAGTTCTTTTTTTCTTTCGTATCCTACTGTGGCAGACCTACACTAGGAAATTGGGATACATTTTTTTTTGGCAAACAACATATAATTTAGTAGGTGCATTATGTGAATAATATAGCATTAGTTGGGTTAAAACAACTGTACTTAAGTGGGCCGTCCTTCTTAAGAGTACTATAATTTGTTACATAGCTATTCTATAATTTTTTCTATACAAATTAATTTATTTGCATGAGTAACAACAACTAGCACCTAAATAAGCTTTAGTTGGTTTTTTTGGATTAAACAGTGCTTCATTAACTCTATACCCCTATTACCAAAATCATGCACGTCGGACGCTTCCCGAATAGTTACTTTACTTTGCACAACAAGTTACACATGAACCGCTGTACATATGAGACGAATGAGTTATGCATGCCAGGTATATATATATGGCCGATGTGAATAAGGATAACCATGAATGTTCCTGGGATAGATTCAGCATCACAGATGATGCATTGGCACATAATTTAATCAGATCAAGAACACTGCCCTGAGCTAAGAAGGGGAATCTGATGAGATCGAATAGGGATATCAAGGGTGTGGCTGTGTGGCGAGGTGGTTAGGCGATCGGATGCCGCACATGAATCGGCGGCTAAAGTCAGCCCGGTGCGCACCACCATCTCGTTAGAGAGAAAAAAGAAAGAAAAGCGCCCAAATCGGAGTATTTTTTTTTCTAGGGCTCAATTCGATCGCCTCAGGGAATAATAGATTCAGAAGCATGTGTCGCCACCTGTTCCAACTGATAATACGTTGCACGCACAGGCCAAGCAACGCAACAACAATTGAACAACAACAAAGCAACGGAAGATATCATATGATCGATCATTTACCGTTGTGTAGTGCGAGATAATAACTCTCCTCTGCATCACTCTGCTTTTACTGCGTCTCTGAAACTTCAGGCTGGTCATCACCACCTCTATTTTTGTTTTTTTACGTTCAAAAGTTGAAGGGTTAACATTTAGAGTTGATTTTTATTTTTTTATCGAGATTTATTTTTCAGTCTGGTTTTTAGATTGACAAGAATACGTATATAAAGGTTTTATTTACAAATTATTTTTATTTTATAAATATAAATCTCCATCTTTTTAGCTTTTGTTTAGGCTTATAAACCAAAATTTGGAGTTGATTTTGAGGTATTTCATTATAGTTTATTTTTTAACTTTAACTTTTAACTTTTAGATCGCTGTGGATATTTATATAAAAGTTTTACTGTAAATTATTTTCTGTTGCAAATATACTGTTGGGTTTTTCTTTTTTAAAACCGTACAGATAACCCCGTTCAAACAATTAGCCCTCGATTAGCAGTTAGCCCACACACGCTTGACACTCCCATTGCTAGCTGCTGCTTCTGCTGCATCTCGGTGTTTGTTGCAGGAAGGTTTCACCGGCGTTGGCGTTGGGTTGGTGGTGGTGTCACCTAACGGTGGAGGCCGGGGCGATCGATGGACAGGCGTGGCGCACATGCGCGTGCAGGGGAGATGTCGCCGCCGCTACGTACGCTACGCGGTACGACGGCGAGTCGCCGGAGACCTGGCTGATCGATCGAGTCTGCCTGGGCGCTTGCTTGACTATATACTCGACGAGGAGGGTTGGTCGTCAGGGTCCAGGAGAAAGAACGAAAAAAGGCATCTTCCCTTTCCTGCAGATCGGTCTGACGATCACGCTGATACTGTTGGTCACCTTTTGAGTTCTGTCAGCTTACGAATGATCTGCCATGGAAAGCTGGAGGAGGGCAGGGGGGGCACACTAGCTACTGCTTCACTACCTTCACTGCATTTGCATCCACCTTCCTGGGTGGATGATAGTGTCATGTATCTGGAATAGTGACTTAGTGTTGGTGGTGATGTTCATCATCGACTGACAGGCCACTATGTATGTTGTGATGGATGGGTACTGCTGCTGCTCTGTATATACAAAAGTGAGCTACTACTCTTGTAGATTCTTGTGATCGATCTGGGCCAGCAGTTCTGCTACAGATGAAAGCGATAATTCGGTTCCTTGGGAGCATCAACAATGCAAATGGGTTCTACTAAGGCCATGTACTATACAAGTCACAACCTCAAAAAAAAAACAAGACGTCACGTAGAATGAAGTCACAAATTTCACGGTGCAGGGTCTTCAGGTGGGCCTCATAAAATTTTTTTTTACTTTCACTGTCAACCATCCTCTCTCTCCCCTCTCTCCTACTCCAGCCCTCTCCCCTTCAAGCTCTCTCCCAGCGAGTGGCACGGACGGCGGAGCTCGCGGGGGCCTGGCCGACAGCGGAGCTTAGCGGCACGTCGCTGGCGGCAGCGGATCTAGGAGGTGGCGGCGCATCGGGGATGGTGGCGCGTCCGAGCTCGGTTGCGCCCGCGTATACGACGGATCTGGGGCTGGCAGCGTGTCAGGGACGGTGGTCGGCCTCGGCAGCGGCCCAGCTAACGGTGGAGCTCGGCGGCGGATCTGGGAGGCGGCGGCGCGTCGAAGCTCAACGACACCTGCGTTTATCGACAGATCTGTGGCCAGCAGCGCGTCGGGGGAGGCGGAGCTCGACGACGCGTCGGCGGCTCGCGTTCACGGGCAAGGGCGGCGTCGCGTATGAATGTCCTCTCTCTCCTCCTTTCTCCGGCGTCTCTCTCTCCTCTCTCTCTCACACATGTTCTGACAGAGCTACCGGCTCCTCAGCAGGGTATGTGCACCCAGCACCCCTGTTGGGGCACGGCTCATAGCTCGCTGGCACGGCCGCTCTGACGTGGTGGGCTGTGATCACTCGTCACGTTGGAGCATAGTGCATCCCTAAGGATCCTCAGATCCAACTAGGATTAAGCTACTCGATGTCTCACATAGTGCAAGTACCTCTAGCTGTTGCTATAACTTTGCATGTCAGTCCTTCCAATTTTACATTTTAATCCTTATATTTTTATATTTACTTATTGGTCCTAAACTTCATAATAAACCCCCTAAAAATCAGAAACTAGTATTAAAATACCATTTTTCTCTCTCTCTCCTCGTTTATTTCTCTCTTCCTCTTCTCCTCCATCGATGCTCTCCCTCCCCCTCCCATCTCATGTCTGGCGACGGGCGGACGGCGGCGTGGATCGACGTCAACGGCCATCAAGGGGCACGAACAGGCACCGGCGGCGCGGGCGGGCTCTGGCGGTGCAGATTGACGCCGGCAGTCGTCAGCGGGCGGGCATCGGCGTCCGCCAGAGCTCGAACGGCGAAGGAGGCGGCGGCCGGCGAAGCTCGAGTCGGCGAAGGTAGTGGCGGCCGACGATTCTCGGGCAAGCAAGGTGAGATCTGGACACTTTTTCCCCTCCCCGACTCTCCTTCACCACTTTTTCTAACAAAAACACCAAACAGTGCAGAGGATACAAGAAGCTCTGCAAAGCCACTCATTCTAGCTTCTCTCACTGCCACGGATGCCATTCACCTAGCTGCATTGAGCATGCCCTTGTGAGGTTCCTTTCTGAATGGCAATGAGTTGGAGCTGGAGTTGGGTAGTAGTTTCTCCTTTTTTGTGTTCATCTCTATCTCTCCTGATCTTTTCTTGGGAGAGTTTTTTCTGCACTATTAGAACTATATATTCACTTTATTTCCAATCTAAAGTTCTTCTTGGGCCCAATTTTGAGACAAAATTGTGAGGTTTGTGGATGAAGTTGAGGCCCAAAACTTGAAAGAATATTGGAGCCGATGAGCAAACACAGCCCACAGACTCACTGCGATTCCATGAGGCCACGAGTGTACGAAGCCTACGTGTAGCAACTCAGGTCGGCCACGTGTCTCACTCGTGCACACACGAGTAGCCACCAAAAGGAGAGCCCCACGCCTTCTCCTCCACCACCAGCGAGAGATAACGCACCGGACGAACACCATGCCGCCGTCGGTGCCGCCCACCGCCGCAGCCGCAGCCACCGCTTCCGCCGCGTTCCTCCGGCCGTCCGCAAGTGCGCCGCCTGCAGGCGCCTCCTCCGCTCTGCCCAACGCAGCCGCTGCGTGCCTCAGGCGCTCGGCGCGGGCTTCGCGCCGCCTGGCGGTGGCGCGTGCCGCGGCGTCGGGAGGAGTGGCCGCGGCGGACGGCGGCGCCGAGACGGTGTTCTTCGACGGCGGCGCGCACTACGGCGACTTGGCGGCAAACCTGCTCCTCGGGCTGACCCTGCTGTGGCTGCCGCTCACGCTGGCGGCGGTGTCCCGCGCCTTCATCCTCCGGTACCGCTTCACCTCCCGCCGCGTGACCGTCATCTCCGGGCTGTCCGGCGCCGACCGCACCGACTTCCCCTACTCGTCGGTGACGTCCGTGGTGGTGGTGCCGAGGTTCATCGGCGAGTGGGGCGACATCGTCATCACCCTCAAGGACGGCACCAAGGTCGACCTGAGGAGCGTCCCGAGGTTCCGCGAGGTCGCCGACTACTGCCGCTCCATGGCCGCCGCCGAGGGCTCCCTCGCCGGCAGCACGTGAGCTTAGCCTGTCCATAGTTGGAGGCGATGCCATTTCTTTGCTCAAGTGTACGCTTCTTCTTCTTCTTCCTTTCGATCTTGATGAGTTCAATTCTCGAACTACTTATCTCGACGAGCTTGATCGAACACTCGCCGCGCGTTCGGGCCATGGTTGTTGGGCCGGAACTGAACTGCTACGCACGTCTGGCCCATATAGGCCGGCCCATAAATTTTGGGCCGGAAGGGAGTGCGGGTCACTTGCGGCCCATAGGCCATAGTGACTATGATTTGGGCCGGGACGTTACTGGTGCTTATGTGCGGCCCATGACATTGTGGGTTGCCTCTGTGAATTGCTCGCATCGATGGATGCACCAAGCAGTTTTTTCTCTCTTTCTTTCAACGCAGGTATGACTTTTGAATTCATCAATTTATCTATATAATTTAAATGTGTGTCTAGATTCATCAGTATCCATATGAATCTAGCCAAGACTAGAAAGTCTTACATTATAAAACGGAAGGAGTAGCAGTATTTGATTCCTGCAAAGATTTTTAATTAAAAAAATACGTTTTGCTTTTACTTTAAGAAGCTGATTCTTCTTGCAAAATCTAGAAAATTGTATCTGCGTGTGTTTGCGGCAATTCGCTCGGCAGTGGCGTGTGAAGATGCTCCGGATGATTGGGTGTCAGTCACTGCCAGGCCGGTGGTAGTGGAGCGGTCTACCATGGCTAGCTCAGCTAGCTGAAGCTCTCGCTTTCTTCGATTCTTTCCTTCCTTTCTCTGCATTTTTTTCACCTCCCTTGTGTGGTCATTCTGCAATGTCAACTGCATGGTGCGATGTGTCGAAGAACTTTTTTGGATTATTGCTTCCTTCCCTTTGAGCTAGCCCCATGTCGACTTGTTAATTAGTCCAGTGACTACAAATGGTGAGTTGTTTAGCATATCTGAGATGCTTTGCTTTATCTTTTCTTTTAATGAATTTGACTAAGCAAAGCAAAGCACCTTTGGCTTTGGGCTTGTAGTTCATATACATTTTGTCTGATCAGAGAGAGAGAGCCAGTACACTCCTCACTGTGGGCATAGAAGTAGTGCATCTCTGCCTAACTCAACTCGATCTCCTCCATCATCCAACCTACCAGCTGAAACAGTGACAGTAATGCTTGTAATTAGATGAGTTAAACATCACTAATCCAACTGTTTATCGCCTATTTTTTTGCAATCTTGTTGCAACAATTCAGTGTTGGAGTGTCCTGGAGATGAGACAGAGAGATGGCAGCCTACAAGATTCTTGCAGGTAGTAGAATTCTGCAACCCTTCCATCTTCCAGAACTTGATGGATCCTCGTTCATATCCTCTCCTTCACCCGTGCGGAAGATGCGGAGCCCTTTTGTTTTCGTTGACTCTGTCTGGTAGCAGTGGATGAGGAATGGAGAATTTCAGACTTTGAATCGTTGGCTGACATGCCGCACATGGAAGCGGTGGTGAGACTTGAAAATAGAAGAGGGCTCAGTTCAATGGATGGATGGATCAGGCCGGTGTTCAGCTGGGAGTTGGGAATTGATTCCTGCTGCTCCCCCCTGACTCGACATGAACCAAGCCAAGGGTTCTGCCAGCTGAGTCCATGGAACACAATCGTTTTTAGTTCTTCAGGTTCAGTGCAATTTCGTGAAGAGAGCTTCTCGATGACAGACCATTTCTAAAGAACGAACAGGTCGCAACATCTACGTGTCAGGCACAGCTTTCAGGTTTGCACGAGACTGGTTGATTCATGCACCGTTGTAGTTGCTGATGAGGTCATGTGATCCAACAGTACTGTTTCTGAATGAGAAAATCCAAATAATTCTATTAACAAGCGTCCAACTACAAGAAATATCGTTGAGTCCCATGAAATATCATCGTACAGATGATTCTATCTTATAAATATCATCGCTGTTACAGTTGCATTAGCAGTCCTGTATTAACTGTTCTAAGATAAGATAAACAGTGCATTTAACAGTGTGAGATGGACAAACCTTAACTACGATGACATTTATGGGACAAACAAAGTAGCTTATATGATAGTAATTTATGGAACTTGTACTCGTTGATAGATATTTATTGGACCGGGTTGTTTGTCAAATAGCATTTCTTGGATTATCTCATGCAGAATTGACCAGAACAAAACAAGAATCAAAGCAGGCAGGATCTTGATATGTTTCTGCCATCCCCTTGCTTGCACGCTTGGACAGAAGGGGAGGGGAAAAGGATAAGACCACAACGCATCACCTAGAAGAACAAAAGGTCAGATGCAGAGAAGTGGAATGGAAAATAGATCAGTAGACTGGTTCACCGGAATTCTTGTTAGTGCCGATCAGTTTGTGGCTGCAAACAAAAGATAATTTCTTGTCCTCCTCTCTGAAAAAAAAAAGAAGCATCATCATCTTGTTCTTCCTTTTTAGTAGAGCATAGCACTCTAGTAGCTATACAAGTACAACTTTATTTTGTATTCAGAAATTTCCAGTGGGTTCTACTCTACGGGATGATAGGAATGGACTGCTTCAACAGCTCAACTTGTTTGTACGGCGTACGTGCAGTCTGCATCTGCAAGCAGATCATTGTCAACAGCGAAATCCGGTTTCTGGTTGGTGCTGCCGGTAATTTTCCGCCACCATGGCTATGTGCATTGTTCTTCCTCCAATGGTGAAGAGCAGTAGAAGTACAGATGCAATGCACCTCTAGAAACTGAGGCTGCTGCTGTCTGCAACTGCAAAGTCATTGTGAGGTCCAACGATGTGTGCATCAGCCATAATCAGGTCAAACCCTGAAAAAAAAAACAATCTTACGACGAAGAACACCGCATGTTTGAAGTGTAAATCCTTTGACAAATCTGTAATTTAGCGGCGAGCATTATCAAAAGATTGTTCCATTGACTCCGTCTGTCAGTGTCAGGCGGCGACAGAAACAAGAACCATTTTTCTGCACATAAACCTGATCTGATGCTGACTGATCCGTGCATTCTCTGAAAGTCTGAACACATCTGGATACTGATAAACCGGTAGATGCCACTTCAAAACAGTTTATCCGGTCGAATAATAATTGTAGTCAGATTAGGATTAGTTAGGAAGTCAATATCCGGATCACACGAGAATCGGCGCTGCTAAATAAATATCTTGCCTTCAGTTCCCAGCAAATCTGGTAGAACCAACAAGTGATCGACATATCTGATAAATGTTCCATGACTGCTTGCTGTTCCAATCAAACAAGTCTGCTGTTCTTCCTGTCAGAATTGAAGCGTTAAACTCGTTTACGCATTTACAATTTCATTAAGCACGTGTATGTCTGACGAATGGAACTGGAAATTGGAAAATATGAAGCGACCAGGAGCTGCAGAAAAAAAATGGAGACTGCTTCAAACGACAAGAAACCGAGCAAAAAAAGAAAAGAAAAGTGACAGTCAGATGCTCGACTTGTTAATTATTAGTAGGAGGCTATGGCTACTATTAAAAAGTGATGCGATAAGGTTGTTGAATAGAAAAAACAGTTTAGGGAAGAAAAAGCTAAAGCTATTGATATGCGCATACGTATGTGTTTTTGCTTGTTTATTTTGAAGGAGGAATAAGAAACTAATCATGGAGTTCAGGTCTACTTGCAGCATGTGCAGGATTAAACTCTCTGAAGCAACTTCTTTCTAAGTAGTAGCAACTAACATAGATTTCAGTGTGATTTTTTGGTTATTACTCATCAGTTTGCTGTGTTAGTACTTCTAGTACGTTAATTCAGAGTGCAAGTCTTCATTTTTTTTTTCTAATTTAACATAGTAGTGCCAATTAAAAATTGCGACGATGATCATGTTGAAAGATAATAGTACGAGCCAAGGGGACACATTGCTGATTTCGCAAAAAAGGGAACCTCCTTGCTTGTGCAACCACCCAAAGTTCAGTACACATAAGAGCCCGTTCTTTCGTGCTAATGACCGATGAATTATCGAAGCACACTTCCTGAACTTCTAACCAATAATATTACATTAGTTTCGTTTTTAAAATAAGATGTTCTGATCTTTACAACACAGAACAAAGGCAGTAATTTTTATGAAACATTTCTCATCAATATTTATTAGAAAGTTTCGGTTAATTTTTTAGCTTTCTAATATTTAATCTATTTATTTACATCATATCGAATAGTTAGCATAAACTCAATATTATCCATCATCTATTAGCATTCTACAGCTCCCGAACGGTTTATATGCAAATGAAAAATATTTTATAGGCAATACTTTATATACATGTTTATAACGAGTTAAAAACAAATATGGTAAAATAAATCATGATGAAAAATTTAAAATATCAACTTTATATTTAAATTTAAAATTTAACTTATGAACAGTTACGTCACTGAAACAATAAAAGCCTACAACTAGGGTGAGAGAAGGGATTTTATCTACTGGATATATGCAAAATATCTGAACACTGAGGATTCACGTGCATATCATGCCGATGAAGGAATAATGCTCGTTTGAAACCTCCAAAGCTTTTTGATTATTGTATTTCCGATAGCTATTTACGGCTACAAATAAATAAATAAATTTTCTGATCATATGAGAAATTTTATATAATTTTATCTATGCACTTGTGTTCATGAAAAAACGTGGCTGCAAAAAGTCTCACTTATGTTTCTGTTTATAATCCAAAATTTAAATTTAAAACTTTACTTGAAGTAAATTGTAGAGTTTTTTCATTACAATTTATTTACTTTTAAACAATAAGAACTCAGGTATAAAAACTTTAATCATAATATTTCATAATTACTAATATATTTTTTCGATTAGGTTTCTTATAAGGAAAGTAAGTACTATTCTAGTATAGAAAAAGACACAACATTGAGTCGAGGAACTGGATCATCTGTATTACTACACTCACTGAAAGATGAGCTCTAGCCTATCTATGAGATCCATATCTGTCAGTAAGGCTTCGGCCCTGTCTAGTTTTCAAAATTTTTTTCAAAAAATATCGTATCGAATCTTTAAACACATAAATGGAGCATTAAGTATAGATGGAAAAAAACTAATTACACAGTTATGGGAGAAATTGTGAGACGAATCTTTTAAGCCTAATTAGACCATGATTAGTCATAAGTACTATAGTAACCAACATGTGCTAATGACGGATTAATTAGGCTCAAAAATTCGTCTCGTAGTTTCTTGGCGAAATCTGTAATTTATTTTTTTCATTTGTGTCTAAAAACCACTTTCGATTTCTGGTCAAACGTGTGACGTGACATTTCTTAAATTTTACCATCTAAACGCTGCATAACGGCCTGTTCGGGGAGCTTCTTCCAGCTGCAGCTTTTCCCAGAAGCTGCCCCAAACGGTTCCAGCTGCAGCTTTTCCCAGAAGCTGCCCCAAACGGTCCACAGCTTCTGAGAATCTATAGTTACATATTCTGTAAAATAAACTAAGAATCTAGAATCTGTAGAAGCTGAGTTTATTAGCTTTTCCAAATTCTTAAAAACTGACTACTAAACAGCAGTTTTTCAGAATCTAGAACTTTTCCAAACAGACCCACTGCTACGTCGAGTCGATGGTGTTAAAAGTGAGAAAGCATGGGAGAGGGAAAGGCCACCGCCTCTCCATCCGTTCACATTTCCCTTTTTTTCCCTCTTCCACCTGAGGTAGGTCGGTCACTGGTCAGTAGCTAGCTGCATCCGCTTTGCTTCCGCCGCTTTTCTCCGTCTCTTCTCGCTCCCTTCCCTCCCTCCATCTCCCCCTGGCCCTGCGGTCTCAAAGCCATCCACCTCGCCGCCTTCGTGCGTCCCTCTCCTCCGTGTGCGTCTCTCTCTCGGCCACGGCGTGGCAGCTAAGTTGACTTCAGCTGCGACGACGACGGAGGAGTGAAGGGTTTCTGTGGCTCCGTTTCTTGGATGCGTTCGTGGTGGCCGCCCTTCTTGCGGATCGGGTTGCTTGTTTCGCCAGTGCGCGGGAACCGATCGAAAGGCTGGATCTTTCTTCGCGCGTGAACGCCCAGTTGGTCTGCAGCTCGTAGGAGGAGGAAGAGTTCAGCCTGAGGTGGCTGCGCGTGCAGGTTCGAGTTGACTTTGTGGGTTTGGTTCTTTGCTTCGTTTGTCTCTTGCGAGCTGCGGATTTTTTCTCTTTCTCCCGCGGGATTGGTGGTCGAGCTTGATCCAAACCTTGCAAAGATTGGACCTTTGGTGCTTGGCTGCGCGGTTCTTATATCGTTGGCGATTCAGGGGCTCACTTGGAGCACTGTTCCTCTTGATTCCTTGCATTATTGGCCCTCCCTTGAGATAAAAAGTTTGTCTCGAGAGAAATTCTCCTGCCAGAGATTTTAGTTGGTTTGGGATCATTGGGCTAGAAGCTTTCTTGGTTCATTCAACAGAGAGGATTGAAGAGGAGGCACAAAGTGGATGGGTGGGTGACTGCTAATTTAGTAATTTGGTAGAGTGCATAGACGAGCAAGAGGAAGGGCAGGAGAGATGGGGAATTGCATGGACACCACGGCGCGGGTGGATCACAGCGTGAACAATGGTGCATGTGAGTTCCTTAATTCTCTCTTCATCTAAATTCCAAGTTTTGTTCTGTATATGTTTGTGATTTGTCAGTTTCCTGTCACAGTTGTAAAGTTGATATGGTTGCTTGCGGATCTGGGTTACTTATCTAGCTTGTGGATTTATTATGTGTTGAATTGAGATGAATTAGTATGCCTATGTGGAAGATAAAATTTTAAGATCAGAGTATGTGTTCTAGAACTAGTTAATACCTTTTGGCATTTTTTCTTCTTCTTCCCAGGATAGTTTTCTAGCCTAGCTTGTTAATTGTTGCTTTTGTGCACCTTCACTTCTGTTTTTATTCCTCGTTCTTACTTCCGTGGAGTAAGCTAAGCATGGCATGACGTGATGCATGGATAAATTAGGTTTTCTCTGGAAATTAGGATGTAAAAGGTATTTTTAGTGTTATTCAGGCCTGATTAAAACTATAATGTACAAATACCTTTTGATACCTCCCAACGACCGAAGAAAGACACAGATAGAAGATAGAAATATCGTTCCTTAAATATCATAGCTTCTATGGTTGT
The DNA here is from genome assembly GCF_000231095.2 of Oryza brachyantha. Taxonomy (NCBI): domain Eukaryota; kingdom Viridiplantae; phylum Streptophyta; class Magnoliopsida; order Poales; family Poaceae; genus Oryza; species Oryza brachyantha. The sequence goes on along the minus strand of NC_023165.2, from coordinate 3,140,323 downwards.
AAAAGGTAGCTAGTTAGTTTCTTTAAATGAACAGCAGGAAAATGGTAAAAACTTTGCTGAGTTCTGATTAGATTTGAACAGAAGCGATGCTTACGGATAAATTTTGAATTTCACATTAGCAAATGTTACATTGTAAAAATAACAACTTGTTCTCATGCACATTTCATTCATTTCTTGTTGAGATAACAGACCCTTCAAAAGTGACCAGCAAAACAAGTTTATCGTCTGTCCCTTCCACGCTTAAGAGCAACTCAAGTCGTTCAACTTTGACTCTGCCGTCTATGAAGGACAGAAGTGAGCTTCCTACTCCTCGGACAGAAGGTGAAATCCTGTCATCTTCGAACTTAAAGGCCTTCTTGTTCAGTGATCTAAAGAATGCGACAAAGAACTTCCGACCCGACAGTCTTCTTGGCGAAGGAGGATTTGGACACGTGTACAAAGGTTGGATTGATGAACACACGCTTGCTCCTTCAAAACCAGGAAGTGGCATGGTTGTTGCTGTCAAGAAGCTTAAACCAGAAGGTTTCCAAGGACACAAGGAATGGCTGGTAGGCTCAACATTTTACCCACCACTATTATCAGCTGTTATCTTAATAAATATTTCGTGATCTCTTATTTTTATTTTTATGATGCAGACGGAGGTTAACTACCTTGGCCAACTTCACCACAAGAATCTTGTTAAGCTCATTGGCTATTGCTCTGATGGTGACAACCGACTTCTTGTGTATGAGTTCATGCCAAAGGGAAGTTTGGAGAATCATCTCTTCAGAAGTATGCTCTCTGTTAAAATATTTCTGCCTTGTTGATTCCCTGGTTTCTCATGTCTTGTTAAGTGTTGACATTTCAAATAACATTTTTTTCTGTTTTTGTAGGAGGTGCTGATCCTTTGCCATGGGCAATAAGGCTCAAGGTAGCTATAGGTGCTGCTAGGGGTTTGTCATTTTTGCACGACGCTGAGAACCAAGTTATATATCGAGATTTCAAGGCATCAAACATTCTCCTTGATTCGGTATGCTTCGATATTAATGTTGACTCTTATCATCAACCATGTATAGCTTATTTAGATGTTCTTTCAACTTGTTTCTCCTTTATTGACTGCAGGACTTTAACGCAAAGCTCTCAGATTTTGGTTTAGCAAAAGCAGGTCCTACTGGGGATAAGACACATGTTTCCACACAGGTCATGGGCACTCACGGATATGCAGCTCCAGAGTACATTGCAACAGGTTAAAATCATTCTTTGTTTTGGATAAATTATGGAAATGGGGCCTTGTGGTACCTTTTATCTGTTATGTTACCAGTTTAAACTAGGAAATGGCAGACATGTACCTGCGAGGTGCTCAAGCCATTGCTTTGAATTATGAAACATATTGCTGCTAAAACACTTGCGCCATTGCTCAATTTACATTTCCCAAGCTGACTAGGATTTATAGCGAAAGGGTCTATAGCCTAGTGGTTACAAGGGCCTTAGTAGCACCTAAGGTCCTGTGCATGCGTTGTGAGCGTCTGCGTTGTACTGTGTTCTCTTTCGAAAAAAAAAGCTGACTGGGATTTAATTGTTTTGTTGCTATATAACCAATTTGCCCAATTAAATTGATATGTATGGTTTATCTCTGAGCAACCCATTCTCATGTTACTTAAAACTTTACAGGTCGCCTCTCCGCAAAGGCAGATGTCTACAGCTTCGGTGTGGTGTTGCTTGAGTTGCTCACAGGAAGACGGGCGCTGGACAAATCGAAACCTGGCATAGAGCAGAACCTGGTTGACTGGGCCAAACCCCACTTGGGCGACAAGCGAAGGCTGTACCGCGTCATGGATACAAAGCTGGGAGGCCAATATCCGAAGAAAGGCGCTCACGCCATCGCGAACATTGCCCTGCAGTGTATCTGCAATGACGCCAAGATGCGCCCCCTGATGTCTGAGGTCCTGGAAGAGCTGGAGCAGCTGCAGGACTCCAAATATAACATGGCATCACCACAGGTTGACATCAGGAAGTCCTCACACACCGTCCCAAAGTCACCAATGAGGATCCAGCCATCACCACGGCGCTCACTTGGAGCAGCATCCCCATTGCCAACATATAGGACTGCTAAAGTGCACTAGAAACGCAGCATAGAAGAGGTCTTACATCTGCACGGCTGTACAGTTTGTTATGTAAGCAGTGTTCTTTCTTTCTTTTTCTTTTTCTTTCTTTTTTTTGTGAGGAAGCTTCTATTTATTTATAGTGATGTTTCTTTGGTATGTGTGATATGAGAATCTGACGATAGATTATGATGTAAATTGTTTGCCAAGATAATGGGTGCCAAATTCTGGTGCCCCTGTTCTGCTATGATAGGTCCCTATTGTTTCTTCTCACCAACTTTGCTTTACGTTGCTTTCGGCCATGGTGAAGAGGGTTGAACTCACATTGTTCTATTTCATCGTGAAGGTGACAAAACTGTGAATTGGATATTTTTCCATGCATTCTCAGCAGTTGATTTGAGATAGCAAATTATCTGATAGGTCCATGGTCTTCTCTAGTAACATATGACAGCTCCATTTGAACACATTCTGACGGAATTCTTTTCCAGAAAGAGATAGCCAGGTACGGGTTAAGACAGACATAGCAGCTGAACAAGACAGACTACCATAGCGTAATGATGTGATTTAACCAGATAATGATACCCATCAGATCAATCCACATCTTAAATTGAAACTTCGCACTTGACTTAAAAAGTTATGTACATATGCCCATTGCTCGGAAGTCAATGAATTAATGATTCAGATAGCTCCTGGTCAAAAGTTAGCGTGAAATTTCATTTTCATGAATTAGCAAAAGATTTGTTTCTGGAGGAGAATAAAAACAGCAGTGCTGGGCTGCTACCGGTTAACTGTTGTGGCCTCTCATTTCTCAACAATAAACTCCTGAATCTCTATTCCAGTGTGACGGGCACCGCCCTGTTTCCTCACCAAAACTTCATCACCAACTTTCAGTGAAGTCACAGGTATAGCAGTTCTTCCATTAGATCCTACATTAGAAAATCATAGTCTCAGAATAAGTTGATCATATAGATTTATGGGTAATAACCACATGGAATTCCAGATATAGCTAAATCTAGGACCGCACTAGAGAACTCGGAGAAAATGTTTGAATCAGTACTGATTAGTATAATTCAGACAACGGGAAAATACGGCTCATTACAGACAGAGTTACAGCTCAAAAAGAAATCTCCTTTCCTATCTTCAGAATGTGTCTCCTTATGATCTTACCTTTTTCAGGAGGGACAAGTGCAACTGTCTCTGCATTCTGCAGGAAAATGCTGTAAGTATCAGCCCCGCAATTGTCCTGCAGCAAGCCCATACACCATGAAATTGACAATGAATGTACAGTTCATTTGAAGGAACATCATTGCTAACTACGTACCTTTGCTTCGACAAGGATTAAAGGTCTTGATTCAATCTTAACACGACCAACAATTGCAGTGCGCCACAAACCATTTTGATCAACAACAATTACTTCCCGACCTGATTGCAGCTCTGAGAGATAGCTAGTTCGGCCACCAGGGACTGCAACATATGCATGAACAGGCCCCTGAATGGAGAACAAATAGATTCATATTAGTCTTTGCTGTACTGTGATACCTGCAATAGCTTACTGCAACATAAATTGTTGATATCTTACCGCATTAACCCTGAAAGGCCTGCTTGCAATGTAATTTGTCTCCAAGCATTCAGAGTGAACAAGAAACATTCCTCTTGCATAGGAGCCAACCTGAAAAAAACATATCATTTATGAGAAGACCGGTGATGTAGTACACATGGATGTTGGAACAGGTAAAACGCTATGCATTTCTATTGGTGGCACAGTGGCCCATTCATGTAGAATGATTTTAACCAATTCTGTGCAGCAGGATACATTTCAAATTTTCATTTATTTATTTAGTTTGGTACCTACAATGAACAAGTGAGAAATATACACAAACCAGAAGGCCTTCACCAGGTCGCATCATACTGCAAAGATCCACACAAACACGATCACCCATGCCAACAACTTCAACCTTTGAAACAGTAGCCTTTGTCAAAAGTAACTGGCTCTTTGCCTCGTTCCTTCTGTCAAAATAATCCTGAGTGATTAAAGGAGGGGACAAACAACATCTGGTGAATCATACAATCAGAGTAAATAATATCATTAGCAATAACAGGAGATATCCTTTTCACACTTAGATATAGATATCTACATATATATACACACCACAATATGTGCCTCTGTACAAGAAAGCATATTACTTAGTAGTTAAAAACCAAAGGAATTTGAAAAAAAAAAGTGAAAAATACCTTGAGTTTGATAATATCATCCATGTCCTCTACTTTAAGTACAACTCCATCAAGCCCTTGCTCCAAGGCCTGTAAAGTAAGTAACCGGAAAAAAATAAACAACTTTGCATAATATAACTGCAGTTGCATAATACATCATTACTGCAGGAACTTCTACTGCATATTGAAGTCTCTTGATAGCTACCTCAAGAAAAACTTGAGCCTCAGTTGCGTTTGTTGAAACAGCTAAAACTGTTCCCCTACATCCCTGGAATGCAGCAACTATATTTTCTGCTGGTATAACCTACAAAATATGAAAGGACAAAGGAGACACCCCGCACCTGTCAATGCCTCTTGTTGTTCATAAAGTGTAGTTTGCAAGTTGCTGGTCAAATATGAAACAATAAAGCATCTCAAGCTGATAAACCTGACAACTCAGGAAAAAATATTTTACAGCTTTATGAACACTTATTCATACCATTGATCAGATCATAAAAGTTCTTCACACAAATAAAAAGACACTCAAGATGACTAAACAGCCTAGAACATATCATTACAAAAAAGGCAAGTATGATGCATTATCACACTATGAAAAATGAAACTAATGCCTATGTCTGCAAATAATGTGTTGATAGTTCAATGTTTGGTTATCTAACCTGCCATCCACCTCGGAAATCTATCACAATGTTTTGTACTTCCACATTGTCTGGTTGTATGAGTTCCAGCTCTCTTGGGGAAGATACTTCGGAAATTACAGCAACCTTTTGTTTTTCCTCGTCAAATATCTCCAGGCCATCAATAAAAAGAGGATTGATGCGAGCAGTTGCTGCCATACCAAAGAAAAAAAAAAGCTATCGACTTCAGAAATCTTAAAAAACTGAATCTCCCTGAAGCGTACTACCAAGCATATGCATATATTGCCTTAGTTCAAAGGAGAGCAACGCCTAGGCATATTCATTTCCTCCTGTACCAAATCATCCATAGTATGTCTATAATTTCTTCAGTTTCTAGAGCCTCTCAAATTTAGTTAAACCAGGACTTGGTTTCAAAAAAAATAAAATAGAACCATTAGTCTAATAGTTAATAACCTAACATCGCTGTAAGAAAAATTGCTCTCACATGACCAATCCTTGCCAAGATCTTTGGATCCAAAGAGGAAAGTGCTCCAGCCCCTCTCCACGGCTGCTGTCATCACCTGCCGGTTTGTTGTCCACACCCAAATAGTCTTCTTTGCCTCTGAAGTCGAGGCTGGAGAAGCGCACATCTTGATAGAATGGGAGCAAGCTGAAGCTAATGCTGCATCAAAAAAATTCCCCAAGACAAGGTCAATATTGGAACCAAGAACTTGGCGGTAGATGAGGGAAGTTCACTCGATTGATTGCCAACGAGGTGAATCTCGGGACATCAATCTTGGATTATTGGTTTTAGGATTAGGTACCCACAGTGGACTAAAACATATAGATATACCCTAGCAACAAAAAGCTGGGAGCTTTCGACCAGACCGAAAGCCTTTGGGCCTCGATTTTGTTTGCAGGTATTACTGCAAGTATTGATTCTATCCAAAATGGAGCAAGAACTTAAGATTGAGGAATTCAGATAGGAGCAACAGCAAGAATCTCTTGTGCAGCGTGAGAGATGGGGAGATTTGGGATGAATACCTGTTCTTGGATGTGGCAGGATGAAGCAGGAGGCATGGGAGCTGGCTAGGGCTCTGGCGAAGCCCCAGGAGGAGACCGCTGCCATTGGATCGAGGATGCCTTTGCGTTTCCTCCTATTCTCTATCTCTCCGTGCTGTGTTCGTTTTCTTTTTCTTCAAAAACACAATAGGGTATTCATTTTTCTCTTGAAAAGAATATAAAAACTATGTATTTTTTTTAAAAAAGTCCAAACTTGAATATGATACCCTATATTTTTACTTATATTTACCATATAAGTTAAATTTTAATTTTTTAACCTTAAATTAAAGTTAATTTTAGGGTTTTTTAATGGTAGTTTATTTTCTACCTTTGTTTTTATATCGCTAAAACACACGTACAAAAATTTTATTAATAAATTATTATGTTTTCAAACATATCGCTCGGCATAATCATCCCCGAATCAAAATATGAAGGGAGATAGTTGGTCTTACTATTTTTTTTTATCTTCCTGCGTTACATAAGAGTCACGGCATTGTCACATAGGATATAGGCTAGCAGCAACATCTTTTTGTTTTTTATAAGAACCCGCTAAATGCTGTGTATTCCAACGTGTTATTAAAAATAACAACATTAAATTTTGTTGAATGTTTTAAATTTGTAAAAACAAGATTGCATGTGTGTTATACGTTTTTAAAAATACAAAAAAATCTTTCATCTGAAAAAAAAAATCATATTTAGAAAAGTGAGTTGTAGAGCTACACAAAGTACCAAGTGCAACTAAACCATTCACATATCTTGGATTGATATAATGACCCACGTGGTACTAATGGTCGTGAGTCACTGTGTTTTCTACAGTGGTATAGATAAGTGAAATGCCTTATTAATGATTAAAAAATAATTTATGGATAAAACTTTTATATATGTTCGTAGCAATTTAAAAGCGAAGACGGAGAAATAATTTATGACTAAAACCCCCCAAATATACTTTAAATTTAAGTTTTAAAATTAAAAATTTTGCTTATAAAAATAAACAAAAATATGGGGAATTAAGTCCAACGAACCTCGTAGGTACCGTATTTACTAAAACCACGCAGGGAAAACTTAACCGATAGGCGAGCAACGGAAAGTGAACTTTAGCGGTGTAGATGAGAGGCCGAGGCCTTTGCCGCGGCGACGCGAAACGCGACGCCTCCTCCCCCCTATGGGCCTGGGTGGGCCGAAGCGACGGCGATTTCTCTGCTGGGCCTCGCGGCGCGCTTCAGGCTGCAGCAGCGCGCGCGTCGATGGATTGGAGCCGGCGCCACGGAGACCGCGGCGGCAAGCAGTCGCGCGCGCGTGGCCGCCTGCGCCTGCGCGTGATCCGGCACTACTACCAAAATCCCCTTCTGATCCCGCTGCTCACTCCCGCTACCCACTCCGGAAGCTTCCATCTTTCGCGTTCTCCTCCTCGCCGCGTCAGAAAGAAGCCTGTGGGTTCCGTTGGGTACAGCCTCCTCGTGGCCGCGTCCGTCCGGGGTTGGACACTTCCCGACTTGGCATCTCTCTCTATATATACGTTGAGATGATTTGCTGGCAACAACGGGAGCTTGAGCTGAGTCAGACTCAGACGTGCTCGCTCGTGAAATGGACAAGGAAGGAAGGCTGTAAACTATTCTCGTTTTTTATATACGAACGTTCTTTAAATTGTTAAATAGTTTATGTTTTTTAAAAAAATTCTATATACGAGAGAGTTCATCATCTTTCTGATATAGATTTTAAATTTATAGCGGTTGATTTCTATCTTCATAATATTAAAAACGTTATTAAAAAACAGGTAAACTTTCATCAATCTCAATCTTTCGTTAAAAAAAAACCCGTAGAACAGACGATGAGGAGTGAAGGCTGCAGTGGCAGACAGGTGGACCGGGTCGTCCGAGCCTAGCGACGCATACGCACATCGCTTTCCCACCATCTCTTCTTCTTGTCCAGGCAGGCCAGGTCCAACGGCTATCCCGAGACGACGCTACTGAAAAATTTTCCATTACACCCTCTATTCCCAACAAAATTACACACAACCTCCTAGCACAGTAACTAACGTTAGCCTCACGACAAATTCCGAGAATCTCCAGGGACTTGTATGCAAAAATAGATCCAACGGTTCGTTCATGCTCCGATCTCTTCTTTATAAACAAGCTCGTTCCTTTTCCACTCTTGCAACCTTGCAGCAGCGCAACTGCAAAGAGAAAGCTCAAGAACGCGAGTCGCGAGATGGCCGGCTGCTGCGTCTTCCTGCGGTGGCCGTCGACCTCTCCGTCCTCCTCCCGCCTCGGCTACCGCTCCCTCGGCGGCGGCGACGACGACGGCGCGGCCTGCTCGTCGGTGGTGACGGTCGTCGTCGGCAAGGAGCGGCGGGTGTTCTCCGTCGACCAGCTCGTGCTCGACACCTACCCGTTCCGGCTGCTCCTGGAGACGGTGGCGAGGAAGGAGGAGAGCAAGGCGCTCTTCGTCGACGTCGACGCCATCCTGTTCGAGCACATGCTCTGGCTCGCCGGCCACCATGACCGCTCCTCTGTCTCCCTCCTCCACCTCGACCTCAAGGAGATCGTCGACTTCTACTCCCAGGACGCCTGATTCTCTCCCTGCATCAAGGAGGATTCTTCTTCACCAGATTTTTGATCACTTCTTTGTTTTTTTTTTACCTCTGAATCATGTGCATATATAATGAATTGATGATATGGTTATATCTGCAAACAACGATGAATATTGGCAACGAAAATACTGTTACAAAACGTTCACGTTTGATTTGGTTGTTTCTTGGTTACGCCATTTCTGAAGAGGCTTACCAGTTCTCTGAAGATGTCATGTTTTCTCCTTTTTCTCACTATGCGTGTGCGTTCACGTCGCTGTTACAGGCCAAAGGAAGCTGGCATGATACAGTTACCAATCAATCAATGCAATTAGTGTAATAAATTGCTCTGGTCGTTTTCGCTAAATTCGGCAGGAATATGTCAATTTCCTAGCTCGCTCAAACGCGCTGTTAAGATACGCTATCGTCTGAACTTTTTTTTACGGAGAACCGGTTGTTTTCTGAATATTGACGTCCAACAGCTCGAAAACATGTTGACCATTTCGTTGGCATGATCTCGGTCACCTAATTGTTAACTACAAGGCGAAAAACTGCATACATGCCTGCACGATTGGTTGGTTTATGACAGAAAGATAGGATTGTAGTCCACTCCTATGTAATATAACATCCTACACAGATTCCCTGCCGTTTCAACTATCTATTCATCAAACCAGGCAGATTTTTTCATCAGGCTTCAAAATTCAAGTAGATGTTATGTAGAAAGAAACCCTGTTTTTCATTTTGTCTTGTTTGATTATCTTCAGTTGTCCATCATTTCTTTGTCCTGCAACGTTGTTTGCTTGCTAACTGCTGAATGCTAAGGAATCAGAAGGTGACAAGTGATTGCAAGATCCTATGGCTGTGCCAATCAATCATCATCCATCTCTGGAAGCACCAGTATTTCTTAAAGCTGTGGTTTCTCCAGTAGCACTTGTCCAGGTGCCTCAGACGGCCATCAGAATTCGGCCCAATTGATTCATACCTTGGCAGCCTGTGGTAGTTTAGGCCCCAATCATAACTTGGCTGTTTCTATATATTAAAAAACACAAAGCTCACTATATTTTGTGAAAGCTACAAGTTTTGGACCAAAAAAAACATCACAAGCAGTACTGCAGAAGTCATACTTAAATTTGTAGTTGATGCCAGCCATAGTAGTTCGTTGCAGATGAACCTTTTTAAGGGCATCAATGAGGTCTTCTGCTTAATATAATGATCAGAAAAGATCCCTAACAACCAAAGGGAAATATTTCTGGAATATTTTTCATGTGGTACGTGTCATAATGGAGGTAAAACACTCAAGTGTATACTTCTGAAAATGATATGAGCATATTTAGTTCCCAACCAACAATGGGCTGACGGCCTTTACAACAGAATTCTTACCTACATTCATATTATTAAGCCTGCATAAATCTGTGAGAAAAAGTGCCAGAAATGCTCCAATCACAAGTGCCCACCTCTGCTGCATGATTGCTGCAAAATAGGAGTAATTCTTATGCATATCCAGCAATATTTAGTCTTTTTTTCCAACCACAACACATATATACACTGATTATGTGTGCTGTTAACAGGTTATCAAGATGATAATACCAGCAATTAGCAACAGGCAATATCAACCCCATATACTGTTGGGAATTCGCCTCGCAGTGCTCTGTCAATCTTCTCCTAGAATTGACAGGAAAAATCAAGAGACTGTCTGAAACCTGCACATCAATCTGAAAACAGAAGTCACAGGAAATGAGATCGATGTGGACATGATTCATTCCATGCAAGCTGCAATATTTGAGTTGGGCAAGAAAAGACGCATTGGCTGGTACCACACAATTAGCAAGAAAGTTGCAATGCCGATCCACTGAATTTTCGCAGCGTTTTCTTTTCTTTTCTGAAGCCTGCACTGAGCTGGCCACACGGATTCTTTTTTCTCTTTCTCTTCTTTCTCTTGCCGACCCAACCACTAACGGAACCATTCAGATCAGCTCCCCGAAAGCTAGTTCGGCTCATCACAAAGCCGTGTGGAGAAGAAGAAGAAGCTGTGGGTAGGTCATGGCCCACTGACCGGTGGGGCCCACTCTAGTCCCCTTCACTGTTCACACACATCAATGCATCTCCAGCTGTAGCCTTCGCGGACGCGTGGTGTACGATGATCACTGCGGCCCTAATACACATTGCTTAGGCAAGTGATTAGCTCTTAAGCTATCCCTAAAGCTGGAACTCGAGTACTGTTAGCTCAAGATGATTTTTTTTTCTCTCCCTCTCTTCGTCAACAACATATAAGTACAGGTCTATCGCTTTCTTCTTCTCTCTGCAGTCACCAGTCTCCACACATTCTAACCTCCAGCCCTTCAAGACAAGTTGAGCACTGTTCTGGCTGCTGCTGCTCAGCTTGGCAGCTTGCCACCACAGCTGCAGCACAGCAGCAGCAAGCCACACGAGAGGACAGGCAGACAGCAACGTCCAGGAGGAGGAGGGGGAGGAGGAAGAAGAAGATATCAGAGATCAGTCGCGTTTGTGTGCTTGCGTGAAGAGTCGGAGAGACTGAGCATCCATGGAGAACGTCAAGGGGGTGAGAACATCTCCCATCTCAATTCCCCGAATCCTTCTTTGTTCTTGCTTCCGCTGTGATCCCACGAGTTGTTTGCAACTCATTCTGCAAAAAAAGTTGAATCTTTGGCTGCGTTGGTGCGTGCGTGTGTGTGGGCAGGGGCAGGGCGCGGCGGCGGCGGGAGGGAATGGGTGGATGACGGTGCCGGCGTTCGGGGACTGGGACATGAAGAACGGCGCGCTGCCGGACTACTCCATGGACTTCTCCAAGATCCGGGAGATGCGGAAGCAGAACAAGAAGGAGCTCTCCCGCACCAGCCTCGGCGGCGACGACGACCTCATCGCCCAGCAGAAGCAGCAGCAGAAGCCAGCGCAGGCCAAGGCCCAGGTCAATCTCGGCCGGCCGGCCGACGACCACCACCAGTCGCTCCATGGCCGCGACGGCTCGCCGACGGTAAGGCTCACTCGCCCTGGTAGCCGACTTTGATCTTCATCTCAGAATTAAGTCACGACTTCACTGTCATCTAACGGTCAAAGGAAGATCTCCGTAATTTCATTGAACTCATTAATTCTGGATCGTAAAATGCTCATTTTTCGATTTCTGGGGTCTTAGCAGAACCATGGAGTGTTAAGCTGTGTCAAGATTTGATCTTTCTTTTGTTTGATACGACCAATACAAGATTGGCTTTAACTGATAGTACTACAAGTCAAATTGTTAAAATGAGGGAAGAGATTAAAAAAACAACAAGTGGGCAAATCCAGTTCTTGACATGTACATTCAGTGGCAGTGTGGTATGTAAGAAACAACGCATAAGCAGAGCACTTTCCGTGGGCTGGGCAGCACCACTATGAAAGTTCAACTCCCTAACACTTGAAATACCCTAGTTCTGCATCTTTCTGCTCCACTGTACTACTAATTCTGCATCTTTTTTAATCCCTAAGCTAGAGAACAGCAGCCGCGTGAGGTTTTGTCTGGTCAAACTCTTATTCCAAGGCATCGACGATGCGTAGTTTTACTATGGACGGTGGAGAGCATTTGAATGTGGAAACTGCAACTTGCATCTGCATGTAGGACAGTACAGTAGTACTACTGCATGGTGCCCTGGAGCTCCACCGCTGATCTGTTTTAAAATATAAGCATTTTTAGATTATTTAGGATAGATTAAGTAGAGGTTAAAAAATCTTTTTTTTACTTGAGTGGTTAATTTTTGAATTGATTAGATTTTCTCAAGCATCTGATTGGCTCTGGAATAATTAGAACGATTGAAATAATAAGGGTCAATAAAAAAAATACTTATATGGTGGTATAAATTTTAAATCCTATAAATTCTTATATTTTGGAACGAAAAAAGTAGCATGCAAATTAATGTATAGATTTATTTTCATCTAAGGCTCGGACAGGATGAACCGAGGAGAGCGGGTGCCTCCTCAGTTACTAAAAAAAGACGTATTTTTAGCTCTTCAGATTTGTCCAGCAAAGATTATATTTTTATGCAATTATTGTATAAAAGTTTGATAAAATAGGGGATAAATGTATTGAAATTTGAAAAATTGGAAGACAAATGTATTGGGATTTTAAAAAGTGAAGAACATTCTAGTTTTTGTGGCTTTGTCTAGGTACATGTGAGTTTAGGCTAAAATTAAAGTTTTTATAACGGTCGAGCGAGTATTTACCTAGGCATTCGTTCTGCAACTGTATTTGCCTGGTTATTTCCCTAGGCAGCTCTAGCATGTTATAGTAAAACTTCGGATAGGGAAAAGAACGGCAGACAGATAAAATTTGAGAAGTCTATTGAACATATAGTTTAGAAGATACAGTATTTTAACATCTCCTGAATTTAGAATTAATCACGGTTAGGCAGTTAACAGTATATCTAAGCAATTTAGATGATGCTTTTTGTGATGGGTCCTATCCAAACCTATAACATTGTCTATATCAGCATGCACAATGTGGAGTCATTCAACAGCTATAGGTAGGTTGGCGAATATATATGAAGTCATATCACCGGCCATTAATGCTTAATGCATGTATCTTGATCAAATAATTGGCAAGGACAAATCCTCTTATTTTGTTAATCCCATATCTGTTTGCCTTTAAAATGCTGTACTGGTATTATTCACTATGCATAGGCCAGAGTACAACCAATTAATATGTTAAGAGTCTTGGTGACCGAAAGGTGATTAGAAGAACTAATAATGATTTGAATCGGTTGAGCGACAAGAAAAACTCTTAACACGTAATAAAAAAGATGCAAAGTACCCATTGAAACACTTGGATTTAGTCACTAACATCTAAGTGAAGTCTGGTACAAGTTGGTGGTGTCTTATAAAAAAATATGTATTTGATTATGCTATTGCTAGTGAAATTGGAGAAAGTTACTGTCAATAAGTGTATTGATAAAGTAGCAAAATTCCTTCCATGAGACATTGGCATGTACAATTCCAAAGTGCGATTCAATATCTACTACATACACTGAAATGCAGGTAATTTCAAAGCATCACTTTACTTTGGAAACAAAACTTACCATTGAGCTTGTGTGATTAACAAAGCCTAAAAATGTCTACGTTCTTTTTTCTGTGTGTTACATTGATTGATTTTAGCGGCTTCTGAGTTTCTGACTGAAGCTTCTGATGCAGGGAAGGAAGACGTTCCTGAGCTACTTCCAGTGCTGTATCAAAGCCTGAAGAACTGCTACCATTGCCTGTACTGTTGTGTCACAGTGCAAACTACTCATCTTATTTTTAGATTAGGCTTCTTAGACTCTGTCAAGTCTTGCAAGATGTGTAATATATTCTCCGTGATGCTTAATATTTTGGTCTTTCAGAGAACAAAACGATTTATGAGTGACACAGATTGCTTGCGAGTTGAGGTACAAATCTGTAATATATTGAAGGATAAATGGCATCTTGTGTTTTGTACGGATGCAGAGGCATGATTGATTTGGCTTTGTTTCTGCTATCACGAGGAAAGACATAATTTGCCAGGATGAAAGACGATATAATGTTTACTCATCATGATTCCTTGAGACATTTGGAGATAATACTGTAAAAATCAGTCATCTTTGTTTTTATTTGGTTGACTCTCTTTTCTTCTGTTTTTGGAGTTTAATCTGAAGTATCTGAAGCAGGAGCAAGCGGGCAATTTTTTTCTTTTTACCAACGAATGATCAGTTCATGGAATTTAAGCAGCACTATACAATGGCATAAATATTACAAATCGAATTCACCGCCTACACGAAGAGAATTCCTGTTATGGGTACATTGTCTTCAGTGTGAGTTTACTGTCCAAAAAAATATGCTCATATGTCAGTCATGGGTACAATGATGGTCTGTTGAATGCTTCAACTAGCATGATTAGGGGTTGTTTAGATAGACTAAATTTTTTAGTTTCATGTCACATCGGATGTTTGGACACTAATTTGAAGTATTAAACATAGACGATTAATAAAATCCATTCATAATCTTGGACTAATTTGCGAGACGAATCTAATGAGCTTAATTAATCCATGATTAGCCTATGTGATGCTATAGTAAACATCTATTAATTATAAATTAATTAGGCTTAAAAAATTCGTCTCGCGGATTAGCTCTTATTTATGAAATTAGTTTTTTTATTAATCTATGTTTAATACTTCAAATTAGTGTCCAAACATCCGATGTGACTATGGACTAAAAATAAGTCACTAGAAACAAACACCCTCTTAGAGCATCCCAACGACTTATCTAAATTTGGTCATTCATATCTTAATTTGGATGATCATCTAAACTAGTTTTATCTTTTATATCTCTTTGTACTCTACTGGATCATCCATATATGATATCCTCTGTATCTCTTTGGATGATGGATGATTCTCTCATAATATGAATAACATATAAAAATAGATGATAGGATAGCTGTTCTGTTGAAGCTTAATCTGTAGCCTTCATCCTCTATTTTTAGGATAGATGATAGGATAGATGAGCTGTTGGGGATGATCTTAGTAATGAGAAAGTTATATCTTCCGGGCAGAATTTTCTCCTTGGATTAGTGCATGTTTAAGAACAGAGGATTTCAGTCAAAGAACTGTCAACTAAAGGCCCCAAATGAACCATCTTTCTTGTTCAACAGTTTCCATTAAATCTCTAGAATGTACAGAGAACTGAGAACAAAGTAAAGCAAAATCGCGATCTACGCATATGCTTCGATTACCTGCAGCTTCTGAAGCTCTGAACTGCAGCGAGGAACACAAAAAGAAATCCAGCAAGTCTGTCCCTATGCTCTTCACGAGAAATAGCTTCGCCGATTCCGAGGCGGCCGGGGCGAGGGGCTCGTCGGATCTCCGCCGGTCGCCGCCGCCGAGCCGAGGGGAGGAGAGACCGGAGCAGATTGATGGGAAGATCCTAATGCAAAACAAAACAAATGTAGGGTCTATTATGCAAATTATACCAATGTAGCCTTTTTTTAATCATGGCCACGGAAACTAGTTTCAACGGTTATGAAAGAGCATGTAGGCTCGTGGTTGGTTAAAAGAGTCTTAGTAGCATCTAAGATGTTAGGTCGATTCGATTTTGTGATGGCTATGTGCTGCTTGTGGAGATAGACGTCGGCGCCGCTGATCAAGCTTTACGTCTGCGTTGTACGTGTTAAAAAAAAACTAAATCCAACGGTTTACAATTTATTCATAAAAACTCTTCTTTTATTTTTTTTGACAAATAACTCCTCTCTAGCGTTGTTGGCAACAAAAACCACCGGAAATCGCTGCGACTCGTCGAGAAATCGGGATAGGGAAGCAATGGTGGGGAGGAAGCCGCTCCGGCGGCGCCGGCACGACGCGCCGCCGCCGCCACCGCCGGCTTCGTTCGGCGCCACGCCTCGCCCGGCCTCCACTCGCTCCTCACCCGTGGCCGCGGTCGCCGAGGAGCTGGACGATCTGCTCCTCACGGCACCGCCGCCGCCGTCGGCGTCGGGGTCGGAGCCGCGGAGCTTCCCCTACGTGGTGAAGCAGCAGTGCTGGGAGAAGGCGGAGCGGGTGGACGGGCGCGACCCGGAGAGGTGGCGCCGCGACGCGCTCGGCAACGTCGTCTTCCGCAAGCTCGTCGGGTGCCCCGGCTGCCTCTGCCACGACTACGACCACATCGTCCCCTACTCCAAGGTCTCCCCCTCTCCCAACCCTAACCCCAACACTGAACGAGTTCGTGAAAGCGTTGCTATTTCCTACTTTGATGCCTGGATGGTGCAAAAGCCTGCGAGAATCAGTACTTCCTGGCGAGTATGAGAGATGTGATGCTACCTTGCATTTGCTCAGTGTTCTTAGCTAGCACATGATTTTATGTGATGTGTTGCATTATTGATTTTTTTAAAAAAATCGACAGGGCGGGAAGAGCACATTGGAGAACTGCCAGCTTTTGCAGGTACAGGCATCCACTATAAAAATTTATACCCATAATTGTCGTGAGTTTTTGGAGTAAGGTAATGGCGAGTGCTCTGCTTCTAACTAATTGAGATAAACAAACTTCCTATGTTATGCCGATGGCTCACCTGTTTACCCTCTTCAGTGATTCAGTCACGACATACCAATTAACAAAGTTCTCATGATTTTCCTGTTACTATTGAGTATTGACGCAATATTGAAATCCTAATATTTGTTTATGATGAAATCTTGTCTTTGGTGTGTTACATTGTTGGAAAACAATACTGCTAGTAGTATGATCCTGTGTGATACGTGCTTGCTCATTTTACATGGCTGGTTCTTGCTCGCAGGCTACTGTAAACCGATCTAAAGGGAACAAAACAGAGATATCCAAATCTGAGCTCATACAGAAGAGTGCCTATTGTAGGGTCTCAGGTAAGTAATATCAACTTTAAAAGTGGTTTGCTATCTTTACTGACGCTGTCGTTGATCATAGTCTCATAGAAATTAATCAGTGCTACTGAACCTTCTAAGTAACTGTCTGATATCTGCAGGACGTGATATGGATCTTCTTGAACTCTCTGCCTATGGGAATGTCAGGCGAGGGCCAGATTCAGGTGGTTGCAGAATCCAATGATAATCAGTTTCCAAAAGCTGCCTGCCTGCCTGCCTCAAATCTGATAAGAGAAATCCTCAGCTGATGTCTGTGCCAACTATGTATAATTTCATCATCTGTAATTTTGACACTTCCCAGTGATTTATCTGAGAAATAGAATCTCTGCCATTTTGGAACCCAGAATCATCTTTGTTCTGTTCCATGTCTTATTTACCATCGTATGATTTATCTGGAAAATGAGAGTAAAAGCAATGCATAGGAAGATTATTAAATTTGATTAATATTGAAATCCAGCAAAATGACAGCTGATAAGTCTTGCATTCAGTTTTATTGTTTTGTGATATTGCAGTCTAGTATATTTCTGGCGAGAAGATTGTGTGCATTCTTCATCCATTTTCTAAGGATTAACTTTTAGGAATGATATGAATTGTATCTTCTTAGCATACTTAACGATTAACGAATCATGGTTTAAGGCATCTTTTATTTTGTATGTCGTCCCATAGTTCCAAGTGCAGTCAGCATAAACATGTGTCGACACATTTGCTTTAAATATGACATCACATTCGTGCCATCTCTCCCACTTCTGCATACAGAAGTGTTGCATATAATGCAAATTTTCCACACAAATTGACTGAGCTAACATTTATATCCACTCATACATGTGTGGATGAGGAGGCATGATGATATGTGATCTTAATTTGCAACACATAAATGATGCAATATCCAGATCTAAGCCATGATGATGCCACCAAGGCGAAAATGATTGGTAAGATTATGAGATTTTATTCTTCTTTGGTACTTTCAGAAATCTTTGCATTTTTACTTCTGTTATTGAAACTTGAAAATCCAAACCTGCTTATAATGTGTCAACAGTATCTTAAATAGAGACTGCAATTGATGTCATCTTTTTCCACAATTTCAAATACAGTACTGTAGAAAATGCATAGTTTTGTTGTCATTTTCTAATAGTGTGAAAAGATCCACACTTCATATGCTCACAAAGTCAACAACTCACTACATATTTTCTCCATATGTTTATTTATTATTGGCACATTAAATTATTTATCTGCAGTTACCATTTTTAATTCCCATCCCATCTGTTTTCCTTTATTTTCCAATAATAACGTGCCACAAATATTTGACTGTTTAGAAATAGGTGCAAATCTCACGTGATAAATTGCACTTTACTTTTTTAAAAAATATTACATGAGATCATTCCCATATGTTTTTAGTGTTGGCTGCAGAGTTCTGGGAAGATCATTGGTAACGGTTTGGGTATTGGTCAACTTCCATATTACATGGAAAGTGCCTCTAAACCAGACAAGGTGACTAAGTAATAACTAAGTTACACCTTTTCAAAGCTGAATATAGGATTGTTTGATATGTTATTTGAAAACATGGGAAAACCATGAACCACACTCCTTTTTGTGAAAAAATTTCTTATGTAATTTTGGAGACTATAATAAAACATAGGGTTAATTGAATCCATGCCATTGCAAATATATCTTATAAGCCATTTACAACATAGGTTAAAACGGAACCTAGTGGAAATTACTTGGAACTAGCTAGAAACGTTTATAAGCCATTTGATGTCTCAAGATCCACAAGAAGTTTAGAAATGGTTATACAAGCATAAGATCCAAAGAAAGCTTATTTTTCTTTTCTTTTTTGGTTCATCCATGGGTAATTCTGGACAATGTTCATTGTCTTCTGTTTGTTCAGTTGCAGTCAAACACTCAAGAGGGTTATTGCTTGCTTGGCATGTTTTTATTCCTGTTTTTGAGGATGGCGTGCTCAATGCTCTAACCATGCTGCCAATGGTGGGTAGGTTGAAATCTCACTGTCATATTTTTTTTTTCATTTTTCTTTTTAAAAAAAATCTTATTAAGCTAGACTTCACACATATAATTGTATTCAAAAGCATGCATCATGAGTTTTTAAAATTTAATCTGAACTAGAAAGTAGGTTTCTCCTAGTGACCAATGCATCCACTTCAGCATATTGTAATGCAAACTTGCCTTTGATGGGAAAGTGCCCTCACAAAAGTTTACTAAAGCTAATGCCCTTAAGGTTTCTGCTGCCATTGGTGTGTAGACACCAAAAAGGGAAACTGCTTATTGGGTTTGACCTTCAAATGTCAAAAGGGGTCATTTCATTTTGTTTCATGGCACTGCCGAAAGTCACAAGGGTAGAGATGATGAACACCCAATCCTTGAAAAATACGGCTAATTATTTTCCTGTCACGTTCTAACATACATGAGAATTTTTCGACATATCATGCTAAACGTGCCCTCAAACCACCAGAAGACTGCTCAAATGGGAGGAATAAAGGTCAGAGATTAATCATTATTGGTGTACTTAATCAGAAAAGCTTTAATCTTCTTTTTTTCTTTCAGAATTTTATTATCCACCCTGAGTTTTCTTTATGTTTCTTTTTTTTTTCCTGTGGGAGGTGGTGACAAAAATTGTGCTCTGGCAATCAATAGACTAGAAATATGCTGTACATGGAAATTTTGATTTAATGTCAAACATGCTGGCTTGCTAAGTTGGTTGCCCAATGGTGTAAGTGGAAGTTCCGTTCGAAAAACCGTGTAAGTGGAAGTGGCACTACCAGCATATGTTTTAAAGCAGGTTGAATGGTGGTAATAATGCATGTATTGAAAACGTTTTAAAGCTTAGATGTTTTCTAAATTGCCTGGGAGGCTTAACTGTATTATTAGTATCTACCAGCATATGTTTCTTGATATGATGGGTTCTTAATGTAATAAATACTATAAACAGATTTATCTACGTCAACGAATTACATAAATTATAACTAGCTTTACCGATTAGAGTACTTCATATGAGCTCTCCATATTTTCATGCTGTTTATTCGAAGCTTGATCAATTGTGGAAAATGGAGGGATATCATTTATATTCTTAGTTATGTTTAAGGGTGGAAATGGGTCAAGGCCTGTGGATTCTTTCATAAAAAAATTAGCTTAAAATTCTATACAATTTTATTTTTAATTCATTTTAAACTCGGATATTAAATTTTATAGGTAAAATGGTTGGGCCTATTACCACCCCTAATTATGCTACAGAAATGATCACCTTTTGCTTAGCCAGAAATTGCTGATATTTTATTAGAACCTCTAATGTTTCTTTGCTGATCGCATGTTGAATACCGAAGCACACACCTATCAGATAATCACATGGAAATTTGCACGGACGTGAAGCTTTATTTTCCGTGTTCGTCTTTTCTTATTGGTTAGATTTTTCTGCGGGACAGTTGGCAGTATGTGCGAAGGAGATAACATATTCCGCTCTCACAATTAAGGTCAGTGGGACATCCAGTAGTTGTCTATCACTTTCTTGCTTTCTTTCGTGCCTTCCCCTACTTTTTGCATCACTTTCACGATCCAATTATCTCAATTGAAAAGTAGAAAGAAACACAGGAAAAGATACACAGAAACAAGGATATAGATAAAGGGAACAAAGAAAAATTGGATACTGTTTCTGCTGTCTATGCCATCTGATACCGAAAGAAATAAACAAAGGGAAACAAGATGAATATATGCACAAAACTATCAACTTTTCCAAGGCTACGGTGGACTGGTTTTATGCACTGGAAATCTGGAATCAGACAGTGACGAATTATTCAGATACTATTGCAAAGGGAAATCTTTTGAGCTAAATATTCAAATCATTATATTATTTATCTACATAAATAAGGGGAACTTGCTCTCCCTATCTTTCCCTAACCCAGATGGCTATGTGCAAGTTATCTAATACAGCTACTGGGCTTGGTTGTAGCTATGTTAAGTTATACACTCTGACACTCCATCTCCCATACCTATTGTACAATTCTCTAATGTACAAAATTTCAGCTGTATCACGCTATGTCTTTATAGCAGCAGAAGGCAGCAAGAAAATTTTTCCAGGAGATGCTCAAGATCCCTCTTGGAAGGTCACTGAGCGCGATAGTGCAGATGGGTTACCCTGCATGAACGGCAAGCTACTGATCACTGTGTGAGTTGCTGTCTTTGCCTCGTCCTTTGTCTCAAAAACCTTTGCAAGCTTGCATCCTCTGCCATGATCTGTTCCCACCTTGTCGCCCTTGATCCCAATAATTGACCAGATGGAGCTTCTGGCCACGTTGTCAACATCGTCCATCCGAATCGTCTTCGGCACCCACACCTTGCCATTGCCCTTGCTATCCAATTCCTCATCACCATCTCTGCGGTGCTTCCCTAATTTGAAGCAGTTGGTCATTGTGGATACAGGAGAAGCAGCACTAGATGATGAAGCCGATTGGGATTGGGACTGTGGTGGCCATGGAGTGTTCGAAGCTCCTGGAACCATGCAACCCCAGTAGGCAGCAGCAGCAGCAGCTGGATAGAATGGAATTGCAATGCTTGATGTGTAATAAGCAGGTGGTGGTGCCACACCGAATGGCCACATGGTTCCCCCGTTCATGCATGGGTGCTGTGCAACACTGGCAGATTTATCTCCTGAAACTTTCTCCTTTAGGTCCATTCGGTTTGAGTCATCTGTTTTTGCTAATCCTTCAGCACATGAACCGACTGACAGATCATCGGTGTTCTTGATACCAGTTGTTGGGATAAACTTATCCTTTAGGTGCTTCATTTGTTCTGTCAGGTCTAAGGTGGACAAGTCGGAGCCGAAGCTGAGAACAGTGCCATTAGTCTTCACTGGGGAGTAGAGAGGAGGATCACCGGGCAGAGCAGCCCTGACCCTCTGAAGGAAATGGGAAGCAGCTGATGTGCTCTTGCTCTTGCGTCGGCCTGCGCCCACGGGCACGTTCCGCATGGCGCCACCGGCTGTCCAGTACCTCTGGCAATTCTTGCAGAAGTGGCGAGGCTGGTTGATGTTGTAGTTGTTGTAGTAGCAGAACTTGGTGTCCATGCTGCTACACCGTGGGCATGGCAGGATCTTGTCAGGCTTCTTCAGCTTCTCCTTCTGGTTGGCTGTGTCACCCTGTTGCTGCTGATTCTCCGATGAGTTCTTGGCAGCAGAGGAGTCCTCGGTGTCGACGACCTCCGGCTGTGGAGGTGGACTTGTGGAGTCCTGAGGGATGGCCTCCTGTATTTTCGGTTCAGTAGTGCTGCTGCCACTGTATTGAGTTTCCTGAAAGCATGTAGAGAAATCTTTCTTAGTTCTTTTGAACTACAGTTTTCAATTTGTAGTTGGGAATTACATCTGGAAGATCTGTGAAATTTTCGATGTTAAATTTTGTACTTTGAAGGTCCCTCAGGTTATTGCACCTGGAAGATCCATGACAGAGTATGTTAATCGCTTCAGTCATGATCTGTTAACTGACCCAGTTAATCTAGTATAGTACTGGAGTTTGATGATGGAACTGATAGTGTAGATCGTATATTGCCTACATGTTCTCATCTCTAGCTTAGGAGCATATCTATGGAGTTCTGCAAAACCCAAACATGAAGATATTTGTGCAATTATGGATCTAGTACACGAGCCTCTGAACTTCTGTAGTGCAGCAGGCTAAGAAAAGACAGCTGCTTTCAGCAAAAACCTTTTAGGCCGAGGAAGAGGCCCAATCAAAACAGCCTGCACAGTCTCTAGAAACACCTCAAGAAGGTTCCATCCTTCACATACCTAACTAATTCCTGTAATAGAAACTGGCAAACTGCTACCTAAGGAGAGCATGGGCACACTGTTATCCTTGAAAGAGGAAGTGAAAAATAAACACAGTTTTGAAGAATTCTCTAACTAACTAATGGAAACTAAACATGCCAAGTCATACCAATATCCCAAGAAAATGAAAACAAAATCAAAACAAAGGAAGGCAAAGATGCACACCAACCGAAGGCCTAAGGCCTGAAGCCGAGCATCCCCAACAACTCATCTGAATTTGGAACTCTTTCTAATCATCCATATATGATATCCTTTATATTTATTTGGAGGATATCGAGAGATCATCCAAATATGAAGGTTTTTTCCTAGTATGGATGACATCTAACAATAGATGATAGTATGACCGTTCTGTTGGAGCTCAATTTATAGTCTACATTCTCTATTTTCAGAATAGAGAATGGGATAGATAAGCTGTTGGGGATGCTCTAAGACATGTGCACTCAAACTATACCGAGCTACTGACTAATTAATAGTTTACTCCAATATAGTACTGCAATATACAACCTTAAAAGTCATGACCAAGAAAATGACTCTCGATTGACCATGATCGTGTTCAAGCCAAAGAAATGGCCTTTTGATCACCCACTCCCCCAATCCCCATTCTCCAAGCTACACAAACAAACCAATCGAATCGACCGCCGATCCTAATCGCCCGGATCACACCATCAACCAGTCGCAAAACACGAGAGGGTATACAAGATCATCGCACGCAGAGAACGCGAGAGGCGAGCGCCAACCTTATCGGCGTCGCCGGCGTCCGGCACGGGGATGGTCTTCCCAAACAGCTTGATCAAGCCATCTCCTCCTCCTCCTCCAACCCTGCACTCCCCCATCTCCTCCAACGAACGGCTCGGCTCTGCGCTTGGATTTCTTGACGACGACTAGTACCACTACCACTACACTGCTCGCGGAGACAGGCGACAGGTGGTGCGCTTGGACGAGTTCATGCGGGAGATTCTTGTGTATTTTTGTTGGGCAACGCATCGGCGAATTGGCAGACGATGGAAGATGGATGGGATTGGGGATAGTTTTAAGGAGGGAGGGAGGAGGAGGAGGTGGTGGGCGGTGGGCCCACGGGAGGAGGGGGTCGAGAGCCACAAGATGGATTTGTGGCCGCGGGGGTGCGGTTTTTTGATTCTCTCCACCATTCTCCCTTTTGCCCCTAGGTCCCTCTCAGCCCACCTTACTTGGCAATCAAATCCTTCATTGCTGACTTGCACACATCTGCTCTTCTTTATTTATTTTATTTATTTATTTTTCTTTCTTTTCCTTTTGGGTTTTGGTTTTGGATTATTGGTGATGAGTACTCCCCTCGTCTCACAATAAACCGATTCTTTGTTTCTCGTGTCCCGTGTTTGATCATTCGTCTTATTTAATTTTTTAAAAAATTAAAAAAAAATTAGTCACACGTTAA
This sequence comes from Oryza brachyantha, assembly GCF_000231095.2. NCBI lineage: Eukaryota > Viridiplantae > Streptophyta > Magnoliopsida > Poales > Poaceae > Oryza > Oryza brachyantha. The sequence continues at coordinate 3,116,170 of NC_023165.2, read as the reverse complement.
GTGCTATTCATAATTTATCATCTAATAAAAACAAAAATGTTAATCGTCAAATTTTTTTTAATAAGACGAAGAGTAAACATTATAGGTAAAAGGTGAAAAATTGGTTTATTTTGAAACGAAATAGTAGTAGCGAGTGAGGCTATGATCTTTACCCGTGTTAACTACCCCTAAATTATCTCATTTTTCACGCGCATGCTTCAAAAACTGCTAAACGGTGTGTATTTCGTAAAATTTTATATAAGAAAGTTGATTTGAAAAATCATATCAATCTATTTTTAATTTTTTTAATATCTAATAATTAATTAATCATATGTTAATTCGTTGCTATGTTTTACGTGCCGGTTACTTAACCACGTGGCCCGAATGTTTGTTGCTGCATGAGAAATGCTTGGCTGGTGGTTCTTGGTCATCAAATGTTTGCCGCGAGCGCATTTGGTAGATGACAATATGTCGTACTTAAGCTATAGTGCTACGACTGAAACTCGGATGATGTCGTAGGTTTAGGGCATATTGTGGGTTCACACTTTGGATGAGGAATGTTCTTTTTCTCGAGGTACAATTTGGATGAGCGTTCTTTTAGGAGCAAATTCAGCACGCGTATTATCGAGGAGTTATGTTGGGCTACACAAACTAAAGACTATTGTGTAACATATAAATCTATTATATTATAAAGATAACTCGAAAAGAGGACCATGTTCGCTTTGATGACCTAGATATTGTCATATTGATAAAAAAATCTATGCTATTAGATAGTGATTCGACCAAATTATAACGGTGTTCATTGATACCAACACATGTATATAAAGAAGCGGAAAAAACTACTCACTCTATTTTAAAATATAAGTATTTTTAGATCATTTAGTAAAGATTAAGGTCGATAAGAAAGATTATGGTGCCCCTTAATGAATGTGAAATGTATTTGGGTGGATGAGTAGGAATGAGAAAAAAATTGAATGAGAAGTGATTGATGGGGTGAGTATTACTATGAATAATACTAAAAATGATTATATTGTGAGAAAAGATTTAAATCATAGAAATGCTTATATTTTGAAACAAAGGGAGTACATATCATTCTATGTTTAATATCTATTGCATATAAAATATAAAATATATAGAAACAATAACAAAAAGTTATATATCAAATCCAATAAATTAGTTCGTGCAAAATTGCACTGAAAATCCCCTTGTTTATAATTTTACAATAATTAATTCAATTCATACTGAATTCCTTTGGAAATCCTCCATTTAAAAGAAGGCCGATTTCCTCATGGTAAGAGAGTTGGAGTAATTAATTTTATTTTGACAAAAGCTAAAATTCTTCTCTTTTTTCCTCTTGAAGCATGGGATAGTTATGGACCCTAAAAGAACACTATGGTAGCAAGCTAGTATTTGCAAAAATTCGTTCACTTTTATCATGTGGCTATGAGCTTCTGAGGGCTGGCTGAACAAGAAAATGACAGTGTTTGGACTGTTGGTTATGTCTTTCAGTTTGCAATGGCATTATCTCTGTTCATTTGTTTGCATTCTTTGCGTGTATTCAGGCTTTGAATTGTGACTTCAGGCGAAGGACAATTTGATGGTGATGTCTTTGTCAACATTTGCAACTTGACTATTATTATTGAATTGCATTTTCAGCCCTAGACTGGATTATACATGTCCGTAGTGGCATCTGCTTATTTGCTAATTATCAGTGTCAGAATATCTAGTGTTCTTTGTTTGAGGCAAAAGTTTCCATGCAACCGGAGCAATTAATCCATCCTAAATATTATATGTTAAGTTCAGCATTATTCTATCGTCAAATGGTTTTAGGTTATTGTTTGGCTTTTTCAGCATATTTATAAACGAAAAGTAATTTAAGAATAAATCTTTTATATACGTATCATTAGTAATCTAAAAGCAAATACTAGAAAATAAACTAAAAAAATTCCTCAAATTTAAGATTGAAAATTTAAATTTTGATTTATAAACATTTAAAAATAAAAAACGATGGTGTTTACGTTACGGTGTCTATGTTATAACACTTCAGAGTTCAGGGGGAAACAGGCATGTCCACATGCACGGAGACTTATCTGATGTCATATGTTGCTGAATAGCTCCATCCTGGGATGATACCTTTTTAACTAACGAAAAGTCTTATGTCTTTTCATGCTACCGTTAGTTCCTAAAAAGTTTTTCAAAAACATCACATAAATAAAGTATTAAACATAGATAAAACAAAAAACTAATTACACAATTATGGGAGAAATCGTGAGACGAATCTTGAGTCTAATCAGGACATAATTAGCTATAAGTGCTGCAGTAACCAACATGTGCTAATGACGAATTAATTAGGCTCAAAAGATTCGTCTCGTAGTTTCTTGGCGGAATCTGTAATTTGTTTTTCATTTATATCCGAAAAACTCTTCTGATATCTATTCAAACATCTGACGTGACATTTGTTCCAAAAATATTTAGAATCTAAATGCACAAGTTTGCATGGCTACCCGAATATTCCAATTCTAGCACTAGTTGCCACTTCAACTGTACAACCAAAGCTGCCAAACATCACCTATGGAAGCCAGAGTGGGTGCCAGTCTGCTCCAAATCAGCTTGCTGTTAATCTCCAGGTCAGGCTTTATTTTTTCTGACTTTATTATTTAAACCCAAGCTAAGGTTACTGGAAACAATGGGCTAAGATCTATAGTCATTGGTAGGGCAAAGAACATTGGAAGCATTGGTGGTGTGGTGGGTTATGGGTACATGACTTTAGCTGTTAGGGTTAAAACTCTAACACTCATAAATATTATGCAATGGGGTCCTATGACCCCACTCAAATTTAATATATAGTGTATTACTAATATGTAATTAAGTTAGAAAAAATTTACGCACACTAATAATTTTAATAAGGTGTCCATACTCGATTTTTTGGCTAGATCCGTCCCTGTTTTTAATATAATTTTAGCGAGGTTAGGAAGTTTTTGTTGATATCCATCTATATAGAAGCATGTTAGGGGATGTATGAGTATGGTGTCGGTACGTAGCGGGGTACTTGTGCCTTTTTGTGTAGTTGTAGAAAATAGTGGAGACATATATGCTTCTTTTATGTAATAGCAGAAAAAGAAAGAAATCTAATAAGACCCAGAACCAATGCTATCATACATTAAGCGTCCTGAATTTTGGTGTTGTTTTTCTCTTTGGTGCCAAAACAAAAAAAATTAAAAACACAACATTTGACCGAAGTGTACTAACTTGAGTGGTGTAGTACAGTACTGTGTTAGGCCTAGCTTCTCTTTCTGGATTCATCGTTGTGCCGGTATGCTGCTCTCCTGCGTGATTCTGAACCGCTCATGCATTGTAATTTTGTAAGTTGTATTATGTTTTTGTTTGGTAACTTGTAAAGTACAGTTTGATAGTTTCCTCTTGTTTTTGAAAGGCCTTTGGAGAATAGCTCTGCTTTCACGCCATAGTTGGCAACCCATGTGTGGCTAGTTGTCGCCTTTTCTATTCATGTGTTGAAACTTCAGAAAGCGCCGCGCTGGTTGGAAGAAAGGTCAGTTCACTAGTTCATGCTCGTCATTGGCTAGAAATTTTTGGCAGTACCTTTTTAATTTCCTTTGGAAATTAAATTGCAGATATCTCCAAGTTGGAATTAGCTTTGATGTTTGATTTCATAAATTTGTGTTAACTATGTCGCGTGTAACAAGGGCTAACATATCATAGACCTCCATCGTTTTTAGGATAACTATAACAGATGTAAGTTACATGTCTTTTTTAATTTTAATTGAAAGTTATCACATGAAAGTGAAATATCTAAATCAAAGGTTGTGTTTTGATTGAAAGTATGCCATTTTTCTGCCACTAATTTATGTTAAATTGTCATGACTGAAGATGCCTATATTTTTAATTTTAATTGAAAGTTATCATGTGAAAGCGAAATTTCTAAAGTCGAAGATGTGTTTTGATTGAAAGTATGCCATTTTTCTGCCACTAATTTATGTTAAATTGTCATGACTGAAGGTGCCTATATTTTTAATTTTAATTGAAAGTTATCATGTGAAAGCGAAATTTCTAAAGTCGAAGATGTGTTTTGATTGAAAGTATGTCATTTTTCTGTGTCACTTATTTATGTGAAATTGCCGTATTCTTGTGAAATTTCTACAATCCTAGTACTTGGATATTTCTCTCTCTCACTCTCTACTGTTACACAATATTGCGATGGCTACTTGTTTATTTGACATATAAGTGAATATTACATATAAAACTATCTATATTTATGAATGATGTGAAGATGATATCTAAGACTGTACATATACACTATTCCCTTGGTTCCAAAATATAAACAAAAATCTTATTCCAAATATAAACATTTTTGATATTACGGTACTAATTGCCCCATCAATTACTTCTTATTCAAAATACTCCTTATTTTATTATCACATACTCTCACACATCTATCATCTTCTCATTTACTAGAGGGCAACACAACATTATCTCCTCTACCTTAATTCCTACTGAACAACCTATAATTATGTATATTTTTGAGTAGGGTGGTACATTAGACAATAGCGAACTCTCGTTGCACTATGCTAGTGTAAGTAATATCGACATATTATTAACATAAGAAAAAAGAAAAAGAAAAGGATTGTATATCCATTTCGTACATTATTGCTGCTTCTACATCAAAGCTCCCCCCCCCCCAAAAAAAAAACATCAAAGCTAAACTATCAAAAACTTGCACGCATCTTTGTGCTCTTGCTTTGCTTATAACCCAAAAATTAAATTTTTAACCTTATATTTGGAGTTTATTTTAGAAATTTTTTTATTACAGTTTATTTTTTAACATTTGCTTTTAGATCGCTAAAAGTACATACAAAATTTCTATTAAAAAACTATTTTTTATTTGTAAATATATTTTTGGCTTTTCAAACAACGAGTGCCTTAGTTTGGTTGGCGAGTTAGCATACGTGGGAATTTGTCCACTGCTGCATATTTTGGTTTCCACGTGTCAAGCGTTGACAGAAGACTTTTGGTATAGAAGCCCGGATTTTTGGAGCTAACAAACTTCCAAGATCGATTGGAAGTGCCTTTAATACAAAAGATTATTTCATGTAAGCCCAATACACGTGTAAACAATCAGAGGATGAATGATTGTTTCATATCTTCTAAAAGAATGATAAGAAAAAGTAATGAGTGATTCAGAGGTTTTTTTTTTCCTCCCGTTATTTTAGTTAATGTCATATCGAATGTTTGGACATTAATTAGAAATATTAAATATAGACTATTAATAAAACTCATTTCATACTTTAAAATATTTTACAAGACGAATCTATTAAGCCTAATTAGTTCATGATTAGCGAATGTGATGCTACAGTAAACATTTGCTAATCGTAGATTAATTAGGCTTAAAAAATTATCTAATAAAATATTCTTTATTGTAATTAGTTTTGTTATCAGTCTATATTTAATACTCCTAATTAACATCAAACATCTGATGTGACAAAAACCTGAATCTAAACAACCCTCTAATCGATGATACCAGTACGTGCAACGAATGAAAAGGTGACTTTTAGATGGAACTACACTTGTCAGTGGCACTGTACCTCACAGGCCATGACAAAGGAGGGTCACGTCCAAGGCTCAATTGGTCGCCCTTTTTCTCCCATTTTCTTGTGCTCAAGTGTGACAAAGAAAAGAATGGCTTAGGAAAAGGAGGAGAGGGTCACTTACATCACAGGCATTTGTGGAAAGATCAAATCCTCTGCAGAAAAAGTTTAAGTGCCCCAAGAACAGGTGGAGATTGTAGCTAGTAGACAGCTGCGATCTAACCAACAAAATTATAGAAATCCAAATCGGAAAAAGAAAAGAGAGTAGAGAAATCCAAGCGTATATAGGCCACCAACTGGAGCTAGATTTTTTTTTCCCTCTGGCGTGAAAGCAAAAGGTTTGGGAGTTCTTGCCTGGTCTTCCAGCTTTCGCTTGCTTCTGTTCAGTTGGAAGACAGCGACGTGTAAAGGAGCTAGGCAAGCCATAGATGGGTTATGGGTTCTTTGTATTATGCGTAGATACGAGCTTCATGGGCCTGTGTAGGAAGCTTTCAGTTTTCTCCAAAAACTGCTTTTGTTAAAAGCTGCCCTAAATGGTCTACAATTATATAGTTACAGATTCTAAAAAATAAACTAAAAATCCAAAAGCTAAAAAGTTGGGTTAGAAGCTTTTCTAGATTCTTAGAAGCCAGCAATCTAAAGTTCCTTAAACATGCCCTTTGTCTGATGGGCTCTGGTCCAGGCCCATACCTAAGATCTACACGTGAAACATACAAAGATAGTCAGCTGGAAAGTTTATAGGTGTTGATTCTTTTTTTTTTAATCGTGAGAGCTTATCCTGTTTTTCATTTACAAAAGAATTGCTTGTAGTTACAGGATGCAAATCATGAATTGGGGAAGAATGGATCATTTGAAGTGAAGATGCTGTGTTGCTGTGCTATGAACAGGGAGTAGATGTCCCAGCGAAACCGAATCCCAGCGCAGTGAAAGCAAAGGCCTGGAGGTAGATGTACAGGTAGTAGTGCTTGGCCCCGAGCACGAAGTCGTAAGTGGCGCATACCAGCAGGTAGAACGCGACCATGAGCTCAGGAATGTAAATCCTGCAAGGGTGAAAATCGGGCAGATGGTGTCAGGCATGGATTTTTCACTGCTCTGATGACAGAGGGTTCTCAACTGGTATTTTTCTAAGCAAGTTTTTTATTTTTATTTTTTACCTCTCGACGCAGTCTGTTGGCTTCAGTGGCTCAAGGAGGGGGACTTGAAGCTTCTCCTTCACATGATCACCTACCTTCTCAGTAACAACCCACTCATTGGCATGCATGGTCTCGAGCAAGCCTGTTAGAGCCGCACGCATCCGATGCATGGCCATGACGTTCTCGAATAGAATCCACAATGGCATCAGATGTAGAGACCTGGTGTATATTAGACAGAACCTGTAATCATGTGAAAACTGATGGGAAGATTGAGAGGCGTTCTCTGCATTATTCTTACCGAGGGTTTCTGACGGCAGTCATGATGGTAATGGCAGTGGGAATGTAGACCATCCCCCAGACAGGAATGCTGACTTCAGGGACCATGACGGACAGTGGAATCACAACGCAGTAGAACAGGAAGGTCAGGATGGGAGCGATGACTCTCCGCACGAAGAAAAAGCTGTACAGTAGATGAAGTTTTTTCCATACAGATACGCCCTGAATCATAATTAATCAGGTAAAGAAACTCATTGCATGGCAATCTGTAACTTATTCCATTGTGATATATTCAATAATGCTTGCCTTGGTTTTGAAAATTTCCTTTGCCATTTTTCTGAAGAGGTTGGCAGCACCACAAGTCCACCTATGCTGTTGATGTCGGTAGGCTTTGAAGGTGCTTGGAAGTTCACTCTTAACCTGTGCAAGATTTGTTACTACAAGAGGTTAAAACACGCATATATGTTTATTCAAGGACCAATGATACAAAACTATCACAAATGCGCACCCTTATATCACCAACATAGAGGAATTGCCATCCCTTGAGGCTTGCCCGTACAGCCAAGTCCATATCTTCAACAGTTGTGCGATCCTTCCAACCTCCTGCTTCGTTAATAGCTGATAATCGCCACACACCAGCAGTACCTGTAGGAAGATCAATGACATTAGGACCAGGTATAGTGAGTTCATGTAATTATAAGTGATTCTGATATTGGAATGTACCATTGAAACCAAAGAATGCGTGCATAGATGAGCCTGATTCCTGCTCTACTTTGAAATGATAGTCCAGTGACATCTTCTGTATCCTTGTCATAAGGCAAACATCATAGTTCACTGCAAAATTGCCCGGCAAAGGCCAGGGCAGGAACAGCCTGTAATCAGAATGAACAAAAAATCTCACTTCAAATAAACAAATGGCAACCATTTCCCATTGAAAACTTGAACAAATTGCATAAGAGCATTAGCAATGATGACTGATGATCCAAATTGTAATATTTTTGGACTCAAAACTAATTTAGTTTGGTAACTTAAAACGGTACAGCATATATTCGATGTGCTTTTTTTCCGATATTATACCTCTTATCTCAATGTTCTATATACAATTATATGTTGTACGGAAAATATATTAAAAGTATGATTAGATTCAATATACAAATCATAAATTTTGTAATATTTAATTGTATTTATTTTAAAAGTATATTTGAATGTCATATACAACTCTTAGTTTCTATTTCTATATATTTGGGTTTCATATACAACTCTTAGCTTCTATTTCTATATAACTATATCGATCAATCTACACTGTTATAATCTAAAACCATAATGATCTAATGGTTCAAATCCTTTTCTTTTACTTAAATTAATGTGGTGATTTCTATACTTTAGATTGAATGTGATGCCTTCTTTTCGAGCTATCTTTATATATAAATAGATAGATTGAGTGACCAATTCAGCATAAACAAGAATCAGACCATCATCCTCGCGAAAGAAATAATACATCAGACTTCAGAATAACAGCTGAAATCTGACTAGCTTGGCAATGTTGGAAACTAAACGATGAAAAATACTTGCTTACCAAACTCCCAGCGTGTCTGAACCAGACCAATCTTTGGGTTATGCACAAGAAATGGTATTGTTTTCAAAAGGAAATCAGATTCAGGTTGGAAATCTGCATCAAAAATGGCAACAAAATCACATTGTTGGGCGTAGATATGTTCCATGCCCTTCTTCAAGGCTCCTGCTTTGTACCCCTTCCTATTATCTCTGATCTCATACTTTATGTTAATGTTTTTTGTCGCCCAATCCTTGCACTCAAGCTCCACTAGATCCTGCATTTGACAAAAATTGAAGTAAAGAAACAACAATGCTGCAGTAAGCTCTAATTAAAAAGTAATGGTGGCTTGTAGATTTCTAACTTCTAAGCAACCTGAAAGTTAATAAGCCAACCCTATGTTCATTCAATACAGCAATGGTCTATGATCTTGCTCCAACTGTAAATGTTTCCATTATAAACAGTAATCTTATAAGGTAAAGACAAGCATATGAATTAAAACTTCTTGATGCCATGTGTAACGAATCTACATATAGGATGCAAGCTGAACTACGAAATCTTTTCTTATAAGAAGAGAGGGAACTTTCTTGGTTGGTAGTTAACGGCAGTAATTAAAATGTGCAATGTTGAACATAATCTATCCTCTACTTACATTATAAGGAGAGAGATAGAGAGAGAACTTTCTTGGTCAATATGAAATAACGGCAGTAATAAACATGTGAAATGTTGAACATAGATTATCCACTACTTCACATAGTGTGATTAGTGCACAGCTGCAATTTGTATGGTCAAGTTGCATATCAAACTATATCATAAAAAATAAAATAGTATTAGTAAACACAAGCTTTGTGAATCAACTTATCCCTAGTATCCCAGTTCTTTTAGCATGTTTAAGTTGTTCACGCATTTGTATTATTATTAATTTGCAAGTTGCGTGGTACTACGGTTATGCTGTCAATGACCTCAGTTTAGGATATTATGTTTAAATAGAAGTGTCTACAAGTGGTAGCTGTGTCAACTACTCTTATTGTGTGACATGTCTAGCAATCATGAGCAGACCAGCAATTATCTGAAAAAAAAAAGAATTTTGGGCATGTACTGTAAATCTAAGATAGGCAAAATCCAGTTCACATTAAGATCCTTAACCTTTCCTTTCTGCTTGGTCAACTCACAGATATATGAGGAATGCACTTGGTTAATCCACAAAACTATTATCCATCCTTATGCATTCGTACTCTGCAGCGTCTTTGCTTCCACATTCCGACACTCAACAACGTAAACCATTTAATAGGAAGCACTAAGGACTTCACATGAACTGTGAGGACCTACTTGTTTGACATGAATATTGCATGAACCATCTTTTGATATAAAGCCTTTTTCCGTTGGACTTCTGGAAATACATGGTTCGGGTAAAGGAGAAAACTAAGCATCTATGCAGAAGTTTAACTTACCTTAATTGAAGGATCAGTGGAATCATCCAAGACTTGGATTATAATACGGTCTGGAGGCCACGTGAGAGCACATGCAGCTCCAATGGAGAGCTTGTACACCTGCACAAGAATGACATATGCATCACACTTTCACATGACATAATTTTTTTAGATAATACATGACATAAATTAACAAGCAAATTCTTTGAATATTGTAGGACAAAACAAGCTGCCACTCAACGTACACTCATAGTTGACACTTGACAGTTAACATCTTCACCAAATAGACAGAAACGCTAGACCCATTAGATGGCGATTGTAAGATGCACTTAACAATTATTATTTTCTGGATTAGTTAGCTCCTGGACGTTGCTGAAAAACAAACAGTTCGGCAACCTGGTTTGCTTTGCAAGGCCCGCAATGTGGGGCCCCCATTCCGTAGCATCTAGCGGACACGCTATGTCGCTATTGATAAAACCCCACATGTAACAAAGTCCTAGTACTAATCTGAGCTCACAGACAGGGTCCCACGAGCCTTCATTACGTACAGCTGCTCATTCAGAGGCTCCGAAGAACAAATTGTAAAACGACAGTCTAAAATATTGATGCGAATGTGTCACAAAACTAGAAGAGATTAACAAGAGCGAGAACTGAAGTAGTAATGCATCGCGGATTAACGAGCGAGCTGAAGCAATGCATCGCGGAGTCGATTAACAGGGAGCAATGCATCGCAAAATGTCACATGCGCAAGCGGAAACTGCTAATGCGAAGAGCCAGTCAGTCCAACCATCTGGAATATTTGGAGGCAAAGCTTCAATTCCGAAGTGGATCGCACACTGATCGATCACGAAATTCAGCAGCGAAGGGGGAAAAAAAGGGAGAGCTCCAACACCTCACCTCCTTCTCATTGTACATGGGGATCTGCACGAGCACCATCGGGAACGCCGCGTCCCGCCCGCCCCCCGCCGCCGCCTCCTCGTCGTCGACCCCTCCGACGACGACGCTCCCCACGGAAATGGGCTCCCACTTGTACCGCCGCTCCGGCACTCGCCGCAGCAGCTTGATGGCGACGAGGCTGACGACGCTCATGTAGGCCACCTCCAGCACTAGCATCACCGACATCGCCATGCACGCCCACACCGCGAGCTGCAGCACCGGCGCCACCGCCCGCGTCCGCGCCACCGCCAACGCCGCCGCGATCTGGTCCCCGAAGCCGGCTGCCGCGGCCGCGGAGGCCGCGAGCCACCGCCCCCACAGCTCCTCCATTGCTCTTAGCTTTGGAGTTCGGAGGCGTGGCTGGAAATGGTGGGCAAAAGCAAGCTCTGCAGCGGGTTGGCTTCTATGGAGTACGTGAGTAGTTTTTGACGGGGGGTTTGAAAATTAATCTGAGAGGTTTGGATAGTGATGAGAGCGCAAGCTGGGTACGGAAAGAATAAACCTGACCTGGCGTTTACTTGTTTTTTACGATTACACCCTTGGTTAAGCGGGTGTATTACTTGCTGGCTGACAGGTGGGGTCCCGGAGATGAGAACGAATATTCGTTCCTAAATCCTAATCCAGTCTGCCCCAGTAGCTCCCCCACGCGCGGCACCTGCTCGACGAATTGCCCCGGTGCCATGGCATCGCTCCGCGCGGCGCCTGGGATGCCATTCCCGGCGTGGCCGGCGTGCTGCCCTCCTCCGAGCTCGCCAGGATCCGCGCGTGGCGTGCCGTTCTCTCCGCTGGATTCCGCGGGGCACCTCCGCCGGCGCGCGTACCCGAGGATCCAGGCGACGGCGAGGCACGGCGCGCGGAAGGAGAACCCCAAGGTCAGGAACCGCCGGCTGCAGAGGAAGGTGAGGCTCGTTCCGCTCTGGCTCACCCATGCAGGCACTGCAGCACAAACCAATTGCTCCTCTGCTCACAAGTAGTGGTGGTACCATTTCTTGCCGCCGCTGCAGTTCAATGGCACGGCGACGAAGCCGAGGCTGTCCGTGTTCTGCTCCAACAGGCAGCTCTACGCCATGCTCGTCGACGACCACAACAGGGAGATCCTCTTCTACTGCAGCACCCTGCAGAAGGCCATCTGCGGCGACTCGCCCTGCAGCGCCGTGGTACGCCATCTTACCTAATTCATCTGTTTCATATTATAAATCAATTTGAGTTTATACTAAATCAAATCTCTTCGAATTAACCAAGTTTATGTATTAATATTTTCAACATAAAATAAATACTACAAAATTATATTCAGTCATAAATTTGATAAAATTATGAATGTCAGTACATGTTTATATAAACTTCGCTAAATTTAATTAGGTTTGACTTAGAATAATAAAACTAAAGTGATTTGTAATGTGAAATGGAGAGAGTAGTAAACCGGCGTGGTCGTATGTAACGTCTTGAGATGATTTGTTGTGATAGGAGGCCGCTGGGAGGGTCGGGGAGGAGGTCATCAGGGCATGCAAAGAGCTGGACATCTCCGAGATCTCGTCCTACGACCGCAACGGGTTTGCTCGAGGGGAGAGGATGATGGCGTTCGAGGTTCCGGTCTCGCAGTACGGGTTCCTGCCAAGATAGCAGCAAGAGAAAGAAATCAGGTGCCCAACCGTAGATAGGATAGTGTATTGACATCAAATGAACTATAAACATGTGAATTGGTGGCTGACTGGCTGTGTGTTACTGTGATCCATCAGTTCTTGGAGAGCATGTAGTGTTAATTGTTTTGCTCATGAAACGGTATTTCTCCACTCTCGACACTCACACAACCAGCTGATAATCTCTCGTTAATTGTTCATATACATTTATCCATCAGTTCTAGGCAGGAAGTAAGTTAGCATACTGTGCTGCAGCTGGACATCTCATACCTGTTTTGTGAAGGAGCTTCATCAACAACTGATTCTCTGCACTGAGCTGTCTGGTTCAATTTCAACATGCTGGATCCTGGAACAGAGCTCCTATCAGTAATGCAAAGATTAGGGCCCTTATAAACACATATCATGTGATGTATGAAGATATTCAAGACCCAAAGCAGCTCAACAAGGACAAAATCGATACAGTGATCAATTGATATGGATTTTATAGTTTAAATCAACACTCAGATTTTATAAAGAACAGAGGACTGACATGCATATATATATGCTGGTATGAGCAAGCTTCCTCACCACATTATGGAAACAGATTATTAAGATTTTTGTTAAGTTTATTTAATAAATATTTAATTTATATCCCTATAATCAATTAGATGGACCACGGCAATAATATGTTCAATAATCTAAATCAAACAGGGCCTTACTTTGTCTGTTCAAAGTGTAGGCAATTGAATAGCATGTTTTACTACACAAGTGATAACAATGGTGACTAGTGAATTCACTAGAACAGTAAGGCCAGATATTTCCAAAGAATGAACTTGTAAATTCAAGTCCATTGAAAGACGATTTGCAACCTTACATGTGTTAAGTGCAAGGGCAAAGCTTCCTATATTCTGAAAAGGTGTAAAGGTTTCCTCGATGATTTTATACAGAAAATGGCAATAAATCTCAAATAATACCAAATGTAGTATGAAATTCATTAATAAGACAACAATCCCATCTGGTGTTATAGTCCTATGTAATATGAGCAATCTAACTGCTATCACCAGAGGTGCCAGACAAGTTGAAGTTAAGAGGTTACATAATTGACATGCTGAGACAAATTAAACTGGAAATCTACCACAAGGATTTCAGGCAAGAATATTTTAGAGATCAAGCAAACATGAAAAATATGATGAAACGCCTAGAGTGCCAAAAAGGAAACCTCCCAAAACAAAATATGTTAAGTTTGTTAACATGACAAATATGCCCGGTCCCCATAGGAGAAAGGCATAACCTAGTGGTCACACTGACTTAGGTAGCACTCAAAGTCCTGAGTTCAAATCTCCATAGGACATAAATTTCAGATTAGGTATTTGAGTAGATAGTTTCCTTACTTGGGCTAAGTTTCCGAATTCCAAATTAAAAAAAATTGTTGCATATATCCGGTTGGATATAGAGGCCGGTTAAAAAATAACCTTCTCTAAGAAAAATGTCAAATATGCTAAGTACTACGTACTGGCCACCCAAGGAATCGGCAATCATGGAGGGCACAACTGTTTTCTGTCATGTAAACTGCAAATAACCACCCACTGACTCGAATTTGCTGCATGAACTTTGCAAGGATAAGAGCAGGTACAATAATAGACTATAAACCAGCTATAAACATGTTTTAAAGAGATAAGAGGAGAGAGAGGAGTGCTAAACATATTTTAAAGAGATAAGAGGGGAGAGAGAGAAGAAGTGGATTACTAATTTATAGTGAGCTGCAGCACGGGCTCCAAGACACAATGTGTATATGACTTGTGGGACCATGTATTAATGTTTTGTAGGTAAATATTATATAAATTAGCTATTAGATTGACTATAGATGAATTGAAGCTAGTAGTTAGCTATACTATTGAACTTGCTCTAAATGGATGGCATACTTGGTGAAATGAATTCTTAAAAAAAATCCCTCCACAATTTGTTAAAAAAACGATCCCCTTTACAATAACTGTTGTGCTTCCTAACCCATTTCTGTAGGATAGCAAATGTAGTATACACCACGTCACCACCTGTACAGTTGAGTTCAGTTTCAGGATTCACGCTTTCATAGTAAATCAGACAGTGGGGGCGCGGTGCAGAGAGAGACAAATACCTGGCTATGCTAGTGATCCAAATGGAAAAATCTGGTGAAATTCAACCTTGGAAAAATTACAACTGAGTCAGACAGGGTGTGCTCCAGCTGCTCTGGCCTATAGTCTTTTGGGCCCTAGACAGGTTCATGATCCGTCTGATCTCCACGGCCTCTGCTGTTCGTCCAGAAGCAGCGTACATGTCGCTGAGCAAAATGTAGTACCCACCCTCCTCCGGGTTCAGGCTCCTTAGCTTCTGGACCGCCCGCTCTGCCATGCCGATATCCCCATGTGTCCGGCATGCACCAAGTAAAGCACCCCAGACCACACTATTGCTCGGAATTGGCATTTTCTCTATCATTTTGTATGCTTCCTCAAGTTGCCCTGCCCGACCAAGCAGATCCACCATGCACCCATAATGCTCGATGCCGAGATCCACTTTACCGTAGTTGCCACTTAGCATTGCATTGAACATTGCACGTCCCTCCTCGACAAGGCCCTTGTGTGCATATGCGGTGATAACTGCAAGCAGTGTTACCCCATCAGGCTTCACAGCTTTGCCATCGGCCAGCATCTGATGAAACAAAGCAACTGTCCTCTCCACATCACCATGTGATGCATATGCCGAGATAATTGTATTCCAAGATGCCAAGCTCCTTACGGTCATGCCATCAAACAAAGAGCGTGCTTCGCTGAGGCTCCCGCACTTAGCATACATGTCCATGAGTGCATTACGGAGTGATACCATCCACCCGAAGCCATTGGAATCAACATACTGACGCACACGCTCCCCAGTTGCAAGGTCCCCGAGTGCAGTGCATGCTGACACTACACTCAGCATGGTCACTTCATCTGGCTGCACCGGCATTGCATCAAACAATGCCAAGGCCTCCCGTGGACGTCGTGCCCTGGCATACGCAGATATCATGGCAGTCCAAGAAACAACGTCCCGGTGAGACATCTGATCGAACACCACGCGTGCGGCACCCAAATCGTTGGCCTTGAGGTGCAAAGTCAGCAGACCTGAGAAGGAGATCACGTCCCGAGCAGGCATTTCGTCAAACACCCTGCGCGCGTCGCCCGCCGCCGCCCGAGACGAGTAGGCGTGGAGCAGCGCATTGTAGACATGCACGTGGGAGCTGCCCGCGCCAAGGCAACCGTGTTTGATCGCCTGGGCGTGGAGGTCACAGGGCAACCGCAACCGCGACACGCATCGCGAGCATGACTTGAGGGCGAATGTGAAGGTGAAGGCGTCGGGGGCGGCGCCCGCGCGGCGCATCGCGGCGAAGAGCTCGATGGCTGAGCCGGGCGAGGAGGACGCGGCGAGGCCGCGCATGAGGGTGTTGTAGAAGAAGGCGAGGTGGGAGGAGGCCAACGAGACGAACGGGAGGTGAAGGGAGAGCATGGCGGCTGCGTGGCGGAGGTCGCCCGCGGGGGAGACGGCGGCGAAGCGGAGGAGCTTGGCGAGCGACGCAACGGCGTCGGCGGCCGGCAGGAGGTGGCGGCGGCGGAGGAGAACGCCGTGGAGCAGGCGGAGGCCGCGCTTCGTCGAGCACTGGCCGGCCAAGGACGGTAGATCACCTGGTGAGATCGACGGTGGCGGTGAGCGCGGCGTCATCTCTGGCTGCGCTCCTCCACTGCTCCATCGGTTCGCCACGGAGGTTGCTGCTTTTTGAGCGAGGGTAGCGTCGAAGTGCTGAACTGTTCGCTGAAAAATTCCCCGCTAAGGCCACAAATCAGTTAGTGCGAGGCATTCAGAGTTTCAGACAAAAACACACACTTTAGAATATGTTTAGTGAGACTTCAACTCTCTAAGATTAATATACTTTTTAGTTGGAGCCTAAATAAATACTCTCTCGTTTTTTAATTGACGTCGTTGATTTTTAAATCTACGTTTGACCATTCGTCTTTTTTAATTGATAACGCTGACACACAGTCTGATCGGCGTGGCATGACGTGGTTGTCTTGCCATGCCAATATCAATAGCGTGACAAGACAATGCTGTCATGTCACCGATAATGATGTGGCAAGCCATTTCGTCAAGATTAATACGATGAAAATATTTCCTGGGAAGTTTAGTAATATAATTATTTATTCAAAGGGTTTTAAAAAATAAAAAAAAATCAAGAATACTCGAGCAAATAAAGGTGAAGTAACCATAGACACCGAATAACTTTGTTAACACTCTTTTACTTGTGTATTCCGTACCTTTTTTTAACTTCACAGAGCATTCAGGTATTCACCATTAAATTTGATATGGCAAGTGGCAAACTGGCAATGCCCACACATTCCTTTATTTTACTCCTATAAATATAAATAAACAAAACAAACATGCTGTGCATGTGCCCCCCTGGATGTTTGGAATGTCTCCCTCATCCTGACTACCACTAGGCTTAAACCGTAGGAGGATAATCGATGTTAGAGCAGTTACAATAGCATAATATAAGCCAACTATAAACATAAACATATTTTAAAAAGATAAGAGAGAGGAGAGAAAAAAAAAGAGTTGGTTACTAATTTATAGCCAGCGACACATAGGCTTCAAAACAAAATGTATGTATGACATGTAAAACCATATATTAATATTTTAAAAAAATATTATATAAATTAACTATAGATGAATTAAAAATACAGACTGCCTCTTGTACCCAGAGACAACAGACAAAGAGATCCTTTTTAACCAAAAGGAACCAAGGCCCAAAAACACACAACACACACAACGACGGCGGCGCACACACTCACCGCGCAACGGCACTAGCCTAAGCCGCGGCTACCCTCCTCCGGAATCTCCTGGAACCTTCTCGAACCAAGGAGGGAGGGGGAGGAGCTGCTTGGCTGCGGCGAGGCGGCCGCCAATGCCGGCGGGATCCGGAGGAGGAGGAGGGGGATGCGGTGGGTGTAGGAGGCGCGATGGCGAGGTCGAGGCCTAGGGTTTGGGTCCTGGCGGGATGCGCCGCCGTGCTGCTGTGGGCCTTCGTCGCGCAGCTCGTCGCCGTCGGCCGCCTCCTCGTCATGTTCGGCCTCGCCGGCGATGCGGGGCCCTCGCCTCCGCCTACCGCGCTACCGCCCCGAAGTGCGTGATCTCCGTGATTTTTTTGTTAGTTGTTTCTTCGCAGAGTTTGATTTGAGTTTTGTTCAGTTTTGATGTGCGTCGATTTGGTGACAGCCTGTAGGAATGACAAGAAATTAGCTAAATATTGTGAAGTGTATTGGATTTTAGTGTGGGTGAGGATGAATTTGTTGCGTGCCCTTCCCCAACTTGATACCAAGTTAGTGAAGTTGTAGAGGCTGCTGCTTGGAGTAGTTGTGATAAATGATTCAGCTGAATTCCTGATTGGCATCCTCTTTTTTTTTGTTGGGATGTTTATTTACGATGTAGCATCAATCATTACTTGAGCATAGCAGTTTTATCTTGAATTTTATTTTTTTTAGGAATCTACAAGAGCAATGGTTATCTGAAGATCTCTTGCAATGGAGGTTTGAATCAGATGCGATCAGAGGTCAGTTGTTATTTGCTTACTTGAGTTAATTGAGCTGTTCAGTATTATATTTTTTCCTCACTTTTCTACTTCTGTTATTGTGAAAACACATATTCCAGATATGTGACATGGTTGCAGTTGCTCGCTTGCTAAACCTTACAATGGTTGTCCCAGAACTAGACAAGAGATCATTCTGGGCGGATCAAAGGTATTTTTCATTTTGTAGGATAGGTCTGACATGACCTACCATGTTAATCTCTGAAACATGTGGTATTTTTTAATACTTTGCAGCAATTTTGGGGATATATTTGATGTTAAACATTTCATTGACACATTAAGAGATGAAGTGCACATTGTTAAACAGCTTCCGAAGAGATTTGGTGCAGAGGATTCAAACAGTATACTTAACATGTCACCTGTGAGCTGGTCTGATGAAAAATATTACTTGCATCAGGTCTGTACATATATCTGGCATTCTGGATTAACACATGCTTACCATATGTCATATACTCTTCATGCTATCTTATCTATGCAGATCTTACCATTATTCAGCAAATATAGTGTCATCCATTTTAACAAGACAGATGCTCGATTAGCAAACAATGGTATCAGTACACAGCTTCAACTACTTAGGTGCCGTGTTAATTTCCAAGCACTGAAGTTCACCCCTCAAATTGAGGCCTTGGGGAATAAACTGGTGCAGAAACTTCAAGCCAAGGGATCATTTGTGGCCTTGCATTTACGATATGAGATGGACATGTTGGCCTTTTCTGGTTGTAATCATGGTCTTTCTCAAGAAGAAGCTGAGGAGCTCAAAAGAATGAGGTTAAATGTTATTTTTGTGTACTCTTATATACTTTATAAATGCTAAAATGTAGCCTTTTCGGATATTGACCCAAGTAGCGCCTTGCATAAAAGAGGAAATACTATACTCCGTTACTCCCTCTGTTTGTTCTTATGTGTTGTTTAGGACATCTGCATGATTCAAATATGCACCCTTAATCATTACTTTTTCTATCACATATTCATAAAAATACGATTAATTGCACGCCATCTAAACAACATCTATTTAGAATGGTGAGTAATAGTTTAATGATGTTTGTAGTAAATGTTGACCATTCAAGAAGGGAAAGAATATCCATACCTCCTTAACTCGTCTAAAAATGCTAATGTTCATGTCATAGTTGTTTTATGCAACAGTCGGTTTTCAACAATTCTCTGTAACATTATCATTTTATTTATCTTGTGATTTTTTGGGTTTGTAAAACATCACTTTCAGTCTACTAAATTGTCATTTCCATACCTAGCATTGTATACCCTTTTATGGTGGATTCATTTCAATGACATGAAAATGAAACCACCCAGTTATCCTCAATATTGTCAAATTAGTCAAGTGCTATATTATCTTACTCTTGTTCTTGAGCGTTGAGTTTGGCAAACTATTTATAACTGCACCTCTATGTCTAAGAGAGGTGTATCAGTGATTGTGTAAGAAAAACATAAGCCATAAGCAACAGAAGCTAATTTTTCCTATCAATTAGATATGCTTATCCATGGTGGAGAGAAAAGGAAATTGATTCACAAGCTAAGAGACTGCAAGGACTATGCCCACTTACACCTGAGGAGACATCTATTATTCTGAAAGCTCTGGGATTTCAGAAGGATACTCTTTTATACATCGCAGCTGGTGAAATTTATGGGGGAGAAAAGAGACTAGAACCATTGCAAGCTGCATTTCCAAAACTTGTAAGTGTGATATTGCAGTCAAATTCTACCAAACATATTGCCTTTTCCATTTGTTGTGGTAAATGGTAGTAATTGTAGTACAGTTTCCATAAATTCCACTGCACAAGCATGTTCCTTATTTGTCTTCTAAACTGCTTGGCATGTTTTGGGACTTCACTTCGTTGTCTAAATGTTTAGCCACTTCACTATATAAACAGTGTTGAATATCTTTCAGGTAAAAAAGGAGATGCTGCTAGACTTGGAAGCTCTACGACAGTTCCAAAACCATTCTTCTCAGATGGCTGCACTTGACTTCATTGTATCCACAGCCAGTGGTATTTTCATTCCTACTTATGATGGTAACATGGCAAAACTTGTTGAAGGTCACCGGAGGTATGGACATATAGCCAGTTTTCCTATTTATGAAAATCAAGCTTCTTCTCCAGCATGATTTGATTGTGCAGTCAAAAGTCTTTGCGCATCAGATATATCTCGTGGCTTAGATTTTTGTTACTTTTCAGGTTCCTGGGTTTCCGGAAAAGTGTGCTACTAGACCGACAGAAATTGGTCGGTCTTATAGATCTGTACAACAATAAGACAATCTCTTGGAACAGTTTTGCATCTTCTGTCCAGGAAACTCATAAAAATCGTGTAGTTCAATCGTCCTGTCGGCAGAAACTTGAAAATAAGCCGAAAGAAGAGGATTATTTTTATGCTAACCCCCACGAATGCCTAGCAAATTCAAGATTTTGCAGCGGAACCAAGGATGCAATCAGTGTAAGGTGAGCGTCAAGTCTTGCATGTTGAAACCTCACCGAGCCAAGTTATTGTAGTGACGTACAGTGGACTGAAGCCAGCAGCTCAGCAGGCAGAGCCCATCTTCATCGTTTAACCCGTTTTTACTGATCTCCTGTTGTATAGGTCAGTTTTTTTTTTCTCCTTTTGGCGATTGATTCATTCATTTTTCACATGCCGAATATGAATGCCCTCCTAAAGCATGTAAATTGGGTTGGCTTGCTGTTTGTGTTCATGATGATTAATTAATTAATGATGATAGCCAAAACCGCAAGCAGCGTTTGTTTTTACTCAACATCCGTGGTATTACCGTATGTTCAACTATCACATTCCGATATATGCATTGTGCTTTGTCAACCAAGGAGTAATGAAAGTATTTCGGTTACCAATGTCGGACATGTCACATTGTTTTATATAATGGAAGTATATTGCACTCAGTCGATTACAAGGCGATACAACTAAATGAGAAACCACCCTGGCCGCCTTGCTAAGATTCAAAACACATCCAAATGAAAAGAGAGAGAGAGAGAGAGAGAGAGAGAGAGAGACTACCGTAATAAACGGATTTAATTGCTATCAATCCGTAGACTAGTTTTTTAGAGTACTTAACAACCAAAAAACAGTGGCGTTTTCGAATACAAGTTTGGCTATTGATATCATTCTAGATTTCTATACTGCATTATTATTCTTTCATTATAACTGTGGCCTTTGCTGTTTTTTTTTCTATTAAAACATATTCCCTGTTGCATGATGTAAAACTTTCTAACTTTGCATATATAGATTCATATGTATGCTAATAAATTTAAATACATATAAAAATTATGTATACAATAATTATTTGATAAATCTAGTCAAGATTAGAAAGTTTTAAGACAGAGGGAGAAACTATTCATGTAAACATGAACTATTGTATTTCCTTTAGTTTGATAATTTATATCGTTTTGAATAATGTTTAACTTAAAATTTTAAAACTTTAATATTAATAACTTTAAAATTTACCTTAAAGACAATAGAACAACATGTGTAGATAAACCTTAAAAAAATACTTTAATAAAAGTAGTATTTTATTTATTTATTCATTGTGTGTATATACTATAACAGAAAATCAATCAAAATAGGTTTGGGAGGGTTCAAAATAACATGAATTATCGAACTATGGCCCTGTTCGTTTCCTCTCTTCTTTATCCCCGTATTCTTTCGTTTCGTTTTTCAAGCGCATGTATCCCGAATTGCTAAACAGTGTGTTTTAATAAAAATTTTCTATAGAAAAGTTGCTTTAAAAATTCAAACTAATTTATTTTTCTAATTTCTATAGTTAATAATTAATTAATCATGTACTAATCTATTACCATATTTTCTGCGCCAGTTAATATTTTCTGCGCCAGTTAATAGCACAGCCGCTGAAGGCAGCCTATAGGGAGTAATTAGTAGAAAAAGCCAGTGACATATATAGGATTTGCTAAAGAACGATATTTATTATGAACAATTCCGTGAGCACGGTAGTATCACATGACACTGAGGTGAGAATATATAATACATCCCCGTGGACACTGAGAAAAATGGTCGTCCTCCAAGTTCTCTTTCTTCCTTCAGTTTCCCCACCAATATAACGTACAGCTTGGCAGATATCTGTACAAACCGCAGCATTAGTAAACAAAAACCACGTATACAGCATATTTGGTCCAGTTCCTCATGCTGTTACAGCCACAGGTTTTTGGCTGGTCTTGATTCCTTTGATAGCTGCAAAATTGCAAGAGGAACAGCATAAGCACTTTACCATCTGTTAGTAACCTATGTTTTCTGATATTCATATTTAAGAACTTGTTTGAAGATTGAATGTGGATGCATTGAAAAGAAGCCATGCCTGCTGCATAGTCTGGAGCCCCGAAAACAGCAGAACCAGCAACAATGGCGTTAGCTCCAGCTTCGATGACCTGTTATTCAGTGAAACATGAAATTAATACTCAGGTGAACCAGCATTATAGTCCAAAATTGTTCTGCACCTGTATAGATATTTAATACTAGTAATATACTATACCTTGTAGGCATTTTTCGGACCAACTCCACCATCAACCTCAATCCAAGGGTTTACTCCCTATTAAAATAAATAAATAAATAAATGCACGCTTAGAACATCAGCACCCACATCTTTTCACTTCTGCTTATGCTTATAAGCCAAAATTTAAACTTTTAACCTTAAATTTAAAATTGATTTTAGAGTTTTTTCACCGAAGTTTATTTTCCAGCCTTGGCTCTTAGATCGTCAAGAATATGTATATAAAAGTTATATTCACAAATTGTTTGTTGTTTGCAAATATATCATTTGACTTTTTCCATAAAAAAGCCAAACAATCATCCCCAGCAAAGTGAGAATACACGAAGGAAATGAGGATATACCTTCTCTGCACATAATCTTCTCAACTCTGCAATCTTCTTTACTTGGCTTTCAATAAAGCTCTGCCCACCAAACCCAGGATTCACCGACATAATCAATACTAGATCAACAACTGCACAGGCAAATGTAGTAGCTTGTCAGTTGTGAAGACTGAAGTCATCTCAGAAGGCAATCATGAAAAACAGAAAAAGTAACATATGTGTGTTGTGCTATTGATAAACTAAAGAAATGTTAGTTGAATAACAGGAATGCTATGTCTGATTCACAAAACCAGACATAATCTAAACAGATCATGTGCTTCTTCCAGCATCAACACATCGCACATCGCACTTAGCAACTATTTTCCGAATCGTGCATTGAAAATAATAGTTATCAGCAAAACATAATTCACAGGACTACTAGGTAGAGTTTGGACATGAAAGAGTTGATAATTCAAACTTGGTATGCTAACATCAATAGATTTTCCAAATCTTACACACATGTCAAAGCACTACAAATATGGAGCGAGAATAGGCTTACCATCAAGTACATAATCTATCGCAGTGAGCGGGGTTGCAGGATTCAGAACAACTCCAGCCTTTGCTCCTAGACTTTTAATCTGAAAAAAAGTGAAACCAATAAGTCATTTGCAGATTCTGTCCTTGACATTAAGATGCAATTACTACCAAAAGTGAATATATATCAAGTTCAACTAGCATTATTAGACAGGTAAGAGACAAATTTATTGCAGCCCTAATCACTATGTCATGTGAGTTATCTATTTATCTAGAAAATTGCTGCTAATAGTTAGTTGAAGGGGGCAAATGATAATCATGATGTCTAGTATAAAAATGATCCAGGAAAATGTTTGGTATAGCAAGTAGTCCTAAATTATAGTATGCCCCTTTGATCGAAGACTAGTTACAGTCCAACTTCCTCTTAGCCAGATAACAGTAAATCTCAGATAAGATAAAACACTAAATTTGGAGAGAAATCCACGGTTGTATGCTAATTCATGAATGACCGAAAACAAAGTGAAATTGTGAATTTGACTGAAATCATTCATGCTACTAAAGCACAACTAGACACGGGCGTGCATCCACGCACATGGCAGAAAAAGAATGCCCACCTATTTACACAAACTCCAAAGGAAGTAGAAGTTATTCAAATCCAAATATGTTATCCAAAATATTAACTGGTAAAAGATGCCAAGCTTTACCTGATTGACTGTTCGGTGTAGATGGATGGTTGATGATTGTTCACAGTGAACACTAACAATATCAGCACCTGCTTTGATAAAATCTGGAACTCGCTGCTCAGGTTCCACAATCATCTACAATAAATAACATAACAAATTGCCACATTCAGCACAGGTCAAAGGGAGCAAAATTATAGCAGATAAATACCTAAAAATTCAGTAAGGCTTCTTAAGAAGTACCAGATGCACATCCAACGGAAGATCAGTGACTGGACGGAGGGCATCAACAACCAAAGGTCCAATCGTGATATTTGGCACAAAACGTCCATCCATGACATCAACATGAATCCAGTCACATCCTGCCACCTCCACAGCTTTTACCTAGTAATATTATTCAAATAATGCATCATCAATCTATTCTTTGTCTCATGATATCGATCTATTATTCCAATATATAGTAGCCTAAATGATCCTACTACACATATTCCCAATATATAGTGCACAAATCATCGCAATGCTATGCAATTTGATAGAAGCTAGAATATATACAGACCTGCTCACCAAGCTTGGAAAAGTTCGCGGAAAGAATGGAAGGGGACACAATGATGTCATTCTTTGAGAACTTGTCAACCCTGGATGATGCCCTGACTTGGAATGCTTTCCTACAAAGCATCAAGGCAAAACAGAATGGTAACCTTCAGATCACAGCACTTAACAAGATACTAAGACAGTGAAGTCCTCAACATGTGATCTAACCAACATTTATACCTTCTGAATTTTGAGGTCAATTCTTATCATGAGTAGGCAATATAGCATATAGACCATTCATCACTTATAAACATCGAATACATATAGCATCAGAGGCATTCAGAACAACAGTAAAAGTGAAATCGAGCATATACAACGGTTCTAAACATGTCATGGCTGGCGTCCTGATGAACTCCCCAACACAAGGCAACTGGTGAAGCTTAAGGGCAAGGCGAATAAACAGCAGCAGTGCAAGCCCCCTCCTTGAGACTGTGCCGCAGCTCAAAGGTCATGACCCAAAAAAGGCTTCACTCCAAAATGCTATTCGGTGTTGAGGGATGGAGTTTTGCCTAATGCGGGAGCACCCGGAGCCCCAGCCAGACCAATCAGGTCCACGTACTGCTATGCTAAGCGAGAGCTCGCAAGGATCTCTACCTTCACCGGCGTGTGCGACGGGGGACTCGGGGAGCAACGGCACAGTTCACCCAATCGGATTCGGCACGCCGGTGTTCAGGTCCGGTCGACCGCAACCGCAACGCCGGAACCGGAAGCTTCACACGTAAGGGAAGAAAAGGGGGGGGGGGGCACCTACCTTGGCGAGGAGAAGGCGAGGCGGCGGCCGCCACCGAGGAAGGCGGCCCGCGGCGAGGCGAAGGTGGAGCACAGCGACGACGACGGCGACGCCATCTGGTGTGTATGTACTCCTATGTATCTCGCAGGCAGGTTTTGGTTGGGTTGGCGATGGCTGGGCGATTTGGTGAAGCGGTGGCGGCTATTGCGTCGCGTGCTGAGGGGAGGAGGAGGATCTGGCTCCGCTTCGCCTTCGCGTTATCTGCTCGCTGCGGCTGCACCAGCCGGGCCACAGAAATCGCAGCCGTTTCCTCGCCCTCGGCCCAGCGAATTGGGGTTTTTTTTTTGGTTGGTTGGTGGCGGCTGAGGCGAGCCAACGACCGCGGTTTCGTCGTCTACCTAACCCCCGGGCGTTCGCCGTGCAGTCCACCGTGTAGCTGGCCTGGCCTGTGCCGCGCACCGAAAATGAGCATCCGGATCTCGTACCGGCATCTCTCCCTTTCATCTTTCACGCCGGTGAACGCAGCACATTTGTTTCTACTCACCACGCACATACATTTTGTGGTCTCGTTTCTTTGCTGTTTGTCTTGTGCTTATTGACTATTAAAAGTTTTATCTTATGCTTATTGATGATTAAAAGGTAACTTGTGGGTAAAACTTTTATAAACGTATTTTTAATGATTTAAAAGCATTTTTTAAAAAATAAACTATAATAAAATAACCTTAAAACTAACACCAAATTTAAGTTTTGACTCATAAGTGGAAGATAAGACCTTTTCTTATCTACATTTGAGATGGAGTAACGGTTGAGACGCATGCAAAACGTGACCAGACATTAGAGCACGATTAATTGAGTATTAATTATTGTAATATTGACAAATATATTTATTTAACTTTTTCAGAACTGTATGGAAAGTTTTTGTCAAGCTCTCGCGGAATATCTCAGCCAAATAGCTGACAAGAACGAAGCCTGATGCATCCATTCATGTCAACCGTAGCATTGAGTTTTGACAGGGGATTTTCACAATCAAACTGGGGTCTAAGCGTACATTGATTTAAAACCTTGCAAATAGAACAGAAACCAAACATAGAATGAGATCCGACAACGTTTATGGTGCTATGATGTTCAGAGTTCAGACGTAGCTTGATGTTCAGACCGAACTGGGGAGAAGCTAGCTGAACAATTTTATGAGCTCGAGTCACCGGGGTTCCCTCTTTCTCCGCTGCAGCAGTAGAAGTGGGGCAGTTTCACTCGGCCACAACACCTGATAGTCACAAAAAGATACCCCGGTTATTACCTTGGCGACATACCACAACTGTGATGTGCAGCTCTAGTGTTCAAAGGATGAAACATTCTCTGTGTCACAACATTGGAGAAGTGCTCCAGAATAATGTAAAGAATTGCATGAAACATAAACTACACAAAGGCGAAGCATAGACAGCTCGAATGACTCATATAAGTTATAAGCATGGAGTTACGGGTGCAAATCTGAAAACTCAGATGAGACAGGCAGTTTCTGAGTCATCTGCAAAAATGTCGTTTTTCAGCATGTGTAATTCCAAGATCACATAGCATGTTTACTTAAGAACTGGATTCTGGAAGGTGCATGCACTTTTGGGCTTAATTAAAACCTACTAGCTCTATTTCATATCGTAAGACTTTCTAGTCTTGCGGTCTTGCCTAGATTCATCCATTGATGAATGTATCCAATTTATATATATGATCCATTGAGGAATGTATCCAATTTGTATATATGTCTATATTTATTAGCATCCCTATGGGTCTAGGCAACACCAGAAAGTCATACAGCGTCAAAACAGATGGAGTACTAAGTTTGTTGCTACTCGTACTAGTATTGTATTGTAAAGAGTGGGGGTATCGCTAACCTAAGAGCATAGCACTTTACAGTTTAACATCTAAACAGTCATAAATATAATTTATCCACATGAGTAGTAAAACAATCAGAATCAATTATGCTGTTGCATAGCAAAAAGAAAAAAAAAAAGAAATTTACTACCACAAGGACGACTTACTTAGTATCTACTTTAGACATAGCAAGGGCAGAACAAATCAGGAAAAACTAACAAGAACTCCTTATTTAGCTTCAAATGTACCTGCAACGGACAATCACTGGAACAGGCTTCAACACTTTTGGTCCATTCCTCAAACCCTTCTTGTATTTTGACACCTGCAATGCAAAAGGATGATGATGTCAACCATCATGACCAACAAAGCAAAACACAAGAGGCAACAAACATGAAACAAACAAATAACATGCTCAAATCTCAAAACTGCAACAGAGGTGTTTGAGACAATGAGATGAAGCACATACTTATACAGAACAAATACATATTCAAAAGTAATTATGCTAGTAGTTAGACGTCACCCCAAGGTCATCGCTACTTACATACACAGATAACTTATGCTCAAATATTAAGTGCGACAATGACAATTTATACTCTGTTATCTTCATTTCTGCTTTCCTGATTTATCACATTTGGTGAGTTAAACATGTATTGATTTGTCTATCAAGTCCACTCAAATAACAAACAACTTGGCAGATTTCTTATTACAACCAAAAGTTAAAACCTGCAATTAATCTTGGCAACATCGTACAGTGTACAGTTAAAAGATTATTGACAATGAAAGAACAAACACTTGCCTCTAACACCATGAGATGCACACAGTTAAAAGATTTAAAGTGGAACTGAATTTCATGAAAACTAAATATCGTTTTCCACATTTGAAAGCTTAAACAAATAGACCATACCTCGCACTCAATTTTCCAACTGGAATTACTTCAAACACAAAACACTATATATCATTATCCTACCAAGCAATTGAACAAAAAAAATCTAAAAAAATCCCTCGGTGTTCCACCCTTAATACATTTCGATAGGTCGCACTTTTCTATGCACCAGGCAATCCGATGAACACCTAGAGTGCATTCCACTGTACACAGTGCACCATAACGCAGCATCGACCAAGATGGCCACGACCAGACCATGACTATGCAGTTAAAATACCAAACCAGAGATAAAATGGGGCGGGAAGCTAAGATACCTTCTTCTTGGGGACGGCCATGAGCTCCATGCCGCCGCCGACGGCGGCGCCTATGCCTGGAAACACCAGCGACTGGGCCTCGTTCAAAGGAGCTGCAGGGGTTGCAGGTAGGAGAGGTAGTCCGGAAGGCAGGCGAGGCGCCACCGCGGCCGCCGCCGCTCGCCGGAGCCAACCCGCCGCCGCCGCCATGGATCGCCTTCCGGAGGGGTACGGGAGGAGAAGGGTTAGTGGGGAGGAGAACAGGGCGAGAGAGTGGAAGAGCTGCTGATCCGACCGTCCGCTTTTAATCGAGCGGGTAGGATGGTGCGCGTCTGGAACCTGAAAGCGGAGAGTGAAGCTATACGTGTTCGTGATCTCAATACGGAAATTTGAGGTTCAAATTCAATGTTAGGAACAATTCAACTGCTCAAAGCTTTAAAAAGAATCTCTCTGAACTGCGTTCCTAGCTTGGACACTGGGAAAAATGCAATCGGTTCCATGCATTTTTATTACCATTACTCATAAATGGTACTCCTGATTTTCTCTCTGGGTAATGATATATTTATAAACGAAAGCTAATTTATGAACAAAATTTTATATACGTATTTTTAGTCTCTAAAAATTAAGGTTGGAAAGTAAATTTCAGTGGAAAAACCCCCCAAAACAACTCCAAATTTTATATTAAAAATTTTAATTTTGGCTTATAAGCATAAACAGAAGCAAAAGAATAATGGTGTTCCTTTTTTTTCCTCCCAGTTACATGTTATACTTCCTCCGTTTCATATTATAAGACTTTCTAGGTTTATCTATAATCATCCATATATCAATGTATATGTTTTATATATGTGTCTAGATTTATTAGCACACATATGAATCTAGACAATGCCAAAAAGTCTTATAATATGAAACGGATGTTGTTTGAAGACTTGCAATTTTACTCTGGATTTCATGTACTATGAATTACTCATTTTCCTGTGAATTCATAATAAGAAGTTTGTATTTTCACCTATTGTAACTTCTAAACAGCCTATAAATATGGGACTCATATTTTGGCATAAAACACTATTTGTTGCAATCAAAAGAATAAATTTTAAAATTTAATTTTGGAATTGGTTTGGTATTTTTTTATCATAGTTTATTTATAGCATTGATGTTTGAATCGATTTGAACACAAACATAAACTTTCAACCATAAATTATTATTTTTCATCAATACGTTGGTTGGCGTGATACTAACAAGTGAGACCCTAGATTTATTTCATTTACTCCTTTTTTTTCCTATTGAGCATGAAGTCTATAGCAATGTACACGATTACCAATATAATTATTTCAAACAAATCTATCACTCTTGTGAAATTTCTGCCTTTATGACGTCTAAATTTAAAAGGAAAACACATTAAAGAAACACATGAAGTCCTGAACCACCGTGACTGCTCGTGTCTCGTAGCCGTTGCTACTTTCCCTCCAGTACCAGTAGTGCAGTACAGTAGTCCAGTGGAATCCAGTCTCCAGATCCGACCGTTACACAGCAAAGCCGCGAGCTTTCGAACCCAAACAAACACCTCCGACATCGCCGCCGCCGCACACCAACCCAACCAAATCGATCTCACCTCACGCGCTGCCATGGCGACGGCTGGCCTCGACGACGACTCGCTGCAGCAGCTGCGGAGCCGCGCGACGCAGCTGCTGCTCAAGGAGGACTGGAAGGAGTACATCGCCGTCTGCTCGCTCATCGCCGCGGCCGGCTGCAAGGACCGCCGCGTCCTCTGCTCCGCGCTCGCCCGCCGCGCCGACGCCCGGGCCCGCCTCGGTGACGCCCCCGGCGCGCTCGCCGACTGCGACGCCGCGCTGGCGGCCGACCCGGCGCACCCCGGGGCGCTGCTCTCCAAGGGCGCGGTCCTGCGCGGCCTCGGCCGGTACGCGCGCGCCGCCGAGTGCTTCCGCGCTGCGCTCGCCGCGAGCGGCACCGACGAGGTGCGGGAGATGATCGAGCAGTGCAAGCGGCTGGAGGCGCAGGCGAGGAGCGGCGCGGTGGACTTGTCGGAGTGGGTGCTCGCCGGGTTCTCCGGGAAGTGCCCGGACCTCGCGGAGCACGTCGGGCCGGTGGAGGTGCGCCGGTCCTCGCACGGCGGCCGTGGGGTTTTCGCGGTGAAGAACATCGATGCGGGAGCCACCCTCTTGATCTCCAAGGCGGTGGCGATCGGAAGGGGAGTAATCACGGACGCGGCCGATAGCTGCGAGAAGATGGTGGTGTGGAAGGACTTCGTCGACAAGGTGCTCGACGCCGCCGAAAAGTGCCCAAAGACGGCATCTCTGATCTATACTCTCTCCACCGGCGAGGAGCCAGAAGACGAGCTCCCCGTCCCGGACATAGCGCAGTTCAAGCAAGAAGCGGAGGAGCCCGACGATGGCACGGCCGCGGCGACGGAGTCAGCGCCAGAGGTGACTCTGGATGTGGACAAGATCTTGAAATTGCTCGACGTCAATTGCTTGACCGAGGACGCAGCGCCGTCCTCCAATCTGCTCGGCAGCAATGGCGTCGTCAACTGCGGCGTAGGGCTGTGGGTCTTGCTGGCGTTCATTAACCACTCGTGCCACCCAAACGCCCGGCGCACCCACGTCGGCGACCATGCCATTGTTCACGCGTCAAGGGACATCAAAGCCGGGGAGGAGATCACCTTCGCCTACTTCGACGTGCTCACCCCGGTGGGCAGGCGCAGGGAGGCGGCCAGAGCGTGGGGCTTCGAATGCCAGTGCGACCGGTGCAGGTTCGAAGCCGGCGACGCCATTCTCGGGCAAGAACTCGCGAGATTGGAGAACGAGCTGGTCAACGGCGGAGGAGACATGGGAGCACTGGTGGTGCGGCTCGAGGAGAAGATGAGGAAGTCCATGGTGAAGGAGAGGAGGAAGGCGTTCTTGCGCGCGTCGTTCTGGGGCGCGTACTCCGCCTTGTTCGGCTCCGACAAGCTGGTGAGGAAGTGGGGGAGGCGGGTTCCCGGCGAGGCCGCTGTCGCAGAGAGCGTCGCAGGGGCGATCGGCGGCAACGAGAGCGTGCTGAGGGCGATGCTGAGAGGCGCCGGCAACGGCGACGGCTGCGGCAACCGGCTCGAGGTGGAAGACAAGGTGGTGAGGATTGGGAGGGCTACGTATGGCAAGGTGGTGAAGAGGCAGGCAATGAGAGCTCTCTTCAAACTCACATTGGATGCTGACAGCAACAAAAGCCTCTAGATTTTGATACTTCTGATCAGTACTCATTAGCCCAGTAGCAGATGAGATATTTATTCAGCAAATAATCTGGTTTGCTCGAAGCTTGTAATAAGAGGAGTGTGGGCAAGAATCAAGATCATTAGTAAGAGCAATATTTTCATGCTCTTTTGATCTTGGTTTCAGACTTGCTACAGTGTTGACATCAGTTATTTCTCAATTCAGTTGTAGTATTCATTGTTGCATCACAAAGGATAAAGTTCTACAGAAAATAATGTTTACTCTTCTTTCCAGATGTTTAAATTTCATGGGTCAGGGGTTTCTCAAATATTTGATATCTGGCTTATTTGTAAAAAAGAAATCAGCTGTC
The DNA here is from genome assembly GCF_000231095.2 of Oryza brachyantha. Taxonomy (NCBI): domain Eukaryota; kingdom Viridiplantae; phylum Streptophyta; class Magnoliopsida; order Poales; family Poaceae; genus Oryza; species Oryza brachyantha. Next base: position 3,084,030 of record NC_023165.2, on the reverse strand, counting down.
AATAGCCAGAATATTTAGGGATGCCATGTATTCTTGTTTGAAAGATGGGATGCCATGTCCCTCAATTTATCTTGTTTGTTCTAATGAGAATGTTTTAATTGGATGGCAACTACTTTCATTAAAATATTTTACTCATATGAAGAAGAAACCAACTACTTCGGGCTCACAATTTATCTTTCTTCCAAGACGCCTATTTCATTTTAGTTGTCACGTAGAATCAATGACTTATATCTTTATTTCAATAAGACAATATCGGCAGAAATTGTAACTGGTTTCAGTTGGTGACAATTTAACAGAATCAGATAACTCTGACAGTAGAAGGTGACAGACCCTGTCGCCACAAATACTTCAGTTACCTGTACAAAAACAGCACACTTCCGGCTTAGTAGAAAACACGTATTAACATTCAATTTGTGTTTATAGAAATAACAATTCTTTTCTAGGTAGACTGGTCACAAAAAGAAAACTAAAGCTAAGACCCAACTCCTAAGGGTGTTAGGTTAGGGACACAATATGAATGAAGCAATCTTAATTCTCGGTCACACCAAGATTGTCTCAAGTTTGGTAGCATCAATGCCCAATATATCACCTAACAATGTCATCAAACTCTACATAGCATCTCTTTTAGACTGAACTCTTCATGAAGAGCACCATGGAGGAAGCTCATGCCATGCCTGTGACATCTTTCTTCCCACTAGCAGGGTTCCACAAGCTCATCGCCATCTTCCTTGTTGTCCTCTCATGGATCTTGGTCCACAAGTGGAGCCTAAGGAACCAGAAAGGGCCAAGATCATGGCCAATCATCGGTGCGACAGTGGAGCAACTGAAGAACTACCACAGGATGCATGACTGGCTTGTCGAGTACTTGTCGAAGGACAGGACGGTGACCGTCGACATGCCGTTCACCTCATACACCTACATTGCCGACCCGGTGAACGTCGAGCATGTCCTCAAGACCAACTTCACCAATTACCCCAAGGTAAGAGAACCAAGAGATCTTCAGTTTACTGTAAAATTTGTCTTGTTCAATACTGACAGTGACACAAATGTCTGAAAATATGTAGGGTGAAGTGTATAGGTCTTACATGAATGTGCTTCTTGGTGATGGCATATTCAACGCCGACGGGGAGATGTGGAGGAAGCAAAGGAAGACGGCCAGCTTCGAGTTTGCTTCCAAGAACTTGAGAGACTTCAGCACTGTTGTGTTCAGGGAGTACTCCCTGAAGCTATCAAGCATTCTGAACCAAGCATGCAAGGCAGGCAGAGTTGTAGACATGCAGGTAGTAACCAACTCAATTCCTTGCATATATCTGAACATTTCTTAAACCCAAATTGATCAGGATTCTAATGCAAGAAGCTAATCATAAATTCAGGAATTGTTCATGAGGATGACACTGGACTCGATCTGCAAGGTTGGGTTTGGGGTTGAGATCGGGACGCTGTCACCTGATCTCCCGGAGAACAGCTTTGCTCAGGCATTCGACGCTGCAAACATCATCGTCACGCTGCGGTTCATCGATCCTCTATGGCGTCTGAAGAAGTTCTTGCATGTCGGATCAGAGGCTCTTCTTGAGCAGAGCATGAAGCTCGTGGATGACTTCACCTACAGCGTGATCCGCCGGCGCAAGGCTGAGATCGTGCAGGCTCGGGCCAGCGGCCAGCAAGAGAAGGTGATTCGTTTCGCTCTCGATCACTGTAAAAATTCAGTACAGCTGACATGACCATGGTGGTGATAATCATCATATTGGAAAAAGTTTTGTTTTTTGATTGGTTGGTTTGTAATGGCGAGGCGAGCAGATCAAGCATGACATACTGTCGCGGTTCATCGAGCTGGGGGAGGCCGGCGACGAGGGGAGCAGCTTCGGGGACGACAAGAGCCTCCGGGACGTGGTGCTCAACTTCGTGATCGCCGGGCGGGACACGACGGCGACGACGCTGTCGTGGTTCACGTACATGGCGATGACGCACCCGGCCGTCGCCGAGAAGCTGCGGCGCGAGCTGGCCGCGTTCGAGGCGGAGCGCGCGCGCGAGGAGGGTGTCGTGCTCGCCGACGACGGCGGCGAGGCGTCGTTCCCGGCGCGCGTGGCGCAGTTCGCCGGCCTGCTCACCTACGATGGCCTCGGGAAGCTGGTGTACCTGCACGCGTGCGTGACGGAGACGCTCCGCCTCTACCCGGCGGTGCCGCAGGACCCCAAGGGCATCCTGGAGGACGACGTGCTCCCCGATGGCACGAAGGTGCGCGCCGGCGGGATGGTGACGTACGTCCCCTACTCCATGGGGAGGATGGAGTACAACTGGGGCCCCGACGCGGCGAGGTTCCGGCCGGAGCGGTGGCTCAACGACGACGGCGCCTTCCGCAACGCGTCGCCGTTCAAGTTCACGGCGTTCCAGGCCGGCCCCCGGATCTGCCTCGGCAAGGACTCCGCCTACCTCCAGATGAAGATGGCGCTCGCCATCCTCTTCCGCTTCTACAGGTTCGACCTCGTCGAGAACCACCCCGTCAAGTACCGGATGATGACCATCCTCTCCATGGCCCATGGCCTCAAGGTCCGCGTCTCCACCTCCGTCTGACCCGCCCGCCGCGCCGCGCCGCGCCGCCCCTCCCCGCCGGCCGCCGCCCCCGTCGCTTACCTAGTAGTAAATAAGCTCGCCTATCAACCTGTAATCTGGTTTTAATTTGAATATTGAAATTTGAATGTACCATGTTTGATCCCAGGATTTGACCCTGGGCTGCTTGAAACTTGCAAATTTCACCTCAATGTTTGATAAATTTTATCAAAAACTGTTCAATTCTGCGTTCCAAGTGGGACTGAATTTAAACATTGGTCACGTGGAGAAAGCTAGTGGGACTGAGATGTTGCGGAAGTCGGGGACGCAGCGGCGGCAGCCGCCGGCGTGGAGGCGGTGCCGCAGCCTGCGCCACATCAAGCAGATGCAAGCGCTCATGGTGCTCCGGGGGTTCCTCTCCGATCCGTGCGAGCTCCGGGAGCTCCTCTTCGCCTCCGCCGTCGCGGTCCGCGGCGCCATCGCGCACGCCTACCTCGTGTTCGGCCAAATACCCCGCCCTGACCGCTTCATGTACAACACCCTCATCCGCGGCGCCGCTCACACGGCCGCGCCCCGGGACGCCGTCTCCCTGTACGCGCGCATGGTGCGGCGCGACGGCGGCGGCGGCGTGAGGCCCGACAAGCTCACCTTCCCGTTCGTGCTCCGCGCTTGCACCGCCATGGGTGCGGGGGACACCGGGGCTCAGGTGCACGCCCACGTCGTGAAGGCTGGCTGCGAGTCGGACGCGTTCGTCAAGAACGCGCTCATTGGCATGCACGCGAGCTGCGGGGATCTGGGCGTCGCGGCTGCTCTGTTTGACGGGGGGTCTCGTCAGGATGCCGTGGCTTGGTCGGCAATGATCGCGGGTTGTGCAAGGCGAGGGGACATTGGTGCTGCACGGGACCTGTTCGACGAATGTCCTGTGAAGGATCTTGTATCCTGGAATGTGATGATCACTGCATACGCAAAGCGGGGAGAGATGGCGTTGGCAAGGGAGCTGTTCGACAAGGTACCTGAACGAGATGTCGTGTCCTGGAACGCGATGATTTCTGGGTATGTGAGCTGTGGTTCGCACTTGCATGCACTGGAGCTGTTTGAGCAGATGCAGCACATGGGCGAAAAGCCCGATATTGTCACCATGCTCAGCTTGCTGTCAGCTTGTGCCGACTCTGGTGATCTGGCTGTTGGCCAGAGGCTGCATTCCTCTCTGTCAGGTATGATCTCTACAAACGGATTCCCAGTTGTTCTCGGAAATGCACTGATTGACATGTATGCAAAATGTGGGAGTATGAAAAGGGCGCTCAAGGTGTTCTGGTCAATGCGAGATAAGGACGTCTCAACTTGGAACTCAATTGTAGGAGGATTGGCACTGCATGGGCATGTCCTGGAATCCATAGATGTGTTTGAGAAGATGGTGAAGGAGAAAGTCAGGCCAGATGAGATCACCTTTGTTGCTGTCCTTATCGCGTGCAGCCACGGTGGGATGGTTGACAAGGGACGTGAGTACTTCGACTTGATGCAACAAAAGTACAGGATGGAACCCAATATCAAGCACTGCGGTTGCATGGTGGACATGCTGGGTCGTGCTGGGTTACTAAAAGAAGCATTTGAGTTCATTGGTAGGATGAAGTTTGAGCCTAATTCTGTCATTTGGAGAACACTGATTGCTGCTTGTAAGGTTCATGGTGAGATAGAATTGGCTGAGCATGCAAACAAGCAACTGCTAAAGGCAAAGAGTGATGAAAGCGGTAATTATGTGCTCCTCTCGAACATCTATGCTTCAGTTGGGGAGTGGCTTGGGTCAGAGAAGATGAGAAAGTTAATGGATGACAGTGGTGTCAACAAAGAGGCAGGCCAAACAGTTGTAGATGGCAGTGTGAAGGATATAATGCAGCCTTTTAGACGGTCGAGATCACATTCCGAATGGAAATGATTTATTTATTGAGGATGCCAGCTATGAAGCTCCGTTTTCTTGGTCAGAAACTGAACACTGCGCAATGAAAATGGATACAAAATGAAATTCAGTACACGTGGACGAAGAACAAAATGCTATCCTGAATTCTTCTTATGATGCAAAATTACTGGAATTGGTCCTAATCTTGTCAGACTCAGACATGTTTCTCAGGCTTGTTAGCATCGCAAATATCCAACCAAAAAGGCTTGAGATTATTTTATGAATGGAAAACAATGTTGGGAAGTTATGTCTTATGGATGCAATCCAAATTGCGCACTTTATCTGTTACATTTGGTGTAGTGCAGGCTATTGCTTGGCATTTATGAGGTGGGCATTTTGAATCAAGAAGACTTGTGGCTACGGAGCTCCTTTGTGTTATCCTGGTAACTTTGAGTTTTGAGTATACCTGCAAGCCTGCAACCTTTTCCTGAACAAAATTATACAAACCAGGTAATGATTCGTTTATCATGGAGATAAACATGTGAAAAGGTTAACTCCAATCTAAACATCAGTTTGCACACCATATCTATACAGTGGGAGTATGGCACTGTCTATAAGTGAAAATATTCTTCGAGCGACAACCCAGTGGACAATCATGAGTTGACGGTTCTGCATTACGGCATCAATTTTGCAAAGATAAAAAAAGATCTGAAACTGTGCAAAACTTTTCCCATTTAGCATAGCAGAGAAATAGCCATGTTCCCAGCATTTTACAAGCATATAATGTACTAATTGGTTATTCTTAAGTGAGAACAAAAGCAGTTTGCTTTGTCACAGTTATTGCATATTCTGAAGCCAATACTGGCCACAGCAATATGCCTGCAGAATATTAGTTATTCCAAGCTTTATTGATTTTTACGATCAGTTGTTAAATGTGTTATAAAAGCTGTGAATTATTTCGCTAAGAGTTGGACCCTTCAGTTCTTCCCCCCAAAAGAAAGGAAACCCACTAATAATAAAGGATATTTTATGTCCGAATTGCAACACTAAATGATTGTCGTGCACCTATTGCTACCAGATGCACGGTGTACCATAGCATTTTATAATGCACTTATTTCATTAATAAATTGTATTAGTTGTATCTGTAAATATATTTTCAAGAAAACAATGTAAATCCCTACCCCAAGTTAATTTTCGGTATACCGTTCAATTAAGCATAGTGCTAGCATTTCTTTTCTATTCCTTTCCAAATTGCATATCAATATATTTGTAAGCCACCAAACAAAATCGTTTTGTCATTGGGATCAATCAAATTGAAGGGTTTTCTTTTTGTGAGAACTTGTAGCATATTTGTCTTTCTCTTGGCAACAATTTGCCATTTGTCCTTTATTCCCTATTATATTTATTCCTAGCCCAAATATTATGGTTTATTTTCAATTTGGGTCAATTATGTCTTTTAAATTCATGGATTGAGAATTCGTGTATTGGTTAATAGTTTTCATTTATCTAGTGCAAAGTGAAACCTATTTTCACACAATAGTGTAAAGTGAAAGTACTTAATGAGCCCATTACGAAGTAAAATAAGGTATACTATACCCCCACACAATGGGTAATTTGCTCAGTACTATACAAAGTAGAATATTCTTCTATAGTTTTCCTTAAAAATATTATTTCTGTAAATAAAACCCTTGTATGGGATCAAAAGATTAATACGTGTTATTTATTTATTTTCCCATGGAATAATTTACACAATAGCTAGATTTTTGTATCATCTCACATTATCAATGTAACAAAAGAGAATTTAGTTCAACATTGGAATTCAATCTATACTCCTTTAAAATGGAGTACTGGTGGTGGTGAGTGGTGAATCTATTATCCGCCACCAATCACCCCATATTCTGACATATGGGACCACTATCCATACCTTCTCCAACCTAATTTAGGGACTAAAAACTTTAATTAACTTTAAAATTATGTCCTAAAATTTAAAATAGATGTCTTCTTTTACAACATACGCCATTTTGCTAGTATAGCATAAATTTAAAAACACAAACCTTGTACTCCAAAATGGGCAAGAGCCTAAATCGACATCCATCATGTGATAAATGTCATGGTATGGATGACACGTCAACATAACAAGCGCCATGCTCTATAAAGTTTATCATATGTCGGTAGCAAACACAAAGACGCCATTGACATTGCACAACTATATATGCAGTATCTTCCTCCCCTTCGAGCCATTATGGAGATAGGCAACTTAACATTGGAAAGATTTATAAGTGGAAGGGCGAAAAAGAACTCGAAATATATTAAAGATCTAGGTTGTAATTCCTTCAACAATGCGCACTCTCTGAGGGTCGACGGGCAACCAAATCTTTGTCTCCTGCAAATGGAGAAAAGTAGTGTGCTAGTGAGTAAATCCAAATTCCAATTGTGATCTCTATGCTTCATTTTTCACATTAGATTCTTTTATTTCCTCGATTTCATCTGGCGGATCTTTTTTTTATTTGAAGAAAAATATTTTACTTATGTTCCTCCATCTTGGAATTAGAGGTTCAATACAAGTTCTTCTATTGTCAAGTTTAGCATTAAGACCTACCTGAATCTTCTTACTTCAAAAAAAATAGCTATCAAGCAGTCTATTATAAGGCCTCTTTTGGAATAGACAAATTTCAAAGAATTTTTGGTGGATATGAACTAAATTATGTAAAATTCCAGTGTTATGAAGAAACTTTAAATATTATTTCCTACTAGTAGGTGTCATATAAGATGGAAAATGCAGAGTCATTAGTGCTGCTCCACTACTGCCTATTTAGGGTTTAGGCTCCCTTTAATTTGGAGTAAAAACATAGCAATTTTGTAGGATTCCAATCCTATGAGATTTTTTCCTATATGACTCTTTCAAACAAATGATTAGATCCGGTTGAATCCTATAAAATTCCTATCGAATGCCTCATCCTTGGAGAAAGTTAGAAAAAGGTTAGAAAAAGGTCTAACATCCTGAGAAGTTCTATTTGAGTCTTTATCTATCCGTTCCAATGTTTTTATTGTGATCCAATCAAACAATAGTTCATGTATTGTGCATTCTTGTTAAAATCCACATTTTTTTTCTTATTCCTACTTTTTTCGATTTTGCAGTCCTTAATGTGCTCTTTTGATCAGCCGTGTTAGTATGTAAAATGGAAAAGAATTAGAGGTAGATTCGTAGGACGATTGAGAATAGTAGTGCAGACAAAGCCGTGCTCCTTGCATGACTGATTCTGAAATTCCAATAGATGGATAATGAATAAACCATACACAGAAGAAAGTAAGCAATATATCACGTAAAGGACAAGTACTACTGCACTAGATTACACGACATAGCTGCAATGTCAGACACCTACAAGAAATCCAGTCAACTCATGGATATACATCCGAGTAAAGTATATTTAGATTTGGATCAAACGCTTGCCCATGACTCACTCACATAAGCACAATGCATTAGGATTGACATGTAAATAGAGTCTACAGAAGAGATGAGTCATTTTCACAAAAGGCAATCTTTTTATCCAAAAAAATACACATCAGCTTCCTCCAGTCCATGGCACAAGCCGTGCCGCCTTAGATTAAAAGATCAGCAGAGTGTGCAAGAAACACCAAAAGCTTTTGCTGGAGAACTGGAAACTGAGGATATAAAGCACCTAGCTAGTCCAAATATGATGGCAGGTAACAACAAATTTGGTTGTCCGTATCTTCATTTGGATAATCAATTTCGCATCTTAGAGTGATGAAAAATGAGCAAAAGGGGCCCTGTTTTAGGCAGGTCAAGCTATTCTTTGCTTCTGAAGAAATGTATTCAGCTATAAATACCATACCATGGACCATTCCCATTTCACCATTACACATATTTCCAGACCTTGAAAAGCTTGTGCAGATACGTCGTGGCATGTAAGTTTTTTAAAAACGCTCCATTTTCTGCAGCTTTTCAAGAATGTGCTGATCTGTTTAATCCTTTCTTTTTCAGTTGAAGGATGGCAATGGCTTCTGCTCTGACGAACAATTGGGTTATTTCTGGATCATCTCAGCGTGGATCCAAGAATAATAATTCTGATGGTTCCTTCATGGTACCAGCTCGGAACCATAATGTGATCAACAGAAAACACCTCTTGCTCCAAGAAAAGGATGCTTCTACTGGTTGGCAGGTCACCAAAGCTGCACCAGAAAATTCCATCAATGTAATTCCTTAACACATAGCAAATTAGCAATTGAGCATGCATATGAAACTTTGTGCTTATACACTAAAAGGAAGTCCTTATGCACTATGAAATTGTAAACTGTTCAGCATTACTTGTTCGGAACTAATTAAATGGCAAACAAAAACACTACCTCCAGAGAAAACCAATCTTGCTAGGACAAGAACTTTCTTTGTAAATATTAAATATTCAGTCCATTCCCGTAGGTTGTCAGCATTATTCTACAAGTTAGTTTAGAATGCTTCCTAGTTATGTTAAATAGAAAGGGAGAAACAGGTTTCAGAATTCAGAGTCCACAGGCTACCTCCTGTGTGTTCAAAAAAAAATCCACAGGCTAAATTATTTTAGATTTCAAATTTTAAAGTGCCATTTAATCTTGAGGTCAAAAGATCTGTCCTTTTTTTTTGTTCAAAGCAAGGGACACTAAAATTCATTTGCAACCCAAGGTAACCCCCTCTTTGTATTTCATGACACTGACACACTGTATTGCTCCAGGTACCATGTTCTGGCTAATAGACTATGCTAAAATACCCGATTATGTTGAACATTTTCCAAGAAACTATTTTATCATGTAGATTTTAGTTAAAGATATTTGGTTGCCTAGCCAACCATGTTTACTAATACTGAAAATATACAATTTTATTGGTAAGGTGTTCTCGACATCCAAAACCAAAAGTATTTGAACATTTGGCATTAAGAAATGTTGGTCTCATTCAAACAAAACCAATCACAAAGCTCAAACATGCATTGACAATACATGATGAATAACAAAAGAGATAGCAATGAGATATGTTGTCACGGTGTTAGGCTATTCACACCCCAATGAAAACAAAATGGTGGGAGAAGAACATGAAATTTGGCAACATGAAAAACATTGAATCACAAGAAGATTTTGACAAGCAGCTCCTGTTGGCCAGTGATAAGCTCACCGTGGTGCACTTCTTTTCCCCTAGCTGTGGAGCTTGTAAGGCCCTACACCCTAAGGTAAAGAACACAAGCATGGTATTAAACAATTTTCTCAAACATAAACCAACAAAGAAAAATGCATTTCATACTTAGATTTCTAAGTCATAACACATTTCTGTATAATGTCCCAAAAGGTATGTCAATTGGCCGGCATGCATCCAGAACTGCAGTTTCTTATGGTCAACTGCAATGAACACAAAGAGATGTGCCAGAGGCTCAATGTTCATGTATTGCCAATGTTCCGCTTTTACAGAGGTGCAGAAGGCCGCATCTGTAGCTTCAGCTGTACCATTTCAACTGTGAGTTTTTGGGAATAACACCATTTCTGAACAGATACTTTTAAGCTCTTTCAAGCTATGTCTTGTTATTTCAGATTCACAAGATCAAAGATGCATTGGAAAGGCATGGAGTACAGCTAGAGAATCTTGGACCAGAAAAAGGATTGGAGGAACCAGAACTTCAGAATGGAGGCATGGGTGCTTTTGTGCCCAACAATGAATAGGAATCTCTTATATGATGCAAATTGCACAATTAGGTGCTTTATAATTTGGATGTATGCTTATAGGAGTCAGGAGTCTGATGTGGGCACAATATCTTGAATATCAGTGCCCATAGATGCTTATAAAGATCCTACATATTAAAGGTATAAGGAAATGCACCAATGTCCCTAGTTTTGTAACATTGAAGCATTTTAAGCATCTTGTCTTATGTTTCCTTGTTTCATAATAAATCATACTGACATGAAGCCAGTACATCTTTCATGGCAACTCAAGTGTGTCTTTCATGGCAATTAGAAGTGTCTGTTCAGTGCATACTTTATATTGGATTATTCAAGAAAACAATTGATTACACAGGCCCTAATTGAAGAGAAAAGTTGAATGGGTGAATCATCTTTGATTTGATGGAGTGATATAATTTCAGGCTTATCAGCATCATCTCTGCCAACATAAATGATAATCCAAAGTACATCCTATTGAGAAAAAAAAAGAATACAGCCAAACTTTTGGGATCATTGTTTCCACTTTTAGAATAGATGGTAGTATTACCTCATCTTTAAGTTCATAACCCTTCAGATTTGAATGGAACATTCAATTGCATTAGCTTGATTTCATGGAGTTCTGTCAATTCCACCAGTGTCTAGAGTTCAAGTTGATAATCATCAGCTCACCACTTTTGGAAAACCAGACACTACCATTGTATATATATTTGTACCAAATGGTCTTTTACCTATTATCCTTCATGGGGAGTTCACTTGAGCTCAAGAAATAAGGTTGGACAAAATAGGGTTCTCATATCCTATAGTCCTCTTAGCATTACTACTTAAATTACTAATAACAGACCAATGCATCTCAAAGTTGGGTGCGAACCCAGCTTGTTGCATGCCATGCAAAAGTGTTGCAGCCTTCTGTAGATTGTTACTCCTGCAATAGTTATCAAAAATAACTCTATACATGTGATAGGATGGTGAAGAGCCAATGGTGGTCAGCATTTCCAAAATTTTCATAGCATCACATGTTCTTCCCATGGCACAAAGGCCCTGTATAAGCACATCACAGGACATGTCACTTGGTTTTAGGTTCGACAACTGCATCTCAGCAAGAAAATCAAGTGCCTGATCAAATTCTTTCAACATACATAGCCTGTACAAAACAGAGTTGTAGCTAACTTCACTCGGAAGTTTGCCTTTCTTTAACATTGTATTTAGCAGACTAATAGACATTTCCACGTCTCCCAGTATGCAGAATTCCTTGATCAGGACATCAAAATGTATGTCAAACCCAATCAATGCTCTTTTACTCAGGCTGTTCAGACATGATGTTGCTTCAGAAAACCTTCCTGATGAGAGAAGACTTGAAACGAGAGTTGTCTCAATGACTAAACCATGCTTCCATCCATTGCTTTCTATTAGATGAAATAGTTCTAGTGATTTCTCAAGGTTTCCTAACTTGCAATGGTGACTCAATACTACTCTGAGACTGCGATTGCTTGGCATTAATCCCTGAGCAATGCAAGCATCAAGCATATTAGTTGAATGATCGACATCTCCAGACTTGTGAAACCCATTGACAAGGAAGTCGTAAGTGGTCGTGTCTAGAGGAAAACCATTGCTTTTCATGTCCTTCAACAAATTGTGAACCTGTAAAATATGTCTTCCCCGGAAAAGATAAAAAATCAGAATATTGTATAAAATTAGACCTGTTGACTTGTCCCTACCTTGGATCAGCTCTTTAAGTCTGAATGCACTGGAAATCCGACTTTGCTCACACATTCTGCGGACAAGAAAGCGGTAACTGGAAATAGAAATGTTACTATGCGTCTTTAACATCATGCAAAGTACTGAAGCTGCCTTTCTCCAATTATTTAAACAACAATATGCTTGTAGGAAGGAATTTAGCAAGGTGGCACTGAACTTCTTCCCCAAAATCAATTCTTCAAAGACTGGCATTACCTGGCCTATTTTCCCTGATTGTACTAATTTCTTCATGGTAGAAATGCATGTTGAGAAATCAGTAGATTCCATGTTCATCATAGATCGTACCAAGTCCATGACTCGTTCTGAATCAATTCTTGCTACTGAAGACAATGCAAATTGGTAAGTGGACACATCTAATACATTGTTTCTGTTAAGCAACATGTCATACATCCCAATTGATTCAGCAGTTTTATGCTCCTTTAGAAACCCCTCCATCACATTACAAATTAACGAAGGATCCACGACCACACCCTTTTCTATGAGAGCCTCTAGCATTGCACATCCAATATTAGTGCAACCTGTCATACATAACTCCTCAAGAAGTTGACAATATGCACTGAAAAATAAACTAGGGTAGCAGTCCAGCAACGTGCTGATAAACTCTAAGGCTTCCTCAATCACTCCCCATTTTCCCAAGTGACTGATGAGAGGGGTCACATCCCTGCTACCAGGTGACCAACCATGCATAGTTGCCAGATTCCAACATTCCCAAAATCCTGCTATGTTCCTTTCTGTGCAGAACCCTATCATCAAATAAGTATAGGTATCATGACTGACTGGCAAGCCACCTCTAAACAATCTGTCCAAAACTAACCTTGCATGAGCTGACCTCCCATTCCTACTCAATGTTTGGACAACCAGATTTAGATTTTCAGCACCAAATTTATCAGGTGTATCAGCCATCTCCTCAATAAGGTTAATGGCATCCACTAAATGAGCAGGGCTCATGCATAAGGCCTTTAATAGTTCTGAGTAGCTAGCTGGTGAAATGTCATGTCCCCATTGAAAAGTTTCATCTTTGAGTACAAGAGCACTTGCGATATCACCTTGCTGACATGCACGGACTAAATTCAAGCCAATGTCTGGGTGATGCGCATTATCAATAATCTGTAACAATGAAGCCTCAAACTTTCTGGAGTCAGTGTCCAAATATAGACCATTACCTACTGAATCAAAAAACTCAGCCTTTGGATAGCCTGCAGCATTATCTCTCTTTACTTTAACCCCCAGGTGGTCTAGCCCCAAGAATGATAAGGCCCTAGAAAGCACGCAATTTCCAGATGGGATATCATTTACACCATTGGTTTCCATGGCCCTCAAGGTTTGTTCTATTTCATCAAACTGCCTATATCTGCAATATCCTGCCAAAAGTACCTTGTATGTTAACAGTTCTGGAATTATTTTTCTTTCAGCCATGTCTTCAAAGACATATTTTGCATGCCTGTATAATCCCTCCCTAAATATACCACCTATAATAGCATTATAAGAACAAGCTTTAGGATTAATATGTCTAGCAAAACACTCAGACAAATATAGGAATGCAGCCTTCAGCTTCAATTCTCTACAGCTATGACAAATGAAGATTCCAAAAGTAGTTGCATCTGGCACAAACCCTAAGGTCTCCAATTTTTGGAAAACCAACCATGCCTCATCAGTGCCAGTATTTGCACATAAAGAGGCAATAATTCTATTGCAGAGAGGCAAGTCAGGTAGATACCTCCACTCTTCTAAGAAATTCACCATGTCTCCAATGTCCTTCTTCTTGCAAAATTCTTCTGTGACAGCTGATAAGGATACCTTGCTTAATTGAAAGTCCAAACCTTTTAACTGCCGAATTATACTGATAGCTTGCAAAAATTTGTCTTTCTTGATTAAAGCCTTGACAACAACATCAAGAATAGTTCCTTCCGTGTAAGAACCTAATCCAACTCCAAGCATGTCCAAATACACTCTTAAAACTAACTCATTTTTTCTCCTTTCCATCAGAAGATGAAGTAGTACTTGGTAGCATGAGGCTGAAGGAATCAAGCACTTATGACGTGCACAATCATAAAGTGACATTGACTTGCCAAGGTTGCCAACTTCTGCATATGCCTGGATAACCTGACTGAATAGTATGTTTGAATCAACCAGAGCCCTATTGTCATCCAACAGGAGAAGCAATGATTCCGCTTGGCTAAGCATCTGAGAATCTGCAAGTATTGACACCATGATTTCATTCGATCTTGGAAGATGTTGGAATGCCTTGCTCTGCCATGAAGCCCACTGGTACAATTTCCACAAAAACCTTGCCTTCTTCACTTCTGCAGCATCCGGCCCAAAGCCAATCAAGATGTTAAAGAAATCATCAGGCTTCAGCTCTGAAGCACGCCAAAATGGGCGGAGGGTCTCTGGTGAGAGCCAGAAACCAAGCTTAAGAACATCTTGCAATATGCAGTTCCCATCAAAAGTGATGCCCCCTTTACTATGAAAAATATAAGAGCACTTGTCTATAACCAGCTTTACAATTCCAGTGCACAGCTTTATATCCGAATGGGAATTGGCTAGGCACTTCTCTCCAGTTTTTTGGTCCAAACTCAATCCAATGCATTGTGAAGAGACAACGATGTTTGAACTGGAAAGAGAGATGCTCTCTTTCTTCTCCCCAGTGTAGCAGATTTCATCTTTCAACAAGCTCCTCGCGTTGGAGTTCAGCTCTGAAACACTATTAGCATAACCTTGGCATCTAATCTTAGGTTCTCGCCTGACAATCATACTGGAATTAGCATGCACGTAAAAAAGAATACTTAGTGTACGTGTACCAATAGGAACAGACATGTAGCTCTTGAACTAGAAAGCGTGCTCTCACCTTGGATGCCGCCGGAGATTGACTGTGCTGCATAACCGCCATGCCTTCCACATCTAATCCGATCAAAGCTCATGTCTCTGAAAAAGAAGCCACACACCGCATCTAATCAACTTTGTAGGATGTAACCAGATTTCTTAACCTTTTAGGATGTTGTTTAGTTATTAAGTAGCAGAGCAACACTTCTACCTGTGTGACTGTCAGAATATAAATAGAGAAATTTGGGTGCTTGTTGCTACACCCGAGATTATAGAATGTTGATTGACATAAAGTTCTAACCTAATCATTCTTTTCTTTTTACTGAAGCTCCTATGTTTAAGTCAACATAATGGAATATATTGCACAAAGAAACATGACCATGAACCTGTAGACAATACACTGCAGAATACAAACTTACATTAGGAGAATGAACTCACAAATCTGAAACAAATGACTAGCAGAACTGTGAATAGCAATATAAATCTAGAAAAAAAATGTTACACAGAACGTGATTAAGTAAAATTAGCAACTGTATAGAACTTGAACAAGTAAAATTAGCAACTGTTCTCTTCAAAAAAAAAAAATCAGTAGCTGTTCATAGATCAGACCTAGGCATCCAATTGCTCAAGGTTCCAACTTGTTAGCTTGCTTCTTCAACTACAAACAGATAGACTTGACCAGTAACAGAAAGCAATTTGGTAGAATGACTGTTAGTTGGCATCATGATTCCCATACTAAATCTGAACTACACACAACAAAAAGGACCTTTTTTTTTTACTTTGTGCAGCTAATAACGATTCATGCTCAACCTTTTGCACATTGACATCCCTCACTACAACCTGACAGTAATGTCCAGAATTTATGAAAAAAGATGTAGCAGTGCATCGTTTGTATTATGCCAACCTAACCTAGCTACAACCTAACAGCTGGGAGCAGACTTTGAGAATGCATGTGAGCCAGACTGTGAATGATCCAATTTCCAGGAGAGCATAGTTGTACCTAGTAACTGGAAGGGGTGAGATGACGCAGTGTTCGGGAGACGCGGGAGCAGTAGCTGTTGCTGCCGATTGGTTTGCGGGGGACGCTGGAGCAGCTGATTATCTTGCCGCGAGCGCCGTCGCCACCAATGGCTTGCCAAAGCAGCAGCCGCCGCCGCCGTCGCCGTCGCCGCCTATCGACTTCCGGGAGGATGATGGGTGGAAACGCAGGGGGGCGCAGCAGTGGGGTGCACCGGAGGGTGTTGCCCGCGGAGGGCGGAGTCGGTGGAGCGGAGCGCCCGCGGCCGGCGGGGACGATGGCGGCGGAGCGGACGGCCGCGCCGGAGTAGTGGTGGGAGGACGCGGCCTGCGGCCCAATGGAACTTGTCAGGAGCTCGGCGGCGCCCAACGAAACGCCCACCTAGAATGGCCCAGCCCAATCAGAAACCTTGCCTCGCCGATATTTCATCGAACGCTGAGCCGGCGCGCGGCGCCGCCGCCGCCGCCGCCACCGCAACCGCGCCGCATGGCGGCAGCCACCGTATAATCAACAGCAATATGATTTGGGGCAGAATTGATGCATCAACCGGGAGATTTTTGATAAATGTATATGGATTGGGCGGTAAAAGATCGAAGGGGTACCAACTGAGTGTTATATTATCAAAAATCTCACCAACTGGGCAAGTCTGAAAAGCAAAGTAACGGTGATTACTATCTTTTTAGCTTTCTGTTTATACTTATAAACCAAAATTTTAAATTTATATTTGATTTTAGATTTACTAAAGTTTATTTTTCAACATTGGTTTTTAGATCATTAAATATATATATATATAAATTTTATTCATAAGTTATTTTTTTATCTTTGCAAGTAATTTCAGATGGGCGAGCCCAAACGGCATCATTTTCTTTATTTTGTAAGTAATTTCAGAGTTGTGGCGTACGGTAATGTGATTGTAAACTGCAAGGTCAAAAAAAACTTCCTTTGGTCATTGCAGTGAAATTTCTTCACTCGTTGCTTGCTTCTCGTCAAATCATCAAATTTCTTTGGTGTTGGTGAGTCTGTTCTTGTTCTCACTACTTACGTGTATTCTCATCGTTGTGAACCTCTTGGTTTTCGCTTTCATCTCTTGTCTCGGATATTGTCTGATACTGTATCAACAGCCCTGCAAACTGTGGTTTGGAAACGTGATTAGAATGGGTCTGTAGAGTTTCTTTGGAATCTTCCATTGAAGTATGGGCAGTAGTGCAGTACACCTACTATCACTGTTCTGTTAGGCCAATTTATATGGATGTCTGAAAGTCGTACAAGATCGCTCGAAGCTACTACAGTACTGTAGGATAATTTGATCTCTAGCATTGAATGGGCACAAGGACTGCCTCTACAGTTTAGGAGATCTGAAACAATAATCAAGAAATGATTTTGGCATGCGTTAACTTGTGCCGGTCATATATTATATATACTAGTACTGTAGTGTTTTTGGATGGCTGTCGTGTTGGAGCTTACGTGCACGCAGAAGACTCGATAAAATATCTTAAAGGGCTGATCTTTTTGTAAACAAATCTCTCGACTCAATTCAACCTTTGTTTATCCTAAATCACGGTTGCACACACCTCGTTTTCCTGAAGAAAGGGATCTACTTTGCTTAAAAATATGAGAGAAAAAATATTTCTTTTCTGAGTCTAAAAAAAATTGACTTTGTTCAGTTTTTTTTTTTTTTGAAAGGTCCAGTTTTAGTAAGCACCTTTCGAGTGTGTTTCATTTTTTTTTTCTTGTTTTCATGGTCGTGCCGTTGGTCGTTTTCAGAGTTACAGGCCTGAAGTACTGATGCCGGCAAGCCTCGTCATAGAAGAGAAGGCCGCAGTTGAAATGAAACACTGAAGTTGAAAGTTTGAAACCCATATGCCGGAAAAACCAAGAAAAATTTCAGAAACTCCTAACAAACAGCGGAAGAAAATGGCCTGTGGGGCCTACAGACTCCGTTGCGTTTCCTTGCAAGAATCCTCAACCCTGCAAATTCTGCACACCTCATGGAGTTTACTTATTGGCCCAGGAACCAACAAGTGAAGCTCACGGCTTCCAGCTCTGAAGAAAGAAGAGAAAGGGTCAGTTCATTACAGAGGAGGAGAGGAGATGTCATTGCTAAGTGCCAGTTCATCCCATCATGCCATTCATCCAGGTGCCCTAGCTCTCCTCCATTCCATGGAAACAATTTCATCATTCTACTCTACTAAGTACAGCAGCACAGCACTTGTGCATACATGAGATCAATGTAACAGTGCATGTGTGCAGGTAGTAGGAGCATGCAGTGCATCTGCACCAGGGTGACACCACTCAGATCAGGAGGGGAGAGATCGAGATCGAGATCAAGAACAAGATCAAGAAAGGCACTCACCACATGTGCTCTCAAGACTCCTTCCTACGGCAACAAGTCGAAGGAGAAGATCAATCCAAGAGATTTGTTCACCTTCTCCTACAAGTTCAACACTGACATCCCCATGACAGAGACTCCAGGGGTACGTTGCCTGCCTTGCCTGATGCATGCAGCAGCATCTAAGCATTTGGAGATGATACAATTTCACCCTTTTTGAGATGATCTGATTCCCTGAGAGCTTCTTGCTGCAGGCATCCATTGATGAGTATCTTCAGAACAGGCCCAGGATTGTTGGAGCCGTGTTCCCTGATAAGCGCATGAGAACCAAGCTGAGTGATGTGAGTTGCCTCGCCATTTCTTCTCCAAGTTCCTTTCTCTGAACTTCATTCTGTGCAAGGCTTGCCTGGCGCCGAAAAATGTTGAAGCTTTGCTGTTCTTTTTGTCTAGCCGTCAACAAGAATCAGCTGTGCTGTTCTTCTCTCCGGCGATCATGGCTTCGTTTCTGCAAAGACGAGCAGCTTGGAGTATCTCTGCGAGGCTAACAGAGAGTACTTCTTTTTCTTCTTTTTCTGCAGGAAGAATGGAGCGTGAGGCTTCTCCCCATCCAGTTCCTCTTCCTGTCGGCGTCTCCGGTGATCGTGATGCGCTTCGTCAGCAAGTCCGGCGGCAAGGAGTACCCGCCCAACGTCCCGGTCAAGGCCTCCAGCATCCTCCTCATGGAAGTGGTAACGAATTCGCTGCCCATTTCGTCGTGCATTTTCCATGAGAAAGAAAGAAAAGTTCAGAAGTCTGAAGCTCTGAAACCCAGACGGACTACAAGCTGAACGGGCTGGACAGCAACGCCATGCCGTCGCACCTCGCCCTGACCGTCCGCGGCACGCTGTACCCGCGGCCGGAGGGGAGGAAGAGCCTGACGGGCCACGTCGAGATGACCGTCGGGTTCAACCTGCCGCCGGTGCTCGCGCTCGTGCCGGAGGGCGTCATCAGAGGCGTCGGCGAGACGGTGAGCTAGCATTTTTTTTTCACCTTTTTTTCAGGCTTCTCAGTTTTGCCTCTCATGGTTGAAGGGAGGATGTCTGATTGCTTCTTGGTCATGGTGCAGGTGCTGAGGCAGCTAGCAGAGCAGATGAAGCAGGACTTCGACAATGGCCTGGCAGCAGATTTCAAGAGGTACAGGAGGGAGAAGCTAACTGAAAAGAAGACCACACCTTGAAACTTTTTTCAAGCATTCGTTTAAAATGTAAAATGAACTTCTCCAAGCATTCACTGCCAGTAGCAATAGAGGTGGCAGGCAGGCATTCCACCAGAATGGTTTGGAGCTCATCTCATCATCAGCATGGTGGCAACAAAATTGTACTGTTCATCAGTGCTCAAGACAAGATCGAAGAGAGAATGACTTAACAGATCTCATTTATTCATTGTAAACTGAAGCATTAGAATGTACATAATGGCAAGAATAATCAATTTACTGATATTGTTAAAATCTCAAGCTATTGGTTTTTTTTTCTCTGTCAGACTTTACTTCTTTCCTTTTAGGCTATTGTGGATCTATTTACCACGTAGTGTACAGGGCCTAGGGCCTTTTACTTCAACAGCTAGACAAAGACAATTAAAGTTCTATACTATGACTATGTATCCCAAAGCTTCTAGTCTTCCAATGATCTCTTTCTTGCCCTTAAGTCGCGCTCAAGGCTTTGAGGCAATGGAGGGGTCGTACCACGACGGAAAAGGACAGCAAGAGCTTTCATTTTATGGCAGATGTTGAAAACCTGCATACAAAAACGAGTATGATCAGTTAGTTGCCAACCACAATAGTTCACTGAGGGTTCATGTCCACCAAATGTCTTACAGATGAAGCCTCTATTTCTGCAATTCCCTCACAACCTTGGCCACCACCCTGGAGAAGGTCACAGTATTTTACAGCATCATCCTCATCTTCAAATACCTGTGACACAATAGGAGATTCAAGACAATGCCAAACAATTAATTACATAAACAGGTGGAAATCCAGAGGAAGGACAAATAATAGGTTTCCAAAGAATATGTCCACAAAAATAAACTACTCCATTAATCACTCACAAGTATTCCCTCTCTGATATCTTCAACAAGCATGTTAAACTTGGAACCAGAATACTTTGATTTAGTCCCAACTCCTGAACCCCCACCCTTTGAGAATAGCATTCCAAGTTCCCTTTCAACTTCACTGAAGAAAATGGAAATAGCATGAGTGGTTCAGAATGTTCAGCAACGGAAAAATTAGGCGTGTAAGTGCAATAGTAGTAAAATAAGTCTAACCTACGAGTCCTGCGAGTTTTCATTGTCCATAGATGATTGTCTCTTCTAGCCAGTACATAGACCGGTTTGGAGTCTTCTCTCCATGGGTTCGTTTCCAACACTGAAACAGAAGAAAACACCACAATCGATGAATTTTCAGACTACCAGTATATGTTACTAAAGCCATTTAGCAAAGCATAAGAAGAGAACAGCATCTCTAACAGCTTAATATTATGGGACGAACTTTGAGCATACTGAAAATCAGAAATCTTCAAATATCAATGATTTTTTGGCCGGAAAATTGTCAAACAATTTTAACTACTTATCAGTGTTTCTGATCCTACTGAATGCAGGTTATGCATACATGTTCACACTTGTAAATTTGTAATGCAATGGCATAACAACATTTAGATCTCAACTTGTGAATTGCAATACAATGGCATGATAACATTTAGATCTCAATACAGTGTGCAGAGCCAAGAGTCAGGAAATAGCTACAGATCGACACGGTAAATCTGTCACGCAAACACATGGTCTTAGGCAAAGCTCAAACTACACGTATCAGGAAACACGGCACGCGTGTACGCACAAGCCTCACGTCGTTGGTGCTGATACCCAACCAAACAGATAAAGATGCCATCTTTGGACACTTCAGCGTGTGGACTTTGGACAAGGCAGTTCATCAAAGCAATCTCAGTAAACCCCTAGTCCCCTAGTGTAAATGAGAACTAAAACCCCTACCCTAAATCGATCCATCACGGACACGATCCACCAACAGGATGAAGATTAGAAGAACTTTTACCATCATAGGCGAGGGAATCGAGCGACTCCATGAGGTGGCGACGCATGCCGTACGCGCGCGACGAGACGCGGCGCAGGAACTCGCCGGAGGTCCCGGGGATGCCGCCGTCCATCCCCATCGCCGTCTCCACCTCCTCCTCCTCGTCGCCCGCATCACCTCCCTCCCGCGATGGCGGGGGCGGGGGCCGGGACGAGGCCGCGGCCACGACCGCCCTGCGGTGCGCGGCGGCGAGGCGGGGCCGCGGCGGGGGCAGGGAGAGGAGCGAG
This sequence comes from Oryza brachyantha, assembly GCF_000231095.2. NCBI lineage: Eukaryota > Viridiplantae > Streptophyta > Magnoliopsida > Poales > Poaceae > Oryza > Oryza brachyantha. Next base: position 3,062,622 of record NC_023165.2, on the reverse strand, counting down.
GAGGTTAGGTTCCCGGCCAGCGTGCTCGCCGCCGGCACCGCCGCCGCCGCAGGCGGCGGCGGCGGCGGCGAGAGGGACGGCAAGCAAGCTGCCATTTTTACGTTCTTCCCTGGAAGCGTGGAGGAGGAGCAGAGGAGGAAGGTGAGAGAAATCGAGAGAGAGAAAAAAAAGTGGAGTAAAATCGAGAGAAGAGTGGAACGAGGACACGGCAGCTCCGGTCTGGCGGAGATCTTTCCACCGCGGCTAGCCGGGTTCGGCACGCTTCGCCGTCGGCTCGGTCGCTCTGCTCGCGCTAGACAAGTGCGTTACGTTTTGGGCCGAAATGTACTGGCCCAGTGGAAAACTGGGCCGGGATTCTCACAGGACATGGGCTCTTTCTTAAATGATTAACATGAGTTTGGTGAATTGTTTGAGTTTTTAATTTTATTTATTAAATAATTTGCAAATTTAATTTTGTATTTCAAAAAATCATAAAACTAACCTACTGCCGCATTCCTAGAGGACTGAAAGGTGACGTGGCAAACGGCCACTCGGTCACGAGGGACGACCGAAAACGGCAAGGGTCTAAATGCTAAATGCAAAATTTATCGTGCCGCCCGAAAATTTTACGATTTAACCGTGATTTGATAGATATATTCATAATATATGAAATTGTTTAATCAATAACACTACTTTGCTCAATGGTCACCATTCCTATCTTGTATATTGGAGACCGGAGGTCGAATATTTTCTTATGATCATAAGTTTTTTAAAGTCTATTTGTAAAACATCCACCCGGAACACATGCTACAGTCCCGACGCTTCCAGCCAATTTTCTCACCGCTCCATTTTAATCTTAGGCCTGATTTAGTTCCCAAAATTTTTTCCAAAAAATCACATCAAATTTTTGGACATCTAAATAAAGCATTAAATATAGATGAACCAAAAAACTAATTGCACAATTATAATAAAAAATCTTGAGACAATCTTTTAAGCCTAATTAGTCCATAATTAGCCATAAGTGCTACAGTAACCAATATGTGCTAACGACGGATTAATTAGGCTCAAAAGATTCGTCTCGCGGTTTCTAGGCTAGCCTAAAATTCGTTTTTTCATTCGTGTTCAAAAACCCTTTTTAGCCTTCGGTCAAACGTTCGATGTGATGTTTTTTTAAAAAAAAAATTTGGGACCTCAACACCACCTTATATCGTCTCTGCATGCGTTGCCAAACAGAGAGGAAAATACCAAACCGTCACACCATCGGACGGCCGACCAATCGGACCACGTGCTGCCGCCTCCGCGACCGCAACGGCTCGGCGATCTCCGAAGAAGCGAAACTGCGAAAGCCGCCGAAGCGCCTAGAACCTCGCCACCATCCAATTCCAAGTTTCCAACCCGACTCGCGTTCGCGCCGTCGCCTACGTGCCGGCCGCGGCGGACGACGTGTCGCGGCGACGTGCCGCCCGAGGCGGACACCCGTCGCGCGGCACCCGCCCCGGCCGCGCCAACCTCTCCACGCGTCGTCATCCCTCCCGCCCATAAGACCCCCTAAACCCCAGCGCGATCACCGCACACTCGTTGGCTTCGCGTCTTCTCGAGCTGACACCACACGGACATTGCTGTTCTTGCGTAGCTTGGAGGGAGGGAGGCAATGGCGATCGTGTCGCGGTCTAGGAGGCTTGCGGCGCCGATGGTGGCGGCGGTGGTGCTGCTGCTGCTGTTTGCGGTGGCGGCGACGGCCGGCGTGGCGACGAAGACGGACGCCGGCGCCGGCACGGACGCGGCGAGTAATAAGGGGGATGAGTCGTGGACGGAGTGGGCCAAGGACAAGATCACCGAGGGGCTGGGGCTGAAGCACGGTGTCCACGACGTCGACGAGGAGGAGGCCGCGCGCAAGGCTGGCCACGCTGCCAAGTCCGCGCGCGAGTCTGCCCAGCACACCGCCTCCGGTACGTCAGAGCTCGCCGGGCGCCGGGCGCCCACGCCGGCGGCATCTCGTCGTCGTTTCTTTCTTTTTTTTCTTCCGGTGTTAACACGCGCCATGAACGTGTTTGTGTGAATGTGCAGAGGCAGGGAGGCAGACGAGCAAGAAGGCCGGGGACGCCAAGGAGGCGGCGGAGGCAACCGCGTCGGGCGCGTCGAGCAAGGCGGAGCATGCCAAGGACAAGACGAAGGAGGCGGTGAAGGGCGCCGCCGGCGAGGCGTCCAAGAGAGCGGAGCAGGCCAAGCACAAGACCAAGGAGGCGGCCGAGGCGGCCGGCGAGAGGGGCGCCGAGGTGCACGAGCAGTCGAAGCAGGGCAAGGCCAAGGTCGAGGAGACGGCCAAGGAGAAGGCCGGCGAGGGGTACGAAGCCGCCAAGGACAAGGCCGGCAAGGCACAGGAGACGCTGCGGCAGTCCACCGACGCCGTCAGGGACAAGGCCGGCAAGGCGCACGAGACGCTGAGGCAGTCCACCGACGCCGCCGCGGAGAAGGCCGGGGCGGCGAAGGACGCGGCATGGGAGAAGGCCGGCTCGGCCAAGGACACCGCCTCACAGAAGGCCGCCTCGGCGAAGGACGCGGCCTGGGAGAAGGCGGAGGCGGCCGGCGAGAAGGCCCGCCAGTCCAAGGAGGCGGCGAAAGGGACGGCCAGCGAGAAGGCGGGAGCGGCGAAGGACGCCGCGTGGGAGAAGGCGGAGGCCGCGAAGGACACCGCGTGGGAGACGGCGGAGGCGGCCAAGGGGAAGGCGAACGAGGGGTACGAGAAGGTGAAGGAGAAGGCGAGGGAGACGGCCGACGCGGCCAAGGAGAAGATCGAGGAGGTCAAGGAGCGCGTCACCGGCGCCGACACCGACGCCAAGGAGAAGCATCACCGCCACGACGACGGCAAGCACAAGAAGCCCCGGACGGTCGACGAGCTCTAAGCTCGCCGCCGGCGTACCGGCCACGGCTACGGCCATAACCACTTCCTAGTGTTGTTCTCAGCATGTTTTGTTTCACTAGTTTCTCCACACGATGCCGTTTCTGTATTTTGCATTGTACAATAATGTGATCATAAGTAGATAGAACCTGTACGAACAAGCTGCTGTTTTTCCACTTAAACTTCACTCAAAATTGCAACTTTGATACCATTCCACAACCTGATAACACTACCTCGACTACAAAGAAGCTTCTTTTCAAATCTAATTGAAAAAGAAGCAGGGACAGAGCTGCATTGCTACAGGCTAACAGCTTACCTCCTCTTCAGACCGAACTGAAAAGGACTCCGCAATTTCCTCTTATATATGTTCAATTCTTCTTCCCGTGATACACATACACTCAATACAGTGTGTGCCAAGAGTAGTTCCTGTAAGCATATAGCACACGGCGGCGCCGGCATGGTTGATTCAGACGAGGAGCGGAGCTTCCAATGCGGCGGAGGAATGTGGTCTCCGGGTTGGGGTGTCCTGGAGCTTCAGTGTAGAGGTGACAATCAGGGCGACGACGGCGAAGCACGAGGGAATCAGACCTGTCCCGTATCTGCTCACCGTGTTCAGGCCCCTCGTCTCACCACAACTAATGGACTCTGCAACAAGAAGAATAGCATCCCCAGTTAGTTGGTTGCAGATCAACAATTTCACCTGCAAACCCAGGAATCATGTGTTCCAGATGGTTGATGCACTGAAAGATGCAAAATTTTAGGACTGGCACCTTCGTAGGATTCAAGGACGAACAAGGCGATTCCGCACGACATCTTGTCCAAGAAGCTCAGCGAGCCGTAGACGAAGGCGCTGCCGTTCAGGTCGTCTCCTACTAGCGAGCTCTCCAGCCCAATCGTGGTGACCTGATCGCGTGTTCAGAAACACATGAGCATATGCAGAATTCTCAGATCAATCATCCCCATCACACCAGATTTGCAGAATTGACAAGCGCAGCGTTGTTCTTTACCATGACGAGAGCGTTTGCAGCTCCGATGACCATGGCAAGAGGGTACATGAGGTTGTTCCTCTGGCTCGGGAGGACGAAGACGGCGACTCCAGAGATCACCCAGAGTATTGCTCCGATTGTGAGCAAAGACTTCAGGCGCCGGCTGTTCCACTTTATCTCCTGCATTGTGCGCTTGCAAAATGTGAGGAAAAAGAGCTGAGCTTGAATTCTGGATGTCTAGAACAGTGGGTAGCAAACAGTAGACCTGGAGAACAACGGACACCAAGAAGCTGCAGCAGAATATGATGGCTGGTATCTGCATAGGCACAAAGATCATCAGAGTTGTAATGCCATAGATGGATGGTGCCTTGTATGCACAGAGGGTTTTGAAAACTCACAATTGCTTTCGAGTATTCGTTCATTCTCAGGTCTCTGGTGACATAGAACGCGATGAGCGACTGAAAACAGCAGACAAATCTGTCAGGCTAATAGTTCAGACTTCAGAGAGAACTTCGGAACTGAACTTAGGAGCAAGGTGTTAACCTGAGAAACATTTGTGATCAATCTTGCAAGCATATACAGTAGAGCAACTTGGTAGTACAAGGTCTTCTTGAACCAGTAGCCCCAGGAAATCCGAGACGATTTCTTGCAGTCAGTTCCCGACTGCAACCTGCAACACAAATTCACTCCCTTTCAGGAAACATCTTTGATGGCAATAAAATGCCTAATCCATTATTATATGCTGGAAAAGCATACGTTGGCTCCTTTGTTCCAGCATAGAACACCACCAGAAAGCAGCATCCCACAAAAATTGACACGTACGCTATCCACCGGTACTGCAGGGTAAGGAATGAACAATTTTGTAGCAAAGTTGTCAGTAGACTATGCATATAAGATGTCTCTGGTCTGTATAGTCCTTTCTTTTACTGACCAAGAACCTTAAATCTAACAACTCGCAAGGTTAGGCAATCACCTGAAGAACAATGTCTGAGCATGCCTTTGCGCTCACTAAAGCAAATACAGTTAACGCGATCCCATATAAACCAAGATTTGCCACCTGTATATGCCATTTGTAGTGACTAGTGAGAATCTTTCTCATGAGACAACAATGATTGCAGTGGTATAATAGGATTAAACAAGCAGGAATAAATTATTCGAAGTACATATCAAGTCACCTTCTATCACAAAAGGATCCTAGTAAAAAGATACTATTTTTGGAATAGAAACAATGCACTTTGTCGTGTGAAAACAAAAGATTATTATAATAACAAGAGAGTTCGATGGAAGAAATATCAGTAAAAAGTATTCCTAGTAATAATAGTATAGTTGTACTCACCATAGTGAACGCATTTCTGCAGCTAGCTAATGCTACCCGGCTTGTGGAATTCAGTGTCATGCAGTTCACCATTGACCTGAAAGAAAGAAATCATGTCAGACAAAGCCCAAACCTGATATGAACTAGATAGAAGCTTCTATCCAAGTTCAACAAGGTTAATTACATGTGTGAAACTTGTGTGGCCGCCCAGCCGATGTTGAAGACGGCAGCAAAGAAGCTGTAACCGACGGTCCTCACAAGGTAGGAATCGGTACCCAGAATGGTGCAGAGCAGGCATCCACCGAAGACAGAGGAGAAGGAGATGCCGACCAGGACTGATCCTCCGATGTGCCACAGCTTGAAGTGGCCAAATCGATCAATCTGATCATACAGCACATTGATCACATATCAGTTACTATACTTTGCCAATCAGCAATAGCAAAAGGCATCAATTCATTTAGTACCATCTCTCCCGCAAGAATCGTCATTAGGCCATCTGCAGCCTGACCAGAAAGCATCACAATAGCTGCATCCCTGAAAGAAAACCAAACCATGATAATTAACCGAGCTGGCCTGCAGCAACATCTTGCTTCAGAAAATGCAAATCTTCACCCATACAACTAATGTGATTGTGCGATGTCGTGTAGCGTGTACACAGCTAGATTGATTGATTACCTTGGAGCAAGCCCGATTTCTTGCAAGAAGAGCAGCAGGTAAGTGAACCAGCAAGCAGAAGTGATGTCATTAAGCATGTGGCCGACACCGTAGGACAGGATCGGCCACCGTCCCAGAGGCATCTGTGTCTCTGCCAGCACCTCGTCGCCCTTCGCGTCAGCCATGGCGATCGAGCGCAGAGCAGCACACCACACCAGTATCCCAATGTCTTCAGCTACGATCTCTGAATATTCAGAGGATTGCACGCATTAACATCAGGATTCAGAGAAAGCTAATACAGACAAGAGATTCCACGCCTCATGATATGCATGATTAGGAAAAACAAAGCAACTTTTATCACGCATAAGCTTCGGTTCACGCGAGCCTAGTGGTTGTAGTAACCTAAGTAACATCCAGGTCCTGGTTCAAATCCTCATGGTAGTATGAATTTCAGATTTAGAAATTTGAGAGGCTAAGTCCTTTACTTGGACTAAGTTTTCAAAGTTCTTATATACAGAGCCGGGTAAAAATACCCTTCTCTAAAGATATAAAAAAAAAAGCTTCGGTTCACGCGAGCCGCCGCGCGCACACGGCACGCAGCTCTGCTCGCGAGCGTCTCGTGCCACCGCCGCGCCGTGCAGCCGCTCCCCCACTCCCATCCCCTCCGGCGGCTGGCCGGCAACTCCCCACGGCGTGCCTGAGCCCCCCTGCTCGCCGCCATCTCGCGCCCTCGCCGCACCGGAAGCTAAGTAGGCCGTCGTAAAACTCCAAAAAGAACACAGCAATGCAGCGAGCCAGCCACCGCGGCTCGACGGCGCCGGCGGCAACACAGAAACCACCCACCCACCCACACACGCACACCAAGATCCAACAGCAAAGGAAGCACAAAACGCACGCGTACAATCCGGAGATTAATCTCAGAATTCGCATCGCATATTAATTTGCACGTACCGCGACAAGAAAGCGCGAGCGCTTTTCTTGTTTCCAGCAGGAGAAGAGGAGCGCGCGGGGGCGGGGGCGGGAACGAGGCGAACCGGATCCGGCGGGGCGAGGTATTTATAGGGACGCGCGCGCGCGAGCCCCTCGCGACGCTCGCAAGCAAGACGACGATGGCGATGGCCGATGGCGGGCTAGGGCAATAGGAGGCGGCGCCACACGAAGGCGATCGACGCCAAGTCCGCAAAATGAGAGGTTGAATTGTTTTCCTTTTCCTTTTCTTTTTTTGGCGTACTTTTTCTTAAATTAGTTTCCTGTGCTTTTACGGGTTATAAATCGCACTAATCGCGCTTCCACACCTCTGACCGCATAATAAAGATTATTGTTTAGGATTTGGGAGATACACGTGCATATACACTTTTGACTTTCCCTACCGTAAAACACTGCCTCCGTCCCAGATAATATCAATTTTTTATCACTGGTTTGTCTCAAAATAAATTTACTTTTTAGCAATAATTTTATTGAAGTATATAAAAGTAGAGAAATAAATATATTAAAAGTACATAAAGTGAAGAACAATTACACTGTGATTTGATAAAGAAGGATATTACCGTCTTTTTCTTTTTGTCTGGTTAGGTGTGGGCCGGGATCGATAAAAATAAAGTTATTTTGTGACGGAATATAGTACGAAGTAAGCATAGCTCAACTGAATAATTTATATTTTACAAAACAAATGATTATGTATCTTTTGAAACATATCCACCTAGATTCAAATCTAATATGTGCATGTGTATTCATAGGATGAGTGATAGTTTACTTTTTGTTAGGCAGGGATAGAGTTCATGTGCATGTCTTGAAAGAGGGGAGTGCCGACCTAGCTTTCTGGAAGTACTTGCAGGGTATGCGCATAGCTGCATGTGTTTAAATGGAGTGATTGTTTGATTTTTTTATGTAAAAATTTAAACGATATATTTACAAAAAATAAATAATTTATGAATAAAACTTTTATATATGTATTATTAGTAATTTAAAATACATGGCTGAAAAATAAACTTTGGTAAAACAAATGTAAAATTAACTCTAAAATTAACGTTGTAACTTTAAATTTTAGCTTATAAGCATAAGCAAAAGCAAAAAGATAGAGGTGGAAAATATGAGTACATCCAAATGTATATAAGCATCTACTTTTTGATGTGTTCCGTAATAGAAATGTGCTAAATAAATCCTAAAATCAAATAATAATCAAGACCCAAATTTTAGTGTCAAAACATCAAATTCCACAATATTTACGTGCATACACTCGTAAACATGTATTTACAAGAAAAGAGTCAAACGGCATATTTACAAATAGAAAATAATTTATGAATAAAATTTTTATATATGTGTTTATAGCGATCTAAAAGTCAAAACGGTAAAATAAGCTTTAGAGAAAAAACCTTAAAATTAACTCCAAATTTAAAGTTAAAAATTTAAATTTTCGGTTATAAGCTTAACCCAAAACCAAAATATCGGGTGCGTTTGAAAGTATACACTCATGAATACGTAATACATGTTCAAAGGGACAGTGGACAGCAGTTATCATCTCCAAACAGGATGCAAATGCGTCCTATATATGTGATCAAAGATAATAATAATAATAGATAACCGATTACTTGCTAATTGGATGCCCAAAATTCTGTACTCCCTCCATATTTTTTATATGACGCAGTTGATTTTTGAATATATGACCGTTCGTCTTATTCAAAATTTATATCTAAATAAGCAAAATTCTTAAGCATATTTAAAATTCCTATAATAACAAATCATATTATAACAAAATTATTAATAATTATATAACTTTTTTTAATAAAACAAAAGATCAAACGTAAATCTAAAAGTCAACGATATCATATAAAAAAAATATGGAGGGAGTACTAACTCGGAATGGATCGTCCTGTCAGCCTTAGGATTGCCCCAGCTAGTGCTTCCTCTCAAGGCAAACGTCGCAGCAATCCTTCCTCTCGTACGCGATGGTGTGACACACAAGAAAACTACCGAGAAGGGCTTCGACATCATCGTCGTCTTGACGGCACGATCCATTTGGAAAGAACGAAACGATAGGACTTTGAGAGTCAGACTCGACGTTGCAGGAAAAGGTGGGTTACAGCGGCAGCAGAGGAGGCTGCTGGAGCGACGATCTAGGGTAAGGTAGGAGTGGGTAGGCCTAGACACAAAAAGACCGAGACACCAAGAGATCGAACCGAATAGACCGAGACCGAGACCGAAAAGACCGAGACCGAAAAATTTGGTCCCGATCTCAGGTGGAGAAGGTGAAAGACTAAAAAATTCGGTCCGGTCTTCGGGTACCGATCTCGGGTACCCGAAATACCCGAAAAGACCGAATTCCGCTGCCTCCTCCCACCCGCCTCCCCGCCTCCTCCCGCCGGCCTCCAGGTAACCAAAATTTCGGGCACTTCGGTCGGGACCGAGACCGAGACCGAATTTCTCGGTCTTGTGTTTTTTTCGAGATCGATCGGACCCGTGTTCTGAAAGACCGAATTTTCTCTAGAGACCGAAGACCGAGAGCGAGACCGAACCGAAGACCGAACGCCCAGGCCTAGGGGTGGGAATAGGCCAAGACCCGTAGGTTCTTTTACAACCCTATTTAATTCTTAAAAAAAATTTAGTTCAAAACTCTATACAATTTTATTTTCTGAACCCGGCCCTTAAATTTTGTAGGCAAAATGATAGGGTAAGGTAGGTCTAACGGGTGAACAGTCACGTGTCCGTTCACCCCGTACAAACAGATCGATATAAAAAAAATTTATACATAGAATCTTTTTATAATTTATGTCTGTACATATAAAGTTTTATCTTTATACTATAAAATTTATGTACAGAAACATATTTTTATAGCATATAAAGCATCTAGCAAAAAAATATCTACATAAAAAATATCATCTTAAAAATATATCTACAAAGATTATATACTAAATTTTTTTATATATAATATTCGTATATTTAAAGTCTATATATAGAAGAGTTTTATATGTAAAGTTTGTATATATAAAGTGTTGATGCTCCGTCTGCAAGAGATCAGCTTTGAGCATTCCTGTTTTTATTTTTCTTTGCACTCTTTATATACCTACTGTTGTGTTGTTGGTGAAAACCTCCTGAATACTACAAGGATACACAAGTCTTATACGTATTCAAAAAAAAAAAGAAAAAGAAAAGAAGTTGATGTGTTTATTAATATCTCTGTTCATCATATATCTCATTTATATAGTTGTAGAGATTTGTTTCAATCCAATAAAAAATATCTTGCGGTACCAAATTATTTCTGATCGTTGGATCTAATAATGTACATTCTTCTCAGCTAGATCCAATGGTGAAAAACAGTTCATATGTATGGTTTTTATTGAACCGGAGCAAATCTCATAGTTGTATGGTTGTTAATTCATATGTATATATCCTCAGCATGTGCGCATTACAATCAAGCAGCTAGCTAGCACTCTGTGAATCGAGTAATCAACAAGCCATTTGAATTGTCTGGGAAAGCCATGCATTGTTGCTTGAAACATGAAAATATGTTACCAACATGCCATAAGCTTTTACTGGTTACTGCAAATATATCAGCTAATCAAAAGCTGCATGGTATTGCAGTATCGTATTGCTCATTTCATATCAGCTTTTCGGCTCTAGTTCTTTCAGGCATGCTGTGTCTCGCTGTTCCAGAGTCAAAAGAAAATAATGTGAATTCAAGAACCGATCCTTTTGTCAAAAGGTCAAATTTGGGCAAATCTCAAAAAGTCATGGAGGATTTGGTCATCCCAGAAATCAGGAACGATGAAGCAGCCTGCCTTGAATTCCAAACGCCCGATTGATTAAGCTATCGTAATCTTATGGGAAAAGTGTGCATCTGTCAGGTCTTGGTAAAGCTAATCAAACCGGCGAAAGTTTAGCAGGTAATAGGCATGCATTATTCTTCTGTCCCAGTAGCTTTCATATGTGATGTAATATTCCCTGAGCTTAATACTACTGGAGCAGTAGCTAGTTACTAGCGAAACAAGGTAGCTAACGATGTTTCATTACTGCAAAAACAGCCTACCTAAATACCTAATGCCGATGCTTTGCACCGGGCATGTGATTCTGCAGCAATCACGTAGATATTTTTTATCAGGAGATCACAAAGATCACCAGCCAAAAATCAATGTTCTTCCAGCAGGAAAAAAAAATGAGTGGATAGGTTCGAAAAAACTAATGCCAAATTGTCAAACACATGGAGCAAGTTGTGCAGTGACAAGCATCCAAGTTTTCTTCCTTCTCAGATGGATCCAAAGGGCTTTCTAACTAGATTAGGGTCAGTGTTCTAAACTGCTGACACTAATTAGCCGCCCACAGTATGTTCTTCAGAGCTTGACAATGGAGGGCATCATCCTGGGTTAGCAGCCACTGACCTGGTGTCGTTTTGCCCTGGCTTTGACTTGCATGCGAGCAGGGGATCAGCATTACAGCGAAAATATCATCGTTGACATCATCTCTGAAAATGATCGTCAAACAGCCAATCGATTTCCCAATAATTGTCATGTGCTGGATGTGATAATATTCTCTTTATCTTTCCTAGGCTGATGTTTATCAGCAATTGTCTGTAGCTTTCCTGCATTTGGTAGTATATGATATATGGAACTGCTTCAGCATCAGTGCATCACAATGCATATGAACCAAAAAAATAGAGATGCAGAGATTCGTCCACAGCAAGAGTTCAAGCGGGAATATTTTCATAAATGCACAGGTTGTCTTTTTCAGACATGACATCCATAAATCCACCAATCAGATTTCAAAACTTTCTCTGCTACATAACAGGCAAAGATTTCAAAACATCGACAATTAAGCAAATCATTTATTCGTTTGTTAACTCTAGTCGGCTGATACAACCATACAACATAGTTTTCACATGCCTAGTGAGCCGAAAGAGAGATAGACATGGTGATTAGGATGAAAGGTGGACCACCTTCCTATCCGAAAAATGTATAACAATGACAGCCCTCAATGAAACCATTGCTGCATATCTGCCTACCATCAGCAGTATCAGGCTATCAGCTCATCCAAATCAGCAAGCATCAGCACACTGAAATTATGAATACCACTGGACAAACCACCGATGCTATGGAATAGTTCTCATCCTCTTACCCTCCAGAGTTTCGCCTTGATTTCATAGACAGCCAAAGCTCCCGCTTCCTCTTCCATCCAGCAACCAGCATGTGACTTTTCCAGTACCAGAGAATGTGAGTAGGAATGAGATCAGTAAGTGTTCATATTTAGGCAAAAACCATCTTTTTGCTGGAGTACTGGCACCCATTTCAGCTTCTGATTGATGGGTCCTTTCAAAATTTGAGTATGTTCCCACTTCATGTGCAGCCATGCTCAAACTTGGAGCACTTGGCAATGGATAATGTGAGTCTTGAAATGACGACCTGAAATGGTTAGCCACAAGTTTGCAATGAAAGACCTGTGCTGGCCCTTCCGAGCAAAAATATCCCACATGTGGGCACTGTTAATCTCAATAACTGTTGGTGTGTTTGAGACATCGACAAGAGTGATGCTCATATTGTTGCGGATAATGCAAATCTTTCCATTTAGTGAGACCAAAGCTGCAGCTTCAAAAGCTCGTGAGCTGCCCAGATGGCGCCTACTGTCGATGAATCTGGTCCAAGATCGTGTATCTCCATCATAGACTCTCAGCTTGCATCCATCCCGGCAATCCGCTGAATAAAGACGTCCATTAAAGGAAATGCTTGGATTCCGCCAGCCCGCAACCATTTCATCAGCAGAGATTGACCACACGTTGGATGTTGGCATATAGACCTCACTCACAACCTGACGATGAGAATCAAGCCCTTTCAGGAACCATTTGCCATCATATACAACTCCAATAAAAGGTACCATTCCCGTGCTCATTTCACTAATTTTTGACCATCTATTCCTGTTTGGGTCATAAAATTCAGCAGATCTTAGAGTTCTCTGTATCCCTTCACACTCCCCACCGGCAACATAGAGGCGGTTGTTTATAACACAGGAACCAAAGCAGTGACGCTTTTCTAGCATATCTGGGGCTCGGAGCCATTTGTTTATTCGAGCATTGTAAAATACAACACGCCTCATAGACCCTCGGACTGGATCTTTGCCACCAAACAGGTACAGATAGCAGCCACTTAGAACAGCACAACCAAAGCCCACGGCCTCTGAATACTCTGGTGGAACTGGAGGGAGTGACTTCCACACCTGATGAACTGGGTCAAAGGCATGCCAAGAAATCTTCCGATCACGATCCCTTTTGAAGACAAAAACCCATTCTTCTGCCATGCCAAGTTTCTTACGCAAGGAGTAATAATAGTTTCCAGATAAAAGTCGGTTCCACCGTTTACAGACCAACCGGAGATTTGGGTGTTCAACTCGAGGAACTCGCATGAGACAGTTAATAGCTAGGTCATCAGGAAGGCCAGGTAGAAGTGGTGCCTGAGTCCGGCACCTCTCTTTGCGTGAGCTCCTAGACTTGCGCTTGTTTGGTTTGATGTCAGGTTGCATGCACAGCTTTGCACCAGGGACAAATTTTCTAGCACTCACAACAGTTTTAAGACCTCCATCTACCCTACAGTAACAAGAGACAGACTCTACCTGCACATGGATTAATAAATGAAGTTAGGATATGCTCATATTAACCTGAATGTGGAACAGCATGAGTTTGAAACAAGATCACAAGAAGTAACTCTCCTTTTAGCAAAGAAATAATTATCAAAGACACAGACATATCTCCCTGTCCAGATACTAGCAAAATATTGTGACCACTGCATTGCATGATGTTAATCTTTCTCATATGACTAGTAAAATACCCATGTGTTAGCAATTGATTTCACAAAAGTGTATCAAAAGATTCTAAACTTGAAAAAAAAAAGAGTTATAAGATCCCACCAACTCTGGAGGTGATAGTGGGATGGCAGGTTCATCCTCATCACTATTCACGACGTTCTTTATACTGTGTAGGAATGGAGGGAACATATCACTCAGCTGAACACCCTGGATAATGTTATTTGCTAACTTATGGATACAAGGACTTTATGTTTAAAAGGTGCAAGAGTTGGTTTGTCCTTGCTCCATTAAATCCTTGTATAAAACATTTTTAAGTGTGTCATGATTCATGAGAACTTGCAGGTACTTGTAGACTAAGGTCTAGAAGTAGAACCATCTTAGTAGGTTTTTCCTGTGATATCAATTAATAAAATATAGATGCATCATGCATTGCTATTTGCTAAATTGCTCTGATCACATATAAAAATGCATCAAATGGTACCGAGGAGGAACACCTAGATAAAATTGACAATAAAAAGTCTTAACAAATGATTTCACAAGAAAGGATAGTTTAGAATGCCAGTCATCTTCATGTTTAGATTAAACCAAAACTAAAGAAAGTAACCTTAAGCTCCTAAAACCCTACAGATCTAGATCGAAACTCAAATCACCAAGAAAATTAGAAAAACTTCAACTTTTAGTATAAACGTCCCTAGATCGGATGGAAAATCATACCACTGAACCAAAAAAAAACTTCAAACCAATAACAGAATAACCCCTAACTCTAATCCCAAACACAGGACATCAAGAAACGAAAACATGAGCTGAGGGTTGAGGCAACATCTAGGAGTGGAGGTCACCAGCGACGAAGCACACGAGTTACACTGGCGAATGGATTAGTCTCTCTGTTTCTGCTGAACCTCTCATTCTGCTGAATCCATCTCAAGACAGACAAATCGCCAAGGAGTTCTTTCTATAAAAAAGCCTCAACTAATAGCATAAAGAAAAATTGATTTATATCAAACTGGCAAACCCTGTCCAGTGTGCACATGGTTCAGTCTCATAAAGCTTTTCTTTTGAGGGAGATAAGGGGGCAAGTCTTGATTTTTTGTCATTTATTTTACTTACATGCAAAACGTTTGGGCTCTTTATCATACTGATTCTTCTTAGACCAAAAGATCAAAGGACCCTGCTTTTATTGAAAGCAGAATAATGTACTGAATTTAAATTTGTATTGCACATGCCAGCTTTCATTGGTTACAACTAGTTCACAATCTCCTTTGTATTATTACCGCTTAATGCATGCTTTGTGCTTTGATTTCAAAATTTTAAGACAGAGAAACAAATCTACTACATTGGAGTCTAGAGGTTCATATTGCACCCATCTAAAATTACAAACATCAGCATAACTGGCATTATCAAATGCGTGACAGTGCAAGAGAGCCAGCCTATACTACCTAGTCTGGTGTATACACGATCATTCCCTGGTTCAGCTATTATGGATGCTTCTTTCATACTATTGTCATATATTAGACATACCAGATATGCTAGGGTTCACCATGCTCACGATGATTAGCTTGGTCTTTACAACTAGTAAGTATAGTATTACAAAATTCACATACATTGCACAAAATGTCTACCAATAGATCAACCGCTTGTGCAGCTCATATGTCAAACATGGACCTAGGAATAGGATGATTTGCTAGTGGTACTTCCTCCATAATCCGTACCTAAAAAGACTGAGATGATGACAATTATTATATGCTAGCCTTTGAATGGGGACAGAAGAGGGGCTGAGCAAATTTTGTGATCCCACCCATGCTCTTCTAAATGTTGATGTAACAGCATTTTGAGCAACGAAATACTCATGAAGTGGCATCTGAAATTCTGCACAGCACCATGAATATTGCTTACTGCGATGCTAACAAATGAATTGATGGATACTTCACCGAGAACAACTACCAGGAACTCGAAGATGATTCAAACCTAGAGACGCTAAGAACCGAGCACTAACGGCACAGATCGAGACCTCGTCCACAGTCCATAACGAAAACGCATAAAAAGAACACCTGGTATGAACAGGAAAACCCTTAGATTTAGGAGTTCGCAGGCAAAGGTGACGCCTTTGGGCCAAGAACACTACCCCCGAGCTAAATTTACGGGCCCTGCGGCTCAAACAAGAAGTGGCGCTCTAGGGCCAAGGAACATGGGGGGCGGAACTCACCAGTGGCACGCGGACGCGGATTCCGGCCGCCGGCCGCGGCGCCGCTCCTCCGGCAGCCGCGTCCATTGTCGGATCGAGCCGAGCAGGCAAGAATCCCCACGATTCGACCCCAGGAGCCGCCTCCCTCCTCGTCGCTACAGGAGGAGGACCTTGGTTTCAAACTAGCACCAACAGCAGCAGCAGCAGTGGGAGGTCGCAGATGCAGAGATGCTCATGGGCTCCATCTCCCCACCCCCACCCCGCCGCCCTCGCTGCCACGCGCTCCTCCGCCTCCGATAGGTGAAAGCAGCTCGAGCCCTCCTCGAGCTCGCCGCCGGCGGCCAGGGTTGGTGGAGAAAGCGAGCGCTCGGGGCGAGGCGGGTTGGGGTCGGGAGAGCGGGGGAGTGAGAGAGCGGCGAGAGAACCTTGACACCGAGAATGAGAGAGAGAGAGAGGAGCGCTGGAGAGTGGAGACGGAGAAGCCGGCCTGACACGTGAGCCACCACGTCCCCTCTAGGTGGGGCCCTTCTGTCAGTGGGAGCGGAGCACGCCGTCCAGAGACTATTTAGCGAACATTCACGCGAATGGTTTTTGCGCAAACACTCGTTATTTTTTCATATGATTCCTTTCTTTTTAAAATTTTTTTTATTAACTTTATGTACGAAGTTTGCACCGTCAATGTTTATACGTATAAATTTTACATCTCTGAATCTATTTTAAACTAGGATTCAATTTCTAATATGTGTAAATTTTATACGTCTAAAGTTAATATATAAGAGAATCTATAGTCTAGCACGACTTTGTTCATTTATATAATATACTATCAATTTTTGTTCAACTCTACAATATACCCTCAACCTCCATTGCTTTTCATTTTTTTTATAATGACTGAAATACCAATATGTTAAAAACTTTCAAAATATTCAAAACATTTCAAAATTCCATTTATAAATATTTCATGTAAATCATGTAAAAATTGGCTAGAAACTTAGAATTTGATAGTTCATATTTTTCTCTCCAAATTTTATAAGTATTCAACACATGGGTATTTTAGTCATTATAAAAAAAATTGAACATTACTCACAGAGGCTATCTGACGACGATGATAAATCATAAAAGTTAAACAAAAATTAATAGCATATTGTAAAACAATAATGAAGTTAGTAGAAAATCGTAAATTGGATAAAAATCAGTGATATATAATGTTTTTCTGTTTATATATCCAAATTTATACGGGTTACTTTAGTAAAGTGTTCGCATGAAAGCTATCCGCGCGAACGTCGGCTTCACCTGAAGAGCGTGGCGTTTGGCGAGTCGGACGATTGGAGAGGAAGGGAAGCCCGGAATGGGCTGTGGGCCACCGTGGCATGTGAGTACTTGGATGATGGGCCCACGTGTCGGACAGACAATCCGTGGGCTTCCTCTCCAGCACGCGAGGCTGCTGACGTGGCGGGCCCACGCGCCGTCCAACCTGTCAGCGACGGCCAGCGCAGTCCCTCCCCTCCACCGGAGCCACACGCTGCTTCTCACGCACCGCGCGCGTGGGCCCCACCCCGAGGCGACGGGGTGGCCCACGTGTCAGCCCGGCCTCGCCTCGCCGTCCAGTACTCTCTCTCTCTCTCCCCGTGTCAAGTTTCTCTCTCCGCTCTCTCTCACTCCCCCGCTCGCTCTCCCAATCCGCCTCGGCCCGAGCGCGCGCTCGCTCGCTCTCTCTCTCCACCGCCCCTCGCCGCCGGCGACGAGCTCGAGCGAGCTGCTCACCTCCCGGAGGCGGAGGAGCGCGCGGCAGCGGGGGCGGGGTGGGGGTGGGGAAATGGAGCCCATGAGCGTGGACGGAGGCGGGGGATGCGGGGGCCTGGACACGCAGATCGAGCAGCTGATGCAGTGCCGCCCGCTCGCCGAGCAGGAGGTGAGATTTCACCTTCCCTACCGGTGCTTCCGGATTCTCCGTTTCGGTTTCTCGTTCGTTCGGCCGGCGCCGGCTCAGCGGCGTGCCCGATCTGGGGAGTGGTTGGGGCCTTGGGGGGCGTTGATCTGTTACGAGGGGGTTCCTAGGGTTTTTTCGGGGCGTGTTGGGTGGGGGATTTGAATTTGGCGTGTGATCCGGTGATTCGCGAGCGGTTGATGCCCACCTTTTGTTGTATGCTTGGTGATTCGTCGGGTTGGAGAGATGATAGGAGTACTTGCGAGGGCAACTTGGAAGTTGGAACATTTCGATGTCATGATCCAGATTTGCTTGATGGTAATACATCCGTGGGGATAGTCGCGGGAAGTAGCATAAAGAATGGAAATTTACAAGCACATGTCGGCACAACTGCCTTTTGTTTTGATTGCAATTTGGGTTCACCGTTCCCATGTTTATCACCTGTAGGATAGGATATATACACATGCGTTGATTTGCATGGGCGGTTGACAAAAAATAGGAACATTTGAGGGGCATAAATGTCTAGACAACTGATGTTCTTAGAGCAGGTACAATAGCAAGACTATAAGCTAGGCGCAAACATATTTTAAAGAGATAAGAAAAGAGAGAGAAGAGCAGCTGGCTACATATCTGGCTAGAGATATCTGGCTCTACAGATATGTAGCCAGCTGCAGCACAGACTTCAAGACGTCATTTGTGTATGACAAGCGGAACAAGATAATATATGTTTTTAGGTAACTATTGTATGAATTGGCTATTAGATTGACTATAAATGATTTGAAGCTAGTAGTTGGCTATACTATTGAACTTGCTCTTATATTCCTGGAATCTTCGTCTGTTCTAATGGCCCCAGAATTGCAGGTTAAAGCACTGTGCGAGAAGGCCAAGGAGATATTGATGGAGGAAAGCAATGTTCAGGTATCGCATACTATCAGTTCTCTTCACAGTGTTATGCTGGGTGCCTTTTAGCATAGGTGTGGCAAGATTTCCTTATTGCTACTTCAATGGTTGTTTGAACTTTTATGTACTACGGTTTTGGCTTTGCACTTGAGCAATGATACTTTGTGGTGTTACTCAAGATAGTTGGTACCTTCACATGTTTTACTCATACATTTTGGTGCTTTTCAATCCAACAATAGGTGTGCCAATGCCAATGCTGATGACTAAAATAAAGACAAGGATTCAAGTACCTCCTCTTTTAGATTACTGAGCTTTGTTCCATAGAATTTCAGATAGTCAATAGTATGTGCTAATATAGCTCTGTTAAGGTGTTCTCCAAATATTTACATGCTCTGTTCCATGGTGAGGTAGAAAGGTTGACAGGCATTGGTTTTAAGGTTTTGCATTTGTTTGTTATGCAGCCTGTCAAAAGCCCAGTAACAATTTGCGGTGATATTCACGGACAATTCCATGATCTTGTAGAACTTTTTCGGATTGGTGGGAAGGTACTGTTTGTGTTCACTGTCTTCCTTTTTTACCTACCATACTTTAAAACCATATACATTCAATATTCCATTCTCAAAGATAGCTAATGGATTTGTTCTCTGTTGTTTCAGTGCCCAGATACTAATTATTTATTTATGGGGGATTATGTGGATCGTGGCTATTACTCTGTTGAGACTGTTACTGTAAGAGTTAACCTACTTGTTTTCTTTGATGAGTATTTATATACAGTTTTGCATGAGTTGCCAAGTTACACATACCAGGTCTATTTGTTCTTGTTGGCCAACAACAAAAATTTATTACTCGAATTTTTTCAAATATATCAAATATTTTATGTTTGAGACCATGTTATGTGTAAAAGCATTACTGAATGGTATTACTTATCCAGCTTTTGGTAGCACTGAAGGTGCGTCATCCACATCGGATTACAATCCTTCGCGGAAACCACGAGAGCCGGCAGGTGCTGTTTAATATTGTTTTCTCATTGCCTATGCCTGAAATTGGCCACCATTGTCTCTCTTGATTATAAATTTGAGCAAATTTATCTGTTTTGAATTATTGTGGTTCCTGTTTAGCACAGTTATTTATTGTGGTTTGACTGTCATAATGGTGAATAGTGAACTACTTATGTCAATGTTAAACTGAAAATATAGTTTTATGATGATTGCAGATCACGCAGGTTTATGGATTCTACGACGAATGTTTACGAAAGTGAGTTTATTTAGGTGCTTAATGAAAATTAATCTTAATCCTATTTCAGGTCGAGCATATTAGCTGTTCAGAATGCACTATATCATTGCTGGCATGGCAGAAATTCTTTGCTTGTTCTATCTGATCCTAGAGTTATGTGGGACACTGGGACTTACTGACTTACTGTCATTGTCTCATTGTAATAGACAACCGTGCCAAGTGTTGGCATATATGGAGGCATCGTATGCCTTTTTTTTCCTGTCTCCACAGTGGTAGATAGGTTTTATGTTGATTATATATTAGGGTTCTTTACCATATGAATCTAGCTGTTTGCTCATTTCTTCTGGTAGTACATATAATTAATTCAGTATGCCTAGGAACTGCTATGCTTCAAACAAAATAATAATATTATTTGTTAGTTTATGGAAGTGAAATTGGCAACAATGATTTGCTGCTAGATGTGTAAAATGAAGTCATATACCATTTTTATTTCTGCTGTTGACCCTTCTTTCAAACCAGGTATGGCAATGCAAATGTATGGAAGATATTCACAGATCTTTTTGATTATTTTCCATTGACGGCACTGGTATGTACCCTGAAACTGGGGCCTCCTTTTTTTTTATTTAGTTTTTGGCTTATCCTATCATTTCTAAGTATCTATCTTGCTCTTCCTTTTTTTTGCATTTATTGCATGGTACCTATTTCAATACGGAAGCCTAGTTTGTTTTCATATATATGATAACTACTGATTGTATATCGCCACCTGCAGACTTGATAGCTGGGAACTTATCGATGAGGCATGACTAATGTCTTTACCTTGTGAAAGAATGCGACATATCATACATTATGTATTTACAGCTGCATAATTGAAATTCCTTGGCCATTTGGGAGTTGTGTGACATCATACCAAGTTGCTAACAGTGCTGTTCCCTCTGGTAGATCTTTGGATTTTCAATTGTATGGATGCATTATTTGAATCATATGAAGTGGACACCAATAACCATTTAATATAGCACATAAAACATTTTTTATACTGCAAAGTTGTTAGCCTTACCATAAAATAAATGCATTCCATCCTCTCAATAAACGCGTATTCTCAGCATTATGCATCAATGGACCATGTTGATATTTTCTTTATGTTCTTGAAGGTGGAATCTGAAATTTTCTGCCTGCATGGTGGTTTATCTCCGTCAATTGAGAACCTTGATGGTGTGCGTAGCTTAGATCGTGTCCAAGAGGTTCCACATGAGGGACCTATGTGTGATCTTCTATGGTCTGATCCAGATGATCGCTGTGGTTGGGGCATCTCTCCTCGTGGTGCTGGCTACACTTTTGGCCAGGTACTACACTGTCTTGGTTTTTTTTTAGCTACAGGCTTTTTAGTTATATTCTGTTCATTGTTTCTTTTGTGTTCCAGGATATATCTGAGCAATTCAATCATACCAACAATCTCAAACTTGTAGCTCGGGCTCATCAACTAGTTATGGAAGGATATAATTGGGCTCATGTAAGCTTCATGAACCTTTGGATACTTTATCAGGTGCATTGTGCAAGTAATATGTCATAATTTTTCACTATGGACATACAGGAACAAAAAGTTGTGACTATATTTAGTGCTCCAAATTATTGTTACCGATGTGGGAATATGGCATCCATTTTGGAAGTTGATGACTGCAACAGCCATACATTTATTCAGGTGATTACCACTTCCTTTCTTTGCAACTACTTTCCAGCTTCCTTGTTCCATTTGGGGTTCATCCTGTTAATCATGTAATGCGTCCTGGTCTAATGGCTTAACTGTAAGGTGTCCAAAATCTGAAATGAAGTGTTGATGCTTCCCTCAATTCATTAACAAGAAGTATCCTGAATTCGGATAATTAGCTAAATTGCATATCCTGTAATTGGCTACTCATGTTGGTTTCCCATTATTTGCAGTTTGAGCCCGCTCCTAGGAGAGGTGAGCCTGATGTGACACGGAGGACGCCTGATTATTTCCTTTGAGTTAATGGTACTACCATGTGTGAGCTTGTGTTGCGATAGTCGATGCCGGTCGGTGATACTTTACTGGACTGTGAGAACTGCGCATGGGCCAACCAACAATAATAAGGGAGCACCACTCTCCCCTCTGTAGAACTTGACCCTCCATTGGTCAAAGCAAGAGATGCTGCTATCCTGAAACAAACCTGAAACAAAACAAGTGCCATGCTCATGCAGCCATGCCTGAGTTTTTTTAGGTGATAAAAAGGCCCACACATCCTCACCCTTCCCTTTTAGGCATTTTACAGATGAAATCTACTGGCAAAGGACTGAAACTCTTATTTGTATTTTGTAGCGTAAGCATGTATTGATAGTCTTGTAATTTGTATCATCGATGTCAAAGACACCTAATCTTCCTTTAGTGGAGTAGTATTCCGAATTTTGGGGATTTTTTGCAGTGCACATCGGTCCTTTTCCCCATTCAGATATGTTCTTCGTATTTGGCGTTAAATTTCGTTTGTCTACTCTACTGAATAAATGTTTAACACAAAATAAATGTGCTATATATACACAAAATAGCAATACTTTTAACACAAAATAAATGTGCTATACACACACATATAATAGTGGATTTAATAAAACTAATTTTGTGTCGTGGATAAAAGTATATTTTTTTCTATAAACTTAGTGAAAGTGTCTTATAATGCGAAAGCATTATGAATTAAGCGCATCTTTTGTAAATCCTGTTAAATTAACTCCCAGCTTTTGCTGTCATTACCTTTGATAGAAAATGACATATCTATAATGTGATGTGGAACAAGCGTGATTACACCCCCTCACATCAACCTTAAATACTGCTAATACGAACCAATAAATTCACATGGTAACCTTCATGGAGGAACGAAACGGAGCTGCAGCAGCAACATCATCATCGGGTCACGGCATAGCAACAATTCTAAGCCTAGTGTACACGCCGCGGCGCATGCATGCATCCCCTAGCTTTCTCCTCCGGCGCCGTTCAGACGGGGGCGCCGGCGAGCAGCGAGGCGTTTGACGACGACGACGACGCGGCGGCGCCGGCGCCGGGGCCGGCGGCGCCCCTCCCCTTCATGACGTGCTTCCTGAGCCCCGGGATGTGCACGTTGGTGATGTAGTCCGTCCAGTCGATGCTCCGCACGTCGAAGTGGAACTGCGTCTTCTCCGCCTCCGACATCTCCGCGATCATCGCCTCCGTGTTGCCATTGTCGAACCTGCATTGCATTGCGTTGCGGCCGGCGAGCTCATGAGCATCGTCGTATGCATCATCCATGGCGAGGCGAGGCGAGCACGAATGATCGATCACCTTCCGCCGTAGAAGGTGTAGGGCTGGTAGATGCTGCCGAGGTGGACGGTCTGCTCGACGGACTTGGCGCAGAGCTCGCGCACGCGCTGCGACAGCCTCTCATCCCCGGCGCCGGCGAGCCGGGTGCTCCGCAGCAGCGCGTCCGTCTCGACGTAGCTGGCGAACTGCTCCATGCTGTCGAACAGCCGCATCGGCGGCACGTGGATGGGCCGCCCCGCCGCGTCGCTGTACGGCGCCCTCGTGAAGTGCTGGAAGAGGAACCGGCTCAGCTCGCCGAACACCAGCGGGTTCACCGTCGACGACGCCACGTGGTACACCTGCATCCCCTCCGCCGCCGCCGCCGCCCCGCCGCGCCCGTGCTTCGCCATCGACGCCAGCGTCGCGTTCACCACCATGTCCGCCGGAACCTTAATCACAAACACCATCGTTTAATTAAGTTAACAAACTATTATGTCCATTCCAACTTCCTGTTTTTGACTAAATTTATTTGTATAATAATAAATCTATACGCATATACAAATAGTTTTTTTTATCATCCTTAAAAAGTGGGGTACCTTGAGGTACTAAAAATTTGTACTAAAATTCTTGGTACCTTAAAGATATTTTTTAAAAATGATAAAAAACCCCATATACAAGATATGACCAATTTTACAGTCGTTAAGTAGTACTGAGAGATATCAAAATTTTAGTATAAAATTTGGTAAAGAATTTTAATACCATCCAGTACTTTCTTAAGGACAGTAAAATTACTCACAAATTATATACATTAATATATGAATGAATTTAGACATAACCAGAAAATCTTATAATTGAGAACGGAAGGAGTACTCCTTAATCGCAATTAGCGAGTAATGCATGTGCTTCTCATAGATCAATTAATGAATCATCTTCTTAATTAGTACCACGTCAAGAACACCCTCCGGATCGGCGAGGAACCCACTCAGCTGGCCTTTGCCGTAGTACAGCACAACGGGATCCATCATCCTGATCAAGCTCAATTAATTTTCCAAATTAATGTCAATACATCACAAAAATGAAGCTACTACTAATTAAGATGATAAAGAATAATACCAGTAGCGATTATTATCTGTACCTGTTGCCTTCCATCCAACCAGGGAATGGGTCGCTCCAGGTGCTCTCGATGACGCTAGGCCTGATGGTGACCACCGGTATGTCTCCTCTCATGCTGTTGATCACCATCTCTCCCATGGCCTTGGTGAACACATAAGTGTCTTGCCAACCATGGAGTTTCGCCCTACAAAACCACACACAGATTCTGTGATTAATCATGTGTGCAATGGCTTAATCTGCGGTTGCAACTTCAGACTTAGAAGTTAGAACATGAACATAAACATTTAATTTCTGGCATTACTTGTGTACCTCTCTAATCCTAACTCTTTCATTTCTTCAGAGAAAGAAGCCGAGTCATCAGAGTGTCTCCTGTGGTCAAAAGCTAGCTTGATCTCTGCTTCGATATCGAGAATGGTGTTCTTGTGTTCTTCAGAATCTGAAGACGACCCCAGCTCCTTGGCTATGGTGTCACCCAGCCGAAATGGCTTCTCCAGCACCACACCTTGCCTCTGCCCGTTCACATATGCTGATTGGCAAACATGAAATGCAAAATCTAAGCTTTTTTGCTGGAGATAATGCCAAGATTTACAGCACAAGAGGTTTTTGTTTGGCATCCTGACCTGTCGACACTTGCAAGAACAGCTTCAGCCTTCGAAACCGCTGCGCGAAGCTCATTATCCTGAATGGCCCCACGGTGTTGATGTCCATAGCAACATCGTACCTGAAATTGAAGCAATTACAACAATGATCATTCATGTGATTAATAAATACATGGAGTGATCCAAAGAAGTCATCTTTGGATCAACACTGTAGTAGTACAGATTGCAGAGCATTGTGACTGAACCTCTCATCGAAAGTGGTGTTTGCTGCTGAGTTCACGATGATGTCAACCTCTTCAGCGATCACACTGGCTAGCTCTGGGGCGATGCCAACGTTGGCTTCTCTGACATCTCCAACCACAGGAACCAGCTTTCTTGCGACGAAGCTGTGGTAGTCCTTGCCATGGATTTCCTGCAGACACCTGAACAATTCTGTGTCCACAACCTGCAGCACATCAAGCAATGACAAGAACTATAGTCAAGCAGATGAACAGAGAGTACAGTAAGTAGCAACAAGTATTTCTCTGAAGTGAGACGGATGGTTGCCTCGTTCTGCAATCGTTTCAGTGCTGCGTCGCTGTCCTTCGCCTTGATCAGCACGTATATCTTGCCAACATCGGGGTTCGTTCGCAAGATTTTCTCGATGAGAACTGACCAAGATTATCACGGGGGGTGAAAAGAAATCAAGAACAGGTCGCAAGAACACGCGAGCTGCTGCGTTGGATGATCTCTCCAACGAAAAAAAAAAAGAAGAATTAAGAGATGATACCTTTCGCCAGGAACCCAGTTCCGCCGGTGATGAGGAAGTTCTTGCCGCCGAGGAACTGCGCGATCCCAATGCCGTCGGCGTGAACCTCCGACGCCGCCGGGGACCCGGCTCCTGAGTTCTTGCCGCGCACGGAGGAGGACGACGACGAGGAGGAGACGCAGCACGCCACGCCACCACTGCTCCCCTTCCTCCTCGATGGCAGCGCAACTGGAAGCACGCTTCTGCCATGACCCCGGTTGCCGCTGACAGCAGCAAAACCCTGTCGTTTCGCGGCGGCGGCGGCGGCACGGGATAGGTTCACGCATGAACTCATCCCCATGGCCGCCTGACGAGAGGAAGAAGAAGAAGAAGAAAGGTACGTTCTTGGTACAAATCCAAGCGAAGCCAAGCCAAGCAAAGCAACGATCAAAGCTTGGTTGCAAGTGTAGAAGCTTGGTAGGTGTGCGTGTGCTGCAGGCAAGCAAATCTACTTCCTTCCTGCCTGTGCCAAACTGCCAATCACCTGAGCTGAGAGAGCTAATCTGGATGGAGCTAGCTGCAGGTTAGTCACCTACAAGGCCAAGCAGGGCAAACTGAATCGATCGAGCAGAGCAGAGAAACGTTGAGTTCTCAGAGGCTTTAAAGTTGCTGTCTTTGGTGAAGCTAAGGCTAGCGTCAGTCTTGCAGATGCAGCAGCAGGAGGAGGAGGCCATCTTTTTGCCGCTAATCAGAGAGGAAATTTATAACGCTACCGAGTCTTTGGGCATTGGCATGCAAAGCTCGTGCAATTCTTGGAATGCAGCAACAAACCTAAGGAGGTAGTAGCAGTAGCAGTTGCCTACAAACCAAGTTCATGCAAAACTCCAGTGCACCTGCAGCCCAAGTTGCTTGTTTGTTGCCAGCAACCATCTTGCATTATGGATACCATCATACCAACATGAATACTGTATCCAACAGCATGGTTCAGAGTTTACAAGAAAAAGAAAAAAAGATATAGAACCGTTTAGTACAAGAAGATGGAGTTAATAGTTTTTTTTATGATCTATTTTATTATTAACAGTACTTTGCACATGATTTATGATTTTTTCGTATCTGCACTGAATTTTTAAATGAAACGGATAATCAAACTTCATATCTAAAAGTAAACATGGTGATCTATTAAAAAACGAAAGGAAGGGAGTGCAAACAAAGCCCTCCGGTTAAGCCACATCGCTGGGAACTAATAGCCTTTCGATTTCAACTTATAAATCCATTTGGCCGACAGATTTGCAGCTACAAGGCCGTAGATTCGAACTGATTTTGTTTCATTTGATTACAAGCCGCGTGAATAATCCTCTCTCCTTTCTGAAATCCTCTCCCCACGTCGTGTTGAAGCTGGCAACAAACAGGGAGATTCAGGAAGCACCGGAATTTATATTTTGTATATGTTCATGCCTCCTCTGTATTGATTCTTATGTGTACCCGTGCTTAAAATACAGAGTTTTGAAATGCTTGCTCTGTGACGATTCTTTGTTTAGGGAGAAAAAACTAGTACAACATTGTCACGATTTTGTGTTTGATTGGATCAGCAAGATCGTCTTTGATAGTCATCTTAGTTTTTGCCTCAAAAAATCATCTTAGTTTATATCTTGTGTAATTTGAGGTGGTGATTTCTAGATAAAGGATGATGTGATTTGAATCTGTATTCATGGCTGCTAGCTTTTCAATGAATATTCTTTCCTTGTATTACTGACCATTTAGCTGTTAGTATATGGTTTAGATGTTAAATTTCCATTTATATAATTTCAGAGTAAATTTCAGAAAGCTACATATACATTGACAAAATTATAACAAAACTATAGATTTGGTTTTGTGAAATATCATTGTCATGGTTAGATTTGATGTTAAACGTACAGTTTAAACAACTTGTTTGCCAAATTTATTCTTATCCCTGTGTACCTCTCTATTTTCTTGATGACTGATGCTTGAAGGAAGGGAAGTAGCAGCACTTCTTGCACGTCATGATATCTCACATTCTCACATGCTCAAAAGGGTAGATGGATTGTAATCAAATCATGTGAAGGATGCCTTGCACCAATAATTTATTGCAGTTCTTCTTTCTTATGATAATATTAATGAACTTCATCTACGCATTATATGTTGATGCTTCGCTATAGTATGTTTAGCGAAGATGCAGCCAAGCTTTTTGTTGTACAACATGATACTAGTGATGTTTAGGGCATCCCAGATGCTCACATCATTCCTCAGCTATTAGAAGATAACAAGTTTGTACTTGTAAAATATTTAAAGCTAATATATATCCCAATATCTAGTCTGATATCATTGGCATCAATAACTGTTGCTATTCTTTTTCACACCAATCTGTTTATTAACTCACATTTCAGAAGTTTTTCATTGCTCCAACATAATTGTATTTATTTGGAAAGGATCAAATATTGAGCTAGTACTACCTCAGTCCACAAATATAAGAGATCATGGCTACAATTTCATATAGTTATAGAGTTCTACTCCCTCCGTTTCACAATATAAGACTTTCTAGCTATGTTTAGATTCATATAGATGCTAATGAATCTAGACATATATATAGATTATATATATTCATCAATTGATAAATTTAGATAAGACTAGAAAGTGAAACGGAAACAGAGATAAAGGCCGCGTTCGGTGGGGCAAGTTAGTTATCTTATTCCTTTTTTCCGCGAGTACGCTTTCCGAACTACTAAACAGTGTATTTTTTGCAAAAAAATTTTATAGGAAAGTTATTTAAAAAATCATATTAATCTATTTATTATTTTTTTAATAATTAATAATTAATTAATCATGTACTAATCTATTACTACGTTTTCCAACGTGCCAGAAGTAAGTTACCTTCTCCCTCCACGCCAAACACTCCCTCCACGCCAAACACGGCCATAGTATATAAATTATTGACAAATAATGTATCAGGCATTCGTCAAAGGCACCAATAGAACAGCGGCAACGCGCGGATGGTATAGCTAGTTCAAAGAAAGTTGCTGTACACTTGTACTATACACTCTACGGTGAAACAAATAGAGTTAAAAATCACTACAACCGAAAGGCAGGAAGAACGCAAACAAATCCGACCATTTTTCTTGTCTCAACCAATAGTCTATGGTACACGCCTCAAGTGTATACACAAGTCATGCCATGTCTTGGTACAGAGAGAAGCTGATCTGATCCCATAGAAATCAACATCCAGGCAAGGACTGCGCTGATGCCATTGCAGATAAGCTTGCATCTGAATCAGCACAGTGTCTCAGATAGGATTGCCGGAAGGACTGGCCTGAGGAAGCTCCTGCTAGATTTATCTCTGAATCAGCACAGTGTCTCAGGTAGGATTGCCGGAAAGACTGGCTCGAGGATGGTCCAGGTAGATTTATGTCTGATTCACCACCATGACGCAGCTGGAACTGTTGCGGCGATTGAGGGGCCATGGTAGACAAGCTAGGCCCTGATTCCCCGCAGCGCCTTAGGTACGGCCGATGCTGGCTGGATGAACCAAGATAGTAACTCGAAGATCCGTATCCAGAATTGGAGACATAGGACGAGGTAACATGTGGACTAGGTGATGCATGGCCAGAGCGGGACACATACGGCGATGCATACCTTGTATTGATTGGTGGAGACAAGTGATTGCCAACCAAAGAGTGTGCGGAGGACAGGTGTGAGGTGCGAGGGCGGGAAGATGACATATTTGATAGGTCCACATTGCTCCTACTTATACTCAAGGCAGGTGAGTTTGTGTAAGATCTTAAGGGGTTAGAAGAGTGGGGGGTACCAGACGCAATGTAAATACGAGATATGGATTGTGATGAAGATCGCCGACTTATTGGTCTTGGAGGCGATGCAGCCACACTTGACCGGAAGGAAGATGACTGAGAAGGCAAACGAACTGCAGAAGAAAGCAACGGTGTAGTCTCTGAGGCTGGAGGATCTGATATTCCAGTACTTGCATCTCGTTTGCATACAGGACAAAATGTTCTCCAAGTTGTGAGCCAAAGGTCTACACAAGCTGCATGGAACTCTGCAAGGCAATATGCACAAATATCTGAGTACTGGAATAACATTATTCACATAGCAGACTGTATACAAAGAATGCAAAAGTTTATTCAATGCATTTCTCTTTAAATAATCAATTGCATATAACTGTCCAGTTAATTTGATTACCAAAAAACCTCTGCAATAGTGTATGCCACCATGGAACTTCCAAGGTTCAGAAAGTGGATACTACACAAAATAAATAAAATAAAAATGCAGTGTGGCTTAGACGCTTAGTACTTCTATTGCATAAAGTTGTGATAACAGACTAAAAAAACTTGCATACACTGCTTTCAGATCCAAACTCAAGGATTGAAGAGTTAAGTTACCAGTTGAACATGCTAATTTCTTTCCTAAAACCCGTAGGCTACCGGAATGTCTCAAATAGTCAATTGAACTAGAAAAGTTAGTTGCAGTGCTACGAAGATAGAAAAACATACTGTGACGGCAAGGCAACACTCTTAGTTTTTCTCCGACATTGTAATCTTCCAAGCAAATGGCACACATTGATGATGTGCAGTTGTCCTCTTGCACCTTTGTGAAGATAAGGCTTGGCATTGCCTTCACTAATTGACTGCTCATTCCATGGAATTCCCGGGCTTCTGGAACTCTAGGCCGGTCCCGCCTTATATGATGTCTTCTCACAAAGAAACAAGTAGCTAGAACAGCAGACATGGCAAGCAGTGATATGAATGAAATTGCCATGATCGACCAGGCTGAGTTCTCAAATGCTGGTAGTATCCACACCTCTACATCAGTATGGCCTGAAAATTTCTTCAACACCTCCCCTGAGGCCTTTGAGATGAACACCGCATAAATGTGAATACCGCTTGAGCTTCCAGCCACTGTATACCTAAAAGTTAGATGTTGCAGAAATATATGCCCCCAAAAGTCCAAACAATGCTAAATGAACTAGTGAAAAACATCACAGTGGTACAAGTTAAATAGGTATCAATTTCAATTGTTTTTCGTCGTTTAACTTATTTTGGAAATTTCAGCCTAGATAATATTTCTGTTTCCTCCATTTTCAAAGAACAGTTCGAAAAGCATTCTCTTGTTCCTCTCAAATGGCCACATCTCTTATTAATGCATGCCACATATACAGTTCCTCAAGCATGAACACAATAGGGAAAATAATAAAGACAACAGGAATCTATCCATTATGCCATGAATGGAGTTTATCATGCACAACCCTTAAAGTGGAAGTAAGTAACTGCAGGGAGAAAAAAACCAGTGGGAGTGGTAGGTACATTACTTGAAATTAGAACCCCGCTATTTTCATTGTCGTATACTATTGCAGCTTTGAATCCAGCATCCTGTGCATTTTTCACTTTTTCATCAAATGTGCACCCGCCTCTTATGATCAGTGCGAATGGAGATGGTGAACCCTTTTCTGCTTTACTTGTTAACGGACTGCAGGCGTCCAAAGGTTCAGCAGTATAAACAATGCCCTCAAAACCTGAACCTTTCACCCCTGGAGCTGCAACCCAATTAAGAAAATAGAACAATAAATATTTCTGACAAGACGATCACCTTCAGAAAGTTGGAAGTAGAAGAAAATAACCTTTAAAGGAAATGCAGCATGGCACAATCAATGGGATAAAATCAAGCTAATGTTAGTCAGAGCACTAACAGAAACAGACACAAGGATGTAATAGGAAATACAGCAACAGAGTTGCACACCACCATAAAACAGTAGCACAACAAGAAGGTTTTGAAACCAAAGCATTCAGACCAAATGGCCACAGGCAATTGGCTGACAGGGCTTGACAACATTAGGCAAGTTTTACAGGTAGCAAGACCCTGATACATAGAAGCTAGTACTCTATTATAACAAAACTAATATGATAAGATGTCCATAACTCACCAAAGCTTGCCTCAACATCATCGAATGACAAAGTCAGATTTGTCCCCATTAGCACTACATTTGCAGCTCCTAATTGAGTCATGATGCAAAATGTTGCACAGAGACAGATAAGCAGTAGCATTGCTCTTCTTCGATTCATCTTATCAACCAACAGAGATCTTCGAGAAAGCCCAGGTTGTTCATACAAATTACAACCATGGAAGGACAAAAGGGAAATCAACCTCAACACTCAGAGAGAGTCCAAATCCACATCTGCACGAGAAGGCAACGGACAGTGTGTCTGACCTGCAGCTCCAAAGCACCAATCAGTTAAGATTCCTGCAACGAGAAACCGACAATGTTGAGATTCCCTTAGCTAATATTAAACCAAAAGAGTATGCTTTGCACAAAAAATATCTTGATATAGTACATACCGAGCAAAGCCACAACGCATACAACCAAAAAAATTTAAAATGCTAACTTGTTTTCCATAATAAGATGAAGAAAAATCACCTTTTTAAAACAAAATCTTAAATGTCTCTAATAGTTGGAAAAGAAAAAATGACAGGCAATGGTGATTTTCCTAAAAAAATAAAGTGCGGGAGGGAGTATCTTCCCTATTTATGTACTAACTATGTATTAAGAAACAAATGGAGAGTGGTGTTTCGTAGAGAATTAGGATGAAATAAACAAAATATCAGGAGACCCAGGACATGGGTCCTAATCTTGGAATCACGAAAGGATATTTCTCCTGAACACGGCGTCCAAAAAGACACACCACTTCTAAGTCCTAATCAACTAACCAGTATCACTAGTACTAAAAGTTGTATCTTTTCAAGGGGGGCACGTACAGATTATTCTCTCAGCAAGTCAACAAGAGTATAATTAGCGAAAATGATGTGCTCAGCTCCGCCAGCGCAAATCCAACACTAAGATAGGAAGCAACAGCCAACAGATCGAAGGCGCAAGCGCGTCTAATCTTCACCGCACGAGTAATACCGAGCGCGAAGAGAGGAAAAAAAAAGCCGGATCGGATCACCCGAAGCAGCTGCAGGGTACCAGTAGAAGCAAAACCCCTAAGGGGAAAACCTAGGAGGAGGTCGTCGGGAAAGGGCGGAGCTTTGACTGGATTCCGACGAGAAAGGAAGAACGCTCTAGAGGAGGAATCGTGTCGGACCTCAGGAGTAGGCGTGGCGATGGAGACGTCGACTTCCATGTAAGGTGGGGGAGGCAGAGGGCTGTGGAGCAGTGCGGCGTCGCCGGCGGCGGCGGGTGGCCGGGATCGAGCGGCGCGGCGCGGCGGAGCCGGATGCGCTGCCTGCGGCGAAGCTCGCAGCTGGGAATCAATCAATAATGAGGGAATGGGGGGAGGGGCTTCGCGTTCGCTTCGCCTCGTCTCGTCTATCCGGACGCCAACAAACCAGTGCGAGAAGTCTCCAAATTGATTCCCCCATGGGCCATGCCCCCTCCCACAAAAAAAATCGCAGCTTTTTTTTTCCTTCGTAATTATCGCTTTCCTTTCTCGAGTTTGTTTTAAATTGCAATTACGAGTAGTAGTAATTTGAGAATGAGAAAATACGCTGAATCAATCTTTTTACGTAAAACGATTATTAGGCGTGATTGTTACATGTTAATTATTCCAAACTTAAGGAATATGTTTATTTATGGTTTTAAAATAAGTTTATATAAAATGTTTTATAAAATAGAATTATTCATGCACTAACTACCGAGACCAAGTGGTTCAGCCAGTTTCAATCAAACGAAAAAGAAACTCATGTTAAAGGTAGGGTTCTTTCGTCTAGTTAATTAAATCATATTTTTTTATTCCTCGAACGGTTAAATGGTATTTGTTTTAAATTTTATATAAAAAAATATTTTCAAAATATTTTTTAATTTTTAGTTATAATTAATTAATTATATATTAATATTGCTATTCCTTCTGTTAAATAATTTTATAAGGTAAGATGTTTGATTTTTTCTTGTAATGTCTAACCATCTGTCTTATTTAAAATATTATGGAAATATCATTTCTTTTGATTGCGACCTACTGAACTTTAAGCATAACTTATTATTTTTATATTTATACTAAAATTTTAAATAAAACAAATTATAAAACGTTACAATTTAAAAATTAAATATCTTGTATTATAAAAAAACAGAGCTAGTACGTTTTTTTCGCGCCGGTAATCTACCCACCAAACAACATGGCCTAGCACTACCTTGGTTCCTCCGAATGGATATGCTCTAAGCTTAGACGGAACATCCATCATTGATCCACCGCTGATTCCTAATTATTCTCTAATCACTAGCACTCAGACTCAGCACGGAACTTGGGCTTCATAATGTGTCGGTCTCGGCCCAATTTTCCAGCCCAGGGTGCGTCTCCTGGTGTGTCCGCTTCTCGTCCCCGTTGCTTATTCTTCGTCAGATGCATGCCATGCTGAATTCGATCTTTCAATTTTGTTTGATTGCTAAATGTATGGCATGTTTTAGATAACATTCTGGCCTTTTTCCAGCCACTTTTCATATTTCAAGCTCAAAAATACCCAAGAAAATGTTGCATATTTCCCATCATATTCTTAAATGGTGATTTACCAAGCTAACTGGCAGGTAAATGGAGATGTTGTGCTCTTCATACTGTATCTGTTCGTGGAGGTAACATCATATATCTGGTTGATAAACTTGTAGGTAGCATGTATATGCTAATGAACTTCTTACAATGGGATATACGACGTCTTTAATTTTTCTATCCTGCAGTGCTTATTTCTTCAGCCACAATCAAAACTCTTTTTTTTTTGCTCTTTGGTAATGGAAAATGGCTGTTTCTGTTTATAAAAAGGATTGCCTACGTAGCGGTGTAGCATTTTTTTTACGTGAAATTGGGTAGATTCCATTCAATAACAGAAGAGAATACAACCCTGATGACTGATGTTACAAGAAATGCAAAGGGTCATCTTTAGGGTTTATAGAAGAAAAGACCAAAAACATATTTATAAACGAAAAATAATTTATAAACAAAACTTTTATATATGTATTCTTAGCGATATAAAATTCAAAGCTGAAAAATAAACTTTGATAAAAAAATTTAAAATTAACTTATAAATATAAGGTTAAAAATTTAAATTTTAATTTATAAGCAGAAGTAGAAACGAAAAGTCAGGGTGTGATCATTGAACTGGGAATGAAACAACCTATACAGCATGTGCTGAAGAGATCAAAAGTTCACGAATCTTCTGATCACATCTTGATTCTTGAGCATGCAAGATTCGAAGGTTTATTTGAAAAAATAACCAGTGTGAGACTTTTAATTTTTGAAGTTTGAATTAGAAGGGTCAAAAAAATTCTACTAGGCTAGAGAGGTTGAAGAAGCATCCTAGGCAAACGTGAAAAAATTAATTCCCCACAACACCCACCGTCGTCGGCGGCGGCGGCGGCATGGCAAACAGCGGCAACTCGTCGTCGTCGGCGGCGGCCACCTCCACCACCCCTCCTTCTCCCCGGCCCGCTCCTCCGGGGAGGCAGAAGGCGAAGACGCCGCCGCTCACCGTCGAGGGGTACCCCGTGGAGGGCATCTCCATCGGCGGGCAGGAGACGTGCGTCATCTTCCCGACGCTGAGCCTCGCCTTCGACATCGGCCGGTGCCCCCAGCGCGCCATCTTGCAGGAGTTCCTCTTCATCTCCCACGCCCACCTCGACCACATCGGCGGCCTCCCCATGTACGTGGCCACGCGGGGCCTGTACAGGCAGCGCCCGCCCACCATCTTCGTCCCCGCGTGCCTCAGGGAGCCCGTGGAGCGGCTCTTTGAGCTGCACCGCTCCATGGACCAGTCTGAGCTCAGGCACAACCTCGTCCCCCTTGAGATTGGGGAGGAGTATGAGCTCCGGAGGGACCTCAAGGTGAAGACCTTCAGGACCTACCACGCCATTCCCAGCCAGGTGAAGGCTCCAGTTCATGGAGTTGTGGATCAACGTTCTTGATTGATTTATCAGCAATGTGTGATGGATTGGTTGGAATGTGATGTGATTGTAGGGGTATGTGATATACACGGTGAAGCAGAAGCTCAAGCAGGAGTATCTTGGCCTCCCAGGGAGCGAGATCAAGCGGCTGAAGCTGTCGGGTGTGGAGGTCTGTATTCTTGGGCTGGTGGATGTCTAGATGAAATAGAATGCAATTCACAATTTAGTGATGTTGTTGATGTGGTGCGCAGTTCTGTTTTTTCAGATTACGAATACATTGACGGTGCCTGAGATTGCTTTTACGGGAGATACAATGGCAGATTTCATTCTTGATCCTGATAATGCAGATGTGTTGAAGGCGAGAATTCTCGTCTTGGAGGTATTGCTTCTTGTCACCTATATGGTTATTTGTTGTCAATTGTCATTGCTGCCATTCAGCTTGAGATAAAAAGGGTGGGAACTGTTTCTTCAAGCTTGTATATCACTGTATTACGAAGATTCGTTTTATCAACAGAATAAACGGAAACAACCTCTCTTTTTACATATTGGATTACAGCTTCACGCTGAGTACCATTATTTCAAATCAAAACCTTTGTGGAACCAGTTCATACTTCATAGCAATTAGTGGAGCTTATCTTGTCTGAAGCATGTTCCAGTTTCCATGCTGAATATCTCATTATTCTTTTCCTCCTCATGAACTTGTTTCTGTGTTTAATCCGGTCAAATGTGTTCTGTAAATTGCAGAGTACTTTTGTTGATGACTCTGTTACAATTGAGCATGCAAGAGAATATGGGCACACTCACCTGTTTGAGGTTATTCC
This sequence comes from Oryza brachyantha, assembly GCF_000231095.2. NCBI lineage: Eukaryota > Viridiplantae > Streptophyta > Magnoliopsida > Poales > Poaceae > Oryza > Oryza brachyantha. Next base: position 3,026,348 of record NC_023165.2, on the reverse strand, counting down.
CAAACCTCACTTGTTTAGTATATATGTTTAGAAGAACAACGTTTCACCTAGCATTGCTAATTTTTGCCCTTGTGTCTATGATGTGTACAGATAGTGAATCAGTGCGACAAGCTTGAAAACAAAGCTATTGTGCTAATCCACTTTTCAGCCCGTTATACCGCAGAGGTGAGCTACCATACCAAGCCTCTCTATTAAACTATATGACTAGCTGTGCAATTTTTATCTGGTCTGAATCCATTCTAACAACTTTTAGTGCCTATTCGGTTTGGACGAATTTCAACCCATAGGAATAGAAAAAGTGGAGGAATAGGAAATTTTCCTATTATATATACAACTGGTAGGAGAGGAAAATTTTTTTTGGTTTTCCTATACTTTATTCCTAAAAACCTAATGGCTCTCATAGGAATCCAATACTTTGTTTTTCCTCCAAACCAAATAGGCCTATACCATTTTATCCCAACTCAAGTAGTAATCAAGACAGTTCCTGTCTACTTTGTGGTTCTAGTTTTTGTTTGATTGAACATCCACACCAACTCACCAAGACATGCTACTCTTTGATGCACTAATTATTACAAAGTATAGTGGGCTAATTTCTTGCAGTATTTTCTTTTCCACTTCATGCTTGTGTTTCATTCTTTACTAGTAATTCTCCCGTCTATCTTCAATGAAGTTTTTCCTCATCATTGAATATTTCACCACATCCTTTTCAGGAAATTGATGCTGCAATCAATAAGTTGCCACCCTCTTTCAGAAGTAGGATTCATGCATTGAAGGAAGGTTTCTGACAAAGATGAACTAATAAATCAGAAATGATCAAATGAAGCCATCCGCCTTTCTTTTTGACGCACTCATCTAACAAGATCTTGACACAGGGGGAGTTTTCTTCTACTTTTTTAGATGAGTCCATCCTCTTGAGACCTTTCCTGTAGCTACCTCTTTGCATTCTGAACATTAACGTGATTTTGGTCATTGACAATCACAAGTTCACAACGAATGATGGTTACATTCATGCTCATCACAAAATCAACTTTTTATACATCAGCACAATCTCCAAAATATAAGACAATAACACTGACTTCTGGACATCGACATGGTTTATAAAGTACAGTAACATCTTCTGAACATTGACATGGTCTGCGAAACACATGACTAGTAGAAGAGGGGTGGTGTATGTTGGTTAACTAGTAGATACCCTACTCGTTGCAGTAGGACTTAGAACTTCTTTTATTGTGAAATATTTATCCACCGTTTGTTAAGTTCGCCAGTGAACTTAAAACAGTTTTTAAGGTACTGCTTTTCCCTTCAGCAATTGTTAAGTTGGTCAATGAGCTTAAAACAGATTGCGATCTTCATGAGATTTTTTACTGTATTGAAACAAATATTGATGGTACCCTTTATGGATCTTCAGAGTTGCATGCCAGGCAAAGATAACTGATATTTGCAGCAGAACATTATTACCAATTGATCCCCTCTTACCAAAAAACTCTTCAAATCGTAAGTTATTTTTCCAGAGGTGGTTTGTTAGTCTGTGACTCCGAGGGCATCATTTCTTGGTATCTTAGCTGATTTTCTTGTTATCCTTACTGCACACTTTTCTGCTGAGAAACACGTATCTGATCATGAAGCAATTGAAGACCATTCAAGTGTACCTAGAGAGCATAGGAACAGCCTATTGCTTGCTTTGGCGAATTGTTCCTTCTAGGATTAAGTGACCTGGCACAGAGTTATGATCTCCTTTCTGTATCCCATGGGGACATGGATCACTAAAGTTTTTCAAGCATAGCCAGGCTTGTTTTCATGTGCTCATTTCTGTCATTCTGTATTGCCTTTTCTGTGGATTTATCAAAGGTACTTAGGTCACATTCGCAATTTCATACTTCAGTTGGGGACCTTGGGGTCAACACCTCATGCAAAATGATAAGAATCATTAGTAAATGATTAATTGCGTATTAGCTATTGCAAACTTGAAAAATGAATTGATTTGATTTTTAGAACTTTCATATAATTTCTTTTTTATAAAAAAACACACCGTTTAGTAGTTTAAAAAACGTATGCATTGAGAAAGAAGAGAAAAAAAAATTAGCCCCAATGGACAGTTGTGAAAGTGGCGGTAGTAGTGTGGAGTCCTACAGGCTTCCAGAGAGGTTTTCTCATGGTTCAGTTATACAGGATTTACATGAAAGAGTAGAGATAGGACTGATAAATAATTTGTTTCACGACTGCAACAGTTCATGCCAATTTGTTGTGATGAAGTGCGCTCCATACAGACTGTAACAAGAATGAATTGTTCAGGTATTCTTGCAAAGGACTGTTATCTTCTTTGCAAGTTTGCTGTGGCATATTTGCTTCGCGTACCTGACGGCGCATCCTGCCCCATACGGCGGCGGCTGCTGCTGCGGCAGCGGTTGCCGTGGCAGCAGCTGCTCAATGCAAGATTTCTCTGGTTTTGGATTTTGGTTTTGGGTTTTGAGTTTGCTTTGGAAGGGGGTGAACCTCACCGCCGACGAGGAGTGCGAGATGGGAGAGGCGGGACAGCCGGCGAAGAGGAGGAAGAAAATGAATATGACACGTGGGTTTTACCTGTGGATGAAGAAAAACATGGAAAACGTAAAGATGGAAAACGTGACGGCAGTGGTATTGTTCTAATTTTGTAAAATTTGAGTGACTTACTGTGAATAGACGAATTATAATGATATTTATCTAAATACGTATAATTACGGTGGCACCGATAAAATTAAGATGCAATTCCTGTCCAGCATTTTGCAGAGGAGACAGTTGCAGTAAGCGTGAGAGTGCTTGTAGGCGTGGGGACAAAGGATCCGACGCGGATTCATGACACGTGGACGAGGGAAGGATCCGACGGCCGCCGGAACGGCTCCAGACGCGCGAAACGCGGCTCGGCTCAGCCGGTTCCGGCCGCTCAAAACGCCTCGCCTCGCGTCCAGTCCATCTGCTTCTCTCGTTCCGCTTCCCCTCCCTCGTCCATCTGCTTCTCTCGTTCTGCCGCCGCCGCCGCCGCCGCCTCCTCTCGCCGACGGCCAGAAGCGCTGATTAGCCTCTGAACTGCTCCGCGTTCTCCTCTGGTTGCTTTTCGTATCAGTTTCTCTCTTGTGGAAGCCTGATCCGTCCGCCCGGGACCCCATGCGCGCCACGTGTTTGCGGGATTGCCTGACCGAGCTGCTCCGCGGCGGCGGAGAGCGCCAGAGCCGACTCTGCAGCCCCGCGCAGCTGTCGCTCGCGCGGAGCATGACGCGAAGCCGCAGCGTCAGGCAACGGAGCAAGAAGAAGAGGGTGCACGCGCTCGAGGTGGCCATGGAGCGGTGGAAGGTGCTCTCCAAGGTGCTCACCGTCGTCGACGCGCTGAAGAAGGAGGAGGAGCACGTCACCCCGCTCAAGCGCCTTGAGATCCTGCGCCCGCAGCTCGGGCTCACCAAGCCCCACAAGGTGGCCCACTTCGTGTTCCGCTCGCCCCAGCTCTTCGAGGTCTGCCGCGACAGCCGCGGCGTCATGTGGGCCGGCCTCTCGCCGCAGGCCGAGGCGCTCGTCGAAGAGGAGGCGCGGCTGCTGGAGGAGCACTCGCACTTGGCCGCCGAGTACGTCACGAGGCTGCTGATGATGTCTGTGGACCGTCGTCTGGCGATCGATAAGATTGCACATTTCAGGCGCGACATGGGCCTTCCTCATGATTTCCGGACACGATGGGTGCACATGTTCCCCGAGCAGTTCAGAGTGGTCAGGTTGGAGGACGGCGATTACCTGGAGCTTGTCTCTTGGAACCCAAACTGGGCAGTCACTGAGCTCGAGAAAAAGGCAGCTTCATTGACCGGCAATGCCACTGCTAACAGCAATGCAAATCCACCAGGAGAGCTCTCACTACCATTCCCAATGAAATTCCCACCAAATTTTACAAGTTACTACAAATTCCGAGGAAAAGCTTATCATTATGTGAAAACAGGCAATACCAAGCAGTTTCAGAAGACAACATACCTATCTCCTTATGCAGAGGCAAGAGGATTGACTCCTGGCTCGCGGGAGTTTGACAAGAGGGCAGTTGCGGTAATGCACGAGATACTAAACTTCACATTGGAAAAGAGACTGGTGACCGATCACCTCACACATTTCCGTCGTGAGTTTGTAATGCCACAGAAGTTGATGAGGCTGCTTCTGAAGCATTATGGCATCTTTTATGTGTCTGAGAGGGGGAAGCGGTTTAGCGTATTCTTGACAGAGTCTTATGATGGGACAGAATTGATTGAGAAGTGCCCATTAGTGAGGTGGAAGGAAAAAGTCCTTCAACTTACCGATTACAGAGGGAGGGTCAAGAATATTGGTAAATTTGCTGAGTTGTCTGATTCAGAGGACTATTTGTTTGGTAATGATGATAACAGTGGTGGTACTGATTCTATACTGGATGTCAAAAGTGAAGATTCAGACGATATCATGGATGATGGCGCTCTTGCAGATGATACTGAAATGGATTTAAGGGATCTAAGTGATTGTTGCATAGACTGAATAAGTGTCATCTATTAATTTAAAGAGCAGTTTTTTTATATTTGCTCCCCAACAGCCAAGCTCCAAAAGTAAATTCTAGTGATCCTAGGGCAATGGTTATATTCTGTTACTTCCTCGCTCATGGCATATTTGGATTCTTTATATCAAACCGGGGCTTAAAATACACTGACTGATTGAATATATCATGTTTGCTTACTGCTAAAAGCCTAAACCATGCTTATTTTATGTTCATGTAGATTGATTGGTTCTTCCTTTATATTTGCAGAAGATGATATTTGCAAACAGCTGTGCCAAATTATTGTGTATTGAAGTAATGAAATTGTCCAAGCAAGATTTGTTTAACAGTCATATCTTTCTCTGATTTCACTCTTCCGGCCTTCTAGTTGGTGATGGATTTGATAAATCGATATTCAAATAAGTACATAACAAGTACTATTTCTATTTATTACCATATATTTTAAAGCTTTGTTTCTGCATAGACAACTATGTGATGTAAAAAGGGAAAATTTTTATTCATGCTGCCATAATAAGACTTTCAAAAGGGTGTTGAAACGGCCAACTTGGAAATGTGGAACTTGAACTCTAGTGCTCAGTAAGAAACTCTGTTTGGAGTATTTGTAGAGACTCAGAAAAGAAAATATAGTACATAATTGTATTGGCAGCGAGCTTTTGCATGTGTTTTTCCTGGGAAATTGCTTTTAGTTACCAAGTTACATCAGTGCTTTGCTGTAGGTGCTGTAGTTTTCATATGTGCTTTATTAAGTGTTCACTGTGGCTTCTTTCTTTCCTACATTCTGTAGCCCATTAGATGTGTTTTAGGGCAGGAGTAACTGCATTGTCTATGTTTGTCTCGTTCGTTTATAAGATCTAAGGTTTTTGCGGAGGAAAAAAGGGATACAAGTCTTTTAAATGGTATATATAGTACACAATGAATTTATGTGCGAGACACTGACGTGCACTTTCAGCAATTGACTACAACAATGGTATACGGAGACTTGATTTAGTGATAATACCTGACAGTGCCCTGTTTTGTCTTCCTGCTAACAAGCCTAACATAATCCGTTCTTTACATTTGCCAGCAATTTTACTGACGACTTTAAAATAGTGTCAGCATTTAGAAGTTATAGCATACTGTACTGCTCATTTCTTGCCAAAGCTTGAAAATCTAGCAACTTGTGTATATGATGAAACTAGGTCTTTGCTACATTCCTTCATGTATTATTTGGTGCTGGTGCTGGTGCATGCAGTAGAAAGGAAATCTACCTGGTCGTCTTTAGGCAACAATATTAAGTAAGATGAATAATACTTGTCACATACTTTGCTTTTAGTAAAAGCAGGGCCTCTGACCTTTTCTCTAAAAAAAATGATGAATAATATTTCTTGCTGCATGTACTCCATTTTATTTGTTTTAGAATGTAAATTTAATAGAAGTAATGTTGTTCATTTATTCGAGATGACAAATTGCTGTAGAACACATTCTGCTTATTTCCACTCGTGATTTACAGCTTTAACAATGAAAAAAATCCTTCTTGTTTGCAAACAGTTAACATTTCACTTGGCATTCACTGACCAAGTGGCCAGTCTATTGGGAGATCCAACCCTCTTCTACAAACATGCTCACATGGCGACCAAAGGGCTTAACCGCTTAAGGGCATAATGTTTCATTTTGGTTGGAAAATACATGCCGAGATGCTGAAGACTTTAGTCCTTCCAATGTTCCCTCAAGTTTACCACAAATAGTTCTTGACAATATTTTCTGAACCAGCTGCATGGTTCCGTGCCAGGGCAGCATATGCACATACAACTGTAGTTTGGTCAATGGTTGGGCTTGGTGACAGGCATGGCGAAAACATCCTTCTGGATCAACAACTGGGGACTGTGTTCATGTGGATTTCAGTTGCTTGTTTGACAAAGATTTGCTGCTTGAGAGACCTGAGGTGGTACCATTCAGGTTTATACAAGTAAGCTTTGAAACCTTGTTTTGTACTGTCCTGTCAGAAGTTTAATGAAGAGGTATTGACCTGTGGTTTTTGTTGAAGTATTAACATGATCGTGCTAAATCTGCAGAACATGGTTGATGGCTTGGGCATCACTGGATACGGGAGCGTATTTGTGAGGATCTATGAAATTACCCTGTCGGTTCTGAGAACTCCCGAGGCACTCATGACGGTTCTTGAAACCTTTATCCATGATCCACTAGTGGAGTGGACCAAATCTGATAAATCCAGTGGAGTGGAAGTCTAGTTGCTGTGACCATACATACACTACTACTAGTTGATTGGTCATAATTAATCAAATGGTCCTGATCTGAACTCTGACCAACCCGTCAAGCGCAGAACCATGCATACTGCTGTCTGGATCCGGATCAGCTGCAGTCACTACCGTGAGCCTTGGACGGAGATCGGACTAACAAAATCTACGAGTACACTGTTCAAAAAAATATAGCAATATATTGTAGCATATTTTACTGTTGGCTGAACTAGTGTACCGATGATTGTTGGTTGTTGACCATCAAAATGGACGGCCAAAACTGTTGTGACTGCACCTGATCTCAATTTCTGCTGCCTGCTCTGCTGGTTCTCCTAGCAAAACCTTTTAGGGATGAGTTTTTTGCAACTTTTGTTACATAGCCACTCAAGGAATATCTGCTGCTTTGAACTTTATGATTGTATTCTAGGCGTAACACAACATCCTTGCGCACCCATTTTACATGTTGTGTATTTGGCGGTTGCCTATTAAGTGCTGTGCATGATTCCTTGGTAACTTCTATTTGATCAGGGAAACCACTGAAAATGAATCTAGGTTACATGTTTGGTCAATGGTTCATAAATACCAAACCTGATAATGCCATCTTGTTCCTGCATATCGTGCTCCTTGGTAGCACTGTTAGAGAGTAATTGCATTTACTAATTAAGGCCACGGGCCGCATCGCGTGGTTGGAAAACGCTGCGGGCTGCGCTGCATCCGCTGGGCGGCCTGCTAATCTTTCCCAGAGCCCGCACGGTCTAGACGCGCAATGTCGCAAATGGGCCGACCCAATAGCGAACATGGAATGGGCGTCCGGTGCGTCCAATCGATTGTTTGATTTGATAAGACGTAGAAAAATGGAGACTGCCAAAAGTATTTTATGGATAAAATTTTTATATATGTATTATTATAATAGTTTTAAAATACAATGTGGAAACAAAGTGAAATGAAAAAAAATCGAAAAATCAATTTTAACTTTGTTTCAAAATTCAAATTTTGGTTGTCGTGTGGTGGATAATACTCCATCCATTGGATAATACTCCATCCATTTCAAAATATAGCAACCTAATACTAATACTATGATTAGACAGCACATAGTATTATGAATCTAAAAATGCAATGTTTGGTTGCTATATTTTGGAACAAATGGAGTAGACAATAATAGCGTGTCACTGAGCTGAACACCGACTCTGAAGAATAGCAGTAAGCACGGCCACAAATTTAAAAGACAACCATATCAAAAGAGAGACAAATTGCCTGGAACTGAACTGTTTTAATTTATTTACACACCTGCAATTTTCTTTTTTTTATTTCATTTCGTACCATGAAATCAGTCGTGTACTGTATGTCTGGTCTGAATCTGACCACGACGTGTTGCACATCGTTAGTTGCATCTAATTCAAAATTGTTGAACGATTAGGTGCAAGTTTAACATCACGAGCAGCTAGGGCTCGGTTGATATCACCACTGCACTTTCTGGTTGAGCTCTCTCGTCAGCATTCTACCTGTTTTCTGCTCACTGTCCTTGGTCCAGAAACCAAATACCATGTTTTCTTTCGAATCAGAGTCCTTTTATCGAACTAATTTATTGTTTTTAGTTTAGACGTTTCAGTCACGCCCTCCTTTTAGGTTATTGTTGCACTACAAGCTCATTGGCTGGCTTGTGTTTGATGATGATGCTTATACAAATGATATGCCTGAGAATAGCCTCGAATGCTGTCTTAATTTACGTTTTTCAGGACAAAGGACACTCTGCTCTAACAGAAGACACCAACTTTTCTGAATATTCAGCTGTTAGGGATAATATGGTAATGTATTCTTCTGTACTTTTTGGGTTTCCATTGGTGCGCAGGTCTAAATGCCAAAAGACTAAGTCCTCTTATGGTCCTAATCTCTATGCACTTTAGGAAGTAATCAGTCAATCAAAGAAACGAAGCCATGCAGATGCAGGTCTAAACAATTTAATGAGACTGCCGGTTAGCAGAAGAAAACGCAGCCATCAGCATGTCAGAACGACAACTACAGTTGAACTCCCAAAGCATGCATGCATGCCTTTTTTATCTTAAAAAAATATTGTTTTGCTTAAGACGGCCTTTCTCTCAGCTAACTCGATTAAACAAAAGAAGAAGAACAAGAAGTCCTTATCACTTGCAGTATTCTTCAGAAAATGCAGCTCACTGTACTAGGCTCCAAATGAGAGATCCATGGAACCAGGGGACAAAGCACAACAGTATACTGATCCCATCGAGAAGCAGTACTCCCTTTATTGCAAAATATATGGCATATTTTGTTTTGTTAGGATATAATTTTTATGATACAAAAGTGATATTATTAAATTCTTATTCGAAACTCCTTTCTTCTGATTATACTTTTGTGTGTGATATATTCAGTAATATTTGGTTAAACATTTATTTTAGCGAAATAAAATATGTCATATATCTAGAAATAGAGGTAGTAGGATACTGCTACTAAACTGAACCATAGTAGCTAGTTCATATCATTGCTGTGACATCACTTGTGATTTGATATATAGTAGCATATTGCAGTGCAGGGCCTCAAACAGACTGTACCCTTTTGTTTAATCCCCTCTCCAGCGTTTCATTGCCATTGCCAATTCGTCACTGCATCTCACTTCGATTCCTTGGGACCATAGGAAGATCACACCAGTCACCAGCCTATTATAAACTCTTGAACAGAGTATTAACCTTAATTAACATCTCTGCATGCAACGGTGATGCTTTCTTCGCAAGAGGACACAGTAGTTGGTGACAGTTTTTTTTAACTGCAACTTAGTATTACAGCTCATGCAAATAGCCATTTCGACATGTGGCTAGCTATGTGAATCAAGAAATTGAAGACAGTATCTAGCAGACACGAGAGACGCATCTCTTAGGACACATCAAAATGGACCGGTCAAGCTCGACAGATGATCCATCTCTCGCTAGCTCTCATTTATTTCAACTGTTGGAGACGACAGTAAAACATGGTCACCTTTGTAGCACAATGTGCTTCTTTTGAATGCAAGGACAGACATGTCCAATGTAGGCTGTAGCCTAGCTAAGTCCTGGATGATGAACAAGAACAGCAATGTGTATGCAGTAATGCAGGCATGCAACCTGTTCTTGATTCAGAGTCAATATTGATGCTGGGCATTGCCAGGGTAGATGAGTAGATCAGCTCATGGATGCCTTCATGACATGTATTTGATTATGGTGAGCATGCATGCATGTTAAGAATTTGATCCCTTTGGTGAGGTTGAGTTGATATGCTTGTATATTTCTAGGAGTGTGGTCCTTAAGGAGAACATGGTGAATACAGATCAGAGCAGATTTCTGAAGAAACCCATGTGGATATTAGGCATGTGGCCGCATGAAAATCTACTGCTTTGTTATCAAGTTCAGTTCACCAGACAGCAGCAATAAAGTGGTACCATTCATCTATATTCAACAAGATGGAAATGCATCGACCTAACACCCTATCCATTCAGAAGAGATGCTTTAGGGATAGCATGCAATGGTTAGTTGCATGAACAGTTGGAGCTTCAAGTTACAATACTGCAAAGTAATAACAATGGACAGGACAAAACAAGTGGTTAACAGCCTTCACAGATTGGTGCAATCTCTGATGAACATTGCCGGTGCAGCTAGCTGAAGAAGACAAGAGGCATCCATGAACAGGCTGCACCAATGTGACCTGCAACTTTTTGGTGACGTGATCGCACTAGAAACATGAGCAAGTGCTGATGCATGCCACCCACAAGGGACACTGGTTCAGGACAGGGAGATGCAAACAACAAGTTACACACTTTTACAGTGAGGGCAATGTACAATTGTAGATTGCAAAAGGGGAGGCTTCTGCAGCAAAGGGCCAGCTTGCTAATGTTGCTCACTTGCAGACACTGTCAAGTGCTCATCCGTATTCAAGAACCATGCTGAGCAACTTCCAAAGTGTCCACTGACTTATGATAGCTCATGCATATGACTAACACTGTTTATGTCCTAACATGAATAGCATCTCATGCAGATCACATATCAAGGCAGGTTTTACACAGAGAAGGAACAAAGGAAAACACGAGGCAGATAGATACAAGTTACAAAGCAGCACATGATTTCAGTTTTACCTAGAGCCTGCAGAAGTAACTACAAAGTTTCAGACAAATGCAGCTCACATGTATGTACCACAATATGTAGTAGTATATATTTCCAAGAAGACAGGAAGATTGTCAAATGTTTTAAGAAATAAACTTAATAAGTGTAGAAAGTTTTATGAGAAATGCATTTTTCTAAGCGTGGAGCAAATAATCCGATGGATCTAGCTGAGCAGGATAGACATTGTTAGATCTAATTATCCAATGTTCATATTTTGTTGGACGGAGCAAATCTCATTTAAGAATCGTGTAACTATTTATTACCCAGGTAATTAACTCAGGTACACATATGTACATGCACGAAATTTGATGCCACACACAAGCAAACGGATCACGGTTGACACAACCGAAGCTAAGTGCTCTCTCTACATGTTACACCGGAATTGATTTTTTTTTTGGGTGACGGAGTTGTGTGACGTCACTTGCCGGCGGCCATGGCGTCGTAGAAGCGGGTCCGCCTGACCTCCTCGGGCGGGATGAAGGCGTCGGGGCCGAGGCCCGGCACGTTGAACACGACGTCGTCGAGGGTCCAGGACTCCTCCATCCGCGTGACGACGCGGGCGGCGCGCACGCCGACGCCGAAGCGGGCGAGGTGCGCCGTGGAGCGGCCTGCGTGCGCGACGGAGACGCCGTCGACGGCGCGGTAGTCGGCGAGGCTGGAGGAGATGGTGGTCTCCCAGTACATCGCCGCCGCGCCGGGGGACTGGATCCTGGTCAGCTGCGAGTCCTCCAGCCGGACGAGGAGGCCGCTCCGCTGGCTGAAGAACCCCGTCAGCCCGTGCCGGATCACCTCCGCCGTGCCGTCGCTCCAGCTCGACAGCACCGACGGCCCCACGTCCAGCCGCAGCACGAAGCAGTCCTCGCCGTCCACCAGCTTCTCGCCGGCGTGCTCCGCCGTCGAGAAGATTGACGCTATCGTCACTGGGTCCAGCCCCTTCATGTAACAAACCCATCATTAGCTCACACATTCGTACCGTTAAATAAGTTACAATGAAAAAAATCAAATCAAAATTAAGTATTGAATTTTGAATTATATGGAAACACAAATTAAGTATTGAATTTCGAGTTATATACAAACACAAAACCGAAATGATAGGAGTCTACGTTGGTGAAAATTAATGTATTATTATTTCGTCTGTTTCATATTATAACATATTTTGACTCTATGGATCAATGAATATGTTCTGTATATTTGTTCAAATTCATTAGCATACATATGAATTTATGGATAATTAGAATATCTTATAATGTGAGAGGGAGGTAATACATTTCTTGGTATATGAAATTATTTGACAGAGGTAGCTAGCTACCTGTGTGTGCACTAATGCAATATCATAGAGATTATAATTATATTAGTACGAATTAATTGGAATTAATAGCATGCCAGTGGATAGCTCTGCACATCAGGGTTGGCACACATCATACACGTGTTTGGTGCATTTGGACCAGCAAATGTTGGGGAATTTCATAATAGTCCAGTACAACAGTACCACGAAATATTAACTAATATTAATTCAAGCCAAATCAAATTACTGCAGTAAAGTACAAGTATTTATATGTGAACAAATTTTCATCTCCTTTTCTGAAAATTAGGGAAGTTTTGATAATCTTAAGGTTATTCTGCACCTAAATGAAATTGGGTCAGGAGTAAGAGGGACTGGCAATCTGCATTGTGGATTATTTGGTTGTGCTAACATATTTATTTAGGTCAGAATTAAAACATTCAGTGAACCATAGTTTGTTGGCATGGGACAGGGGACAATGCAGATATATGTAGATTCAGCACTCTCTTAAGCAAAAAGCCTTGTACACAAAACTATCTACTATAGTACAAACAGCTAAGAGACACACTACATATATGCTGCTCTTAATACAATCTGGTTGCCCTGCTTTGGGCCAACCCAGCTAAAAAAACACATATATGCTGCTCCCTGATGAGAAAGAGACATCAACAGAAACAGTTTTTATTTTTTATTTTTTTTGAGGTAGGCCACCCATGAGACTTTCTTAAGTTTCTCTACAGAGAATTGGTGAAGCCTTTTGGATTCCTGAAGTGAGATTGGTGAAACTTCAGCTAACTAGTCAACTAGGTCCTATGCTAATGGCTGGCCTAAATGAAGTGTTAATCAATTACTAACCAGCGGCACATTGATCTAGCATTCAAACAGTTAGACCTGATCAGATATGAGCTGCTTTATACAATTAATTAAAATGTTAGGTAAGTGTGGAGATTTCAGGAATCAGATCATGACATCAGTGCCCAAATTTCCTACTGCCAGGTTGGTTAGGAAAATGATAGTTTTGCTTAAAGATATATTGACAAACCTAAAGAAAAGAGTGTCTAATCAAATGAACCACAAATACTTACCATCATTTATTTTCTTTCAGCAGGTTGGGAACACTGTTTGATCATAAGCATGAGAACACCTTACCAATTTTCACAAAAAAGACAGTCGTATTCTTTGGGCAAAATTTTACAAAGAAAAATATCAACTTGCGCTAGTCAACTCCCAACCAGTACTAACCCAAAAAAAAAAAACAACGTACCATTTGGCAAGTTGATCAGGATAAAGCCCTAAACAAAAGCAGCCAGTCTAATGGTAATCAAGTGATCAAACTTTCATCAAAAGAGCCAGCCCAAGCACACATATATTCTAGTCCCATGTGATGCAATGGCAAAGCAAAGGTAGGCTAATCTCAGACCTAATACCCTCTCTCCCCAGGGTCAAACAGGACAGTTAGTATTAACAAGCTCTCTTTTCTCTCTCTCTCTCCCCTTAAACTAACAAAGTATACGAGGCATGCAGCATCAATAATGACATCAACAGTGTGGCATGGCAAGGCATGGCATGGCATTGCTAGCAACCAGCAACCAGCTCCAGATCCCAAGATTACAACTATGCAGTCTCAGAGTGCATGTGTGTGTGAGATGCCATATTCAACTGCTTTTTTGACAAAGATTCTTCCTCTCATCCAATTGTTCTTCTTGTTTAATGGATCTTCTCCTTCCTTTTTTTTTCCATCTTTTTCCATCTTTTTTTTACTGCTTTTCTCATGCAAGCTAGCTAGCCATGGCCACACCCACCACACACACGCTCAGCTCTCTCTCTCTCCCGCGCGCGCGCGCAAGATGCAAAGCAAAAAAGGAGCAAAGGAAGCAGAAGGGCGGTAGTGGGGTACGCCTCGTGGGGCCCACATGTCATGGGCGGACGAGCAGGGTGGCTAGGCTACTCGGGTGGCTGACTGAGTAATAACACGGTGCACGCGATGCATGCTACCATGGCCAGCGATGAGAGGCTGATGAGAATTTTGATGGGAGGAGAAAAAGTTGCAGGAGATGCAAGCAAGAAAAGGAGAGAGAGGAAAAGGATCCGATGTGTGTGTAGTACGGTGTGCACCAACCTGGAGGACGCGACGGAGGGGGCGCGAGCCGCCGCGGGCGGCGTGGGCGCCGACCCACGGCGTGCGGCGCCACGCGACGCGGCCGTCGCTCCCCGCGGCGACGTGCTGCCCGGCCACCGCCATCTCGACGATCCACATGCTCGGCGCAAGCTGCCACAGAACGAAGCAGCCCTCGTGGCCCCTGCCGCCGCCGCTGCCAGCGGCGGCGGTGGCGGCGGCGGCGGGCTCCTGCAGCATCGCCATGCGCACCCTCCCCGCCGCGTACATGCTCTTCACCGCGCCTTCTATCTTCCCGCACCCCGTCGTCGCCCTGAACTGCTCGATTATGTACTGCGCCGACGACGCCACCTGCACACCACGGACCCAACCGTAATCAAACCAACCTCACAACGACGACGACGGCGAAGCAGAATACGATCAAAACGGGAGAATCGCGCGCGCGTCCGTACATGGCGCGGGAGGCGGGGCAGGATGGGGACGGGGGAGAGCGGGCAGGCGAGGACGGACAGCAGCACGCGGAGGTCAGCGGCGGGCCGAGCGTCGTCCCCGGCGCCGGACAGCAGCCGCGCCATCCGGTGCAGCGCCGCCTGCAGCCGGCCCGACCTCCGCCGCGCCGCCGCCTCCTCCTCCCCGCCGCCCGGCTCCTCCGCCAACGGCTCCAGCGCCGCCCTCGATCTCATGATCACCTCCAACAACTCTCTCTCTCTCTCTCTCTCTCTCACACACACACACACACACACACACGCACACGCTCAGCTGAGCTTATCTTGCTTAGCTTCTGCCGCGAGAGCTCGCTGCTTCTTGGTTATAAGGCAAGCAGCAGCCAGAGCTTCCGGCTTCCGGGGTAACGAAGCGCGGCTGAAGAAGATGACGGGTGGGTCCCGCGGCGGCGCGGGGCCTGGGTGGCAGCGGGAGGGGAGGGGGGTGGAGTGCGGGGGAAGGGAGTGGCAGCGTTCAAGGGAGGCAAGAAGAGGCGGGTTGGGTTGGGGGCGGGTCGCTTGCTTCGTGTTGGTGCGTGGCGGTTGAGCTGGGAGAACGGAGACTCGCTGAGCTGAGCTTCCCAGTGAAGTGAACTCTGCTCAATACCAGCCACATCCACTCTGTTACTGCTCCGCTCAGCACCCAAGTTGAAACCCAGACCATCCAGCCAAGTAACCAATAGTTTATATCCCAAGTAACGCCTCCTTCCGAACACGGATATGTTAGACGATTTTCGTGAGAATCAAAATAGTGGCCCTGTTTGTTTGTTTCTCGTGAAGATTTTGGATTTTTTTTTTTAGATTCACAGATTTTATGTGATAGTTAGTTGAGATATAAACGACTGAATTAACTACTACAAGCGAAAATCTAGTGACTTAAAAAAAAGTTGGGTCCATCTCTGATGCATTCTATTTGTAGTAGAATTTTATCGACACCGTTGATCTATTTTTATTAGACGACTGTGATTAAATTATATTACCAATACTATTAGGTATATTAAAAATTTAAAGTGGTAATATTATCCTTTTTTGATCTCTATTGCAAAAAATATATATATAAAATACTGCTTATCAATTAATTAACAAAGTACAAAAATATATTTTTGATCAATGGTGGAGATTAGTTCTACTGGTAGTATAATAATACTAGTATAATGTACAGGAGAGTGACCCAAAAAAGTTAGATGAAAAACTTTTAACTAGAATATTTTTACACAAAAAATATAGTTCATGAGTTTAAAAAACGTTGTGCCCAGTGTAATCCATGACAAATAATGACTAAAGAACGCCTAATTCTGAAGAAATTCGCGTGAAATTCTAGCGTTTCAAAGAGTGAATAAGATATACACGAAAGTCTTGAATTTGTGTGGATGTGTTCAGAGGGCCGAGGTTTTTTTTTTCTTTTCTGTCGGAACAGGGGGATTCTGTTGAAGTGGTAGCTTTTTCTTGACATGTTGGTGATCAACCTGATAATCTGATGTCGATAATGCACGCGTGTTGCTTTGCAGAGGATTCATGGCCGGGATCCCGTTAGAGCATCCCTAACAGCTCATCCATCTCATCATCTATCCTAAAATAAAAAATAAAAAGTAAAAATTAAGCATTAGCAGAACATCTATCTCATCATCTATTTTTGGATATCATAGGAGAGAGAAACTCTATATTCAATCCTCCAAATAGATATAGATGATAATATATATATATATATATATATAAATGATCTACTGGAGTACAAAGAGATATGAAGGATGAAAAGGTTTTAGATGATTATTCAAATAAAGATATAGATGACTAAATTTAGATTAGCCGTTGGAGATGCTCTTGTAATCATCGACGGGGAAGCTGCTTTCAAGCCTCAAATGCGTGATGGCGGAAGGGACGAAGGCGACTCGGCAACTCTTGCAAGCAAATGTGCACACCAGCCACGGATCCAGCCGCATTTATGCCCTGATGGTTAGCAACGCTGCAGGAACTGGAAAACGATGGCGACCACGCAGCTGCATGCACAAACTTCTCCGGACATAGACCCTGAGATTGCTGCAAGGCGATCAATTTCTTTAATGGCATCTGGTGTTGTCCGGTCGGTCCGTTTGTTCCGGTGTTCCCAGGACACACGGAGTTTGGCAGATTCTCACCTTATACTGCAAGATGTAATCAGTAGATTAAGACATGTTATAGCATAGTTGATTGAATCTAGATGGACACACGAAACCGTGTTTGTCCAACATCGAAAGAGTAATACCTCGCGGGCTTGCTGCTGACGAATTGTAATAAACTCCATCGCTGTTCTGCTCTGAATTTCCAATGATTTCTGAAATTGCAGCAATGTGACTTGTACGCTCGTTTCAGGTGATGTACGGGGCCATGCTAAGTGCCCCATATAATCGTTACAGGCTTTATTGCTGGGCTCAGACCATCAGAACCACAGAGCCTCCTATGTTGGGTCAGCAACGATCATATTTCAATCTATACCCCATTGCTTCTGACACTGAACAGCCAATTTGTTCTTGACATCTGTCCTGGAGGCTGGAGCAACGTTCCACTTAGATCTTGCTTAAATCCTAATCAATGGTCTAAATGTGCAGTCAATAACTTGCAAACTTACCCTAGAAGGATGCATGACAAGGATATATGCTGTCTACATGTATGTATGGTGTACCAAGCAAAAGCACTATCTAGTGGAACCAGAGTTTCAGTTTCAATGTTACTGTCAGAATTTGATGGTGCCGTGGCTGTTGTGTTTGGCCAGATGCACCATTTTAAGCTTGCATAACCATGATTTCCAAAAATCAAGTCCACTATAACAGTCTAGAGGACGGCAAGTCCTTTTCAGTTTTCACCCAACCTGATTACTTGAGTGAGATCTAACAGTTCATGCATGCGCTTGCGATTAAGAATGTAAAGCTTGAGGCGCTGTCATGATCACAATTCACACGAGCCTGAAAAAAGCGAAAAAGACATCGGAACGTTACCTCAGCTCGATGCGATTCTAGTGACTTTATGTTGGTGGCAACGGCTTGAAAAGCGCGGCTTTGATGGCTCCGACAGAGCAATGAAGCGCAGCGGAGGCATTTCGTCGAGCAGGTTGCAGACCCGAAAATGCGCCGCCAAGAGATTCGTCAACAAGACTCAAGATGCGAACTCGGTGCGGGCGCCGGCCGGAGTAACCTTTGCGGTGGTCGCCTTGCTCTGCGTCAAGAAGTACCGAGGAGAGAGAGAAGGTCAGAAGGATAGACTTCCGGGGAGGTGAGGTGGCGGCGCGGTGCACTGGCCACGCCACCTTGCAGCTGCACCACTGCAGTTCGCGCGCCGTGGCGACCATGGCTTCCCCGCGCCCTGTACATGCAACTTCCAGCGGGGAAAAGGCGGTGAATCTGTGAGAGACGGCGGGTCCGGCGGTGAGAAGTCACGTGGCGATGCCCGCTTTTCGCGACGCGACGCGAGGCGGCCGGCCGGCCGGCGCCGGCCATCGTCGGCGGGAAGAGCGGAAAGACAGAGATTCCGGAGCTTCGCTGCAAATAGTACACTTATACAGGGTCCTATTTGCAAATTGCCCAATACGTCTACTTTAAATGGGCCAAAGCCCATTTGCTGAAAAGCTATGGGGCGCCTTTGAAACGCCGGATTGAAAAATATGGGGTACAAAAAACTGAGAATTTTGATAGGATAAAAGTTTAAATTAGAGGATTACAAAATACAGTAAAAAGGTATGAATGGCCATTTGAATAATCTGTGGGGTAAATATAGTATTCAGGTGAGAGAGATATACTTGGAGGGAATTTTATGAGATTGGAGCTTTTGCTAACTTTCCTCCAAAATCTATACATGCATTGTGTCATTCTTTTTATAGGATTTAGGAAACTCTGATCATTTGTTTCAATGGGTTATATAGAAAAAGTTTCTATATAATTTGAAGCATAAAAAATTTTCACACAATTCTTTCAATCAAACGAGCTGAGGATGGATGACAAGGATATGGCTGAATATCAAGCAGGAGTACCATGGCTGCATTCGTCTGGCCTGCTCCAATGAAGATATTTCCTTGATTTTCACGTGTATGTTTTTCAAACTGCTAAATAGTGTGTTTTATATAATAGTTTTATATAGAATTCATCACCTTATATTTTTTGAATGGGGGTTGTTATTATATGGTATCCCATTTCGGAACAGGATGATTCTTACGAAGTTTCAAATATAATACCTCAACGGTATCAAATCTGATGCTGCGTTGGTACCAAACAATACTAGGACGGTACCGATGCCCAATTGATACCATATTGTAACATTGACACCAAGTTAATACCGACTACATGTCAATGTTAGGATCGTATTCTGGCTGCTATGGCACAGTATCACGTTTGGATAGAATAATACTACGTAGGTACCAGATATTGTACCTCAGTGGTATCAGCTAATATTCATCAGTACCAACTGCTCTTATCTATGTCAAGTTGTTACCAAGCTATACCTATAAAGTATCAAACATGAAGTTATATCTAAACAAGTCTATATAACAATGATCCACCATATTTAGATAGTGATCTTCGACGTGCTCCTCTACAGTTGCCACTAGAGCCGTCCTAGGAGACCATCCCCTAGCATTTCCGTTCTAAAATACATTTTCAACTTTATAGTAGTTAATTTTATCGTATATTATTAAATAGTTATTAAAAATCATATGATATTTTATCTTTCGTCGATAAAAAAACACAACCAATATAGTGCTACAAGAATTAAGTGTCAATGTCAAATGTAACTATCAGAAATGATGGTACATTGAAGTCAGAGAATCATGATTTCCTCAAATTGAAGTGCACCCTAACAAACTAAAGGTGGGAATGTCCTTTTCATCCAAATCAATTACTTTAATTATGTTTAGCAAAATACAGACAATGCCATGCAATTCATGGATTCATGCATGAACCTCAACGCTCTCATGAGACTGACAACATATATGGTGCCCCCTCCCCTCTCTGCTTCGCTAGTGCTTATAAACCAAAATTTAAATTTTTAATCTTAAATTTTGGATTGATTTTAAACTTTTTTTATTAAAATATGTTTTTATCATTGAACTTTAGATCACTGAGAATATGTATATAAAAGTTTATTAAGATTATTTTCATTTGTAAATATGATGTTGAAACAATCGCCCCTCTGTGGCTTCAGCCCATACAATTCTGCTGGCCGCTGGCTTCATGCTCATGGGCCATCTTGGAAATTCACGTGGGTCGATCAGACAGTGAGACAGATGAATGAAACACAGCACAGGCGTTATGTCGAGCAGGTTGCAGTTTTCACACAACAATGGCGCCGCCATTTTTCTACCAGCCAACTACACGAGGGAAACATAAGAAGGGAGTAACCAATGGTACTAGAAAAATGTAAAGAGATAACTAGAAAAATGTGTCCCTGACATGTGAGCCTTATCTTCGGAGAGGGTGGTGTGATGGAGATGATACTGTTGTACTGACATGTAGGCCCACAAATTGGCCATTCAGCCTATGTTTTTTCACAAGAGGCATATATTGATTGGAACTAAACGTTGTTTTGATCCGTAAGAAATACTAAAAGACGGTATATGTAATGGGATAGGTTGATATATATATATATATATATATATATATATATATATATATATATATATATATATATATATATATATATATTCCTGCTATACGTACGACTCAATTGTACTACCTACGGATGACTGCAACCATGCAACTATAGATTAAGACAAAGGGGTCAAGTAAGTGATATTGCAGCCGTTGATCAATTGAATCGTACGTAAATTCGATGGTTGAGTCGTACGCATAACAAATTTCCATATGTATCAGACCAGGGATGTAGGTTTATTAAGAGGGGGGTTGATTACGTGCGGCCCATATAAGTTATCAGTGGGATTGGACCAGAATTTTATGCGGCCCAAGAAGGGTACGTACATGCGGCCCATATTTGTTGGGCTGGATGGGATTCTTGGGCTAGGCTTCATTTCGATGGGGCACCTTCCTCGGGCTCTACCGCCGCTCCTGCGCGGCGGCGGCCGCGCCGCCGACGAGGAAGAATGCGGCGGCGGACCGGCGGCGTAGCAGGTACGCCTCCATTCCTTAGCGGCGATCGTGTTCCTTTGCGTCGTGGAGTGACGAAGCGGTTGGAGGAAGGGCTCTGCCTCGGAGGGTAATCTCCCGGTGGTGCGGCCGCCATTGCTCGCCGAGATGTTTAGCACCGTTGAGCCAGACCATTTGCTGTCATCGAGAACCGGGAAATTTTTCAGCATCGGCGCGTCGTCTCGCGGGTGGTAACCAATCTCTCGTTTTTATACACGCGCGGTTAGTTTTCTGTTCCTCGCTCAAATCGCTTTGGTCAAGTAGGCAAAGTAGCAGCTGTATGCCTGTGTTGATTCATCATTGATTATTTACGCGATGAACTTAGAATATATTATTTTTGCGTAAATAAGATTAGTAAATAGATATAACGAACTTAGTATAGTTCATGACGTGATTAAGGAAGTTGTTAGAACTAAATAGGGAGAGTTTGTGATTGGCTGAGAAGCGAAAGTGTGTGAAACTTTAGTGGTGGAAGTTTGCTATTGGTCCAAAATAGAATGTATGTATGGAATTTGTTATATTTTGGGACAGAGGGAGTAGCAACAAATTATGCCGTCAAATATGCTCCTTCGGATGCTGCAACTCTGCACTTTGCGTTCTAGTTGTACCTTATTGTCCAATTTCGTTTTTATTTAAAAATGAACATGTGTTGTGTATTTTTAACCACACCAAATATGCCATAAGCTACCTCCCTTTACTTGTTCTCCTTTTCCTCTCCCTCAGAACATTCAGACACCTCAGAAGCTGCTTTGTTATTTATAGTTTGAAGACCGGCTTCAAACCACCGCCGTGTTTTTACCATCTGCCCTCTTCCATGGTCATTGCCCATTTTCCATTTATGCCTGGACCTCCTACATTTGCTCTCATTTGCCATGCAAATTTTCAGTTTCCTTTTAGTCTTCTTCCTCACAGACCTCTCATCGGGAGGTTCTATTGGGTGGATGGTGCAGTACCCTTTGAGGTAAGGAGTTACGGTTGATGCTCATTTGATTTTGATTTTCATTATAAAGAAATGAATCCACATAATCTACTTGGTGCCTTGATTCTATAGCGTTTATTGTTGGAACAACATGTATCAATTAGGAAACAAGAACTGAGAAGGGGTCATTTCTACATATACATAATAATTTCAGTGGTTTGAATTTCATTCCAGTTCCTTGCTATCTTGTTCTAGACATTTGTTGTATGGGAATTATATGCTCTTGTCATAAAGGATAAGAAACACGTTTCGCTGAATCTTTATTTGAGGCACATTTCTTTTTGGAAGAATTTCCGTAAAGGGCCCTCCCGCAATTCACTATAGAAGAATAGATTTTGTCCCGTTTTTAAGAAAACCAGACCCAAAAATTTGAGGCACATTTCGCATAATGCATTTCTGATATCCCTTGATAAGATATAAAACAAAGAAGGAAGATATCAAATGCCCTGTTAGGAACTTAAGATAACCCTGTCAATTCGGAGCCTCGGAGGACCTGCATTTTCTGTCCCTTTATTCTCCTGTTTTTAAATAGGAGTTGACCCACTTATAAAGTATACATTGGTACAGAGCTCCAGAGCAACAGAAGTAAGGCGTGTCAAAAGAAACAGTAGAGCAGAAGGCAAACAAAAAAGACCGTCAAATTATTGAATTTTACAGTCAGGAAATGGGCTTGTCAATCTCATACCCACCAGATGACTACCTTCCTATGGATGAGGACACAGACCGGCTGTTTGTTCGGTCTCTCAGCTTTGACAATCTCAGCAACCTTGAGACCCTTGAGTCACCACCGGCATTACTCGACTCTCTAAGCTCCCAAAGGCTTATCATAAAAGAGTCCTTTAATTTCAAGAAAACAGAGGGTGATCCATTTCATGTTGAGAGTAAGATATCCATGAGGAGTCCTAAACCTGGCAATGAGAGTTGCACCCATAAACGCATTGTTCTACCAAGATACGGGCCAATGGAAAACCTGCCACCAGCTTCTCCGGTGGTTGGGATGGTCAGCCCAAAGCACCAGGCAGCAGCAGTAAGAGTGCAGAAGATATACAAGAGCTTCAGGACAAGGAGGCAACTTGCTGATTGTGCTGTTCTTGTTGAACAACGCTGGTATGTAGATTCATGAGCTAGTCATGCATTGTCATATTTGATACAGTGCATTTGTATCTTTGTGGCGATGTTGCCTGAATTTTTATGATGCTGAATCAGGTGGAAACTGCTAGATTTTGCACTGCTCAAGCGCAGTTCAGTCTCGTTCTTTGAGGTGGAGAAGCCAGAATCTGCCCTCTCAAGGTGGTCTCGGGCTAGAACGAGAGCTGCAAAGGTATAGTCATGTGTTTACACATTCTGTTGGCTAACCAGGAGTCCAGGACTTTCTGATCTTAAAGATAGAGAAATGCGCATCGTCTAAGTACAGTGCTGCGATCTTCCTATATTTAACTATTGACATTGCTGGTGCTGTCATTGACATGTTTTATTCTGGTATTAGTCGAATATTCTGAATCATTCAAACTGATTTGTTGTGGTAGTGTAACTGTACCTTGATCTTAATATTCTGAAATGGTGCAATTCTGTTTGATCTAGATGCTACTGGCACACTGTAATAAAACTGAATACTGATAGGAGCACTGTTGATGCTTTCCTGTTCTTATGTTAGTTAGGTAAAGGTCTATCAAAGGATGAAAAGGCACAGAAGCTCGCTTTGCAGCACTGGCTCGAAGCTGTACGTGTCAAAACTCAAGAAAACATTATATTCAAACATAATTTCAGGATAACACCTCACAATTCCAAACTTAAGTTCATTGGTGATTTTTGGACAGATCGACCCTCGGCATCGCTATGGTCACAACCTCCATTACTACTACCAGCATTGGCTTCACTGTGAGAGCAAACAACCTTTCTTCTACTGGTAAAAAAATCATGTCAAATTGTGAAACTCTAGAGAGTATTTGTGAACCAAATGAACAGACAAGTTAGCGATAGCTGAAATTACCATTATGATAGGTTGGATGTGGGTGAAGGAAAGGAGGTCAATCTTGAGGACCACTGCCCTAGATGGAAGTTGTTGCAGCAATGCATCAGGTATCTTGGCCCTGTAAGTTGCTGTTCCTGCAAACCAATCAATCTGAAACCTTGAAGTGTAGAAGGTTGCATTCTGAACAGACATTGCTACTTTGTGCAGAAAGAGAGGGAGTCATATGAGGTAGTAATTGAGGGTAGGAAGCTGATGTACAAGCTTAGCCGCAAGATCGTCGACACATCTGAGGGCCCCAAGGATTCAAAATGGATCTTCGTGTTGAGCACAACGAGAGTTCTATACATTGCCGCGGTATGATCGAAAACACAAGGCTTAAGCAGTTAGTGAATATTGGCATTTGTCACCTGTCAACAGTACATTTGAACCATAATAGTTACTAAAATATTTACTAAATGTTACCTATGAGGCTATGACTGATGAAATAAACATATTATTACAGAAGAACAAGGGCACATTTCAGCACTCCAGCTTCCTTGCCGGTGGAGCCACGTCAGCTGCCGGGAGACTTGTTGTAGATAATGGAATCCTAAAGGTGTGTGGAACTACAGATTGCTACCCTCTGTAGTTTTCTTTATTGGTTTCTACTCCAGCCAGAAAACACATTTTTCAGTTATCCATCATTCTCAGGCTGTCTGGCCACATAGTGGGCACTACCGTCCCACGGAGGCAAACTTCCGTGAATTTATGAGATATCTGAAGAAGAGAAACATAGATCTTGCCAATATCAAGGTTAAGGAGTCATTTCAGAATTCCTTTCAGTTTAAGATTCCTAGCCTTGATATCTGATCTGAGTTCTGACGCAAGAACATTTTCTTGTGTTGTTGGTTTTGCTACAGTTGAGCCCGTCAGAAGGCGAGGAGGACGTGTGGCTCAGGCTCAGGAGTGGCCGTTCCCAGCTGGAGCTAACCGAGCCAGGGAAGCCCGAGAAGGAAGAAGACGCCGCCGCAGCGGAAGACAACGGCGCTGCCGCCACCACGGCCGCGCCAGCCACGCCGCCCTCCACCAGCGGCGAGCCGGCCGCCGCAGCAGCATGCGCGCCGGTGATGAAGAGGTCGTCGTCCGGCAACCGCCTGCAGCGCAGGCGGCCGCCGAGGCTGACGCTGAACAAGAGCCGGCTGGCCAAGGGCGTGGCGGAGCAGGACGCCGGCGCGTTCGGCGACCGCCTGGACTTCTGCAAGGTGAACCTGTTCCGCGGCGGCGGAGAGGACGACGGGGAGGAGGTGGTGGTGGTGCCGCAGGAGAAGATCCTCCACCGGCTCAACTCCAAGATGGCCATGAACTCGTACCAGCTCGGGAAGCAGCTGTCGCTCCGGTGGACCACCGGCGCCGGGCCACGGATCGGCTGCGTCCGCGACTACCCGCCGGAGCTCCAGTTCCGGGCGCTGGAGCAGGTTAGCCTGTCCCCTCGTGGCGGCGCCGGGCCGCCGAGGCTCGGGTCGACGCCCCGGCAGAACCTGTGTGCGCCGCTCCCGTCGCCGGCACCGCTCTACGCCGCCGCAGGGACTCCCACGTCGCGGCTGCAGCACGGTGCAGCATAAAAATCCTTACTTTGGAGGACGGAGGACGATGCATTCAGATGTCAGAGTTTCAGACACAATAAAATCAAGCCAATACCCAATCCATGCATCGGTTCAGCAAATGTAACAAATCACAACCATATCTGGTGTCTCAGTGGATCAAATGAAGTATAGTTTTAGTCAAAATGCAACAGTTTCATCAGGCCAAGACAGATGACTAGAGTTTTCGACAGACATTGTCTGAATTCGTGCAAGAACCAGCGCGGGAGAGCTCAGCGGAGCCTCCTGGCCTCTCTCTCGGACTCGAGCAGGGTGAGGATGTCGCCCTCGCGAACCGGGCCCTTGACGTTCCTCATGATGAGACGGTTCTGATCATCCAAGAACTTGACTCTCACCTGGGTCACCTGACCCCTGGAGCCAGTGCGCCCCATCACCTTCACCACAACAGCCAGCTTCACCTGGGTGTCCATGCTGAATGAACAAAGAGCAAATTAAGAATCAGATGCTAGTACGAACAGTTTTGCTGAAATTGTGCTTAGCAAACAAAACCCGCCGTGCTTTAATTACAGTCACCAAAGCATGCATACCTGACACATGGATAGAACTACCGCCCCCTTCGGTTTTTTTATATATAGTTTGACTATTTATCTTATTAAAAAATATAATTATTTTGTCATGATTCGATTTATTACTACAGGAAGTTTAAGCATGACTTATAATTTTGCATATTATGATGATCATCTTTTGGGTTTTTTCTTTTAGAAAAAGCAAACAATATATTTGCAAATGGACAATAGTTTACGAATAAAATTTTTATATACATATTCATAGCGATTTAAAAGTCAAAACGGAAAAATAAACTACAACGAGAAAACCTTAAAATCACACTTCAAAGTTTGGCTTACATGCATAAGCAAAAGCCAAAAGATAGGGGTGAATAGTTAGAATCACATGCAAGTCCTTCTAACTACACTTCAACTACTAAACAGTTCTGAACTTCTGAAGTAAAAAAAATAAAAAGATTGTCCATTCCCCAAGGCAATAATCATCTCGATGGAATAGAGAGAAGTAGAGAACCATAACATGATTTTTCAGCAGTATGCTAAATACATAAATGCAAGTTTAACTCCAGTGATCGATCTCTATTAGTGCAGGAGCAACAGTAATCAGGAAAGACGAAAGAAAAACAAGCTCATCAGCCCACTAAATAACGGATTCGATATTATTCCATAACGATGATCCTAAATCATCATCTAGCTATTGACACGGAACATGAAACAGATCATGCCCAATAAAAAGAATCCACCCTCTGGATCAAATTCCCAGTTCAACACGGAACCACGGGAGGAGCAAACGCATGTCGCCCACGGAGCAACGGCACTAGGGCACCCTAAACCACAAACCGCGACGTAGTTGCGATCCCGCCGCTAACCCGTCGTCAAGGAATCAAACGCGACGCGCATAAGAGCGAGGGGATCGGGGGAAGAGGTGAAGAGACGCACCTCGACTCCTCGTGAGGGCGGAGGCGGACGAGCACGAAGAGGCGGCGGCGGCGGCGTGAGGGGGGCGAAGCGTTGGAGGAGGAAAACGCTGGGCCTGCGGGCTCTTTATATCGGAGAAAGCTGCGGTCGCCGATTTTGACTGGGCCGTGTTAATGGGCATGAGTAAGCCGTAACCTTTTTTTTTTTTATTCGGATTGGGATATGCGTTTTTCAAGCTTGAAATTTATCCCCCCTTTCTTTTCTGAAATTAATCAGTACCGTAAACATTGTCTCAAAAAAATTAATACAGTAAAATAATAGAGCATGGAAGTTTGGAGTAAATTTCATAAAATCCTAGGCATCATGATCAAAGTTATGCAAAATTTAGAGTTTTTGACCCATGACACAGAACTCCGGGTATTATGATTCTGTAATTTCAGAGAACGCCACGAGTAGCCCATTTTAACTTGCGACAGTAGAAAAAAAAAAAGGGTTAACCTGGATGGCTAAAACTTTTTATATCAAAGAATTCATAAAGTTTAGATTTGATTTTAAAACTCATTAGTATAGCGAATCAGACAGTGATCGGTGGATACATCCTATAAGACACGTGTAAAACCCATGTGATTTATATAACTATAACTAGAATCATAAAATAACTAGGATTTTGTGGGGTAACAGGAATATATAAACTGATCAATTTGCTCACTTCTTCACGATGAAACAATTCCGGTTATCAGATAACAGGGCCCAGAAAACAGTGAGCATCACAATTCAGAAGCACAAGGAACAGCTAGAACGAAAAGTTGAAAGCGAAAATCAATCAAATGCCTCACCTTCACTGGCAGAAAGCCAGAAACATCAATCAGGAATTCAGGATCAGCAACCAACCTGATGTACGACTAGAAAAGCTAGCAAACACATCCATGATCCAGAATCCAGAACACAGCAGATAGAAGACACATAGCAGAATTGAACATTACAGTACACAGAAGACGGCAACAAATCACTATCTGTCACATGCCACACAACATGCATCGTACATTCAGTTTCATCAGGCATTGTCCATTTTAATCCTGTGTTCTTTGTGTTTTCGATCGGTAGCTGCAGAGACGCACGAGATGTGGGCAGTGACCTAGAAGGACGGAGCCGAGAAATCCGGCAGGAGCAGGAGGAAGTAGCCGACCAGCAAAGCCGTCAGTGCAGCGCCGGTGGTCGCCGCCGAGGAGAGGCTGCCGCCGTTGGTCGCCTGCTGCGCACGCGAGTTGGTCGCCGCCGTCGAGTTGTCATTAGCTACTAGGAGAAAGTGAGAGACCGGAGATTATTGTCACTTTGGCAGGTAAGAGACGAGTGACTAATTGTAACGTACAATGCACAATACATTTGTACTCCCTCGTTTCACGTTCCACGACTTTCTGGTATGAATATTAATAAATCTAGACATATATATACAAAATATATACATTGCTCTATAAATAAATCTAAAAAAGACAAAAACAATCTTATAATATGAAACAGAGTGAGTAACAAATAAGAGTGTTAAAATCTTGAGAAATGATAGCTCTCTTTCAAGAAATGGAAATATTGTCCTTGAGTAATATGAAACTATCAGTTAATTTGCAGTATCTTTTCTTACACAAGTGAATTGCTAGGACTTTGACAAGCTGGAAGCGATTATTTAACTGTTTGTGGTATAGACATGTTCATGAGGAATTTGGGCAGCACATTTTTTCCATGTTAATTCCAGTTTAGGTTCATGCTGAACTAGCGCTCAATCTTTTCGCTTTTGCTTATGATTATAAACGAAAATTTAAATTTTTACCTAAAATTTGGAGTTGGTTTTGGCTTTTTTTATTGTAGTTTATTTTCTAGCCTTGGCTTTTAAATCGCTAAAAACACGTATATAAAAGTTTGGAAAATACAATACATACGATGTTTATTTACAATCGTAGTACGATCAAACGCCGTGCCGCTCACATTAGAGAAGAATCTTTCTTTTCTGTTGGTCTGTACCTTGCATCCGTTAAAATACACTTATAGGAGTGTTTGATCGTACACATATTGTAAACAGACAATCGTACGCATAGTGAAGCTCTAAAAGTTTTATTCACAAATTGTCTTTCATTTGTGAACATGTCGTTTGGCTATAAAAAGGGCACAAAATTTTCAGTCCTTTGGAGTCATTGAATAAAACGAACGGGCTACAAAGTTAGAAAAATGGTAGCATTTGTCCTCTCGATGCGAGATGATGGGAGAGACATCAGTGTGCTGCGTTTGGTGGGTGACATACTCACATTGCCTCACGCTCTCACACTTTTCGGCGAGATCAAGTTCCTCACGTTCACATGACAACAATACTAGTGCTCGCTAGAGTAGTTCCCACATGACAACAACATATGAGTACTACTCCATTTGTTTCAGAACGTAAGTTGTTTTGATTTATCCAAACCTCTTTAAGTTTAGCCAAATTTATTGAAAAACATAACAGGATTTCTAACCCACCAACTAAATATATTATTAAGAATATGTTCAACATTGATTTAATGCAATAAATTTGATGTTTGTAGATTCTGCTACGTTTTTCTATGAACCAATTTTAAGAATCAAAGCACAATACATTTTGAAACGGAGGAAATGGTATTGCAGTGGAATTAATGGAGGAGACAATGGCAGGTAAATGAACAGGTCTCACCTGGACCTGCAGGGGAACCCTTGTCGCCGCCGGGGCTGAAGATGGCGGCGTCTTTCGAGTTGGGAGGAATGTGCAGGAGCTCTGCAAACACAAACACAACAAATAACTCTCTCGCGTTACTTACACACAGAAACGGAGAAAAACACACAAAAACATATGGTTTATCTAAGTACTCTCTGTTTCATTTTATAACATTTTATAAGACTTTTTAGGTTTATCTAATCCATCTATATATCAGTTATCAATGTATATATATCTAGATTCATTCATTGGCGCATATATATAATAT
Organism: Oryza brachyantha; assembly: GCF_000231095.2. NCBI lineage: Eukaryota > Viridiplantae > Streptophyta > Magnoliopsida > Poales > Poaceae > Oryza > Oryza brachyantha. The sequence continues at coordinate 2,996,464 of NC_023165.2, read as the reverse complement.
AGAACGAACTGAATAGTAGCTAACCCAAATTAAGCTCAGCTAAAGTTTGATAAAAAAAAACACCAGGTATTATGATTAAAAATTTAAATTTTGGTTTATAAGTATAAGCAGAAACCAAAAAAAAAAAGATTGTCGTAAACGAGTAGCAGCAAAAAAAAAAAAAAGAAAAAGAAAAGGCCGGCAGCGAAAGGTGGCGTGGTCACGGACCGCAAGAAAACAAACAAAGCGAGCTGCGAGGCTGCGACTGCGAGCGGTCGTCCGTCTCGGCGACGGCGAGGGTGAGGAGGAGGAGGGGGAAGGAGGGGGGGAGAGTGTGGCGTGGCGTACGGGGGCAGTGGGAGACATTGGCGTGGGTGGCGCCGCAGGCGGAGGGGAGGGCGAGGGCGAGGGTGGCGTTGATCTTGATGCCCAGGTTGGGGTCGTCCTTGTCCTTGACCAGCACGCACAGGCACTTGGGGCTCTTCCCCAGCACCTGCCGGAGCCCGCCGCAGCAGTCCGGCGCCGGCGCCTTCGCCTCCCCCTGCACGTACTGCAGGCACGGCGCCAGCCCCACCAGCTGGTCCGCGCACTCCGTCCTGTCCGCGCTCATGTCCCCCCTCACCACCCCCACCCCCACCACCATCGCCACCGCCACCGCCACCGCCACCGCCATCTTCATCGCCGCCATGGCCAGCCCCAGCTCCAACAGCTTGCCTTGCCACCGGTGGTGGTGGTGGTGGTGGTGTCAGTGCGAGTGCGTGTGCGCGCGAGAGTGAGGCTGAGCGGTGGGCGTGGTTGGTGAAGGAGAGTTTATTATAGCGGGCGGAAGAGGAGGAGGAGGAGAGGGTGCTGTGTGTCGTGCTCGGACGGGCTACGCGGCAGCGGCGCACTGCTCGGCGCTCGACACCGGTGCACCAGCACCACACCGTGTCTGCTGCAGTGCGGCTGCCGTATTCTGCTCAACATTACGGTTACAGGGGGGCACCACAAACGACCAAAACGAGACGCGCGTAGCGGCGAATTAATGAATGATGATGATGCTCCATATGCTAAACAAGTTGAAAAGGTATATATTAAAATCAGATATTTGGTAATTTTTGCTCGAAACTGTCAGGTTTTCATCGACTAGTAATATAGTTATGCAGGGCAACAATCTCATATAATTGACGATAAACTCTATGAGTTCATCAAAAAAACAAATATTTTTTAAAAAAACTTGATTTTTTTTTCTTTTTTTTGAAGCCCGTCGTTTTTGCATGACATAAAATGCAGAGGAAGCTGTGGTTTATGCGTGATACGAAAGAAACATTTTTAAATAAACCATTTGATTTTTTTCCTTAATTAGAGATAGTGAACGTTTATCAAGCTAAGCTAAGAACATCCCTAACAGCTTATCTATCTCATCATCTATCTTGAAAATAGAGAATAATGACTATAATTGAGCTCCAATAGAACGGTTATCCTATTATCTATTTTTAGATGTCATCCATATTAGAAGAGAACCTTCATATTTAGATTATTTAGATGATCTCTCTGTCCTCCAATCCAAAGAAATATAAAGGTTGTTATGGATGATCTAGTAGAGTATAAAAAGATATAAAAGATGAAACTAGTTTAGATGATCATCCAAATAAAGATATAGATGACCAAATTTAGATGAGCTGTTGGGATGCTCTAAGCCTGCTAAGAGATTTCAATCCAATCCATATCTTTACTAATTAATCTACCAAACCAACTTGTATCAATTATTCTTCATTAGGATCCAATCCAAACCAATCAAACCTTATTTTTAGCCTAACCCGCGTCAAACCATTTGGTTAAATGGTTCCGATCCACTCTAACAGAATGGATGTACCAATTCGGTATGTATAAACTCGGATCTAAAATTTTAAAACTCGTGTTCATACTATAAACTCGGATCTAAAATTTGATAGGAATATTTATTATGTAAGAGCAACTTTGTATAAATTTTGATTAATTTCTACATGTAGGTTCCAGGTATGTCTATTCTCTTATTCATTAGCTACACAATTAAAGGATCAATTTGCCTTCCACGGATAAAACCTAAAATCAACTAACTAAATATAATACATTTACTTCCAACGAAAGACAATTTAAATTAAAACACAACTCATATAATTCATTTCTATTCGACCCATTAGCATGACTATTATCAGCTACTAATAGATATTGAGAACCTTGTCGTAGTATGATGCAATTCAAGGGGCGAATAGATGCGGTCGCTGTGATGAGCTGCCTGGTTGGGGTGGATGGGGGAAAGCACTGCACAGCAGCAGCAGCTAATAACTCCGGCATTCATGCGAGGGTACAGAGAGAACTGTGGCGCTGCAACTGCTGCTGCCCTGATGAACAGCCGGATCGCCTTGCCTCCATGTGGATTACCTGCCAATGCCTTCAAGTCATACAACCAAGAAAGCACTTGCCTAGTTCTCGCAAACAAAAACCGTCCGGAGTACCGCCTCTGTTCTAGATTGTAGCCGATTAGTATTGAGAATAATACGTAAATCTAGACAGACCTTGCCTTCAGATTCGTATTACCAGATATAATGTTTATTTAATAAATGGTCACTGCATCCCAAAAAGTTTATTTTTATAATGCATCATACATGTCGATACAAAACATCGGAGGGTAAAATATCTTTCGGTTTTTTAAAAAACTTAATGCAATTGTTCCATGCTTTTTTCAAATTTTAACTCATCTTTTTACTTTATTAAACTCTAATGCAATACTTCATCCAGTTTGATAATTCTTATCGTTTTGGATGACTACGTGATTTTTTATATCTATATTAACTTTGATTTTCTATTTATATATATAAAGTAAATAAATGTTACTTTGATTGAAGTACTATTTATGGCTCGTCTATTTGTCTAGTGTTCTCAATAAAATATTTGAAAAGTTATTAATAGTTAAGTTTTAAAAGTTTGAGTACTCTTTTATCAAAAACAATGATAATTATAAAATTAAACAGAATAGTTGTTTTTAAATAAAATCTACGTGGAACAGAAAGCAGTACATGTTAGAACTGAGAGATTACATACAGCACAGCGGCATCTAGAGTACCAGGACATTGCATCAACCAAAACGGTTTTCTGGTGCCTTCCTTTCCTCCTCTTGAGTGTTCACCATGGATGCAAAGGACAATTTCCCGAGTCAAGAACGGATGTGCAGCGTAGAACCAGGATGGTGGCAGACGGTAGGGTAGCAAAGCAAAGTGGCAACTTCTGTACAGTGCACCAGAACAGCTCAAGATGAAAGATCCAAACCTATAGCTTGGCTAGTAGACTACTAGCAGTAGTAAGCTGCACTATATAGTGCAGTCTTTAACTTCTGTGTACTAGAGATGGCAGGAGCAATGAATCTCGGCACAATATTAAACGGGCTACAGTAGGGTTTGGCATGAAGCTGCTGGCAACCAAAGTTAATGCAAGTGTATCAATTATAGGGTGGTGGTCTTAAAAAAAATAAAAACATTCCAGCGCTTCCCCTTTAACAACAAAGAGATAGGAACAGTTAAGCACACTTGATTTCACTGATGTCAGGGCACAAATGCACAGAAAGTTTCGTACAGTACATCCTTTGTTTTCCGGAGTTCAGATCGGCCACAACTGTTTTGGACGTGTTCTTACCTTGAAAAAGTAAGAATAAATTGGCATACTGTTGATAAACATCAGAAGGGGGTTGATTGTTTTGCAAACAAAATAAATTTTGAATAAAATTTTTATCCACGTGTAATTACTAATCTAAAAGCCAAGGCTAAAAAATAAAAAACCAAAATCAACTTCAAATTTAAGGTTGAAAATTTAAATTTTGGATTATAACCATGAGCATAAGCGAAAAGATGAGGTTGCAGGATCAAAGGGACAATCTGAATTACATTCAGGAAAACATCAAAAAATACACGAAACCTGAAGCGACCCTCAAAATTCTTGAAACAGAATAAACCCGGTATTTCATTTCTTTCATGATAGCTGTACTTCAGTTTGCATCTATGGCTCTTAGACAACAATTCAACGTTTCCGAAAACTAGCACTGACCCCATGTGACAGATTTACATGTCAGCAGAAAATTGGGACGCACACAATGGAAGGGGTCATTTCCAGCTTGTAAGAACTAGATTGTAGGAAAACTGACAAAAAAAAAACTAACAATGATACCAAAGCTATTAAATATTTCTCTTTGCATGGAGACTTCTATAGAAAGTCACAATCCAGCTAGAGCTACTAAAAAAATCAGGGCAGAAATGTAAAAGAGTAATGAACATAACAATCTTCCCTTCCTTAAGATTGTTAATTTTACTTCCCCTGAGTATGTTCTCTTTGTGTATGTTGATAATTGCTCGGCTAGAGCTCCTCCTAGTGAACATGGATGTACCTGCAGACAGAATGCTATGTCAGGATTCAGGACCTGTAGTAAACAGCAGAATTCTGTATTAAATGGTCATCATGAGTGCCCCAGCTGTCAGACTGGATTTTCAACTACTAACTCAAGCCCCAGGAGGGGCAAAAATCATACACAGTTAAACATATGTGTGCTTGAAACTAATAATGAATGCATTTGGCTTATCAAAGTTGTGGTACAAACATTTATTGGTTTTGGTGAACGGCATACCATTCAAGGAATATTGATGGGTGCTCTGTTATCTAAAAATACAGGTAATTTCAACTAAACCAATGGTATAACGAAACAGTAATTTTTAGTACTTTGCCATACCTAAAGTATCATCGTCTAACTCTAGGCTTGCACCGAAATTCTGCTAAGAGTGCTATATGATCCGATGACCATTCAGGTGAAGGAAGAGCTGTGTCTTTTCGTAAGCTATCTTCATCCAGAAGTTCCAGCAACGATTCCACTGTCAACGAGTCCGCTGAAATTGCAAGTAGATTGCAAAAGTAAATCAAGCAATACTTGCATATTCCAGAAACTGGTACATGTAGCATTTCGACAAAGTTTGACCACAAACCTGTGTAAAATATGTAATCAATGGTCCCAGTGAAATCCCTCGTGCAATTTGTGAAAAGCGGTTCATTTGTTGCAGGGTCCATTCTCCTCCTTTGGTGTTCCAGATCATAACCACCACCAACCATCCTTGCAAACGAAGAGTATGCGCTGACCTGTAAACAAGCAAATCCTTTGTTCAGAGCCATAACTAAGAAATATGAAGTAGATTAGTGACAACCATGATAGGGTAATTGTACCAGAGGAAGCTGGTGTGACAACTTGCTTGCTGGTCGCAAAATTCCAAGAGGATCTATTGCTAGATCTGGATGCAACATATCAACTTTACCCATTGCAAGAAGCCCATGTGGAGTACTGCAATGTTACAGTGCACATTTGCTATTTAGAATCTTCACATAGAAAGCCATAAGTAGAATAAATCCAAGGCCTTCAAGAAATGAACAAACCTTCCTGGGGTCGCATTGAAATCTCCGCAGACCAGCATTGGAATGTCCGCACTGACAGCTATTTTTTCTAATCCTTTTAGGAGGGTGTTAACCTGAAAGAATTTTCGAAGAAGATTACAATCGTCGATTCAAGAAAAAATATTATTACTATAAAATTCTAGAAACAGAGTAATGATTTGACCTGCCATAGCTTGACGTCTTTGAGGTCTTGGTGAACATTAATATGTGTATTTGCCTGAAAAACAAACAGTTCAAGAAAGAAATGAGATCCCCATGGCACCAAACATGCTATTACAAGACAACTAAAGCATGATGCAGATATACTTCATGGTCTAATAATGCAGGTCAGCAGCTCATGGTAAAAGGTGCATAGAAACACCCAAATATCGAATATTCAAAATGACCCAAAAAAAACAAGAGGATCCAACAATAAGTTGATGAATACCATGCAAGCAATGGACATGTAAAACATGCATCTTGTTCTCTCTCATCATAGGCAGCAGCTATGGGTAAAAACCTTTTGAAACCGATTACTATTGTATGGCATTTGATCATATTGTATTTTCCAGAGTCCTGACTCAAGACAGAATCATCTAATGCTACAAATTTATTAACAAAACCTTAAAAGAAAATCCATGAAGAAACATCCTTCGCCTAGATATGTGGTTTCTTGAGTGAGATAATCACCATGATAAATGTTATTTGGTTGATTCAGAAGCAGTAAAACAATTATGTTTGTAAAGAATAAAGACAGACTCAGAAAAAAAATTACCACACAAAGGAGCTGTCTTTTGCTAGGGTTTTCAGTCCCATGGCTACCAAACTTAGCTTCTAGAACTGCAATCAACGCAATGTTATCCTGCAAAGCAGAAAAGAATTGACACGCGGTACTAATTAATATAACAACTAACAGCATAGGATGCAGGACATATTTCTTGTTTTTCAAGTTGGGCATACCTTAATCAATCGAGTTAGAGCCACTTTTCTTTGAGTAACTGGAATAATTGCATCAGTTAAAGACTGTGCAGCCTTATTAAACTCAACCTGCATTGAAGTTCATAAAGTATTATAGAATTGGTAAGAAGAGAATTAAAGACTATAAAAAGAACCCTGCTGCTGAGATACCTCGTATTTTTTGACATGTGAAAATTTGTCCCTTCGAAAAAAAGTAGCACATCCATCAATTGATTGAAGATTCCCAGTATACACCTATTTGATAATTGTTGCACAAACAACACATCAAGCAATAATTATGAAGTCAAACAAAACAGTATGCCAAGTTGTTTATCCAAACACAAAATAAAAAGCATACCTCAGTTGTCCTTTTCTTGAACAGTGCCTGATATCCATGTTTGTCAAGCTCTGGTGCAAAGAATTCTTCAAAGTGATTATTTTGTACCTGAAAACAGTAATGTTTAGTTCATTATTATAGGCATATCGTAGATTTGATATATCTCATAACTACATGCTAACTTTAAGACAAGGGTCAATTGTGTTCTTGCCCTTCTTTTGAACTGCAATTGTGATTTTACCCTACTTTTTAGACTTCGTGATTTTGCCCCCACTTTTTGACCGAACCTCGGGGCTTGCCCCTGTTCTGTTAGATCATCTTAACGGTGTTCAGTTTGCGATTAAAAGACAAGTGTGCCCTTGCAGCCACAAATCAGGTACGACACATTTCATCAACAATACAGCTGCTTCACACTGAACACCTGATCCCAGTGGTGGCACAAGCAGCTGAAACAAGGCAAAGGAGGACAAGGCACAAGACCTGCACCCACCGGAGCTTCCTCCTCCAGAAGCTGCCACCTTGTCCACAAGCCGCGGCCCTGCTGCTAGCCTAGGGTTAGAGTTGCTTTGGGGATCGACTTGAATGGCCAACAGACAGAGACGTGGTGTTATATTTGGTTTGGGGGTACAATGGTCCGTTTTCATTTTCTTAGTAATCACCCTCTTTTTTTAACTCATTTAATTTGGGCCCACTAAACAACCATCCAAAATAGGGGCAGACGGAAGCTTCTGTTAAAAAAACTGAGGACAGAATCAGGAACCCTAAAAAAGAAGGGCAAAATCACAATTGTCCCTCAATAAAACACCATTTACATGACAAAGTTAGAATTAACCGCACTCATTTGATGAGTTTAGAGTTCAAAGGAGGATGCAGCACAGTCAAGTCAAGCAGGAAAAAAAAAAGTGAAAATAAGTAGTTCAAGAAAGCACAATCATTTGGGGGGACATTCTACCATCCAAGGACAATTCAAGAGATCGACAAATAATAATGATCCAGCTGTGGAAGTGTGGAACTAAACAAGCAGAAAACAACACAATAAAGACAAGGGGATAGTACCATGAGCAAAGAAGCGAGGTTTAGGATAAATAAATTCAGGGTGATCGACTGCAAAATGACTAAAATGACAACCAAGTTTGTTTAAGGGCGTCAAACATATTTTTTGACTTTACAAACATAAGTCAGAACACATAAGAGGTAGTCAAGTAGATATGGCAACATTTACATCCTTGAATTTTTTTTATAATAAAAGGATGACAGTTGAAATGACATACCTCCTGAAGGCAGATGATATCGGCATGGTAGCCAATAATTTCACGCAGCAAATTTTGTCTTCTGTAAGGCCATGAAAGTGCCCAGGTTGGGCAATAGCTGTATGTATCACTTGTTGCATATGTATCGGCAAGAATATTGTAAGACAACACTGTGAATGTCCCGAAAGAAGAATTTCGGTTGTCTAAATCAAATTGCCCCATTACATCAGCTGAATTCACTGGTATAAGACGACGTGGAGTGGGTGTTGGAGCAGGAATTACACGGGACGTCATGATTGAAGTTGGAGCTCCCACAGTCGATCTTGTTTCTGAATCCACTGCAATACACTCAAATCTTAGGACATGCCCAATATCATCAGCAGTTGGCGTAAACGTCCGTGAACGTCCCACTTCAAACCAAGTTTCACCAGAATTCTTGTCAGTTCCTGTGGGATACACAGGTGTAGGTCCATTATTAATACTTGAGCTCTGTCCAATACTTGATGTGGAACCAGATAAACTGGCATTTATAACCCCTGCATTGCCACTGCCAAATCGGCCAAACAACTCCTCCTCTTCGTTACCATTTTCATTTAGAGCACTCAAAGCACGTTCATGCAACACCCTGTGGTGCTGCCAGGCATCAGAGAAGCACTTAGCAGAACAATGGTAGCTCTTAGCAACTGGTATTTTTGACTTCAAACACCCAAGGCACTGTATTGTTGCCTGTTCTGTTGGATGCACGTTGCAGACAGCAACTCTTCGATCACTTTGTATGCGGTACCTTTACGGAAGTAGAATTAATGGTCAGACATGTTATTATGTAAAAAGTTCAAAGGTAAGTAAACTGGAGGAATAGTCATGTACTCATATAGACAACACGAAGAAATAAACTATTCAATGTTGCAGGCTTGTGACTTACAAATGCAGAATCCACAATTCAAAAAAGGTTAGTTGAATGATTCATAAAGCTCCCCTAATAAAAGCATTTAATCCTTTCCTAAGTGTCACCATTCACCAATATAGTAAGTCAAACAGCTAAAACAAAGCTCCCTTAATAGCAACAAGGTAATTATAATAGACTATTCAAGATATACTATAAAACAACAGGATTTTCATTATAGGCACTGACAAACAAAAATCTCATCATGCTCCCTCCGCTATCTGATAACCGAAAACGTTGACTGGGCTGTACGAACTTTGACTAATTCTTTTTCAACAGAAATTTGACTGAGCTCTTACGTAGTGCCCGTTTATTGCTAAAAACAATAAATGACGCGAGTAAAACCTTGACCATGGATACATGAGCAATATAATATTTGAAACGCATAGCGTTTGTATTAATCCTGAATGGTGGAATGTCAATATGGAACCCAAAAAAGTAGATGCTCCCTAAAATTTTCACCTATTGTTCATCTACAAGCCATCTAGTTATACTTCATAGCAGCTAGCGTGATGGTGTTACAGGGAATCAGGTGTATATCACTGAAGACTGTAACGCTACACATTCTCCACAAATCCAAGCACATTAAATCCCTGATGACACCATGCATAGCTTCACTCATCTGCCATGGAAATGCCAATACTTCTTATCAGGTGTACCTACTATGCATACATCCAACTGGAAGGCTATTGACATGTTCGTCTATCATCTAGCTATACTACAACATGTCTTGCAATTCCGCATTTTTCAAACATTCTGCACTGAAAAAATGTAATTGCCTTTACAAAAAAAAAGTATATATTATTGAAGTAAGCATGCTTACAAGTTATAAGACTACAAAATTTGAATTGTTTGAAGGCTCAGTTGTAAGCTACTCACCATTTATACCGCATAAAGTACCCATCCAGAGGGACGGCCTCAGGCACATCTTCGGTGGAGATGCCACCATCGGGGCGGCGGAGGAGCACGTACGGCGTGATCTCGCAGCCCACGATAGGGATCTCCGACGGGAGGTGCACCCGCAGGACGGTCAGCATCCTTCCCTCCTGCTTCCCTCCCTCCTCGCGCCGCAAAACCCTAGCTTCAACCGCACGACCCTCTCGTCCGGCTCCAACTTCTCTCTCGAGCTCCGAAATCTAGATCTCCCACCCCGAGGCGGATCCGCCATCACCTGCCCACCGCCGCCAGCGTTGCGATTTCCCGAAGCCGAACCGAGAGAAAGCCTGAACCCGCCGCCGCCGCCCGAAATCGCGTCAAATCTCAGCTAGGGGGGCTCGCGGCTTAGGGAGATCCGGTGGCGTGAGCTTACCGGGCGGGAGGATCCGTACGGGTCTAGAAGCTTCTGGAAGGTTCCGGGAACGCGAGCGGGAGGCTAGGGTTTTGGGCTCGAAGCCGCTCTCCTCCTCTCTATCTCTCTCTCTTCCCTTTCTCTCGCTTGCCTGCCTGTTGTTTTTCTTTTTGTTTTTTTCACTTTGTTTTCTTTATGGGATTTTCTTATTTGGGTTTGGGTTGCACAGCGCAAACACATAAGGGTGGCGGTGCTTATATAGAGCCGTCTCTCTCCGATGTATAAATGTATTCATTTTTAACTGAATTTTTGCATAGCATCTACGGAGTATAAATTCTGTCTCACATATCTACTCTCATACTTATTATATCTTTGTATTATTGAAATATATGGAAGGATAATATTAAAATATATGGAAGGACATAAAACATAAAATTATAAAATCGTGATGGTCGTGGAAAACTCATTCGATTGCTACGGCTCAGGTGTTTTCTTTAGTTTCGCTCAGACTATGAGCGAAGTTGTAAATAATAACATGTCAAGATTAATTGTATGCATAAGATTGTATGGCATTTTCATCATAGATGTACAATTTTTTTTAATCCTCTACTACTTGTATATTTGTCGAGCCTCAAGTTAACCCATGAAAGAATCGACATTCTTATATATTAAGACAAAAAATATACATTAATAAAATAAATATTGTATAATCACATGTTTTCTCAAATTTTGATCAATGGTACTATTGACTTTTGAATATGCATTTTGACTATTTGTCTTGTTTCATAAATTTTATGTAAATATGTAAGTCATGTTTCAAGTTCATTTAATGATAAACCAAATCATAACAGAATAAATATTTTTTTTATTTAACATGACGAAATAAACGATACGCACGTAACATGTTGAAGGGGGAATTGGTTTCGCGCCAATGAAAGTTCTAAAGTTTTGGTTTATAGCATAAAAAAGTCTTAGTGCACTTTAATACAATCCAAAGTTTCCTTCTTTACCTTTTTATACTTAAATCTACTGGTGGATAAAAATAAACCAGCCACTAAACAACGAATCGAACTACACCGAACAAAACCAAAGTAGAGGTTTGTTCGGTTATCGATTGGATGTTCGACTTTTGTTTTGATTTAGTTCAGTTTTTGGCTCATAGATCGGTTTATATTCGTTGCGAACCAAAGAAACCAAATAAACTGAAGTCCTTACGTAGGAGTTGTTGGTTAGTCACCTCATCCCGAACAATTAGTGTATCCATGCGCAAAATTTTCTTTCCCCAAGTAGTCTGGGGCACATCAACCATCGTGGGTTGTTCGCCATGCATGTGTGATCGGTGTGGGGGCTACCAACGCTTTCTCCTTACGTCAGGTATGTATGAAGTTTCTCTTCGGTATATCGATTTTCTCTGGATTTTTTTATTCTGGTTTTGCTTTTTTTAGCTAAGCCGGTTTCTATTTTACACAAACTGATCTCAACGTAAACCAAAGAAGTCGAACCAATCAAACCGAAACAACCGAGCGCCCACCACTACCTAAATAGTCCACTTCTTGTAGTCTTTTTTTCTTTTCACTTACTAGAGAAATGCTCGTGTGTTGCACCGGGTCAAGTTAATTTTAATTATCTATATTAAAATAAATTTTAAAAATAAATTATGTGATAGGTCAGGAATAGTAAATTATGGCCAACATACATAAACATGGTACATAAATAAAATACTTCCATTCATAAACCTTTTACATAAATATATATAAACTTTACACATAGATAAAATAATTCTTCTCATAAAATTTATACATAAATAAAGTATTTATATCTGGAACATTTTTGCTCATTAACTTTGTACGACACTGAAAATAATCTAATCTAAAATCACAATAATAATGATTTCATTTGAAATTTTGTTTAGGTGACAAATTTTTGGTGTTAATTTGCTATCTATTGTGTGATACATTTATAGTAAGAAAAAATTATAACAAATAAACAGGGTGAAATTTGACAGATGCCTCTCCCGGGAGTCAAACACAGAACGTCCTGTTCACATAGGAGAGACTTATCCATTGCGTCAATAATGCGCATATGTGTTGGGCTTGAGCATAGATTACATAAACGTTAGGCGATTGGATTACGGACGACGAAAATATTATTATTATTTACAATAGTATAGATTTGGCTAGAAGGCAAAATTATGACTTTACTACCCTTCCAATTCTACACACATGTAGTCTGTATGCATAATTTTTTCTTATCATAGGAAACCAGCCTATGCGCAACAGCTGTTGACGAAGGGAGTATGGTTGTTGGGTGGTTTGTGCTAATAGCACAGCTGATGCAGACGAGGAACAACGGGCAGATCACGCAGGAAGGGCAAGGCACATGCGGGAAAAGCACACTGTCTCAAGGCCGCCATGGCTCTTGCCATGGAGACCTTGATCTCAATCTTTATGCCACCATGTATTTGGTGTATGTGAAAGAATTGGCGGTAGATGTCATGGATAGGGCAATGCACAGATGCCAAAGAGTGACAACCATCAGCTATGAGACTACGACACAATGACTGATGACTATAGCCAGAATAGTGCAAGGCTCCGACAAGACCGACAACGCTTCATGATGACAGGGTTTCTTCCTATATAAATGAATGGTGCATGAGACCAGGGACAAAGGGCATTCATGCCCTGCTTAACGCAAGAACATAAAAATTAAACAAAAATGTAAAGCGTGAGGGATGTGCTTGACCGAATCCGAGCGTTCCTCAAGTCCCATAACTGCACAGGAAGTTGCACAGAATGATACAAAAACAATGTTTCGATCAATTATACAAATCGATAAGGTTTTAGTACAACTCCGGGCTAAGCTAAAACACACACAACGGGCCTACGGCCTTACACTTAGAAACAAAAAGACGCAACTCTCCACCACAGGAACAGCCTGAGCGTAGAGTCGCCCTAAAAGTCAAAGCTTTCGTCTTCGCCCCACTCCTAGGGGGTCTCAACCTCTTCGACTTTACCTGTAGCATCTTCCTGACCAATTAAAGCCAAAAGTATGCAAGGCTCAGTATACAAGTGCTCCGCAAGCCAAACAGGAAAAGTATAAACAGTAATGTGAGAGTAACAAGAATGGAAAATGGTTCAACTCTCTAACCTTAGTAGTTTACAAATAAACCTCAATACTAACCGCATATTTAATATAAACATGTTATGTCATTCAATTAACCATATTAAACATTACTCTAAATCACCTTTGCCACCACTCTGAATTCACCCATAGACATATCTCCGTTAACCAAGAGCACGACATATTCGAGTACCGAACGACTCTACAAGTAGACCCAGCTTTACCCACACGATATCCACAGCTAGTTAGGCTGAGGATAACATAACACGATACTGCCCCAAGCTTATGTAAGATCTGTCTAGACATATGTGTGCTTGAAACTAATAATTCCTGCATTTGGCTCATCAAAGTTGTGGTACAACATTTATTGGTTTTGGTGAACGGCATACCATTCAAGGAATATTGATGGATGCTCTGTTATCTAAAAATACAGGTAATTTCAACTAAACCAATGGTATAACGAAGCAGTAATTTTTAGTACTTTGTCATACCTAAAGTATCATCGTCTAACTCTAGGCTTGCACCGAAATTCTGCTAAGAGTGCTATATGATCCGATGACCATTCAGGTGAAGGAAGAGCTGTGTCTTTTCGTAAGCTATCTTCATCCAGAAGTTCCAGCAACGATTCCACTGTCAACGAGTCCGCTGAAATTGCAAGTAGATTGCAAAAGTAAATCTAGCAATACTTGCATATTCCAGAAACTGGTACATGTAGCATTTTGACAAAGTTTGACCTCAAACCTGTGTAAAATATGTAATCAATGGTCCCAGTGAAATCCCTCGTGCAATTTGTGAAAAGCGGTTCATTTGTTGCAGGGTCCATTCTCCTCCTTTGGTGTTCCAAATCATAACCACCACCAACCATCCTTGCAAACGAAGAGTATGCGCTGACCTGTAAACAAGTAAATCCTTTGTTCAGAGCCATAACTAAGAAATATGAAGTAGATTAGTGACAACCATGAATTGTACCAGAGGAAGCTGGTGTGTCAACTTGCTTGCTGGTCGCAAAATTCCAAGAGGATCTATTGCTAGATCTGGATGCAACATATCAACTTTACCCATAGCAAGAAGCCCATGTGGAGTACTGCAATGTTACAGTGCACATTTGCCATTTAGAATCTTCACATAGAAAGCCATAAGTAGAATAAATCCAAGTCCTTCAAGAAATGAACAAACCTTCCTGGGGTCGCATTGAAATCTCCGCAGACCAGCATTGGAATGTCCGCACTGACAGCTATTTTTTCTAATCCTTTTAGGAGGGTGTTAACCTGAAAGGATTTTCATAGAAGATTACAATCATCGAATCAAGAAAAAATATTATTATTATAAAATTCCAGAATCTGAGTAATGATTTGACCTGCCATAGCTTGACGTCTTTGAGGTCATGGTGAACATTAATATGTGTATTTGCCTGAAAAACAAACAGTTCAAGAAAGAAATGAGATCCATGTGGCACCAAACATGCTATTACATGATAACTAAAGCACGATGCAGATATACTTGATATAGTCTAATAATGCAGGTCAACAGCTCATGGTATATCATAAAAGGTGCATTAAAACCCTCCAACTAACGAATAATCAAAATGACCAAATAAACAAGAGGATCCAACAATAAGTTGATGAATACCATGCACGCAATAGACATGCAAAACATGCATCTTGTTCTCTCTCATCATAGGCAACAGCTATGGGTAAAAAACTTCAGAAACTGATTACTATTGTATGGCATTTGATTATATTGTATTTTCCAGAGTCCTGACTCATGACAGAATCATCTAATGCTACAAGTTCATTAACAAAACCTTAAAGAAAATCCATGAAGAAACATCCTTTGCCAAGATATGTGGTTTGTTGAGTGAGATAATCACCATGATAGATGTTATTTGGATGATTCAGAAGCAGTAAAACAATTATGTTTGCAAAAAAATAAATATACTCAGAAAAAAAAATTACCACGCAAAGGAGCTGCCTTTTGCTAGGGTTTTCAGTCCCATGGCTACCAAATTTAGCTTCTAAAACTGCAATCAACGCAATGTTATCCTGCAAAGCAGAAAAGAATTGACACGCGGTACTAATTAATATAACAACTAACAGCATAGGATGCAGGACATATTTCTTGTTTTTCAAGTTGGGCATACCTTAATCAATCGAGTTAGAGCCACTTTTCTTTGAGTAACTGGAATAATTGCATCAGTTAAAGACTGTGCAGCCTTATTAAACTCAACCTGCATTTAAGTTCATAAAGTATTATAGAATTGATAAGAAGAGAATTGAAGACTATAAGTCTATAACAAGAACCCTGCTGCTGAGATACCTCGTATTTTTTGACATGTGAAAACTTGTCCCTTCGAAAAAAAGTAGCACATCCATCAATTGATTGAAGATTCCCAGTATACACCTATTTGATAATTGTTGAACAAACAACACATCAAGCAATAATTATGAAGTCAAACAAAACAGTATGCAAAGTCGTTTATCCAAACACAAAATAAAAAGCATACCTCAGTTGTCCTTTTCTTGAACAGAGCCTGATATCCATGTTTGTCAAGCTCTGGTGCAAAGAACTCTTCAAAGTGATTATTTTGAACCTGAAAACAGTAATGTTTAGTTCATTATTATAGGCATAACGTAGATTTGATATATCTAATAACTGCATGCTAACTTTAAGAAAAGGGCCAATTTTATTCTTGCCCTGTTTTGAACTGCAATCGTGATTTTACCCCTACTTTTTAGACTTTGTGATTTTGCCCCCACTTTTTTGGACCGGCGGTATTAAGTTTGCGGTTAAAAGACAAGTGTGTCCTTGCAGCTACAAACCAATGCAACCAATGAATATAGTGATATATATCAACAATGAATCGGTAATGAGCGTTTGAACTGAAACAAACATACGGCTCAAGAGTAAAGACAATGTGCACAACTCGCCAGGCGAAATGACAGACCCCCACTAGACCACTGTCCAGATCAAACACCAGCAGGTTCCAATCCAGCTGCTTCACACTGACCACCTGATCCCAGAGGCGGCACTAGCAGCGGTAGAGAAGGCTGATCAGCGTGTTCCCATCGGCCAAAACAAAGCAGAGGAGGACAAGGCACAAGACATCATTGAGGAACGCGCTGAGGTACTCTTTGCCTTGACCGCCACGCAGCTCGCCGCATCGCCCTGGTATTAATCGTGTCGGCCGCCCCGTGCAGCACATGTGCCACTGCCCAGCCGGGCACCAACCTGCACCCACCGGAGCTTCCTCCTCCAGCAGCTGCCACCTTGTCCGCACGCCGTGGCCCTGGTGCTAGCCTAGGGTTAGAGTTGCTTTGGGGATCAACTTGAATGGCCAACAGACAGACGCAGTGTTATATTTGGTTTGGGGGTACAGTGGTCTGTCCTCATTTCTTAGTAATCACATTCTTTTTTAACTCATTTAATTTGGGCCCACCAAACAACCATCCAAAATAGGGGCAGATGGAAGCTTCAGTTAAAAAAGTGCGGACATAATCAGGAACCCTTAAAAAGAAGGGCAAAATCACAATTGTCCCTCAATAGAACACCATTTACATGACAAAGGTAGCATTAATCACTTTCATTTGATGAGTTTATAGTTCAAAGGAGGGTGCAGCACAATCAAGCAGGAAAAAAGGTGAAAACAAGGAGCAGTTCAAAAGCACTTGTTAAAGGTTGGTTTCAGTTGGGGGAATATTCTACTATCCTAGGAAAATTCAAGAGAGCAACGAATAATAATAATCCAGCTATTGTGGAAGTGTGGAACTAATGAAGCAGAAAACAACACAATAAAGACTTGGGGATAGTATCGTGAGCAAAGAAGCGAGGTTTAGGATAAATAAATTAAGGGTGGACTACTGCAAGATGACTAAAAATGACAACCAAGTTTGTTAAGCACTTCAAACATATTTTTTGACTTTACAAACATAAGTCGGAACACGGAAGAGGTAGTCAAGTAGATATGGCAACATTCACATCCTTGAATTTTTTTTTATAATAAAAGGATGACAGTTGAAATGACATACCTCCTGAAGGCAGATGATATCCGCATGGTAACCAATAATTTCACGCAGCAAATTTTGTCTTCTGTAAGCCCATGAAAGTGCCCAGGTTGGGCAATAGCTGTATGTATCACTTGTTGCATATGTATCGGCAAGAATATTGTAAGACAACACTGTGAATGTCCCGAAAGAAGAAGTTCGGTTGTCTAAATCAAAGTGCCCCATTACATCAGCTGAATTCACTGGTATAAGACGACGTGGAGTGGGTGTTGGAGCAGGAATTACACGGGATGTCATGATTGAAGTTGGAGCTCCCACAGTCGATCTATCCACTGCAATACACTCAAATCTTAGGACATGCCCAATATCATCAGCAGTTGGCGTATACGTACGTGAACGTCCCACTTCAAACCAAGTTTCACCAGAATTCTTGTCAGTTCCTGTGGGATACACAGGTGTAGGTCCATTATTAATACTTGAGCTCTGTCCAATACTTGATGTTGAGCCAGATAAACTGGCATTTATAACCCCTGCATTGCCACTGCCAAATCGGCCAAACAAGTCCTCCTCTTCGTTACCATTTTCATTTAGAGCGCTCAAAGCACGTTCATGCAACACCCTGTGGTGCTGCCAGGCATCAGAGAAGCACCTGGCAGAACAATGGTAGCTCTTAGCAACTGGTATTTTTGACTTCAAACACCCAAGGCACTGTATTGTTGCCTGTTCTGTTGGATGCACGTTGCAGACAGCAACTCTTCGATCACTTTGTATGCGGAACCTTGACGGAAGTAGAATCAATGGTCAGACATGTTATTGTGTAAAAAGTTCAAAGGTAAGTTAATTGGAGGAATAGTAATATACTCATATAGACAACACGAAGAAATAAACTATTCCATGTTGCAGGCTTGCGACTTACAAATGCAGAATCCACAATTCAAAAATGGTTAGTTGAATGATTCATAAAGCTCGCTTAATAAAAGCATTTAATCCTTTCCTACGTGTCACCATTCACCAATATAGTAAGTCACACAACTAAAACAAAGCTCCCTTAATAGCAACAAGGTAATTATAATAGACTATTCAAGATATACTATAAAACAACAGGATTTTCATTATAGGCGCTGACAGACAAAAATCCCATCATGCTCCCTCCATTTTCTGATAACCGAAAACGTTGACTGAGCTATACAAACTTTGACCAATTCTTTTTCAACACAAATTTGACTGAGCTCTTGTTTATAGCTAAAAACAACGAGTAAAACCTTGACCATGGATACGTGAGCACTATACAGTATTTGAAACCCAAAACGTCTGTATTAATCCTGAATGGCAGAATGTCGATACGGAACCAAAAAAAGGTAGATGTTCCCTAAATTTTTCACCTACTGTCCATCTACAAGCCATCTAGTTATACTTCATAGCAGCTAGCGTGATGGTGTTACAGGGATTCAGGGGCATATCGCTGTAGACTGTAACCCTACACATTCTGCACAAATCCAAGCACATTAAATTACCGATGACGCCATGCATAGCTTCACTCATCTGCCATGGAAATGCTAATACTTCTTATCAGGTGTACCTATGATGCATACATCCAACTGGAAGGCTATTGACATGTTTGTCTATCATCTAGCTAGACTACAACATGTCTTGCAATTCCGCATTTTGCAAACATTCTGCACTGAAGTAAGTATGCTTACAAGTTACAAGACTACAAACTTTGAATTGTTTGAAGGCTCAGATGTGAGCTACTCACCATTTATACCGCATAAAGTGCCCATCCAGAGGGACGGTCTCAGGCACATCTTCGGTGCTTATGCCGCCATCGGGGCGGCGGAGGAGCACGTACGGCGTGATCTCGCAGCCCACGATAGGGATCTCCGACGGGAGGTGCACCCGCAGGACGGTCAGCATCCTTCCCTCCTGCTCCCCTCCCTCCTCGCGCCGCAAAACCCTAGCTTCAACCGCACGACCCTCTCGTCAGGCTCCAACTTCGCTCTCGAGCTCCGGAATCTAGATCCCCCACCCCGAGGCGGATCCGCCATCACCTGCCCACCGCCGCCAGCGTTGCGATTCCCCGAAGCCGAACCGAGAGAAGGCCTGAACCCGCTGCCGCCGCCCGAAATCGCGTCAAATCTCAGCTAGGGGAGCTCGCGGCTTGGGGAGATCCGGTGGCGTGAGCTTACCGGGCGGGAGGATCCGTACGGGTCTAGAAGCTTCTGGAAGGCTCCCCGAACGCGAGCGGGAGGCTAGGGTTTTGGGCTCGAACCTCGAAGCCGCTCTCCTCCTCACTCTCTTCCCTTTCTCTCGCTTGCCTGCCTTTTGTTTTTCCTTTTGTTTTTTTTTCACTTTTTTCTTTATTAATGGGTTTTTCTTATTTGGATTTGGGCATTTGGGCTACACGAGGCAAACACACGAGGGAGACTGTGCTTATATAGAGCGGCCCCTATGTGATTTATTTATGTTTAGTAAATTTAGATATAGCATCTTTTAATTAATTCATCACGTATCTGTTCACATATTTATTGTATCTTTATATTATTAAAATATATGAAAGGACGTAAAACATAAAATTATAGAATACTGATGGTTGTGAAAACTTATTTTGATTGCTACGAATGTGTTGTCTTTCTTAGCTACAAGCGAAACTGTAAATAATAACATGTCAACACTAACGGGACGCATAAGAATATGTATCATTTCCAACACAGAAGTGTGGTCTTTTTTAATCCTCTACTACTTGTATATTTGTTGAGCCTCAAGTTAACCCATAAAAAAATCAATGTTCTTATATATTAAAATATAAATTATACATCAACAAAAATAAATATTGTATAATCATACGCTCCCTCATATTTTGACCAATGGAGCTATTAACTTTTGAATATACTTTTTTGACTATTTGTCTTGTTTCATAATTTTTACGTAAATATGTAAGTCATGTTTAAAATACATTTAATGAACCAAAACATAACAAAATAAATAATTTTTTTAATGTAACATGGCAAAATAAATGTACTCACGTAGCATTTTAAAGGGGGAATTGGTTTCGCGCCATTGAAAGTTATCAAGTTTTAGTTTATACCATAAAAGGTCTTACTGCACTTTAATACAATCCAAATATTCCTTTGTTATCTTTTTATACCCTAAACCGCCCACTTCTGGTACTTTTTTTCCTTTCACTTAGAGCATCCCAACACTCATCCATCTCATCTTCTATTCGAAAATAGAGTATAAAAGATAAAAATTGGACTCCAGCAGAACATCCATCACATCCTCTATTTTTGACGTCATCCATATTAGGAGAGAGAAACTTTATATTGGATGCTCTCTCCATCCTCCAAAGAGATATGAAGAATGTCATATATCAATGATGTGCTGGAGTAAAAAAGATACGAAGGATGAAACTATTTTAGATGATCATCCAAATGAAGATATGAATGATCAAATTTAGATGAGTAGTTAGGGGTGCTCTTATTTGGCTAGAAGGCAAAAGGATGACTTTCCTACCCTTTCAATTCTAACACGTGTAGTTTCTAGGCCTGATTTTTCTCATCTACGGGAGACTAGCCTATGAGCAACAGCCGGTGACCAGGGGAGTATCGTTGTTGGGTGCATTTGCAAGGAGCACGAGGAGTATGATGCAAACGAGGAACAACGGACGGATCGTGGAGGAGAGGCAAGGCACATGCAGGAGAAGCACCGCCCGCTCAAGGCCACCATGGCTCTTGGCATGGAGAATCTTGATCTCAATATTTATGCCACCATCTACAACGTGATGACTATAGCCAGAACAGTGTAAGGCTCCGAAGAGACCGTTCCTATATAAATAAATGGTGTGGGAGACCAAGGACCAAGGGCATTCGTGCCCTGCTTAATGCGAGAACATAAAAATTAGGCATAAATATAATATAAGTAATGTGGTAGTTTTAGATGGTGTTAAAGTGCATCGAGATCTATCAATGGTACGAAACAAAACTCATGAGCTTTCGATGGCATAAAATATCTTTTTTTAACGAGCCAAATGGTTAAACATATCTTTAAAAATTAACGTGTCATCTACCTAAAAATCGGAGGCCCGAGATATGCAAGAAGCTTTGCATTTGACTTATTCGTGTTCGTAAGAAATCCCATATAACTCCATAGTAGGGAGAAAATATGTAATTACTAACTTTGTCTTATAATGTAAGTATTTATAGGTTGTTTATTAAAGATTTTATGCTGATAAGAACAAAATATGGTGTCTGAGGTTGGGAGGGGTGGTGAGGATAGAATGAAGAAAAAAATTAAACGTGAAGAGGTTGATGGAAGGAGTGGTACTGAACGGTATCAGAAATACATATATTTTAATATAGTATTTAAATCTTAGAAATTGCTAGTGAGAGGCTGAAAATATCTAGGACAAAAGAACTGAAAATTCATGGCTCAATTGTTCATCCCTATAAGTTAGTACTCCCTCCGTTTTGATTTTTTATGCACGTATGACTATTCGTTTTATTAAAAAATTTACATAATTATTAATTATCTTTATATCATTTCATTTATTGTTAAATATACTTTTATGTATATATATAGCTTTACATAGTTGAAAAAAATTAAATAATACGGATAGTCAAACATTTATAAAAAATCAATAGCGTCAGACATTTTAGGACAAAAAATTAACGGCATCAATCATTTCTAGTCCAGGCAAAATGGGCTTTCTGTATCTCCGTGGCACGATCCAACTGAAGCCTCTACCAAACGGAGGCCCGATCCAACTGAATCGTTTTTCACGCGTATGTTTTTTTAACGGTTAAACGATAAAAAAAATTGTTTTAAAAAATCATATTAATATATTTTATATTTTTTAAATAATTAATAATTAATTAATTATGTACTAATCTATTATTACATTTTTCCTTTTAACTTACCATCCACGAACGTGGCTCAAGTCCCTTCGCAAACACATTACACATGTTGCATATCCCCCGTTACCGTCGCTACGGGAACATATCTTGCTTGTCGTCTCGGCGCATCGAATTCATGGTTTACTTAATGCTCGCTCGGTCATTTGTCCTAACATAAATTATTTTTTAGCATTAATCTTTTATTTTAAAATAAATTATTCTTTCCTTCTTACATGCTCGGTAAATTGGAAAATATTATCCCCTAAATACTGCCCTCCAAACAATATTATTTAATAGAGGGCATTTTGGTATTTTGTCTTATGAGTTTTTGTGCTCACCTATATACTCACTCCACTTTAGATTACAATATTTTTTTACTAGATTCATGTATAAATCAATATATATGATATATATACACTAATATTCATTACTATTATTATAAATATAGTAAAAAATAAAATATACCATAATAAATAGAATTATCACAAGATACATAGAGCTACGTAGCAATCACAATATAACTGTAATTAATCTTGTTACATTTGAAAAACTTTGGAGATGGTCTGTTAAAAGTACTGTTCGCTCGCGGCCAACCGCGACAGAACCGGCCATGCCGCACGGACGCACGCACCGACGACGACTACCCACCCAGCGATACATTCTTCAAATTTGCCAGCCGCACCCGCGACCGCGCCACGGACGCCGCCGCGATCAGGGCCCTGCTCGACGGCGGCGACCTCCTCGTCTGCCCCGAGGGGACCACCTGCCAGGAGCCCTTCCTGCTGCGGTTCTCGGCGCTCTTCGCCGAGCTCACCGACGACATCGTGCCGGTGGCGCTGGAGTGCCGGATGAGCATGTTCCACGCGACGACGGCGAGGGGCTGGAAGGGGATGGACCCCTTCTTCTTCTCCATGAACCCATTCCCGGAGTACACCGTCACGTTCCTCGACGAGCCGCCGGCCGAGCTCACCTGCGGCGGCAGCGGCGGAAGGCCCAGCCACGACGTGGCCAACCATGTCCAGAGGCTCGTCGCCTCCACGCTCTCCTACGACTGCACCAGCTTCACCAGGAGTCCAGGAGGGACAAGTACCGAGCACTCGCCGGCAACGACGGCATTGTTGCCGCCGTGAAAACAGCGAAGTGCAAGTCTAGTTAGGTCGACCCAGTCTTGACTCTTGAACTGGTCAGTCTCAGTGATTTTGGAAGAACAATACAAATGTCTAGGAAGAAACATATGTAGTACTATGTAATTACCATGAAATTATGGAATCGCTTGGGGTGTAATAACAAAATGCATGAAGTAAAATTCGTAAAAGTATGGATATAATAATAAAATTATCGTAAAACTATAAGTTATTGCTAATTTAATCATAGAACGGCCCGGCGAATCATAAAACTACAATTCCAATGTAATATTTCTGCTTGGAATTTAAACTCTACTAAACATGTAGTCTTAAGAAAACTTAAAACTCTACTAAGAGCATCTTCAAGAGATGTCTAAAATTGACCTCTAAAACAAAATTTTAAGAATTAGACTAGAAAATATATCTCCAGCAGGTTACCAAATACATTCCTAATATTACACATTTCTAAAATTACTTGTATTCTAAATTTGAGTTAAAAGTATGGGTTCCTAATACAAGTTATTCATTTTTATATTTTTGTTGAAAGAGTGCGTAATTTTTATACCCAATATTTTTTAGATAAACCTAATACAAGTTTATAGATAGCAAAATATTAACATTCTCTTGGAGATGCGTAGTCTTATGAAAACTTCAATACTCCGACATCCTAGGAGTAGTAAATAACTTCATTTCAAATGCGCAATTTTATGATAGAACAATTTAAATATATTTTTTATGATAATTTGATCAAAATATCTTTAGGCTTATAAAATTTTATGTATTTATTACGATTAGTCGATCAGTTGTCTGGAACTACGATGTACATGCATCGCAACTCTTCCGGCAGAATCCCGGGGAGTCGCTGGTGCCGACCATATAGCCGGGGTTCTTGGCACACTCTCCCGCGGCAGCCCAGCTGGGGCAGAGAGCATGTTCATCGTCGCACTTGTCAGCGGACGCCCGGCGATTGTCGTACGATCTCACATGGATCCATTTCGTCGCCGACCACTTCTCGCATTCTATGACAGGGCAGCTTCCGTGCAGGCTGTCTGCGTCCAATGTCACGTTGGGGTGGAGGCTGAAGAACAGCACCGCACTGCCTTTCACTGGTTTCACTGCCAAATAAAATCCCAACATTGCTACAAGTGAGCAAATCAAAATTTCACAGCTAGCCAAGCACTGTCTATGTATGCAGAGCTGAGCAGAGCCATCAGCAGTTTGTAAAAGAAATTGCATAAAAACTGCAGGAAATGCTCCCTGCAAGTTCAGAAATGGATATACAGGAGTAATCTATAGAATAACTTTTGTCTGCCTTGGCAAGTGCCAACCATACCTGCGAAGCCCTGTTCTGCGCAGTCCGACCATGTCTCGTCTTTAGGCTGTGACAATCTAGCCTGTGGGGAGAAGAGAATCAGTAGTACTCTATTTCCTTGTTGCAATGAAATTTCGTAGCAAGATTGAACAAGGGTAGAAGGTGTAGCTTAGTACCTCTGAATCGGGGAAGACGGTCTCTCCACCCATCTTGACACTTGATAGGTACATGAGCACGGTGGCAACCCGATGACCTTCACGGGCTGAACGTGGCTGTCCACGAATGTAATCAAAGTGTGGCTCGTATTTCTCACCTTGCTCATAACGTAGTATTTGCATGGATTCACCGTTTTCTGACAGTTCAAGGATCACAAAATGGGTAAAAACTATAGAAGATGATCACGCACTTTGCAGAAAATTGGGAGCAAAGCAAAGATAAGCAGCTCACAGACTTTAGTGCATCATACCTTCTGGAAGCATGGTCCAAACAGCAATCCTCTCCTCGATTCTTGCAACAATGTCATCCTTTAGATAATAAATAAAAAGTTAAAGGGTTCAGGTGCAATCTTAAGAGAAGCCAGGAAATCATTGCAGGAAAAAATCCATCTTTATTTTAACGACGCAATTAACTTTTGATACATATTTAACTATTTATATTATTAAAAAACTTATGTAATTATTATTTATTTTATTATGATCGAATTTATTACTAAATATATTTTAATTATACTTCTATTTTCACATATTTACACCCTTTTTAATAAAATGTATGATTATACGTGTGTCAATAAGTCAACGGCATCTTATGTTAATATTGATAGAGTAGTAGACAATTAGACATACACTATTTAGAGAACATTGACAAGTTATGCCTGCTTGGAGTAGAGGAAGTTTTCTATGGCTAATTTTACGATACTCAGAATGTAATGAGAGATAGCATATTTTTTAAGTAAAACTTGGTAAAATTTTCTCTTTTTCAATATTAACATGTTCACATATTTAAAAAAAGAGCCATTTTACAGTCCTTACCAGGTAACGAGAGGTAACAAAATTTTAATGTAAAATTTAGTATCTCATAGAGTCATAGCACTTTAAGATACCAAGATGTACCAAAATTAAAAAAAAATAAAATAGTATTGTACCTCTCTAAAATTGCTTTAAAAAATATAGACTTGAAATGAGGGATTCATCCCCATCAAGAATGTAACGGATGAATCGTTGGATTTAGAGAGAATCGAGAATTATTTGGATGCTTTTTATGGAGTCTGGAGAAGCGACGGGACGAAGATTTCCCACCTGCTTCTTGGCGAGGAACATGCCGGAGCTGGTCCTCTCCTCGCTCATCACGTTCTTCCCCGACTTGCCGTCCACCACCGTCGACTTCTCCATCGTGCCCTGCTTGGCCTTCGCGGTTCGCAGTTTCACGCAGAGAGAGGAAGCCACACCACACTCAGATCAACCAAGACAGATTCCCAGATTTGCACGGGAAGCTTGACATCCGAGCAACTCACCAGCGCGACGAGGTGATCGCACTCCGCCTCCGACAGGAACCCCTCGTACAGGAACACCCTGCGACGCACACAAAACCGCACCGTCACCACCGCGCCCTGAGCGGCGGGCCCGAGAAACACGCGGCGGTGCTCCCGGAGCGGGAGCGGGAGCGGGGGAGGGTTTTGGCGCGGTTACCTGGGGCGCCACGAGACGCTGACGGCGCGGGAGGCGTCGAGTCCCCCGCCTCCCTCGCCGCCGGCGACGAGGAGGAGGAGCAGGGCGGCGAGGAGAGGCGGAGGAGCCATGCCCATGCGGCGGCGGAGACGACGGGTTCTGCGATGTGGGTCCCGCTTCCTCGGTGAGTACGCCAGTACGGTAGTGTGGACCCCAACGCGAGCTCCGAAAGCTTGGAAATGGCGGCGGCGGGTAGGAGAGTGAGTACGGTTTGGGCCTTGGGTTTGGTGGGGTCAGCACCAGACTGGGCCTTGGGTGTGGTGGGACCGAGCAAATGGAAATAAGAGAGTTCAATAGTATAGCCATAAATCCACCTTTATAGTCCACATGTTATACACATATTTTGTCTTATAGCCTATGTACAGCTGGCTATAAATTAGTAACCCACCTCATTTTTTCTTTAAAATATATTTATATTTAGTTTATAGCCTGTTATTGTACCTGTCTAATTAAGTTTTTTGCCGTTCTTATATTTGGTCGATAACAACGGCAAATGATGGGCTTGAAATTTTTCATTTGAGAAAAGAAATTAATGGGATTCGACTTGACTCGTTGAGAGTCAATCATATTTTTCTCGTTTGGGGGCGTTTAGTTCACAAAAAGTTTTCCTAAAAACATATCATCCAATCTTAGACATCTAATTGAAGCATTAAATATTGATAAAAATAAAAACAATTGCTCAGTTAGAGTGAAAATCGTGAGACGAATATTTTGAACCTAATTAGTTCATAATTAGCCAAAAGTGCTACAGTAACCCGCATAGTGCTAATGCCAGATTAATTAGTTTTCAGGTGGACCACGAAATTTTTTTTCATTCGGATCGTAAAACCCTTTCTGACATCCGATCAAACATCTGACGTGACATTTATGCCAAAAATTTTTGCCATCTAAACGAGGCTAAGCCTATGAAAAAGTTTTATACGCCTATGACAGCCACGGGGATTTTCTCAAAAGATTTATATGCCTATGAAAAAAGGTATTGACGGTGAATCTATCGGTAAGTTACCCCTTACTCGGTTTGAAAAGAAAAATAATCGTGGAATCGTAGGATCCATATGTCAATCATTTCTATTTTTCATAGAATCATAGTTACCCCTTACTCGGTTTGAAAAGAAAATTTCTCTACACAAGACTTATGAAGCTCACTATAATTTTATTCTCACATAGTACTCATCTCCTCTCTGCCCGGATCATACCATTGACTAATGTTGACTATAAATATCTTGACTAATCCAACATTGTCGTATAACATCCATAAATCTAGTATCAGACATTGCCACTACGGTTAATCTTAAGTCAGTTGCACATAAAAATAGATAAACAAATCGTTATGAACATAAATATCACGACCTGGTCTACATTAATTATATGTACTCGCATAAACAGCATAAGTATTTTCAAACTAATTTTTATTAATAAATCATTTACACATGTACCATGATTTGTTAGGATGTGTCACCCCTTGGCTCACCTTTGCGGTTGTGTTTTTGTTCTTTTGTCTTATAAAATGGCGATATCGATACAACACATGCAAGTTAATGACTTGTATTGCAATATAATTGCGCTATCAAAACATTTTTTGTCGCTTGGTATATTTTTTCCATTTCATGTCATAAATAAATGGTTTTACTCACATTCATATATAAGATAGTATTTACATGTTTAAAAAACAAAACATATTATAACGTTACACAGAGCTAATAGGTATTAGCTCAACTATATGGCGGTGATTGTTTAACCTTTTTCGTCGGAAAGCAAAACATCATATTTTTAAATAAAAAACAATTTATAAATAAAACTTTTATATACGTATTCTTAACTGTCTAAAAACCAATTCTAAAAATAAACGTGAGTGAAAACCCCCAAACAACTCAAAATTTAAGATTAAACATTTAAATTTTGAGTTATAAACATAAACATAAGTGAGAATATATATGTGTATATATTGAGGTTAAAGCAACATATTGAACTTCTTGTAGTTGGCACATGAGAAATACATACGTACGTGCTTGCATTATTTTAATTGTAAACATACACTTCGCCTTTTCGATTAAGTAAATCTTGAAGAAAAAACTCGAATTATTGTTTACAACAATTCCCGCGAGCTTTTTAACACTAATCATCATTATTCCAAACATAATTATTGTAGATGGAAGAAGAAAATCAACATGAGCAGTATCAGTTGAAGCACCAACAGGACACCAAAACGTGTCCAAAAAAAAGCCACATTCTATTTAACACTAATCATTATTATTCCAAACATAGGGGCACAACTAAATATTCGAAAGCCAAATAAAGCGAGCGAAAAAAAAATAAAAACAAAACAAAAGTACGAATCTCGAGGCAGCTACGGCGCCGAGAGATCCCCGTCCATCCGTTGCGGCGGCCACTCGCGGATGCCGTTAAACCCTAACCCCCCACTATTTCTAGGGTTTTAAGGCCGCCACACTCAAACGGCTCCGCCGCTCCCTTTCCCTACCCAACCCAACCCAACCCTCCCCCTTCGACAGCAACCGCGCCGCCGCCGCCGCAGGAGCCGCGCCGGGCCGGGAGGGGGTCGCCGGAGGGAGCAGCCATGGATCGGTACCAGCGGGTGGAGAAGCCGCGGCCCGAGGCCGCCGCCATCAGCGAGAACGAAATCCGCATCACCACCCAGGGCCTCATCCGCAACTACGTCACCTACGCCACCTCCCTCCTCCAGGTACGCGGCGCCAGCGGCCAGCCGCCGCGCCTCGCTCGCTCGTTCCGGCGTTGGATGAACGCACGCCTTCATCTTGCGAGTACCGGGCTTTATGGCTAGATCTCGCTGCACCGTGCGAGAGAAAAAAAGGGCGGTATTTGGGAGAGTTTGGGTGATGAGGGGGGAATGCCCGTTTGTGTGGGAGACGCTACGGCTTGGAATATACGGGGAAGCGAGGTGTTTTTGTATGTGAGTAGTAGGAGGTGTAGATTTGCTGCATTGTGTGATGCTTAGTTGCTGATTGGCACGCTGGTGACAAGGGATGTGTGCGTATATCATTTTCATTTTTTGTTTCTGTTAGTCTTGATGTGGAAAATTCATAAAATAAACTAAATACTAAAGATGAGATTTTTTTACTATGTCAATGCTTACCGGAACAAGCATATGTGGGCTATATTGATGTCGCGCAATGCGTTGTTGTGTAACAGTGAGTAAAGGGGCTGAGACTGACAACTATGTAATCTCATAACAATGAGTGCACCGAAGCTGTTTCTCTGCACGGCTGTAGGCACATTGGATTACCCTTGACTCTTGTTTTGCCTTTTCTTAAAATTTTTAAGATATTGTTGTTATTAATGTGCCATATGTCATCGGTTGCTGACAAGATCGATTATGCATGCTTGACTTGAGTTGAGTTTCATATGCAAGTGTCGTCATTTGGCATGCAAATTAGCATAGCTTTTAATGCCTATTAAATGAGCTGACTGTTCTTCTGGTTCTGATATTGAATTTTTAGCTCGTTGTTGCACAAAGTGTATTATTGGCCAATCATGAATTAATGCCAAAGTTTGGCTTTCATTACAAAACGGATGGTTCCTAGTTTAGCTCCTGCACCCGACTATCAAATGATTTCAAATAAAGGAGCAAAGCAGGAAACGGTTCCCTGTTCATTCTCTCTGCAAGTGTACCAAGCTGGATCACTGCTGGACCTTTGCCTTAAATCAATGTATTTGCTGTTATGCTTGTTTGACTACCTGCTGTGTTTGCCTTTCACCCAATTGGGTCCTCCTGTTCAACTCCAAATCTCCAAGTTGACCGATTGTCCCACCTTCTCATCCCTCTATGCCTATGCATTATGTCTATGCTAGCTCTATTGCTATCATCAAGGATCTGCTGCATGATGAGCCTGATTTTTGTTGGTGGCATACCTTAATAAACGTCTGTCCTGTCTTTTTTCACCTTTCAGGTTGGGGGGTTTTGCAGGCTCAACATTTTCATTTAAAATAGAACTCATTTTGAGAACATTTTTATTGCACTATTACTCCATTTTGATATTATGGCAATTATTACTTGGATAACTACGAATGGTCACTGTTTTATGTGCTCTGGTTGTGTGCATGCTACGAATCTTATAAGCTGTTTCAAGCAGGAAAAGCGGGTGAAAGAGATTGTTTTGAAGGCTATGGGACAGGCTATCAGCAAGACAGTGGCTATTGCTGAGATCATAAAGGTCTATTCCTATCTCTCTTGCTTTAGTTACCAATATTTGGATGTTGAGCAATCAACTCATCTCTTAACTGGCAAATACAGAAAAGAATCCCTGGGTTGCATCAAGATACATCAATCAGTTCAGTCAGTATTACTGATGTATGGGAACCCATTGAGGAAGGCCTTGTACCGTTAAGTCTCTATAAACAGTTTTATTTAACAATATATTCTTGGTATATCCCTTTTCTTCATTTTTATTTATTTTGTATTATATATTGCAGATTGGAAATGACTCGTCATGTTTCAATGATATCAATTTCCTTGTCACCAAAGGAGCTTAACAAGAATTCAGCTGGGTAACGATTTGCTCTTGCCTCTTAGTATTTATTTCACATTATCACACTGCCATGGTTCTGAATGGATCATTAATCTATTGCCCTTTTGAAGGTATCAAGCTCCCTTGCATACAGAACCACTTAAGCCGCAAAGATACCAACAAACACAGCAATATCAACAACAGCAGCACCAATCTAGACCAAATCAAGTTCAAACAGGTGAATATATTTTCAGTAGCAAGGGTCTTTTGTGCCACCATGAGCTTGATTGCTAACCTTTTCCTTTTGTATTGGAGATTCATATGGTCGTGGACGCGGTAGAGGCAGAGGGAGAGGAAGGGGTTGGGGTGGTAGGGGAGGCTATGGTGGAGGTTATGGTGGATATGATAACCAAGGAGGTTATGGTGGATATGGACACCAGGGTGGATATGGACACCAAGGTGGTTATGGCAACCAGGGAGGGTACGGTCACAACCAAGGTGGCTATGGAGGATATGGTTATAACCAAGGTGGATATGGAGGATATGGTAAGTACTATAATGCCTGCTGTTATCCATTGTCCGGTATTTAAATGTTGGAAGGGTTTGTTACAGAATTGTTTACAATCTTACATGGTAACCATTTATGTTTTCAGAAAATGGTGGCTGGAACTACAACCGGAACAGAGGAGGTGGAGGTGGCGGTGGAGGAGGAGGCCGAGGAAGAGGCAACTGGGGGTATGGCGGTATGTATTACTATCTTACTAACACTATTTATGCATGACTAGTTGTGCTGGTGTTTGCATATGTCAAGTTTCTGGATACAATATTAGTGTTCTTCTGAACTTGCTTGTTTGTTTCATGATCCACATTAAGATATAATCCCTCCATATTTTAATAGATGATGTCGAATTTTTGGCTCAAGTTTGACCATTTGCCTTATCCAAAAATTTTGTGCAAATATGTGAAAATGTAAGTTATAATTAAATTACATTTAGTAATAAATCGAATCGCAACAAAATAATCGATAATTATGTGAGTTTTTTGATTAAGACGATCAAATACGTGGCAAAAGTTAATAACGTCATCTATTAAATCACGGAAGGAGTATTTGTTTAAATCGGAGTCTTATAATTATTTGCATAGTGGTATACCAAGAATAATTTATGGGAGATATAACCAGAGTTCATGTAACACATTTATACTGATCCATGCAGTACTACGTGTCTATATTTTGGAACGGTTTAATTTATTTCTTGCTGTCTCCTAAGTCCAAAGTCCAAACCAACCTTCTTGGCCACCCATATATTTCAATATTTGTTCCAATTTTTAACAAGCATGGTGAACTTAGAATAGCAACAAGTTACAGGTTCATGTAACACCTTGAGGTGGTTAATAATGGAAGACCGTGGAAAGTTATAGAATATGTTGAGCCTTTTCTTGTAATCTTGCAAGGACATTTTATATTTTGAAAAGGACCCACTCTTCCTTCGCTTTAGTGCCAATCTTTCTTATTTATATGAAAGAATGGGAGGTGTAGCGTAATCTTGCAGCGCTGAAATCATAACCATAAAGCACAACCAATTGTGGAATATTTTGTTTGTTTCAGGTCCAGGATACGAGCGTTCAGGTCCAGGATACGAGCGTTCAGGTCCATCATATGAACGTGGTGGCAGAGGTGGAGGTAGCCCTGGCGGCAGAGGCTATGCTCGGGGCCGTGGACGAATGGGCGGAGGCCGAGGACGGGGCAACCAAAACTATTAGATCGTCTTTGGTTTGGATGTGCCAGCCCGGTCACTGGGTGCTGTATGAAGAAGAAAACTGTGGATGCGTTCTCCATGGAACGGAACCGTAGCACTGTTTCTTTGTGAACAATCGACTAGTCTTCCCAGCTTTTAGCTATAATCACCAATGGTATCTGTGGCATTGCTTCGATTCTGTGGGATTTTGACAAGAACGTTAAGTTTTTACCTTGGACGTCTTTCCTGTATTTAAGAGTGCATTTTTGAATAGTTTTTATCTATCTTCCTCCTGCTTCCGCCTTCTGCGTTCATGTGATGCGAAGCTCCCTGTTATCCTACTGGCGCACCAGTCAGAATCTTTTTGCTCGGAAGAAAACGAATTTTAAATATTGTTCAGGGAATGGAAGAACAAAATATCAGTTGATCTATGAAGTTTGTTGCAGGTATACCTCACAATCAAAATCAATCGGTCTCATCTTTAAAAAGGAATAATCAACATGTTCTTCAAGCATTTCTTAAAGATGGATTTTTGATGGGGGCACACTTGTTTTTTCAGTTATGCTTATATTATAAACTAAAATTTTAATTTTTTAATTTTAAATTTGAAGTTGATTTTAGAGTTTTTTAATCAGTTTTTTTAACTTTTGCTTATAGGTAAAAACATGTATATAAATGTTTTATTAATAAATTATTTTTATTAGTAAATATGTTTTTCATCTTTTTCAAAGATAACCTCCGGGGTTTACGTAGTTATACGTCACTGTCATAGGTTTGATGATAACATTTAATACCGGATATGATGCGGTATAAATTTCTATAAAAATAATAGTGATAATAAGATTTCAAACCGTATGGTACGCATGCTATTGACTATTCTTTTTAGATGGCCGGCAGATGAAAACTAATGATAATTTACTTGATTGTACAAATAAAATATATTATAAATTGAACAAGAAAAGTTTGAAATTAATAGTGGTCTAGGAACTATTAGAAATTTTTAGAAAACATGTGTTTGAAAATATAGAATTATTCAAGTGTAGTCTCGTCGCCTCTTCCCACCATACACGCGCAGCATTTCTGTCCTTTTCCCCATCGTGTGTAACAATAGTAAGGAACACCATTTTACTCTTTTTTTATTTTTGGGTAAAAGGCTCAAAGAGCCATCCTTTTCTTGAAAGTACAGAAATTGAAACAAAGGTTTTGCTAGGGATCCCAACTTTCCATACTACACAACAACTAAACTCTACTATGCTAAGCCAGCTAAAAGATTATACTCCATGTTACCGACGGTGGGTTCATTCAACCCTTCAATCATCCTATGGACATAGATATATTTCATACATATATTCGTTTTACTGCACGAATATGTTACTAATGAGTGAGACGAATAAACATATGTACTACTTCTTTGACATAGAGAGAAAAGGAGATGGTTCTAGAAGGTCAAGCAATTTCATGGATTGAAGGCCCACACAAAGCTAGGAGTGGACTTAGGTGATACGTGCCCAAGAAAGGACTAATATGATATTTTTAGTATATAATATTTGCATATACAATATGATATTTCTTTACACATATTCTCTTTATTTCATACTGTAAGATTTATTGGCCTTGTCTAGAATCATATGTGTGTTAATAAATCTAGACAGATATATAAAACATATATTGATATATGAATGAATATAGGAAAATCTAGAAAGTTTTATAATATGGAACAAATAGAATATTTTATGCTATAAATTTGTATCTATGTATAAATTTTCTATACACAAAATTTCTAGTATAAAGACAAAACTTTATACATATACACATAAATTATAAATAATTTGTATATATCAATTTTCCTATATACAGACTGTTCACGTGAATTAATGGTCGCATGAACGTTCACCCGTTAAGGCCCGTTTAGTTAAAAAAACATCACATCAAATCTTTAGACACATGTATAGTTGGGAGGAAAATCGTGAGACGAATTTTTTGAGTCTAATTAATTCATTATTATCTTTTGAGTCTAATTAGCCCATCTGTGCTAATAACAAATTAATTATACTCAAAAGATTTATCTCGCAGTTTTCAGACGAGATATGAAATTCGTTTTTTCATTCGTGTTTAAAATCCTTTTCCGACGTCTCCGACGTGACGTCTAAATATTTTCTTTTCGCGAACTAAACACACCGTTGCACCGTTAGTCCTCACTGATAATTGATACAGGCTTCGGCTTGCACTCTCCCGCATCGCACCACGCCCCACCCCGTTCCGTCACGCCAATGGGGGGAAGCTATCGGACACGGTACAATGAACATGCCCACCTTGGCGTCCATCGAGTCCACTGCCCCCGGCACACATCCGAACCTGGACGCCTCCCAGTCCAGGTGCGTGCTTGCTCCCCCCGGCCTGATGCGTCGTCATGATAGGCTGGTTAGCTTAGCTCGATCTCCCAGTCTCCCCCATCATCCTCCCCCGGCTAGCCAGCTCGGTGGCTATATTACAGGGACAGCTCCCCTTCCCCTCGCCGGCCGGCCGTCGCGTTCTCGACGAAGCCGTACGCACTCGCGGTACATATTGGCTCGCCGGAGTAGCTAGCTAGCTAGCTAGTTAGGTAGTCATGGATCAGCTGGCCGTCGTCGGCGTGGCGCGGGCGTCCAGCCCGGCGGCGGCGCACGTCGCGTACAAGATCCCCGCCGGCGACGGGCCGTACGCGCGGGCCAAGCACTACCAGGTATGGCTGAAGCTGATAAATTAAAAGCTGGCTCGATTCGCGCCGCGAGTGATGTAATGTGTCGCCGTCCGTCGTCGTCGCCGGCGTCCATGGCTGCCGGCGTCGTTGATTCTGGATTTTGCAAAGCATGTTATGCTAGATTTGGCGATTAGGATTTAGGACCGAGAGTCCGAGACTGAAGACTCGTGCAGATCTATTTCTGGTCTTATGTCAACTAATTAATCTCACTTGTCTGAGCTCCATGGATTAGTCAGAGCATTACCCTTACTTTAGGGTACAAGAGCCTAATGGATCTTGCTACCTATGAGCTTGTGTTAGTAATTACTGTTTGAAATTTTATGAGACTATCTATGCATAGTTGATCATTAATTCGCATAAACTCGATTAATCTCACTAGGTATATATAGTGTCATCTTTACTGTATGAACAATTTACAAATGGATTTCCTAACCTTAGCCCTGCATAAAATGGACAGTTTGCATGATACTACATAGTACATACATATATCTTCTTGGATTCTTGGTTCCCCTTTTACGAAAAGGACCTATATATTCATTCCTCTAGTAAAAGATTCCATCTTCTAGCAGCAACACTGACCATTTTAAAATTTTCTATTTGCATATCTTTTACAAACCCATCAATATTGTTCATGCATATAATCTAAATACTTAGAAAAACAATATAGTTATTAAATACCTCAAAAAAATATTCTTGAATATTTCTGGAACACATGTTATTCTATGATTGGATGGGACAGCAAGACACGTGCTACGCATGCATGGTAGCTTAGCTTAATTAGCTTCGCTTTCGATCGATCAGCTGGTGGAGAAGGACCTGGACGCGTCCATCGCGTGGTTCTGGAAGGCGATCAACTCCGGCGACAAGGTGGACAGCGCGCTCAAGGACATGGCCGTCGTCATGAAGCAGCGCGGATACCTGGCCGACGCCATCGACGCCATCAAGTCGCTCAGACACCTTTGCCCCAAGCAGTCGCAGGAGTCGCTCGACAACATCCTCCTCGACCTCTACAAGGTAACGCCGGCGATAATGGCGGCTCCGGCGCCGGCGCCGGCCCTGTGGCGCCGTTTCTTGACCTTGGGATTCACTGTGCTTGGTTGCAGGCGAGCGGGAGGACGAAGGAGGAGATCGAGCTGCTGAAGCAGAAGCTGCGGAAGATCTACCTCGGCGAGGCGTTCCACGGGAAGACGACGAAGCGGGCGAGGTCGCACGGCCGCAAGATCCACGTCTCCGTCAAGCAGGAGACGTCGCGGGTGCTGGGGAACCTCGCGTGGGCGTACATGCAGCAGCGCAACTTCATGGCGGCGGAGGTGGTGTACCGGAAGGCGCAGATGATCGACCCGGACGACAACAAGGCGTGCAACCTCGCGCTCTGCCTCATCGAGCAGCGCCGCCCCGCCGACGCCGAGGCCGTCCTCGCCGACGTGCTCGCCGGGAGGTACCGCTCCCAGCACGACCACCACCAGCCGCAGCCGCCACCGCAGCACGGCGCCGGCAACAAGATCTTCTCCAAGGTGGAGGAGCTGATGGCCCGGATCATCGTCAGCAGCAACGGCAGCGTCGTCGAGGGCGGCAGCAGCTCCGACGAGGACCGCGACGTGGAGGACGAGATGGTGGAGCTGCTCGACGAGGTGGTGCGGCAGTGGGCGGCGCCGTACAGGAGGAGCAACCGGAGGCTGCCGGTCTTCGAGGAGATCACTCCCGTCTGCAGGGAGCAGATGGCAGCTTGCTAGCTAGCTTAGCTAGAACATATATAGATACAATTTTCATGCTGCTGCTGGTGCATCAGACTAAGCATGGAGTTTCTGTGAAATTAATCGTGCCATTAGTATAGAACAGAAGTGATTTTGTGAGTGTCAGCACAAGTGCATGCATGGTTTTCCTTTTAGATGTGTTGTTATGTACAGACTACTGTGGATAAGTGTTCATGGTTTGGTGAAGGATGTTAATTAATATGTGTACATAAATGTATTTACTCCTCCCACTGCAGTGTGTCTGTATTATCTGTATTGTTTGTGTTTTTAGAACAACTTCTTTAATTTGATGCTACGTCCTCTGTCCATATTTTTTTTATATTACTTCGTTGACTTCTAGATCCACGTTTGATCATTTGTCTTATTCAAAAATTATTAATTATTTTGTTATAATATAATTTATTATTATAGAAACTTTAAGTATGTCTTATAATTTTCTTAAAATTTGGATATAAATTTTGAATAAGACGAATGATCAAACATGAAGCTAAAAGTCAACAACATTATATAAAAAAATAGAGGGAGTATTTTATTGGAGTTGAAAAGTTAATTTCTGGTAGTACCACTAAAATATCTTGATGCAAGATAACACCTCCATATACAAATATAGCGAGTATAATAACATGGTCTCCATCAGTACGCTTTGACTATTAATTACTTTTACAATGTATTACCAACGACTACGAGATTAACCTCACATGAAATTAGTTTCAAATACAAATCTAATGATTGGATATACGTGTGACACTATAGACATATACTGTTAGTTTATTAATTAGTCAAATGTTACAATACAAATGATGAGTTTATGGAAACAATGACAACTTGTATTTTTATACAGAGGGGATTTTAGAGAGGATTTTAAGGTACAAGAAAAGGCTCCATTTTATATCCCTAGATTTTCATGAATGTCTAAAATTCACCGCTAACTTTAAAACTAACACTATTCATCCCAGACATATCTTTTACTTTTCATCCATAGCGGTACATATTGACTGCATGACGTTGGCATGGCAATTATTTGCACATCACTTGTTTATATTGCACCTAAATAAATTAGTCATTATATATGGTAATGGTCATTCCAAGTACAAAATTTGATTTTCTATATATTATAGTTATTTTCTATGTGCCAATAGAGATACTTTACATAGCTTAGAAAAATAATTAATGTTGATTGAACATACCTTGAAAATTGTTAATGTTTAAGAGTTTGTTTAATCAATATATACATTTTTGAAATTCAAAAGTGTAGTCGAACATATATGTGACTACATTATTTAAAGACATAGGGTTCATCCGGTGCCAAACTATACGCAAGACACTAGCAACTAAAAAGAGACGCATGAATTTTTATAAGGATTTGGACCCAGTTAAGCAATAGCTCTACAATTATCGATCATAGCTAGTTTCACTAGTATACCAATATCACATTAATACAATATATAAGGAGAAAACCATAATCTAGTCTACAACTGTATTACATAGACTAGCTAAAAACCCCGTGCTTGCTACTAAGAAATATGAATTATATATGTGCTAGTATTTTTTTTGGAACAACTTGTATTTTAGACATTCAAAAATAGAACCAACATAGGACTATTTTGTCATATTATAGGAGTAGATGGTAAGACAATATATATAATAAAGTTGGTGGATGACAGATTAATTCACTGTCACCACCATTACCTTATTCTTTAATAGTATAATAGTATGGATATACCGTTTAGTTATTTTAGAAAAACAATATCGGATGCTCTGTGAGAATCAAAGATTCATTAAACATAGAAGCATGGACCTAATCAAACTCTGTATGAAATACATTATAGCAAAACATGCAAAAGTATCTGTTCTGAATTACAGGAATACTATTACATTGTAGAAATAATATAGACATCCTGTACATGCACAGGAAAGACTCTATTATATATTGTGAGCCTTGAAGGTCCATAAATAACTAAAGAAAATGTGAGAGCTAGCAACAATTTCAATCAAACTGATAGATTCATGGTGATCTTGCACTACCTATGTGGTAGGTTTCTTCCAAACACCTTTCTATGGTGTAGTAATATGAATTTCCTCGTTTTCCCCGTTTCTGGCATGTCCATTTCTTCGGCAACATCAAAATTGAAAGCTATGACAATATTCGGTGAGGCAGATTATATATGTTGTGTTACCAACAATTGAAGTCACGACAAATTGTCAAGACGATGAGGAGGATCAATGCAACTACAATACCAAAAACAATGAGCTTCATCTTCATATTCTCCCACCACATCTTTCGCCGAATCTTTGTTCCTTGTTGTCTAAAGTCTTGTGCCTACGATAAAATGGATATCAACATGTCAGATATATCGCAGATTGTGTTGGTGAGTGGGGATAAAATGAATGACTTGATTCAAGAGCAAAGTAATGAAACCTGTGAGCGTAGATCCTCTGTCTTGTCGACGAGCAGTTCAATTTTCTCTCCACGATCTAGAACCTGATGAGTAGGACGAGAAGAAAACAATTCGAAGGCTTTAAAACCACACACATACGAAGCAAACCCAATTAATGACAGTAAAGTGGGAACTAACCTTTTCAATGTTTTGCATCATAACTCCTTTGACCTCTGTAACTTGAGCTTTCACTTTTGCAA
Source organism: Oryza brachyantha (assembly GCF_000231095.2). Taxonomy (NCBI): domain Eukaryota; kingdom Viridiplantae; phylum Streptophyta; class Magnoliopsida; order Poales; family Poaceae; genus Oryza; species Oryza brachyantha. The sequence goes on along the minus strand of NC_023165.2, from coordinate 2,956,764 downwards.
GTTTGTCAATCTCCTCAGGGTGTTGGTCACAGTACCTCATGTGCTCTTTAAGTTTAGACCTAAAAAATAAGTCTTTTTATAGTTATATTACTTGTATTATAGTAATTCAAAGCATTCACTACATCATATAGCCATTCAAATGTTGACAACTATGCAAAATATTTGCGTAGATGCCATCAAAAAACTTTTTCAAGTAAAATACCCATATTCACGCTTGAGGCTATTCGCAGTAGCACTTCTTGCTTTTCCTCCACTGTATTTCTTGGAGAAATCTTCCTTTACTCTCTCAATGAAGCCAACCGGAAGTTGCCGACCAGTTGACTCAGTAGCAACAACACAATATGCTGAAAACCAAATAGATTGCCAAACAAAATCCAATAAACACAATGGCATTTACTTTTCAATTAGTTTGTGTTTACTGAACAAAGAAGCATGTCGTAAAATGATAGTCATAAAAGATGCACACTGTCTAATTTTCTTTAACATAAATATTAGACCACAAATTATATTTGATGAATCTCAATGATAAAATAAGTTCACGGCATGCGATGAGAGAAAATAAGGTAGAACTAGTACCACAATGGAACTAACAAACTATTAGGTATGACTAAGAAGGTGATATCAAATGGTGAGTACCACAATGGGATGTACTCTCTTCATTTTTTATATATGACGTCGTTGACTTTTGGATTTACGTTTGATCATTCGTCTTATTAAAAAAAATCCAACTATGCAAAATTACAAATCATACTTAAAGTTCCTATAATATACGTCAAGTTATAAGAAAATAATTAATAATTACATATCTCTTTGAATAAAACAAATGATCAAACATGAACATAAAAGTCAACGGCGTCATATAAAAAATAGAGAGAGTATATTATTACATACCAAACACAAGGTACCTGAATAAATGAGCTCATCTTGAAAAAACAACAAAACGTTTTTGTAACAAGAAAAATTGAACTAGACACACAAATTTGTTTTAAATCTTTTCCCACATAAAGTTAATTATTATTTTTAATCAAATTACAAACAAACACTATACAAAATTGATTAATCAAAAAAGAAAAAATCAATCACTCTCAACGCTCATCAACACATTGCATCACAACATACACAAAATTAACCCCAATCCACCATGGAAGATTTCAAAGCAGGTCTAATCCATGACAATGTCAATGCAAATGTGTGCACTTTTGAATAAATTCTATCAATTAAAGGTGGATACTACCAATGATCCCTTAGAGCAATGGAATGAAAAAAATTGAAATAAAACACACCCTCTAGAACACAATAATCATACTAAGTAATCACATCTAGTCGAGATAACTAGTGATTAATGCAGATTATACGAGAAGGGGGCGTGTTCGGGGGGACATTACTGAATCCATCATGGACGTGGTAGTTGAAGGTGTGCCCGTCGCAGTTGTAGCTATGGCGGTTGTTGGAGGACGGGAGCTTCTGCAAACATTGTGCAGCGACAGAGGCGAAGTTGCCGGAGACCTCGGCGTGGTCGGCCAGCACGGTGGTACCGCGTGCCACGAAGCTGTAGACCAACGTCGTCCTCTTCTGCGGCCCCATCCCTCCGGCCTGCTGACGCCTAGCTACGCTACCACACGAGTGCGATCAGGAACCTCCTCGGTTGGAGAGGAGGGAGGAGGTTGGGTGGTGGGAATGCACGGGAGCGATGTGGGAGAGGTGGTGAGAGTTTGGAGGAGGCTGCTGGTGGTGGGGAATGTGGAATTGAGGTGGGGGAGGTAGTCACATGCTAAATTTAGTGCATGGTTGATTTTCTGATTTTTTTCTCATGGAGAAATTTACTAAATTTAGGTCTTTCACATTTGTAGTGTACAAATGGTGGAGCTTGTTAGAGGACAACATAGGTCATGGCCCCCTAGTATATTGGATGAATAGCTAGATATATAGGCTAAGTCATTAAGCCCCTTCATGCACTGGTTATTGCTAGCCTTTTTCGCTCCGATGTTATTGGTTTGATTCCTCCCAAGTCCATTTTTTCCTTTCTTATTTATCTACTATTGTTTGCCCCCTTCCATTTTTTTCTACATGCTACCCTCTAGTATGATAAAACATTTCATTTTATTATACATAATGTCATCAGGTGTGGAAAACATACTTTCCTCATTTTGTTCTACCTATACACTCTAGTGGAGGGATTATTTTTGTTAATAGGTGCCCCTTTCATTTCATGCCGAGACCCACCATGGGTAGTGTAGGGAAATATATGAGTTGTATATATGTTTAAAAAGAATGGTTATGTTATTCCTATAGAAAATAATGATCATTAAAGAGCGGGTGCTTAGCGATCATATTTATTTTTTTAATGAATATATGTGGTATGCTATCAAAGTCTCTTTGTTTTTATTACATATGGTGCTTTCTACCAAAGCAGGGACATCCAAATCCAACATTTGGTCTTAAAAACGAAATGGAATTTTGCCTATTCTTAAATCATGGAATTATTTAGGTAAATGGAAGTGACTTTATAGTGTAATATAGAGAAACAATAAAAAATTATTTGCCATTCATCCACAATAAGGTTTTAAAACACAAACTTCTCTCATATGGACCCATACGAGACATTCTTAAATGTTGAAGTACCCGAGACAATGTATACAACTACTACAAATTAATTCAGGGAGTCAACTTTGGCAAATATTGAGTAAAATCAATAACTCTGAAGCTAGGTAGCATGCTATTGCTAAACATAACACCATTTACTATTAGAGATAGCAACTCATACAAGAAACACTGGTAGGAAACCAAAACCAAAACATATGATCTTTTCTGTAATGGGTCCATGGTGATGCCTTTCACCAAACGTGAACTCAAGACTTTTGCATAGTTTTCGCCCGCCCCCATAAGTTAGGAAGAAATTGGGGAGAAAAGGAGAGAAAAGGAGGGGGTGAGGTGCCCAAGTGCATGTTGTTTCATTTTTGTTCAATGACTGACATATGAGTCTAACATTTTCTTTATATACTCCATCTACTTTATATTATAAAACTTTCTGGGATTGCATAGATTTATCCATATTTCAATGTATATGTTTTGTATAAGTGTCTAGACATATGAATTTAGACAAAACTAGAAAGTCTTATAATATACAATGAAAAGAATAATTGTTATGTAAGCACCATATCAGCCCGAGTCATCCAATTCAACATGCCACCAACGTGGCAACTAAAGGACGCAAAATAAACTCGTGACGAAGGAGATGAGATAAATAGCGCTACTTTTGCAAATGGTACAGAAAAGAAAAGCCCATATACAAAAAACGGCCTGGCCCGGCCCATCCAAAACGGCAACTACCCCCGCCCGCTCCGATCTCCTCCGATCGGCAAGCTCCGCGAGCTCGCAGGCAGCAGACGTGGTGGGACCCACGCAAAGCCGGAAGCGCGATTCGATTGCGCTCCCTCCCCTCGCACCGTCGCACGCACTCCATTTTTTTTTTCTTCTCTTTTTCTTCTTTCTATATATTATATCGCCCCGATTCGCCACCCCAAATCTCATTCCCTTCCCCTCTCTTCACCTTCTATGGGCCGAAAGAAGCGAACCCCAGCAAGCGCAAACCCTACACCTCCCTCGCCCCCGCCTCCGCCTGCGCCTCCGGCGGCCGGCTCAACCCGGGCGGATGGGGATGGGGATGCGGCGGCGGCGGGTGGGGCCGAGGGGGCGGCGGTGCGGGCGGTGTGCGACAGGGCGCTGGGGGCGCTCCAGCGGGGGAACCACGCCAAGGCGCTGCGGCTGATGAAGGATGCGGTGGGGAGGTACGGGGACGGGTCACCGCTGCTGCTCCGCGCGCACGGGACGGTGCTCGCCCGGGCCGCCGCGGCGCTCGACGAGCCCGGGGCGCGCGCGCGGCACCAGCGGGCGGCGCTGGACGCGGCCCAGCGCGCCATCGAGCTCGCGCCGGACTCCATCGAGCTCGCGCACTTCCGCGCCATGCTCTACTACGAGATCGCCTCCGACGCCGTGGGCTACGAGGTGGCCGCCGGCGAGTGCAACCGCGGGCTCCTCATCCAGAACCCGACAGACCCGGCGCCCCACTCCCTCAGGCTGCCCGCGCCGGACGTCGAGCAGGTCCGCGCCGAGCTCAGCAACCTGATGCAGAGGTCCAACATGACGTCAATCTCGATGTGGGTTAAGTCCGTGAACATGGGCTACACTCCTGAGGAGAAGGTTCGGGTTTTCCCTATCCGCCGCGGTGCCGACGACGCTTCTGAGGTCCGTCTCCTACCGGCGGCTCCTGCTCCACGCCGGCCGAATGAGATCAAGAAGGCTAATAAGACCCCTGAAGAGCGGCGCAAGGAGATCGAGGTGCGGCTTGCTGCGATGAGGTTGCTGGAGCAGCAGCAGCACAATGCCTCAACGGCTTCTTCCTCCACCTCGCAATCACAGTCAATGGGGGATGAAGCCCCCTCCTCATCATCTCAGTCATCAGTGTCTGGGCATCGTGCTGACCGGAGGAAGGGTGGGTCCAGGAAGACAACAGCTTCATCCGTGTCTGGTCGCATTGAACAAGTGCGTGAGTTCTGGGGCACATTCCCCATGGATCGGAGGCTTGCGTTCTTAAGCACTAGTGTTTCTGACCTCAAGTCACACTATGCTGCTGCAGTGCATAAGGAGAAAGATGCTGCCAGTGTGGTTTCTGATGTGCTTAATGAGGCAATAAGGTTTGCCACTAGGAGTGGGAAATGGGAGTTTTGGGTATGTGGCCGGTGTGGCGAGCGTTTTGCTGATGCTGAATCACATGTACAGCATGCAATGGACAAACATGTGGATGTGCTGTCCCCTCGATTGATGAATATGGTGCCAGAGGAGATTGATGACGCGTGGGCTGAAAAGCTCACTGGTTCAAGCTGGAGGCCAGTGGATGCTACTGCAGCACTCAAAATTCTCGAGGAAGAACTAACTGAAAATGTTGGCTCAGATAGGGACAAAGATTCAACGTCATCGGATATTTGGAGTATGAAAGATAAATCGGACACATCAGATTCCTCAACCTCACCGCACAATGAGGAGTGTGATAGTTTTGGCATGGTTACAAGGGAAGTTGACAGGAAGTGGCCACTGTCTGATGATGAGGAAAGAACAAAGATTTTAGAGAGGATACATTCATCGTTCAAAATCCTTGTAAAACACAAGAATCTTTCATCGAGGCATCTGAACAGGGTTCTATGTTTTACTATGGAGGAACTCAGGGGAAGGATGCCTTCTGGGTCACTGCCACTTAACCACTCGTTGGATGAGTCACCACTCTGCATTTGCCTGTTGGATTTATCTTCACTGCAGAAGGTGCTTGAATTCGTGCAGGAACTTATGCATGCTAGTGGACTTAACAATAGGAGCTCAGAAAAGGATGAGAAACTAGCTGACCTAGATAGTTTCCCGAAACGTCGGAGCAACTTGGAGAAGGTTATACTTGATTCTGATTCATCATTGCTTATCCTTGATAGCCAAGCGTTTGAAGGGAGGTCTGACCGTGATAATGTTCTGGCTGACCCATTCCTTTCATGGTTATATACTGGACCTTCAGTTGAAGAGCAGCTATTGGACTGGAACCATATGCTTGAGGTGAGGTCAAATCAGTATATGGAGATTCTTCACGAGCTCGATAAAGAGTTCTCAGCATTGCGGAACTGGTGTGAACAGAAGCATGACCAGCTGAGCAATGAGGAGGGGTTGCTTGCTGTGGATAGCCTTTTATGTGAAGAGCAAAGGCGAAGGGATGCTGTAGATCTCTATGAAGGATATGAGGAGCTCCTAAAGAAGCGACAGGAGCTACTGGAGCTCAATGCCGAGGAGTTGTTTAATGGCTGCAGATCTGAGTTAAGTATGATCTCTACCATCTTAAGGGAAGTTAAAACAGCACGCTACGATGAAGCCTTTTCTGGCAGGACCTCGCGCCTGTGTGACTTTTATGGGACTGAGGAAGATGAATGGGGTTTGCATGATTTTGAACATTCAAATGATTCGGTGGTACAGTTGGTTGTTTCAAGACTGAAGGATCAAGTTGCTGTGGAGGTCAGTTCTTCTGGGTTTCAATTTGCTCGCCAAAATTTTTTATCTGTTTCACTTACAGCTTAACACATAACATCAATCTCCCTGTTACTTGTTTCACTTACAGCTTAACACATAACATCAATCTCCCTGTTACTTGTTTCACTTACAGCTTAACAAGATAGATGCTAGGATTATGCGAATTTCAGCTGTGATTGAGCGTCTGAAACTCAAGTTTGGGCCTGCTTCTGTCCTTGATTACCAAACAATTCTCCTACCCCTTTTGAGGTCGTTCTTGCGAGTATGTGTACTGACCTCTTTACACATTCAATTGCTTTATTGCCTCTGTGCATTGCTCATTTCTTAACTATGGTTATTGTGTGCCAACTCAGACCCATTTGGAAGAGCTAGTGGACAAGGATGCTAGGGAGAGATCTGATGCTGCAAGTGAAGCCTTCCTGGCTGAACTTGCTTTGGATGCTAAGAGGAATGCAAAAGTGGGTGACACTAAACAATCCCATGATAGGCCAAAGGACAAGAAGAAAGTGAAGGATTCTCGAAAATCTAAGGATCTTAAGGTATCTTTACTTTTGAGTTTGATTATACGAGTATTCTTATTACTCACAAAGGGGCATTTATTTTATTTCTATGCTACTTCTAAATATTTTCTAGGATTTGAGCTTGAGTGATCAGTACCTCGTCCGTGCAGATAGTGTAGATGAGGAAACATCAGAGCAACCGTAAGTAATGCTTTTACTCTCCATGTGCTGATTAAAATCACACTATCTTAAATGACTCTGTATGCAATGTCGTCGTACATGTTTTCTCAAGTATGCCTGGAATGCCTTCTTTTTCCTGTTCTCTTTTCTGGTGTATCTTCAGTTACTTAATACTGCTAAAGTGCTAATTTAAATCCCAACCAGTACCAAGGATGTTTGGTTAGAAGGAACTCATAACATAACTACATGATCTATGTTCACTTGAATGGTGGTGTCGTGTTGTGTTCACTTGAATGGTGGTGTTGTGTTGTTTTCTTGCTGAATATTTAAATGTGGTTAGCAATTAAACTAACTAGTTGTAAGGAAATTGAGAAACTAGTCAGATAGTTGGCCTTTGAAAGCAAGCTGGGAAACCGATAATAAGTTTTGTGCAGATAATCTTCCCGACATCATGTGAGCACATATTTTGGAGTCTACTTGATCTCAGTTTTTCTATTTGTAAACCTTCTCAACCATGTAAATGTTGCCAATGTTTGTGCGTTTGTTTTGAATACCCTCTTATAGTGCTTCCATCAACATGGCACATTCCTTTCACTATTACAGCTCGTTTAATTGATTAGTGGTTATCAAATATTGATGATTGAATGATCCTTTATTGAGCCCTCACTACTACTTTCCTAGTTTACCCAAGAGTACCAATTGCTTTATTTGTTGTACTGTTTTTCTTTTCCTTTGTATCTTGCACCAACTGCTGCAGTAGCACTTTGTTGTCTAGTTATTTAATCCGTGCATCAATGAACCATGAGAGCTTCAGCCCTTCCTTTGGGAAAGAAGAAACCTAGCATAGTGCCCACGCATTTTGCCTGATCTCGAATAAATATAAGGAAACTACTGAACTTCAAAATGCAAAATATACATCCTCAAGATTACGTAATTGCATATTTTGCATCACATCAGATCAACCAGCATGAAGCAATCCTCAGAGTACATCATCACAATCACCAGCTCCTTAGAAAGGAGCAAAGGGCTATCATTTATCTTGATATGTCAACCAGCATATCATGGTGTATTCTTGCATGCGTACGTCTCTAGTCCTTACATGCGTTTTAGCATTCTCCACTAGGCGGTAATGGACCCGAAAGCATTTTTGGTGTGAGATTCAATGCTTTCAAACCATTGTTTATTACTACATCCGTCCCAAAATACTCGTCTTTCTAGGATCCAAATTTGTCCCAAAATAGTTGTAATCCTAGAGTACTAATTGTCCCATCAATCACTCATTCAAATTTCTCCCTATTCTACCACTAACTACCCACTCACTCCTAATCCTACAATATTTAATAAGGGGTATTATAGTTTTTTCTTCTAAAACCTTAGTATATGGTAAACAACCTAAAAAGACAAGTATTGTGGGACGGAGTATCTGTTATGGGCTTCATTGGAATATACTGCTGAAGTTTCTACATTTCATTAATGTCTGCCTTTTATAGTTATGTGCAGCAGAACTGAATAAGGCAGTAATATAATTGTGAAATGCATCTACCTTTTATTGTCCTATAATACACATGCACACCCATGTGGTGATTCAGGACTTGGGCAAGGAAATTTCAAGATAATATTGGTTGGTCTGTTTGAATTTTTGGAGTTTGAATGAATTTTTAGGTGCATTTAATGGTGATGATAGTACATGTCTGTGGAAAAACAATTCTCCAATACAAGTGTATTCTTTGTCAACATCAATATTAATTTTTGCTTTGGAACTTTCACGTACGTTCTTGTAGTCAAACTATTGTTGATTGCGATGACTTTGTCTGCAGACTTTCATCAAGTGATTATAACTTAAATGATCAAGAAGAATTCAGGCATAGATTACGGCCTGATGAAGCAGATGAAAGAAGGATGGAGGAAACTTTGGAGCACCAAAGATGGATGGAGGAGGAGACAAAGAAGAAGCATTTTGCAGAACAATATGGAAGAACTTCACCAGATTCCAATATTGGGGTGGCTTGTCGTCTGACTGATGTGAGTTTGAACAGGGATCAGGATAAGCATAATTCTGCCCAAAACAACTCTTCACGTACTTATCTTGAAGGCATAAATTTTGGTGATTTTCGGTTTTCTGAAGTTCCTTTGCGGGATGAACATTCTACTTTGAGATTGTGTGATTCTGATCTTCTGCAAAAGATGGAGAATGGATTGGGCTATCTTGATACACGCTCAACCAACAGTGATGTGGACCTTATTAAGTCTACAATGAATGGAGTTGGGAAAAATGTAGAAACTACAAAGCCTACACTGAAAGTGAATGGTGTTGGGAAAGATGCTGAAAATACAAAGCTTCCAGCTATTCCTAGCACCCAAAAGTCTAGGAAAAGTACCAGCCAAGTGCATAAGAAATACATCCAAGGTTGTTGGTCTATCTTGTCCAAATCAGATATTTATTTTAATCCTGTATGTGACTTCAGTTCAAACAATTCTTTATCTATATATTTTTTAATGTGACACCCACTTTTCATGATGAAGATGATGATAATAGGCCATCTATTGGACAATCTGGTTCACCAGTTCCAAGATGGAGCAGTTCTGGTAAAGCAGCAGAGATTGTCAATCACAGTTATCAAGACACAAAACAAAATACGCTACCACTTTTGTCTTCAGATTATTCGCAACGTGTGAATGGGATTCGATCTTCTGGAAGAGAGAATCCAAGTAGTGAGAAAGGTAGCTGTTGTTATCCTTCAATTTTATTCATATAGCCTTGTACTTGTTTATTCATTTTAACTACTGATTATAGAAATTAACGAGTGCATTAACTCCATGTTGTACAAAACTTGATGTTTTAAAGATTTGAGTCACCAGCAACCGAATGGTCCTAGCCTTTTTATTTGAGTCCCCTAGTGGCAAACATCTATTTAATCAAACAAACCGGCAATATGTCACTCTGATATAGGAAATGCTTTATAAAAAGGATCCATTTTTCAAAATGATAACAACAAATTTACTTGGTTATGTTTTAATGCTTGAGTACTGCTAAAGGTCCATGAAATGTTAAAACAGAAAAAAAAATGCATGTCTATTCTTATAGACTTAGAAGTATTTCTTTTCTTATTTATCACTATTGCCATGTCCATGTGTTGGTTCCTCTTTTTTCCTATATTTTCTCTATCCACCTCGTGTCCCTGTGTCCCAAAATATAGCAACTTCTAGCATTCAAAATTTGTCCCAAAATATAACATCTTCACCTACATTCTCATCTCAGCCAATCACAACTTCCCCCATTTAATTTCACCTACTCATACTTAACTCTAAAACTTCTTATATTTTGTACTTCTGTGCACAATTACATGGGATTTGGGGCTCTTTTGAAGAGATTAATGATGAAGAGAATATTAAACGAGGGGTGGTTGGGGTGGGAGGGTGGTTGAGGGGTAAGATCGGGCAACTTGTACTCTAAAATCAATTTATCTGTGGACAAATGGGAGGGGTCCAAATCCCTTATATTCGTGGGCGGAGGAGGGAGTATGTTAGATATTTCATTGTTGATCTTTTGATTTCAGCATTTTTTAAGTTGTTGCTTTAATATCCAGTTGACTGTAGTGCTATCCCATCAACACATCTGTATATTGAGGATGACAAAAGGTTCGAAGAAGAACTGGAGAGAGCTGTGCTTCAAAGCCTTGGTAAACTAAATACTTTTTTTTTTGTTATGCTATTGTTCCATCTTCTCAACATAGTCATATCTTAAAGTGCTGTGGAAATTTCAGTATTTCTTAGCAGCATGGTAAAGTTCATTTCTTGTATATGTTATGTGTCAATTGCTGGAGATGTGTTGTTTTTTATTTTGATTACTCAGAGCAAGCTTTCTCATATGAACTGCTAAGTAGCTTCTTGTGCGCATTTGCATGGTGATGCCTTATTGCTAACATCAATACTAGCTTGTGTAAAATGGTACATATAATTTGCAATGTGGATTCAGGAGAATATACCTTTTTGTCAATATCATCGTAGATATTTGACTATATGTTATGTTATTAGTTGCCATTGAATGAGGATTTACATAATTGCTTCTTTGTGATCAGAATTCTTTTTAGGCGGGTTGGCCCAAGTTATGCCAACCAGATTATGTTAAGATTGAAAGGGAGTGAAATACAAGGATGCAATTACAATGGCAGCAGGGTGCCGAGGGGCCACTCAGCTCCCACCATAGTAGGGGAGATACCCCTAATGTCAATTAGACATGATCACCATAAATTCTAAAGAAGCCTACCATCTTCTAAATCGTTACCTCTTCCCATAGGTCCCAGAACAGCCTCACCGTTGATCTGCATTGTTGGTTGAAAATCCGAGCATTCTGCTCTTTCCAAATCAACCAACAGATCAGAAATCCATAGACAAGCATAATGCTTGCTTAGTTTTTTACTATGATGTTAACTACTCCCTCTGTTTTACAGTATATCGTAAGACTTCTTGCCTTGATTTATCCATTGATCAATGTGTATGGTTTGTATGCATATGTAGATGTATTAGCATCTATTTGAATTTAGGCAAAATCAGAAAGTTTTACATTGTGAAACGGAGGGGTTACTAGATAAGAAACTATGATGATATTGATTCCCTCTAGTCTCATACTCAGTGACAGTTTCTGTTCTCAGTTCAAAAAAATCAAGTTGTTCTAAGGGTACAATCTTTCTACTACTGATATGGCAGGCACTTCTAATGAAAAAGAAGTCTATGGGGCTGGCCTTAAAAATGCTGCTGGTGAATACAATTGTTTCTTGAATGTGATTATCCAGGTAATGGCCCAGATTCGTGATGCTTAGCACTAGTGGTAACCCCCTTAACCCATATTATTCCTTTTCTATGCAGTCATTATGGCATTTAAAGCGGTTTCGAGATGGGTTTCTTAAAAAATCATCGCTGCATAAGCATGTTGGAGATCCTTGTGCTGTCTGTGCGTTGTATGATATCTTCACTGACCTGAGCAAAGCATCCGAGGAGCAAGGGGAAGCTGTTGCACCTACTTCTTTGAGGATCGCTTTGAGCAAATCCTACCCTGACAGCAAATTCTTTCAGGAGGTACAATCTTGTCCTTTAGGGATTTTAGGTACATTCCTGACAGCATTTATTACTCAAAACTCGCCGTGCATCTATAGTAACCCGCTAAATCTTCAACCCTTTATACACTTTACTTGTTGTCTAGAATGCATGCAGTCAATGTTCTGAATCTTTGACCATAGACATACAAAAACACTTAGGCTAGGGACATGTAAATTCGGATGCTAAATTTGCTGTCAAAATTAATTTGCTCAATATATCTTCATGGCAGGGGCAAATGAACGATGCGTCTGAGGTGTTGGAGGTGATCTTTCAGTGCTTGCATAGGTCGTACACTTCTCATACTGACTTGCAAGTTAAATCTCATGAGGTCAATTGTATTGGCTCCTGGGATTGTGCAAGTAGTTCTTGCGTAGCACATGGTCTTTTTGGAATGGACATCTATGAACGAATGAACTGCCAGAGTTGTGGTTTGGAATCCAGACGGCATAAGTACACTTCATTTTTCCACAATATCAATGCTAGTTCACTTCGAACTGCAAAGGTTAGTGTTCCTTGGGTTGGGATCTCATGATATTTATTGATCCTATTGTTTCCTTTCTTTTCTGTGATTTGTGGTGAGTTGGTATTGGGTTTGTTTGTTGTTACTTGTTCCATAATAGCTTTTTTTTTCCAGGATATGTTTCCAGATTATTCATTTGATGATCTTCTGAGGATTGTGATAATGAATGACCATCTGGTTTGTGATCCGGATGGTGGTGGTTGTGGAAAACCAAACCATATTCATCACATTCTTTCTAGCCCCCCTCATGTTTTTACAGTTGGTAAACTTCTTTTTCTCTTCAATATTGTACGGATATCTTCATGCAACTGGTCATTTCAATCCAGGAATATGGAGCTGTAAAAAAATAGTTAAATCTTGCAGAACTCCCTTAAAAATTAGTTCTTCTGTGTTTGTTAGCGCAGTGCTAGGATTTCATGCTCCACTAACAGTCCAACTTGACCATCTTTAACTGAACAGCTGCTATTCAATTGTCTTCCTGTCTGATAACTTCTACATTTGCTATTGTAAATTTTGTGCATGTGGTTGAGTGCAAGTATAAGTTCTCTGCAATAATACTCTATGCTGACGTGACTCTTCGTACTTCTGTTTTTCAAGTTCTGGGGTGGCAGAACAGCAAAGAGAGTGTGGACGACATATCTGGAACTTTGGCTGGTATTTCAACTGAGATAGACGTCAGTACTTTCTACCGTGGTCTAGATCAAGGAAGCAAACATTCTCTGGTGTCAGTGGTACGCCTATGAAGACTCTAAAAATTCTTTCACATTTTTTAATGGATAAAAAGCATGTCATTTTTCTTGGCCATGTCATGTTTGTGTTATACCTAGTGTTGGAACTTGCAAATTGACAGTTTGCAAAATGAGTGGTACCATAAGATTGGATTGTTTTTTGTCTCGCCTTTTGACTGAGCTCACTGTATTAACAATAGTGAATGTGCTACTACCTCCGTTTTAGTTTTATATTATAAGACTTTTTAGCCTTTCATAAATTCATCAATGGATGAATGTATATAATTGATATATATGTCTAGATTCATTAGCATCCATATGAATCTAGTCAAGACTATAAAATCTTACATTATGAAATGGATGGAGTATTAGCCTATTTCAAGTTACACAGTTTGCGCTAGAACAACCCTAACTATTTCTGTGCTAAAGTAGGTACTACTGGAGTTTACTGCAGGCACTAGGCTAATACTGTGGGTACAAAAGGCCTAGCAGTGCTAACCTTTTTTTTCTATTTCAATTAGGTGCAGTGGCCTGGGTGTATCAAATTAGCTCAATATTGTATATTCCATTACATTACCTGACTGCGGCTAGATCCATTCTTCTAAAATACAGAAATCTGTCAAGTGATGCATCTAATACAATCAACTATTTTTATGCATGCAGGTTTGTTACTATGGGCAGCACTACCATTGCTTTGCTTTTGAGGATGGACAGTGGGTCATGTATGATGACCAGACTGTGAAGGTAACAAGATTATAAACCTTCAAAAGTGTACACTCTTCTGATTCTTACTCTAGCTTGCAAGAACTTGGCTCTGTCTCGTGTTCTTACTCCCTTATTTGTGCAGGCTGTTGGTAGTTGGGATGATGTGCTGATTATGTGTAAGAAAGGTCACTTGCAACCTCAGGTGCTCTTCTTTGAAGTTGCGAAGTAATTGTTCTTCAGATAGGCTTTCTTTGTGGTGTTGTGAAGATCATAAATAGATACCAAATTCGTTTTGAGCTGCGGGGGATAAAGGCATAAAGTGGTAATTCAGCAGTTGCACTGATCAATCAGTTTTGTCGTGCCCCGTCATAAATAAACGGTCACATGAGAATACTAGAAATAGAAAGGCCAGTGATCCTTTTGTTTAGGGTTTTTTTTGGAGCTTTGGTATAGTTCTGATCCCTGATCCTGTCAATAAGATTTTGGCGTAGGAGTGGGAAGGTGGTCATCGATCTTGTGCCATATAGAGAACAGAGAATTTCAGAGATTCACAAGTCTCGCTGACTTTGTTTTGAAGCTGATCCGAATGCATCAATGATGTACAGAGTTTTGTTTTCCATGGGAAGGCTATAGGGGTTATGTTCATTAGTTTTGGGAGGAAAAGTGTTCGTAGTGATGCAAAATGGTTGTATTCGTTGAAAAATGTTTGGGAAGGAATATATTATTGGGAGCACGGTGCTTACATTGAAATGTTACAGCAATTCTAGAATCCTAGTAAGGACATGAAAATTGTTTTTGTATGACGGTGGTAAAGCGGACATATAATTTTGTTGCTACTGGGTTTACCCTGGCTGCTTTAGAAACAATACCTGTGAATAATGCCGTCTTCGTCGTTTCTTCGAATTCCACACGCTCATGCGCTCATTATTTCCTTTACTGCTATAAAAACCATCCAAAAGCCTTTAGTGGTAGCAGTGGCATTGAATCTGTCATTACCACCTATTTTTATTGTATTTTTACAATTTATCCTTTTAACTTTGTAATATTAAAAATCAATCAAATCTAGATGATATCTATGTAAAATTAAATTGATAGGGATATTTTTTATATAAAAAAGATGTTTACATATTTCATGAATTTTTTTATTTATTCTAGGAATAACATAATATAATTTTATCCTTTGTAAAACATAGGCATTCAGCTGGTCCTTAGAAAACTAAGCATGAATTCTTCAGATTGCTTTCTTTAGCGCTGGCGGTATCTGCTCCGTAGACTGCAGTTTTTGCCCTTGCCAAAGTCTGCCATGGCCGATCTTTTAACTACATCCTTATCTTTTCGTTTTTCATATAAACAACTTAAACTTTTAATCTTAAATCTATAGTTGATTTTAGGGTTTTATTTTAGTTTGTTTTTCATCATTTGTTTTCTGATTGCTAATAACACGTATGTAGAACTTTTATTCATAATTTTTTTATAAATATCGTTTAGCTTTTTCGAAGAAAAAACCAAACGACGAGAGCCAAATGTCATCGAATGGTATTGTTTATTTTGGCGATGAAGTGAGCATGCCCCGAAACAGAATGACGACGTTACGCTTACGCAGCGGAAGCCAGGCTTCTAATGGGTTGAATGGAAATGGGTTAAATAGGTTGATTTTAATTTGGATTGTGTTTGGTTGGGTGCAAATGGATTGTAACTTTAAATGTTCTGGATTGTATTGGGTTATAGAAACAAATGGATTGGTATGGACTGGATTTAGTTAGGTTATTTTATGTTCTAAATGGATTTAACCCGTGGAGGATAAATGAATCTTTTAATTGGATAGCTAATGGATAAGATAATAGACATACGTGTGGCCCACACGTAGAAATCGATCAAAATTTGTACAAAGTTGCTTTTATACGTAACAGATTATCCCACTAAATTTCAGTCAAATTTAATAAACTTTTATAGTGTGAACACGAGTTTTAAAATTTTAGATCCGAGTTTATACATATCAAATGGTGCATCCATTTTACAAAAGTAGGTTAATCTATTTTAACCAAATGGGTTGGTGCGGGTTGGGCTAAAATTAAAGTTGAATTGGTTTGGATTGGATCCCAATTAAGAATAATTAGTGCGAGTCTACTGGCAGGCTTAAGCGGAGCTCGAGGGTGCGGAATTGCGGGCGGCACACGTACGCCGTGCGGCGCCGCGGCGCCGGTGCCGGCGGCAGCTCCGCGTTATTATGATGGCCTCGTGACTGGATCGAAGGCCTTAATTTCCGGGATCCAATGGGCTCGGCATCTCAAAATGGGCTGCATTCAATTCGGCCTGGTCTTAAAAAACTAAGGCCATTCATTCTCCCCAGACAGACTAGACAACAACATTTCTTCATTTTTTTCCCAGGGAGACTAGAGAAGGAATGCCCCGTTTCAACTGTATAAATCTACATATAAGAAGTATATAAAAATATTTCAAATATAAATATAGTATAGTTATGGTGTAATTATGGTGTAACTGCTGCGTACTTGCACAGTATCATACGGAGTATATAGGACTTGTATGGAAATATGTAACTAACAAAAGGAGCAACCTTGTCCGTTTCAACTGTATAGATATACATATAAGAAGTATATAAAATATTTCAAATATTAATATATTATAGTTATGGTGTAATTATGGTGTAACTGCAGCGTACTTGCGCACTAACATACGGAGTATATAAGACTTGTATGTAAGTATGTAACTAACAAAAGGACTAAAGGAGCAACCTTGTTTGTTAGCTACCAGCAACCACACGAGTTTTTTTTTTTTTTTTGCTGCGATTTTTCCTGGACAAGTCTTGGAACAGATCCAAGCAAAAAAATCGAAAGTTTTGTATCAAGAAACCGTTCACAAGAAATTTAGCAAGACCGCTAATATATGTGGTTATCTGGTCTAATGTCTGGATAACTGTTTGAACGGGATAACTGACCCAGTATTTATGTTTTCTGATACGAGGAAAATAATTTAACTTGTAACCTAGTTCCCCTTTGGTCAAAAATATTTGTCATCAATTCCGACAACCGATAATTTTTCAAATGATTAATTTAAATGCAATACAAATGACACACATAGATTTTTTTTTGAAAATTAATATTATAATATCATAAACTTAGTATATTTTATAAATTTATTATAACACAAAATTACTTATCAAAATATTAGAAACTTACCAAATCTTATCCTAAGCTGTAAATATTTTTAACTAGAGTGGGCAGTTAGTATAAACATGCCATACTGTTAAACCCCTTTTTTTTTTCTATTCAGGCCTTGTTTAGTTCGTAAAATTTTTTTTCTAAAAACATCACATCAAAATTTTGGACACCTAAATAAGGCATTAAACATAGATGAACCAAAAAACTAATTGCACGGCTACGGAAGAAATCTTGAGACGAATCTTTTGAGCCTAATTAGTCCATGATTAGCCATAAGTGCTACAGTAACCAATATATGCTAATGATGGATTAATTATGCTTAAAAGATTTGTCTCGTGGTTTTTAGGCTAGCCGTAAAATTCGTTTTTTTTATTTGTGTCCGAAAACCCCTTCCGATATACAGTCAAACGTTTGACGTGATGTTTTGCTAAAAAATTTTGGCAACTAAACACCACCTCAGCCTGTTGGGATTACTGGCTTATTACAGAGGCATTTCGTCACGTCAAACGTCGACACAACTTGTTTTGGTCAACCAAAATCAGTCGAACTGAAACAGAAAAACACAACTTACAGTTAATTAGGCATGTGCACATTTCTGCAGTGGCTGAAATGTGATGGTGCCAGATAGACTGCCACTGTGCACCAGTCAGCTACTAGATCTCGTTCTGACTAACCCATTATATACCATATAAATGACTTATTTAGGGAGCTGTAGATTCAGAGAATAAGAATATAGAAAAGCTTCTTAACTCAGCTTCTCCAGCTTCTGGATTCTTAGTTTATTTCTGAGTATACAGATTCTCAGAAGATGTGAACCGTTTGAGAGTTTTTTGTAGAAGCAGTTTTTGAAAAAAACTATAGCCAAAAGAAACTTCCTCAATCAGACCCAAAACCAATACCCTAAAGAAATCCTATAAAACCAAATGCCATTTACACATGCCATGCCATGAACACTAAAATAAAAGAGATCTATGCAAGCCCAGAGAGGCAGTGCGAGGCTGCGAGCAGAGTACTACTAGTACTACTACCACTGTAAGAGCAAGTTCAACGCCGGTATAGCCAGCTATTGGCTTTAAATTATTTATAGTTAATTTAATAATTAATTTATATAATAATTACTTATAAACATATACTATATTATTAATATACGGTCTCATATATCATACACACATTGTGTCTTGCAGTCCGAGCTGCAGCTCACTTATAATCTGTGGCTCGTTACTCTTCTCCTTTTTCTCTTATCTTCTTAAAATATATTTATAGTTGGTTTATAATCTACTATGGTACCTTGTCTAATGAAGCCCCATTTAAACACCAACTAATACAAGCCAAAGCTGGCGACCAAGGGAGCAAATACTGGTACTAATACATCTCGAGATCCGGATCCGTACGGTGCGCCTCGCTATCTCGCATTAACGTTGCAACCGATCGAAGATAGCTATCAATGTCTCCTGTGTTGTGTGTATGCACCGCACCTTCTTGTTGCTTGAAGCACAAACAATGAGACATCATCGCCTTGTTTAATTCCATGCCTTGCTTGCTTCCTCCGCTCGCCGTGCCGTCGCCGCGCGCGCACCGACGCAACCGCCACCGCCCACTCGCATCCGAGGAGATGCAGCACACTGCACACATACGCTGATATGCAATGGTTCGCACCGGATATCCGGCGTCATCTATTTGTTGTTAAAGGAAAATATCAAACAACCTATATATAAATAAATAAATAATATGAATAATAATTATATATATATGTATATATATATATATGTTTTTAGCGATTTAAAAGAAAACACTGAAAAATATATTACAATGGGAAAAAATCTTAAAAATTTTAGATTGAAGATTGTAATAAAACTGCTCAGGCAACTGTGCATAACAAGAGCCCGTATAGAATTTTCTTTCAAAGGGTTTTATATTTAGATATAACCGTAAGCATAGTTATTAGAATCGATCTCACGAGGACACCACCACTAAGAATGTCACACCAACAAAAACTTTGGACCATTCATTCACTTTGACATTCATGCAATTACGCTAACTTGCCCTTATTCCTTTTTAGTTTTACTTATCTATAACTCACTTTGCTCTAGCCCACCTCGTCTGTTGCCAAACTCTTGTCTATCTTTGCATGTAGCGTCGTGATCTAATCCATCATCAAAAGTTAGTCTAGTGGACCTCACGGCCCGCTAGATCAATCTCCTTATCCTTCCCATGCATGTCAATGACAAAAGCTCGTGTCTTGTAACTCTTCATTTCCGATAACTTCCTTCACACCCTTATCTCTTAATTTGTTACGATTTCAGGTCTCCATTGTCCACTGACTTGGCTTCGACCACGTAACCCTAGTCCCAGCCCCACCTATTTCTCTTCCCACCATCTATTTCTCTTCCCATTGTCGGACCGCTGAGGCACTGACTCACACGGTCATTTTCGTAAGATTAGGATTTTTGTTATTCACTCCCACTGTCATCAATCGTTATAATTATCATGGTTCGCTAAAAATTACGGTAGGAGAAGCTCGATATAAATATTGATATTGATAGAGCAATACATAATCTAAAAAACCCTCTCGGCGCGGACCCACTGTCTCAAAATTGGCAGCGGTACGTGTTGAGGAGCTAGCTGTACGTTGTACTTGGCCGTATCATTTAATTTTACCCTTACCACTCATTTCCAATTGGATGGCACGATGAAAGTTAAAAAAAATGCTTGTTATCCAATTGGATAGGAACTTAGGATCCGCCTTTCCATTAATTTTCTGCAGTTTTTTGGGGCTATCTTTTTGTCTGGGATTATAATGCAGTAGGAGTAGGATCGAAGGGAGCTCCGTTTCCATTGGTGCTCATGACGGTGTACCATGATCTGCCTGCCTCTTCGCTTGTACTAGGTGTATGTACCATACGTGTACTTGACCGCACACGCAGAAAACAAATTGGAAAAAAAAACTGTACATGTTCTATACGTACGTAGTACTGCATGCGTGGCATTCGCCGTGCACTTTTGATGATTGATCCAGCCATGTAGTACTCCCTTTCCCAAATTGTAATTATTTTTTAATTTACAGCTTATACTCCCTCCGTTCCACAAAAATATATTTTTACACTTTTTATATTTGTCTTATTTAACTTTTTATGATTAATATTTTATTGTTGTTAGATGATAAAATCTTTATGTGTTATTTTTTATTATTTTATAATTTTTTTAAATAAGATGAACCGTCAAACATTAAACACAAAAAATATCATATTGAGACGTGGGTAATAGTAAATTATAAATATTTATGGTATAGTATTATTTAATTCAGTCACCTACATTATCACCGTTGTTCATTCTTTATTTATTAAATGATAATGTAGTATTTTCTTCTTGATGTTAATCCATTGTAGTACTAAATAACACCGAAACATCTGCATTTTGGATGTTAATCCATTGTAGGATTCAAAGAGAGAAAGGAGGGAAAAAAAAAAAAGCTATAGCCCCTGAATCCTGATGCAGTCGAAAATCTGCCAAGACCTAAAAAGAAAAAGGTTGGTTGGCGCCGACAGACGCGGCAGCAGTACCGGCAGCAGCCACCACGCGGACCGGCGCAACGCCAGCCGAGACGACGAGGAGCACGCGAGATGAATTACACCTACAAGCAGGTTGCCATCCATGATCCATCCACACTTGTCACTGGATATCCCAGTGACACCATCAGTATGCTGAGCACCACGCATGTGAACGTGAATGTCCAAGCTGCAAAGGCACCGATGCAATGCGACGCCGGCGACCCGGGTTCTGACCCACATGCTTAGCTGCGTAATGTGCAGAAGCTAAACAACGCAGCTGCAGTGGAACGCTAGCTACTGCTGCTGCTGCTGCTGCTACAAGTGTTGTCCCCAGCTGGGCAGCCGGGAGGCAGGGCCACATGTCTGAATTCTGATCGATTGGGGCTCGTTCGTCTGCTGCTCGATCTGCACGACCGGCCACGCACCATGTGGCGACCGATCCATCATCCATCGATTCGGCAGCTCCTGCAGCACGCGTGGAACACGGATGGCTGGCTGCTGCTGCAGAGTGCAGACGCCAACCCCCTTTTCCCATCCTACTATTAATATTAATATAACTGTATATTACAACAACAGAACTTTATAATTGAAAATGGATCGTATAAATGCACACAATTATAGAAAAACGAGTCTATTTCTTTTTTTAAAAAATCGCTTGATTTTTCATCTCGTTATCATTGAAGCCATGGTTTTTGTATGCTGTTGGAGGAGAGGAGAACACACAACTGTACATATTATTTACTGGTTGTTGTTGCTGACCTACTGTAACGCTCGATTCACGGACGGGGAGAGAGGTCGGGAACGGTGAGATTTTGGCGGCGACCGTTCGATCCAGACACCCAGTAACCGACACACGGTAGTTAATTTTACAAGCGTCGTCCTTCTAGGTTTCAGGCTATCAGAGTTTACAAGGTTCTCACTGCGTGTACCGTGGCTAAAATTTATCGTCTTGATACACACAGTCCAACAAAATTAACGATGCAGGTGCTTAGGACTTAGCAGGAGTTTACGAGCTGATAAGACGCGTTTCGCAGGCTGATCTTTCTGCTCCTGCTTTCGGTTACGAGCTAATATTTAAATTTTTATATTATATACTTTGTTTTTATATTACTAATATCATGCTTATAAGATTTTTATCTATAAATTATTTTTTGTTTGTAAATATATCATTTCGTTTTTTTCTGAAAACAACCGAAAGATGATCAACTCGGTCTTAATCGGCAGTCGTCGTTTGCATGCGTGGATCATCTGGTGTGATGTGTCTAACGTCTCTCGTCGGTCCGGCGATTTCAAAGAGGCACCACCAAACGCAAGCATCCACCGGTGATTTTTTGGTGTTTTTCGCGTACGTACGCAGGTGTGTGCGTGTGCGACGAAGTAGTAGGTACCGGGCGTCTCATGTGGGACCATGCGTGTATGCACGGGGACAAATGGCGTACACCACCGGTACACACGTACGGCGGCAGATGCAGTACGTGTGAGAGAGCGTAGCGTTCGCGGGGATCTGCTCTTTTTTTTTTTCTTTTTTGCTTCGGCGTTGTTGGAGCATTTTAGGAGCTGGAGATGTCAAAACATGCGAAAACTAAGATTATTCCTAACAATTCATCTATCACATAGTCTATCCTAAAAATAAAAAATAAAAAATAAAAAGGTAAAGATTAAATTAACATCCATCTCATTCTATATTTTTAGATGTCATCCATATTTAGAGAGAAACTCGGTGTTTAGATGTTCTATCCATCCTGCAAAAAAATATGAAGGATGTCGTATGTGGATGATCTGCTGGAGTAAAAAAATATAGAGGATAAAATTGTTTTAGATGATCATTCAAATGAAGATATAGATGACCAAATTTAGATGGTCTGTTGGGGATGCTCTAACATTCATCTATACTTATGCTTATAAACCGAAACTTAATTTATTTACCTTAATTTTATAATTGAATTTAAGATTTTGTCATCGAATTTTATTTTTCGGCATTAACTCCAAGATAGCGAAGAATGCATATATAAATGTTTTATTTATAAATTATTTTTTGTTTGTAAATGTTGTTTGGGTTTTTTACGAAAGAACCAAAGAAGCACCCCCCTAAGCTGCAATTTCGGTGCAGTGCTCGGTTGGTCCCTCCACTAATCAAGTAACCCACTCTCGCTTCTTTTTCGCCTTGATTGAAATCGCCTGCCTTTATACTAAAGTTCTTCCCCCCATGGTGCTCTCTCACTGGCTTTGTTAGATGGTGGTTAACATACGTGGTTCGTCACTGAACATGGCTCGTTGTATTATTATTTCTGACGATGGAGGAGCCACTGATGCCTTCCTTTCAACTTATTCACTGTGCTATTGGAATTAGATTATTTCCTACTTGCTTTAGAAAATATATGTTCCGTAAGGAAAATTTGTTCAACTGTTTAGACCACTTGTTTTAAACTATTTGTTACGTTTGTTTTTTAAAAATATTTAGTTTATTATTATAATAATTAGATCGACAGTGCATGATATTAATTCGCTCGGTAATCTAAATCAAACAGGGCTGACATCGTTCTAACACATATCGCACAGTTGACATTTCATCAATCACGCGAGTTCAACCTTAAAAGTGGATGTCACTTGCTAATAACCTCATCTTTTCACTTCTGCATATATTTATAAGCCAAAATTTAAGATTTTAATTTTTTTATCATAGTTTTTTTTCAGTTTTTAATTTTATATCTTATATAAATATTTTATTTTAATAAGCTATTTTTCGTTTACAACTATGACATTCTGTATATATGATTCTGTGTATGGTAAAAGCTAGCTAGCGGAGGTTCTTGCATATGGGAACAAGCACAACCGCATTTCTGAACCATGCCGACGGAATTGAATGGGGGTTCCAACTAACCTATCGCATCTAGGCCAGCCACGGTTACTGAACTGCAGCGACCCTTCTCTTCTTCCATCCAAAACCAAAAAATAGAAATCTGTGTACGCCCCCAACAACTCATCGTGCCCTTCCCATGCTCCTGTCCGGTGGCCTGACCGTACTGAAAAGATACCCTTCATTTCATTTTCATTTTACTTATCAGCCTTGTACTGGGAGTAACTAACCATTCCTGAATATGGCAATTCGCTGATGAGCTGTTAGCTGATGGCCAAGACATGAAAGATATCCATGTTGTTCGTGGTGATTTGGATCAGCTTTTTTTTATAAAGAAACTAAAGATCTATTTTGATTGCCCTAGGAGCATGTCGCTAATCCACCGTTATAGCAACCTTAGCTCCTAAGATCTCACCTGTGCATTTCCAGGTTTGCCTAGGAATGGCAATTGGACCCACAGGTCTGAGGCCTTAACGGGTTTTGTACCCAATGGGTGTGGGTATGAGTGAATATTTGTACATATGATTTTGTGGGGATGGGTACCCGTGAAGCTATGGGTTTTAGATTCAACCCATGGGTGCCCACTGGGGTCCAAAAAATCTAGCAACACTTTGAAATATTCGACCTAAAACATGCTTATTGTTCAGTATTATAAACCAGGAGCATGAGAATATTGTTGATGCATGATTGACCGTTTGTATCGATATAATTGGATGACCAAACGTTAGAATTCTTCGAGCCTAGTTTTACTTACTTATCATTGTACCTTTTTGTTTTCTTGTTGCTATATTAATCAACCGACTATGTTTATTTGCTTATTCCCTGTATTTAAATATTGAAAAACCTTAATATACTCATGGATATGTCTCGATTAAAATATTTTTTGTTTGACATGTTTTACCCGTGGGTACCCATTGGATTTCGGGTGCCCGGTGGATATGGGTATGGGTTTAGTTTTGTACCCATGAAAGTTTACGGGTATGGGTTTATCTTACAGTCATGGTTTTGTGACCGGTGGGTTTTTACAAAATCCGCCCCAAACCCGACCCATTGCTAGGTTTGCCCCCCTGGATCGTGTCTTTGCAGTTTTGCAACACCTGGACATCACTACGCCGACAGCTTAAAATTAGACAGATGTACCAGCATAAAAGGGTTTAAAGATGGCTGGAAGACAGATGAGTTAAGAATTTTTGGTTTTCTGATAACGATATGAATAATAAGATCAATTAGTGCAAAGTTGAAAATGTATTTTAAAAAGATAAGATGATAAACTTTTACCTAATACTACTTAATTAAACATGTATTAATAAGTCAGATCGGTTTGACTGTGGTCTTGTCCGGAACTGAAATAGTCAGCAAGTGAGAAGTTAGTGGCGAGAGTCTGATATGCTTTTTTTTTTTCAGTTTCAAGCTTCAACTTGTTCTCTTATATCACTTCCATAACTAGGGATCCTCATAATTCAAGCGAAAATTTAAAGGGTTTGAGGCAAACAGGAGACTCGACGGAAGTCCCGTACAAAATGGATACAAGAACGGTCAAATTTACTATAATACCGTGGTAACAGTAAAATGAAATGAAGAAGCATTGTTTTGTGGGCGCAGTGAGATTAGTACTGAGATGAGTGGAGCCTTTGCAGAGTAAGGTAGGACAATGGGTGACCGGGAGATTTTAGCCTACTGTCAGAGCTCACACCACCAACAACATCACAGTGATGAGTGAGTGAGAGGAGGAGGTCACAGGGATGAGCTGCCATCCTTGTACTGTTCCAGTGTTTCTTCTCCCCTTGCCCCCACACGGCCACACCTACACTACACACGGCTACACCCTCTTTTCAACGAGGAGAAAGAAACCCTCCTCTCTCTCTCTATACGGTGTACTACAGTAGTACTACGACGGGGTGAAGTAGGAGAGAGAGAGAAGGCCATTATAATAGCGCCATAGGCCAAAAGCTCCACTGCACTGAGAGCAGCTCACTGTCACACGTCCCAAGAACGGGGGCCAAGGAATCCTAGAATCCAAGAAAGGCACAGCAGCAAAAACAGAGAGGGGGAGAGGAGGAGAAGGAGGAGCAGAGGGTGGTGGTGGTGGTGGAGGTGGGGAAGAAGACCAGTGTGTGTGTGTGTGAGAAGACCACACACATTCGCTCAAGGCACAGCACACTTGTGCGTGTGCCGGTCTTCTTCTTCGTCTGCTGCTGCCGCCGCTTGTTGGAGTGAGGAGGGGGCGATGGGGAGGGGGTGCGTGGCTGCCCTGCTGGGCTGCGCGGTGGCGGTGGCCGCGCTGGTCGCCGTCGTCCACTCCGCGGTGACGTACGACAAGAAGTCGGTGGTCATCGACGGCCAGAGGAGGATTCTCTTCTCCGGATCCATACATTACCCCAGGAGCACTCCTGAGGTACGTAACCGCTGCATTCTTTCAAAGATTGTGACTTTTTTGTTGCCCATTTCGTCGGGGGAGTTTCTTCTGGCGGTTTCTTGGTGGAAAGCGAGGAGCTTGTAGCTTAGTTGGAGGTTTTCCTTTCAGTGTCGGATTATTCGCCAAAATTTTCTGCGAAAGATATGAGAGGGTTCTTGAGATTTTCTTGAAATGCTGCTCTTTTGGTCTGTCCTGCAACTATTTTGGAAGTTTACATTGCTCTGTAGTGGTTTTATGTTCATGCTCCAAGCTAGATTTTTTTTTGGGGGGGGGGTGTAAAAAGATGAGCTTGTTGGGTCCTGCCCTGGTCTATCTTCTCGAATCTTTTGGTGCTGTACTAATTTTTATTCATGCATTTCCTTATCAGATGTGGGAAGGGCTAATTGAGAAGGCTAAAGACGGAGGCTTGGATGTGATCCAGACTTATGTCTTTTGGAATGGGCATGAACCAACTCCTGGAAATGTAATGCCTATTTCTGCAATTGGAGGCCTATTTTTGCAATTTTTACTTCATCGCTAACCCATTCTTACCAGTGTAATGGCACATCAGGAATTTCAATGGTTTTTGCTGGCTTCTTGCAGTACAATTTTGAAGGGAGGTACGATTTGGTCAGGTTCATTAAGACTGTCCAGAAGGCTGGGATGTTTGTTCATCTACGCATCGGTCCCTACATTTGTGGAGAGTGGAATTTTGGGTATCTCTCAAGCCTTTATTTAACAGAAGTAAAAACAGATTACTGATTCTTTTTTTCACTTTTCACCATTTCCTGTTCCGTGTATGTGTATGTTTTACTTTGTTTCTTGACTTGTGCTGCCGTGCAATTTTGCAGTGGATTTCCGGTTTGGTTGAAGTATGTACCAGGCATCAGCTTCAGGACCGACAATGAACCTTTCAAGGTCTGTGGAAGTCTTTCAGCATTTCTGGTCCTTAGACTTGTTCATGTATGCATCTAACTTGAGTTTCGCTTTGCAGATGGCAATGCAGGGCTTCACCGAGAAAATCGTTGATTTGATGAAGAGTGAAGAACTCTTTGCTTCCCAAGGCGGTCCTATTATCCTCTCTCAGGCAAGTATAGTTTTGCTTCCCCATGTCATGTATATGGGGTGCAAGTACATTGTATACATGATTATCTTTGTCTCTGGTACAAATCTCAGAGCAACATTGGTTGAGTAGTGTGCCTGAGGAGTGATATCTCGCTAGATTAACATGCACGCTAACATGTAGTCAGGACAATTTGACTTAGCCTTCACATTTTCCTGGGTTGCTCATGGTATGGTGGTGTTATTGTTTGGATCCAGATTGAGAACGAGTATGGGCCAGAAGGTAAAGAGTTCGGGGCAGCTGGCAAGGCATATATCAACTGGGCAGCAAAGATGGCTGTGGGATTGGACACTGGTGTGCCGTGGGTGATGTGCAAGGAGGATGATGCACCTGATCCATTGGTACTATGATCTTGCCCCCTATCAACTTACTGTCATCAGGTGTCAATTGTGAATGTAATTGAATGAGTTCAATAATGCTTCCATTATCTACAAAAGACGTCAATTTTTAATATTATACCGAATATGTTGATACAATTTTACAATGATACAGAACATGCTGATGCATATTTCTGTGAGTTTGGTGCAGGCTATGACCATAAGAGGTTCTGTTTGTTGTTCTAGGTTTCAAGCATATCAGCATAGCCTGCTCAATTGCTCACATATGGAACATATGGACAAAATTAAAATGATGCCAACAATATTAATTTTGATCATGTAGAATTTCAGTTATGGAATATATATATACAATATCTCATGATTTCGTAGAACAAATTGTTGAAACTACATTTACCTTCTGCTGTTTGAACAGATCAATACATGCAATGGTTTCTACTGTGACGCATTTTCTCCAAACAAGCCTTACAAGCCTATGATGTGGACCGAAGCTTGGAGTGGATGGTATTCTTTTTCCTGAGGAACCAATCTCTTGTCAAAATGTTGCATCCACAATCCACTACTTCCATTGATGCAGTTCATGTCTATATCATTTGATTCTGTTGATTCACAGTGGTGTACAATTGCTTTAATATGCAAAAAAATTTCAGGTTTACTGAATTTGGAGGAACCATCCGTCAAAGACCAGTTGAAGATCTCGCATTTGGTGTTGCTCGCTTCGTACAAAAGGGCGGTTCTTTTATCAACTACTATATGGTATGACAGATAAAGGTTCACTTGTGTTTAGCTTCCCAAAAGGTGACACTCATTCTGGTTGTTTAATTGATTTTCTACTTTCAAAGTATCATGGAGGAACAAATTTTGGTCGCACTGCTGGAGGTCCCTTCATCACCACGAGCTATGATTATGATGCTCCACTTGATGAATATGGTGAGTGAGATTGGCTATAGTGCTCTCTACTAGTAGTGTTCTACTACCGGTATTATTGTTGGTATAAAAATCTCGACCGTTGATTTAGAGCTCAACTACTAGTAGGAATCCTACTACCAACAGTTGATGTGGTAGTGTAAATAGATCCGATCCATTGGATTAGAAGAAATAAACGGTCTAGATTAGTTCTGTTTTTTGCCTACATTATGAACATATTTGCAGCTTTCAGACATCAAGATTGGATTTTTTTAAAAAGCAAAATATAGGCTAGATCAATATATTCTTCTGACCCAATCCATTTTTGGGGGCCTAATATGCAGGACTTGTAAGGGAACCAAAGTTTGGACACCTTAAAGAACTCCATAGAGCTGTTAAGTTATGCGAGCAGCCCTTGGTTTCTGCTGATCCAACTGTGACTACCCTTGGAAGTATGCAAGAGGTCTGTTGTGATAAACCCTTCGCCTCAGTGAAGATACATATTTTATATAGCTTGATTCCTCATTTACATATTGAATCTATATTTCAGGCCCATGTCTTCCGATCTTCATCTGGCTGTGCAGCTTTCCTTGCAAACTACAATTCTAACTCATATGCAAAAGTTGTCTTCAACAATGAAAATTACAGTCTTCCTCCTTGGTCAATCAGCATCCTTCCTGATTGCAAAAATGTTGTTTTTAACACTGCAACAGTAAGTTTGCCATATGCTTATCCCATTATATGATTTACAGCATGTTTCAGTTTTGTATCTTTTCCCTGGATCAACTATATGATAACTTTGTTGACCTTATTCAAAATGCTGTAATCTCTATAGGTTGGTGTTCAGACAAATCAAATGCAAATGTGGGCAGATGGGGCCTCTTCAATGATGTGGGAGAAATATGATGAGGAGGTTGATTCATTGGCAGCTGCTCCATTGCTCACCTCCACTGGTCTACTTGAGCAGCTTAATGTTACAAGAGACACCAGTGATTATCTCTGGTACATTACTAGGTAATGGCAGTTGATGAGTTACACATATCTAAATCTCAATATGCATAAAGTATAAATCTTGGAAATGGTGACTATATAAGATCCCTTTTCTTTGCTAAATTTTGTGTTGATTTTCTTATTATGACAATCAAGAGGTGTCCTTTGTTCTAAGTTTCAGTTTTCACACAAGTAATTATTATACTAATTATTTCATCACCATTGACAGTGTGGAAGTAAACCCATCTGAGAAGTTTCTACAAGGTGGCAAGCCTCTGTCTCTCACTGTGCAGTCTGCTGGCCATGCCTTGCATGTCTTCATCAATGGGCAGCTGCAAGGTTTCTACTCGAAAATGCTCTCCAGTCTCCAGTCTACAATATTAATGTTGTTGGAAACTAGTAGTGAATAAAATTCCCTGCAAAACCTTTTATAGGCTCTGCTTATGGAACCAGGGAAGATCGGAGAATCTCATATAGTGGCAATGCTAACCTTCGTGCCGGTACTAACAAAGTTGCACTGCTGAGTGTTGCTTGTGGATTACCGGTCTGTCCTCTCATCGCTGAATGAATCTGTTCATGTTTACAACGAATGATCAAGCGTATGACTAAGAATTTTCTTTCCTGCCATATAGAACGTTGGAGTGCATTATGAGACATGGAACACTGGTGTTGTTGGTCCTGTGGTGATTCACGGGTTGGACGAAGGTTCAAGAGATCTGACTTGGCAGACTTGGTCCTATCAGGTATATTCAGCATATTGGCAGCCTGGTGCAAGTTAATGTAAGATGAATAAACATCTGTCTTTTTCCATTCCAGGTTGGCCTGAAAGGTGAACAGATGAATCTAAACTCCTTAGAAGGCTCAGGCTCAGTTGAATGGATGCAAGGATCATTGGTAGCACAAAACCAACAACCATTGGCATGGTATAGGGTATGGACAATTAATCTTGTCATAATCATTTGATAATTACTTTTGCCCCCCTTCCCTCAAAAAAAGAATCTTATAATAGTTTGTTTTCATAGGCATACTTTGAAACTCCCAGTGGTGACGAGCCACTGGCCCTGGATATGGGTAGCATGGGTAAGGGTCAAATATGGATAAATGGACAAAGCATCGGACGCTACTGGACAGCATATGCAGAAGGGGACTGCAAAGAATGCAGTTACACCGGAACATTCCGGGCACCCAAGTGTCAGGCAGGTTGTGGTCAGCCTACACAGCGCTGGTGAGAAGATTCACAACAATATTTGAAATTTTTGGCACCTGTTGCCTTCTCTTTGCTGTATCCGGAATGAATGCTGCATTATGTCTCTCTTTGGTTCTATTGTCTACTTAGTGCATGTTGGGAACAACTATATTAACAGTAAGGATTAAACTGTTACATTCAGGTACCACGTGCCAAGATCTTGGCTGCAGCCAACTAGAAATCTGCTAGTAGTTTTTGAGGAACTTGGTGGTGATTCTTCGAAGATTGCCCTTGTGAAGAGGTCGGTCTCAGGTGTCTGTGCTGATGTATCTGAGTATCATCCAAATATCAAGAACTGGCAGATTGAGAGCTATGGGGAGCCTGAATTTCACACCGCGAAGGTGCATTTAAAATGTGCACCGGGCCAGACCATTTCTGCAATCAAATTTGCTAGCTTTGGGACACCTCTTGGAACTTGCGGAACATTCCAGCAAGGGGAGTGTCATTCATCTAACTCACACTCTGTTCTTGAAAAGGTGAGATTACTAATTGGTCTACCTGAAATTGTTTTAAATAATATTCGCAACATAGACTAACACTGGACTGTGTTTGGATCAACATGAATTTCACATAATTTTGCACAAAAAGAATAGTGCTTACAATAATTGTACGGATTTCCTCACATATCACTGAGTTTTCTTTCGCTCGTTTGAACAGAAATGCATCGGGTTACAAAGATGTGTCGTCGCAATCTCTCCCAACAGCTTTGGTGGAGATCCTTGCCCAGAAGTGATGAAAAGGGTGGCGGTTGAGGCTGTATGCTCTCCCGCTGCGTAGGGCAACTTCCTCGCCAAGACTAATTTAAAGATAGCGCCAAACAGGTGAGCTTGTGCTTGATCAAGCAGAGAGAAGCAATGCAGAGTAGAGTTCAACGGTAAAGTATCGAGGCCACATAGCTGTGGCTGGAGGATTAGTGATCAATTCTAGCATTCAGTCAAGTCGAATTTCAGATTAGAGGATTCTAACTCTACTGCATCTCCATGAATTGTTCAGAGTGACCAACTGCTAATTGAGGTTGGTCCTGGGATGGAGTGCAGGGAGAGTAAAGGCAAAAGATTGGTGCATTCTTTTGCTCGTGTCAGTGTGCGTGCTGTGTTGTTTCATCTTTCTTGAAAAGAAGAAAGATGCTGATGAATTGTGCATGTATCCCACATATGGGGAATCGTTTATTGTGCAGTGAGCATGGTATGCCGCTGATCACTTGCTCTTCTGTCATATTTCCGATGTTCAGAAAAAAAAAGTTTGCCAACTCAGCTAATTAGCTTCAGATAAACTTTGCTTCTACAGCGACATGATGTAAAGGGGTGGTTTGTTTGACACACTTAAATTGTCTACGGTTATCACAATATTTTAATTAATTTGGCAAAGATTTGGTTAATAAAAATGAACTCATAGGTTAGCTAGTTCGTCCAAATTTTATTTATAAAAATGAAATCTTATAATAAGTGTGTCTAAACTAAACACATGTCTAACTAGATCAAATTTATCTAAAGTTACGATAAGTTTAGACAAGTTGGGTTATCCAACCACCAAACAACCCCTAAAATTGATTAATCCTTGTAAGGCAATGGGCTTCTGATCGTATGACAGGGAAGATAGCATTTTTTTTTTAATCATTTGCGAAGTTCTTGTCTGAAAGAAATGTGGATGATGTACACAGATAACATAGGGTGCCTTGTCACCAAGTGAGCTCAATCTGGCCGGCAGCGTGCCAGGCATGCGGCATGCAGCTGGAGGACTGGCAAAACATTATCCTGGATTAAAAACATTATCCTGAAGTACACTGGATATTGTACCTTAACTTATGACCACATGAATTATTAAGGGCTTATTTGTTTCGTTGGAAAAACGAAGAAATTGAATTTTTCAAGAAATAATTTCTCTGTGTCCAGTTTGTAGAAATAAAGTATAGGGAACTAAAGGAATATTTTCTTTCCTATGTATTGCAGAGAGAAAATAACGAAAATTTTACTTCCACTTCAACCCATTGGAAAATTTTCGTGTGCATATATTTATATTCCTCCACGTTTTCTATTAATATATATTGAAACTCAACCAAACCGAATAAACCCTAACACTTGAGAAGGTAGGGGGTGCATGCATGAATGCAGCAATAGCTCAATAGTAAAGAAACAAGTTGGACTAGTAATAATTTTGCATCTCATATATGGGACAGGACAGCCCCGGTGCACATTCAGAAACGAACAAATGATTGTGATGAAGAAATACGGCAACAGCTAAACCGACATTCACGCGGCAAAAGAGAAAAAAAAAAAGAGCATGCAGAATAGTTTACCTCGCCTATCATCCAGTCAGCTGAACCACCAGGTCCAGCACGCTCTGAAGTCTGAATGCCCTAAATGCTGGTCAATCACCCAGGGAAAAAAAACAACAATACTCTGATCAAAGCAAACAAAAATGCAGTGTAGTAAAGAATAAACCAGCAACACAACCAAACTGGCACTCTGATTAACTAAGAGCGAGCTTAATAGTATAGTCAACTATTAACTCCAATTCATCTATAGTTAATTCATATAATAGTTAGCTACAAAATATCAATATATGGTCCTAAATGTTATACACACATTTTGTCTTAAGCCCGTGTGCAGCTGACTACAAATTAGTAGCTCACCTCTCTCTTGTCTCACTGTTATTACTGTAGCTGCTCTAATCTTGATAAAACTAGCGATGGGGGCAAACGCGCGATCCTGTTCCTGACAGTCAGAAAGCAAATCTGCAGCCGCAGGTCCAGGTGCAGATGCAATAATAAAAGGGGCTTCCTTTTTGACGATTTGCTCCCCGTCCACTCGACCTCGCCCCCGCGGCCCCGCCAAGCGCGCGTGTTTGGGCGCGCGATGCGGCGCCTTTTTCTGCTCGTTTGATGGCGAGCGAATCAGCGGCCTTTCGCTCGCTCGCCTCGCCTACGCGGTGTTGTTGGGCCGTTCCGCGCGGTCGTCGGCGGCGGCCCAAGCAAACCAACCCCCCCAAGCGAAGCCCCCAAACCCACCTAAATCTCACGCGCGAAAAGACTAACAGATGAACGCCTGGGCGTCCGTTAATTCGTGCTAACATAAATTTCTATATGCAAGTCTTTTTTTAAAAAATACTCTCTACATATAAAACTTATATATAAAATTTTCAGTGTATAGTCTTTTATAGATACATCTTTCTAACATATTTTTAATGTATATATCTTTCTTCTACCAGATATTTTATATGTTAAATGTTTCTGCACGTATAAATTTTTCCATATACAAATTTTCTATGTATAAAAATAAATTTTTATACGTATAAACACAAAATATAAATTTTATTTATTTACATACGTAGAGCTGTTCACACGGATTAACGTGTCCAAGGGTGTTCGCCCGTTATACCGACCCCATCAAGATGGTGCCCGTGCCGCGCAGCGCCCCGTCCACGCGCGCGCCCGCACCAACGAGCGGCCGGCGCACGGGCACCGACCGTACGTGCACTCTCGCTCGACCAAGTACATTTAACGTCACCTCCATCCTCACACATGGACTGTCCTCCCACCTGTCTCTCTTGTCTCCCTTGCTCTGTTTCCTTCGTACCAAAATAAATTAATTTTTTATTTTTTTATAATTTTTTATTCTTCGTCTTATTCAATTTTTTGTGATTGATATTTTTATTTTTGTTAAATGATAAATTATGAATAGTATTTTATATGTGACTAATTTTTTTCTAATTTTTTGAAAAATTTTCAAATAGGAAGGATGATCAAACGTTGATACGAAAACTGAACAATTGATTTTTTTTTGAGAGGGATGGAGTACTCATCATGGCGGTCAAAATGGGTGTGAATCATTCACTCGCTCAGCTCATTCATGCTCATGCCCACCACGACGCCCACAGACGAGGCATGTGTGCAGATGCATCGCCCATGCATTTTCCCAAACGCCAAATTATTGCTCACTCCCTCACCAGTTTATCTTAGAGCTTTTTTATTATCATTTTAAACAGTATCTTGACTTGAGTACAAATGTACATAAGCTACTATTTTTTTACACTAAAAATTTTGGTATCTTAAAGATATTTCTTAGTAATGGTAAAAATCATATTTATCTTATGGTCCTGATCAATATGTTGGGTTTCTATCTTTTCACTTGTACTTATAAATATGTTTATAAGTTAAATTTTAAATATTATATTTAGAGTTGATTTTAAGATTTTTTTACCGAAGTTTATTTTATAGGTTTAGTTTTTAGGTCACTAAGAATAATTACGTAAAAGTTTATTTATAAACTATTTTTTATTTATAAATATGTTGTTTGAATTTTATTTTATAAAAAAAAACAAACGATCACCCGTCGGTGTTGGCTTGGTTGACGATCAAAGCGGCCGATCCATCGATGCGGTGCCGACGCTTCGTGGAAAGTACGAGATCTTGATAGCAATTGCGGCGAAAAAGCTGGGGGGAAGACGACGACGCTGGATGCCGGAATAAAGATGCAACTCTGGATTGGATTAGGGCAGCTTTCGATATATGGGGTGGTAAGTTAATTTATGCGGTGTGAAAAACGTAGTAATAGATTAGTACATAATTAATTAATTATTAATTATTAAAAATAGAAAATAGATTAATATGAATTTTTAAAACAACTTTTCTATAGAAAATTTTTATAAAAAATATACCGTTTAGCAGTTTGGGAAGCATGCGCATGAAAAACGAGAAGAACAAGTTAAGTAACCAGCGCGACGAACGCGGCCTAGATTAGATAGGTAGAATGATGGATAGATACCTTTTATTTCTGTCTCTCTCTTTCTCTCTCGTTCTTGGCACACCTAGCTCCTGCTGTTCATCTACTACGCTTCAGCTTTCATCAGCTGGGAGGAGCAAAAGCTATGCCCCATCTGTCCCTAGCTAGCTCTGCTTTTGCAGAATCGCAATTGCAACGGTAGTGTGCTCTTCTCCTCCGTGTCTTGTAGGCGTAGGCACACAAGAACGTGGTTGTTGTTGATCTGGATCGGAGCAACGGAATGTGACATCAAAAAGGCGACGCATCGAAAAAATCTCGCCGTCTGAATTTTAATTTTTTTTTTGGCTTTGCCTTTTAATTTGCATCTTCTTCTTTTGTGCCCATACTGGTCGGCATTCGTCTGAATATTCCATCAGTCGTGCAAGTGAAGCAGTTCACCTTGTACTGATGCTCATGAGCTAGCTCTACTTGTGGCAACTGAATCGATCGTACAAGTAAATTATGTTCGAAGTGAGCACAAGATCAGTTGCTAGTTGCTGCCTCGGGATGCAGGCTCCTTTCTGCTGTATAGATAGATGCCTAGATGGTCAATGTTTATCTGCAAAAATCTACCATCCGAGGGCACTGTTTATCTCTAAAAACTTTTCTCAAAAACATTATATCGAATCTTTGGACACCTAAATAAAATATTAAATATACATGAACATAAAACTAATTATATAGTTATAAAAGAAATCGTATGACGAATCTTTTAAGCCTAATTAGTGCATAATTAGTCATAAGTACTACAATAATCAATATATGCTAACGACGGACTACTTAGACTCAAAAGATTCGTCTCGCGATTTTCAGACAAAATCTGAAAATTATTTTATAATTAGACTACGTTTAATACTTTAAATGTGTGACCATACGCGCCGATATGACAACTAACGGGGCTGAATATACAAGACCAGTATAAATAGTTGTGGCACATGAACAATCATTGGCAACTGATGTGAACGACGATGATCCACAGATCGAACAGCTGCTGGCTGGCATCTTCCACAAGGCTGCTTCGCGAAAAAGAAGTCAGAAAAAGACGACAAGAAAAACAACCCAACTCCAACTGCAGGCTGGGGGCGATGACTGATGACCATCTAGACAGGGTTAGGGTTAGGTAGTGGGCTTGCTCATCAGCAGCTTAAAAATGCGGTAGTAATGGCATCATCCGTGCGCATTTCACGTGACTTGACGTGAGAAATTCTTCTTTATCGCCCGTTCGGTAGAGAACCATTTCCGAACGCAATGGAGCGCATTTCCTTTTTGTTCTTTTGTCCTCAATTAAAGATTACAAGGTGCAGTTTTTTTAATTTCAGTGATCAGCAGTGCAGTTCTTTGTTGCTATTGTGGCTCTTGTTTTTTTTTTTTGTTAATTCTCAATTGATTCAGTCTGGCATTAACTAGTGCAACATGCTTCTTGTTAATCCCAATCCGTCCTTGACAAATGTTACTATGCGTTTGTTGCATCGTGATTACCTACGTTATTACTTTGGCTAAAATTAATCTGAGCCTTTTGTCTGAACTCAGCTGTTCATCTTGCGTGGAACTGCCACTTGTTTGTCAGATATCTCTCCTCTTCTCTTCCTCCTATCCTATCTTTTCGTTTGATATGACAGCTTTGTGTTTGCATGCGCCGATGATTGGTCACATTCAGGCTCTTGCCAATTGCCCTGAACAGCAGTCTCTTCTATGGACTGGTCTTGAACAGTCGCTGAAAGTACCACGAGTTTATTCTCTATTATCCTACAGTATCTCTCAAATGGGAAAATCATCAGAAACTTCTGTTGGTTATAGGCCCCCACACCGTTCTAGCAGATCGACGAATCATGTCTCGACACGCCGATGAGACCTAATTCCAATGACGATCTATCAGAATTGAGGTCATCTTGATCGAGAAAAAGCAAAGAGGACAAGCTGAGTCCTGAGTATAATCACTGATGAAACGTACACAAGGAGCCTGCAATGGCGTTGGGTGGCACAGGACAATCTGAACAGGTCTGAAGTTTCTTCAGTCTATCTTGTTTTCAGGCCAACCGAAGGGGAGGCCCCTGCAGAAGCGTCTTCATTTCAGGAACCGACATGAAATGCTAGGATCTGTTAGATGTGGGTGATTCAATCTGATGGGATGTCCATAACTAAATGTGACATGACCTGTGTTTCTTGAAAAGTAAGGATTGTGAACTGCACATTTCTAATTATTATGGCCTGCCCCTCTAAAATGGAGTACTTCTCTATGCCTTGCATTAGACTTGAATGTAGTTGCAAATGATTAATATGTGGTATCTTCCCCTATCTGTAAGGAAGTTATATGTGGTGGGATAAAGAGTAAAAGTAAATAATGAAAATGTCAAATTAAATTCA
Organism: Oryza brachyantha; assembly: GCF_000231095.2. Taxonomy (NCBI): domain Eukaryota; kingdom Viridiplantae; phylum Streptophyta; class Magnoliopsida; order Poales; family Poaceae; genus Oryza; species Oryza brachyantha. Next base: position 2,919,271 of record NC_023165.2, on the reverse strand, counting down.
CCCAAACCTATGGAGATACCTATCATGGCATTGAATAGTGTGGTAGTTCATTGAAGACTATTTCGTTTCCTTGTACAGTAACAAGGCTTCTAAGTAACACAATCAGATGCTACTGTGTAAAAAATAAATGAGATGTGACCTGTGTTTTTTGGTAGTAAAGACATGCTAATGACATTCACAACGATTTTCTTGAAGAAAAGCAAGCCTCATGATGAAACTGAAATAAGTACTGAATTATTTAGAATTTTCTGAGAAGAATATTATTCGAAATTACTTTCTTACGATTGTACTTTTACATCGCATAAGTAATATATTAATATAGTAATATCTGTTTAAACAATTATCTTATCGAAACAAAATACGCTATATATTTTAAAACGAGGGGAGCATCATTATATGCATTCGTTGTCAATTATATACTCGACTATTTATCGGATTTACGCTGAATCCCGTCTCTTCGAAGGTGGCCCAGGTGTCGGCGAGGCAACCCTCAAAGCAATGGCAAAGGGGTTGGGAGGTCAAATTCATTATTGGAGGGGACCATGAAGACACTTGTCCTTGCACATCACTACCACATGCCCAATTTCTAAAGCAAGTGTGTGCCACCAAACTGAAATAAAGTTGAGCATTGGTTATGTGGTCTTGGGGGCCTCCTGTGCACTTTTAACTGGAAATGAAAGAAAGGAGATTTGGGCCTGCAAATGTATGCAGTACATTTTTTTCCCGGAGTCTTTGCTCTTCGTCCCGTGAGATGTCTGCATCCTCCTATGCAATTGCTGAGGAGCATCTCATGATCAGTTGAGAGATTGGGAGGTTCAGAAGGGAAAAAGAGGGTTTAGGTCTACCAACTGGTTGTTAGCAGACTAATACGTCTTAACAGATGCCGTCACCTACTCCGAGTGATCGGCCTCATAGCAATCAAGAACCACCTAAAAATGGCAAGCTGGGATGGAATTCAGGTAAAAACACACCAAGACTACTTTTTTGTGCAGAGTGAACCAACTGATTTGCTCTACTGTGGAGTATGCTGTAAGGACAGTCAAAACGGCAAGAAGATACACTGTTCTCAAGAACAGTAAAGCTGGAAGTTTTTAGACTGATTCCTTTTTGCGACACTATCAGTGGATGAAATGAGTTAATTAATCGGAAAATGATTACTTGATTGTTCAGTGAAAAATTTAGAAGTGAAAGCAACTGAACCAAATTGCTGGTTCATGCGGTTTATCAGTCATAGTATGGATGACTGAGATTGAGAGTTGGGTGATCCTGGGATACTTTAACAGTTGCACTCACTTAATCTCGATCGTTGATTTCCTGCTGCATGGTCGACTGCTACAGCCGATGAAAATTCCAGTGAATCCATGAGTTGAAACCTCAGTGAGAAAATGAGGGAGGAGAAAGAGATAGAGAAGAATAATCGAAAGGAAACAGACAAAATGGTGGTGGGGTTTCTTTAGGATTTGTAGGGAGATAGTGTTAGGCAGCCTCTTATTGGTGGAAGCCGTATATTATTGCTCAAGGAAAGAGTGAGGAGCTAGAACAACTCTAGCCTAGAGAGTGAAACCAAAAGAGAGAAGAGAAAAATAACAAAAAAAAGGAGTAGATGCAGTGTTAGTTCTTATTATTCTAATCTTCTCTCTTGTTGCAAATTCCTTTTAGAATCCTTGGGATCATCTCTGTCCCCGTTCTGGGTGGTTTCTGTCATACTCCAGGAACTGTCTTGTTCTAGCTCTTGCTTGGTCTGAAAGTTGATTTCCGAACAGGTATATAGCCTTATCCTATCAAGCTAACGTTGTTCTTTGGTTGCATCAGTTTCTATTTGATATGAGAAAACCAAAAAGAATTATCTTTTTAGCTTAATTGGGTGTTCATATGAATTCTTGGAATTGGTTTCTGCCTTCTTGCTTGTTGAGCTTTCCGATTCTTGTTAGCTCCTTCTGGTTGGTGGGTGCACCAACTGAAAAGATTGCTTCTTGTCGCTCTTCTTGAGCTTTGTTTCTGAATTGCTAAAGTAGAGGTGAGATTCTGTTGAAATCGAGCTGAGTTTCTCTGAAACCAATTATTTCTGGATGCATTTGTTCGCGTAACTTGCAGATAAATTCAGTCTTTTCGTTATTTCGTAAGTACTTGTTTGGACTGCTATTTTGTTAGCATCAGATGCTTAATTCATCAAATTACAGGTACTGTGAAATCCTTGGGAATCGTATTACAGAGACTGCAGCAATCTGAAGCCTACTGTCCAAGGTAGACAGCTGACATAAGCAGTCGAGCTATGTTGGATTCACTTCGTCTTCCTAACATATTCAGTTTTTTTTTTATGTTTCACGAATTGGAATTACTTCCCCTGTACTAGGAATTCTGACCTTCGTTTGTACTTTCTGTCTGAATCTGTGGTTACTGTTTACTACTGAGCTCATCGTCACGTTTCTGACAAACTCAGTTCACTAGGCACGAGATGTTTTACTCCTATTAAATCTTCTGCGTTTCTCTCTGGAACATCTGACTCGAGCATGAATGTTTAAAAGCATCAGTTTTGTAGTATGATGTTAACCTGATACCTAAAATCAGATTACAGTACTTTGAATTTACTGCCTGAAATTTGCTGAAGTTTTGAATACATTCAGTTTTCCCCCTTTTGCAGCCAGTTTGAAGCCAAAGACTGAATTTTTGTGTGATGACAGAGATAATCACTTTGTCTCGTCATCTTCGTGATGATTCATCAATCTGTCTCGTCTTCTGCTTCTGAAGACGATGGCCACATTCTTCTCCACTTCCACCAATCAGAGAGACCTCACCGGCGGCGTCGGCAGCGGCGGCAACGAGATGTCGTTCCAACACTACCCACCGCCGTCTAACCCTTACTCGGACTCATCGGCCGGCGGTCTGATCCCGCTCCCGGCGACCATCGTGTCGCAGAGCCACGTTGGGCACGGCGGGGACGAGGCGCCGGCGGCGTTCATCGGGACGAGGGAAGCGCCGGCGGACAGCGGCGAGATGGGCGGCCTGCAGACGCAGCTGCTCATGGCGAACGGCGCGGCGGCGCAGCGCCACCAGGGCGGGCTGTCACTTAGCCTCGGCACGCAGGTGCCGTTGTCTCTCTACCAGTACAGGCCGGCGGGCATGGCGGCTGCCTCGCTCCTCAGCCCGAGCGGCCAGTCGCCGACGATGGCGGGCAGAAGCGCGCAGAACAGCATCTACGTGCAGAACTGCAGGTACTTGAAGGCGGCGCGCGAGCTGCTCGACGACGTAGTCAATGTCAGGGACGCGATCAAGCGGAAGGGAGACAAGAGCCAGGGCAAGGATTCCGGCGACGCCTCCGACAAGAGCGACGACAAGGCCGGCTCGAACGCGCAGAAGGAGCAGGAGAGCAATTCTGCCCCCGAGCTCTCGCCGTCGGAGCGGCAGGACCTCCAGAACAAGGTCAGCGCGCTCATGGCCATGCTCGATCAGGTAATGCCCTCTCCGTCCCGCCGATCGGATTTGATCGATCGCCTTTGTGAGACCTAGAGCTTTGTCGTCAATGGAGGCTGTTGCGTTTTGGCGGCAGGTGGATCGGAGGTACAGGCACTACCACCACCAGATGCAGATCGTCATGTCGTCGTTCGACGCGGTGGCCGGCGCCGGCGCGGCGAAGCCGTACACGGCGCTGGCGCTGCAGACGATCTCCCGCCACTTCCGGTCGCTGCGGGACGCGATCGGCGCGCAGGTGCAGTCGGTGCGGCGGAGCCTCGGCGAGCAGGACACGTCGGCGCAGGGCGGCGGGCTCTCCCGGCTGCGCTACATCGACCAGCAGCTGCGGCAGCAGCGCGCCATGCAGCAGTTCGGCATGATGCAGCAGCCGCAGCACGCATGGCGGCCCCAGCGCGGCCTGCCGGAGTCCGCCGTCTCCGTCCTCCGCGCCTGGCTCTTCGAGCACTTCCTCCACCCGTAAGCACCACATCCTCTACTGCACCGCACCACCTTCGCCGTCGTCCTTGTCGGTCGATCTCACTCTCCACTCCGATCCGATGCTGCAGGTATCCAAAAGATTCCGAGAAGCTGATGCTCGCGAGGCAGACCGGCTTGTCCAGGGGTCAGGTGAGAGTGAGCTCGATCCATGAACCCGACGCCATGCGATGCGAGCTCTCCATGCTAGCTGATTCAAGAAGAGAATTACAACTTCTTTTTCTTACGTAGGTATCGAACTGGTTCATCAACGCGCGAGTTCGGCTATGGAAGCCAATGATCGAGGAGATGTACAAGGAGGAGTTCGGCGCGGAGATGGACTCCAACTCGTCGTCGGAGAACGCCGGCAAGGGCAAGGACGAGGCGATATCGTCGGAGGACCGCGACGAGTTCCAGAGCCCGCCGAGCGCCGCCGCGGGGAAGCACGGCGCGGCGATCCAGCTCAACCCGTTCAAGTCGGAGGCGGCGATGGGCGGCATGGACGGCGTCGGCCTGTCCAGCTGCCTCGACGGCGCCATGGGCACGTACGCCACCAGCCTAAACCTGAACCGCCACGTGCCGCCGGGCGCCTCAGCCGGCGGCAGCACCAGCCTACTGCACGACGCGCTGCAGGCGCACCATCACGCCGGCGGCGGCGACGCGAGGTTCGTCTCCTACGGCGACATGGCCGACCTCGGCGGCGGCTACGACGGCGGCAGCGTGTCCCTCACGCTCGGCCTGCATCACTGCAACAACGCCGGCCCCGTGCCGCCCGAGCAGCAGAGCCTGCTCTACGGCAGCGCCGGCGACTTCGAGTACATGAACGGCTCCGACGACCGGCAGCGGTTCGGGCCGTCGCAGCTGCTGCACGATTTTGTCGCGTGATCAATCAACCACGGCGCGCGATGCAGCGGCCGCGGCGATTGTGGGTGGGAATAACGCGAGACGGCGTCAGAAGCCTGGCCCGGCCGGCCGCCGGCGCCGTCGACGGCGAGGGGGTATACAAGTATATACAAGCATGCACGATGCATATACACGTACACTGGTGTTCTGGGTAATTAAGTGTAGGGTGAGGGGTGTAACTGTAAAACACTGTATATGAGAGGAGGGGGTGTAGCTTTGCAGCTTGTAAAGATAGATTGGTATTTTTGCTAGCTTGCAGTTTTCTCTATTGCTGATTGATGGATCATTCATATATATGGTGATGTGTTGGTCAGATTGGACCAGATGTTCAATGGGCTTACTGTAAAATATAGGCAAAAATGTTTCATGTTTTGTACTTCAAGTTCAGGCAATGCAAATAGGAGGTGGTGTATAAGTGAAAAAAAAAGGGTAAAATGTATGTTTTTCCTATTTTACATGAATATATCCACGAGCAGGGTGGAACTAGGCATGAGGCGACTTGGGCTTAAGCCCTATGTTTAGCTAAAAAGTTACATTAAGAGTGTATTAAATTTTTAGCTAAGATTTATCTAAATAATTTATACCCTATTATTTGAGTCCTAGGTTTAGTAAACCCGTTCACCCTACCTACTAGATGAGAAATTATGAAAATATACATGTGTGCGAGGTGAGGATGCAACACCGAGACCGTGGGGGAGCAGTTGCAGCAACAGCTTACCACTCACACGTAACGCACGTTGGTCCACGACACATGTATATTTCTATGATTTTTTTCTATTTTTTATGTATATTCATGCTAAATGATAGAAAAAATACATTCGAATTTTTTTCGTGTATAGGTCATGTAATGGTACACATGTTTTTTTTTAACTGCACGTTCATGGTCTGAACTTCTGAAGATCAGAAGATGTATGAGACGGATAGCACCCAGGAATGTATTATCTCCTTTGGAAATCAAGATTATAAAAACGCAGAAACAGAAAATAAAACCACAACAATAGAATCTCATGCTCTATAGAATCCTATATAGGATTTTAGAACACTAAGATGATTCATCTTGTTGTTTTTGTTTATGCTTATAAATCAAATTTTAAATTTTTTTATATTAAATTTAGAGTTGATCTCGGAGTCTTTTCATCGTAGTTCATTTTCTAGTCTTGGTTTCTAGATCGCTAACAACACGTATATAAAAATTTTATTTATAAATTATTTTTCGCTTGTAAATATATTGCTTGACTTTTTCATTCAAGAAAGGGAAAAATGACCCTAAGAAACTATGGGCTTCTCAGAGAAAATAAAGACTTGAGGTTAGCTTGTTTATTTTCCTATGGAACTGGCCCGCGCATTTTCGCAACTAGATTAGTTTATATTTAAATTTTATGTACTTTGGTTATTCAAACTCTAAAAACATAATGTTGTTTACTTCACTTTATTGTTTATTTTAATTCTATTTAATATTTACATATTTGCAAAATTAATTCTATAAAAGTGGTTTATAGCGAAAGTTACCACCGCTCATCTATAGGGGATGATTTGAATTGGGCCAAACGACACCTATTTATAGGAGCTTTGGCATCATTTTCCTTTGTTACAGTTCAGGTGGCCTTATAGGAAAATTTTCCGTAGGATTTTAAACCTACAAAATCCCGATGAAAATCCTTCAATCTAAATTAGCCCTAAGAGAAATTCACAAGAAACTTATAATCAAGCGTAAGTGCAATGGTCAGTTTAATGTTCATACATCATCAACCGGCAGCATAGAATATTCATACAAGAGAATATAATTATGTCCAGGAACTTATAACCCTAAAGGTCAATCAAAAGCATCTAATTCTTACACTTAATAGCAATGCCATATTCGTCTTAACATACTGCAAACCATCTGCCAAACACTGCGAAAAATCACAGAAAACTTGCTCGGGTTGTTCAGCTCCTCCCCCTAGTTCTTCGTCACATGTGCTACCTATCCCCGGCACTTAACCAGTCAGCTAAAACGGTCACTGGTCAGCATTCAACGACTGCATTCACCTATAGACAAATGAAACGAGGACGAATTCGCCAGTGTATCAGTCTGCTTAATTAGACTTAAGCAGACTATCAAACTCGCTGTAATTTTGACATCTTGGTTTTTTTTTAATTTATTTTATAAATAGATCCATAGAAAAATTTATGTACGAATAGATTTTTTTTACCGCACCAACGTCGTTGAATAGGATGGTGCCAATATCGTTGACACTGTCCTCCGGCCACACGAGCATAACATAATAACTTGGAGAATTGGTGCCGTCCTTTTCAACGATGAGGTTTGGCGCGATCAAAAAAAAGTTCATTCATACCATAAGTTTTTTTAGAGATCTATTTATAAAATAAGTTTAAAAAAAACTAAAATATCAAAATTCCAGCTCAAACTCATACTAGAAATAGAAATAGTAAAAATGCACCTTTTGAGCAGGGCTTTGATATCTTGTTTCAGCGCAGGGCTTTCAAGGAACCTATCCTCGCTGTCCGAAACATCCACCGTCGCGAGCTCAAAGTCGCCGCTGCCGCAGAGCTCGTTCCACTCGAACCACAGCTTCGACACCCGCTCTTTCTTGAAGGCGGTGCGGTGGTCCTCCTCCTCCGGCGAGCCGGCGGCGACGAGGCGGTAGCAGTACACCGGCCTGGACTGCCCCGGCCGGAACGCGCGCCCGATCGCCTGGCGCGTCACGGAGGGGTTCTCGTGGACGTCCAGGACGACGACGCGGGACGCGCCGACGAGGGAGATCCCCTCGCCGCACGCCTTGATGGAGCCGAAGAACACCCTGGCGTCCCGCGAGCCGTTGAACCTGCGGACCGCCCGCTCCCGCTGATCCTGCGTCGAGCCGCCGGTGACCCTGAAGGTGTGCACCTCCGGCTTCCATCCTTTCGTTCTCGCGACCAGCTTCTCCAGGAACAGCAGGGAACGCACGTACTGGCTGAACACGAGCACCTTCTCTCCCGTGGCCTCCGAGAGAGACAGCAGGTTGTGTATGAACTTGGCCTTCGCCCCGTCGTCGATGTCGATCCCGCAGATGACGGAGCCAATGTTGTTCTTGTAGGTGACATTTCCACCATCTTCGTCGGCTCTGTGGGCGTTCTTCAGGCATGGGTGAAGAGAGATGGCACTGCATTTCGAGCGCCTCGCGAATTTGTTTATCCCATCCAAGCCCTTGATCATCTCTTCCTGTTTGCTGCTCATGTTGAGGAAAACTGTGAAGTCCACAAGCCCAGGCAGCTCCTCCAGAAGCTGGCCTTGGTAGTAGTGAAGCACGTCTGCAGTTAGCTCACGAAGATTTTGGATGATCATCACTCTCATCTTGTCATTTCCATCTTTTTGGAGGTGTTCTTGAACCAGATCAAAGAAGTCCTTATCTGAGACATTCTTTGACCGTGCACTCTTCCCCAACAAGTCCACCTTGCTTAGTATGCGCTTCACTATTGCACGGGATCTGTTCATCTTCAGGAATTTGGGCCGGACAAGTTTCAAAATGTTGAAAACCTCCCTCACATGGTTCTGAAACAAGGTTCCTGAGAGGACCACTTTTCGAGGAGTTTGGATGTTTTCAAGTGAAGTGAGCAGGTCTGTTTCCTCGTTTCTTGGGGTGTGTCCTTCATCTAGAATGACAAGGCTTGGGACCTTCAGTAACTTCTCCTGGCACATGATGGCTTCTGTATCAGAACTGTGGTCAGAAACTATGCATGCAAATTGCTGATAGCCCAGCAACAGGATGCTTCTGCTGTCTTCCCACAATTTCAAAACTTTGAGCTGTTCAGACCGTTTATCAGCTTTGGAGGAGTAGAAATCATACAAAGGAACATCATCAACTTGCCAGCGGAGAAATTCGGTTCTCCATGTTGACAGTATTCCCTTGGGAAGAATAATCAATGGCCTTCCATCAGGGTATTTGGCTAGGAAGCTGTGGACAAAACTAATTATCAGAAAAGTCTTCCCGGAACCTGGTGCATGTGCTAGAATACAGCCACCAGGATTGTTCTCATCTGCCAAGTTCTTGATCAAGAAATTGAAACCTTCCACTTGGTGAGGTTTCATTTGCTGGGAATGTTGAGGGTGGATAGATAGTGCATCAGGAACCACTTTGAGAATAGCTCCAGGAGTATTGTTAATTGCATCCGCGTCACTAGAATTTCTGTGTTCTGAGGGGTGTGCTCTGTACGATTGCTTCCTCTGATGCATACAAGAGATAATGAGAAATATTTCAAAACGAAAGAAGAATATAGAAGGAATGAAATGTTCTTTTTAGATTCGAATGTTTGTAAAAGGGGGTGGGGCAAGGAGTTATTTATTTTAAATTAAACCAAATCCCAGTAAGATCATATTTTTTGCCGGGTCGGGCAGAAAGGCCAACCAAATTCATTAAGTTTAATAAGGAGTGATAATTACAGAAGTTTTTGACACAGGATGTCGATGGCAGGCAAAGTAGTATATCAGCTAGTTGACTGCAGGACAGCAGGCAAAGTATAACTAGTTGAATACTACTGTGCAGTAACTTTGAAAATATTATAAATTGTTTTTCAGTAATTATTAGTGGAATACTAAGAATAACTAAAGTAAAATATTTTGGGTCAGAAATTTCATACCTTTTTCCATTGGTATTCAAAAATATTTTCGATACATTGCTGGATTAGACCACAAATGCGACAAACAATCCCCAAATCATCTTTCATCAGGAAATCATGATGACAATCATCCTCCTCTTGTTCACAAGAATTCTCTGATGGGACAATATTATGATTGCTTCCAATGCTCTGGTGAAGTAAACTAAGTTAGCAAGCCTCTCAGCGAGAAACAAGTGCAAACCGTTAAATAAGCAAAGACTGAGGAAAATTGTTAAAAAGACGTAGTTGTAAACAAGAGGTAAACAGTGTTAAACCATAGAGAAAGCAAAGGCAGAAGGAGCAATGCTAAAATAAGACTCAGTTCCAGGGTGATGGTAAAGAACTAAAGACTAAAGAATAAAAATTTGTGTGTTCTGGAATGTGGATGACAAAGAGTTGGAAAGTGAGATAGAACAATCAGAACTTTCAAACAGCAGAATGGTACTCAAATTAAGGCATGTGCAATAACAATAACCTGTATGGGTTTTATGCAGTGAGAACAACCTCCTCAGTGTGCGCATGGAAAAATGTTTTAAAACCTCCCAGAAATAACTATCACACAAATAAGCTATCTAGGCAGTGAATCATAGAAGCAGCATGTTCTATCTTGATCGACAAACAACAAAAGAAGAGATCATGAGACTGTTGGAATAAAAGGATTCGATGATATACCTTCGAACATGCCATTGCTAGAGACATGTCCATCCAAAGTCCTTCCAGATCATCAACTGGGTTGCTGCTGTCATTTTGATTAATATTTCCATTGGTTAGTGACTGACTCTGCACTTCACAAGGTAATTCACCAGAATCAGCAATGGAGATGATCTCTTTCTTTAAGGTTTCTTTTATTTGGACACTTTCAGCTTCTCTTTCCTCTTTCCCTGTCTCCTCATGTCCACTCTATTGAGATACAAGAATGGCATCAAATAAATAATCTTCAGCAAACCAATAGTATATTTAAATTTGAAACAACACTGTTGTCATATTAGCATAAGTTTAGACAAACTTCATAATTTTAAGGCTGAAAAATATATCCATTGGTCATTGAAACTAATTAATTAGTAACCACCTCTGATAAGTTACTCCATCTAATCGAAGATATAAGTTATTTTGGGTAATCTTATGGCCGCCAACCACACATTTGAGTATTTGACCATTACTTTTTGTAGTTTTCTGTTTGTGAGATTTATAGTACAAGACAACAATTTGAAAGTAATTTTAGCGACATATTGCGACAAATATTAATCAAAGGCTTCAAACTTTGATTGTGCACACTCCAGAATGACTATATTTGGATCAGAGGTAGCATGCCATTCCATTTACCCACAATATGTATAAATACCTCTTAGTTCATAAATAGTTAAATATAAATATTGACATAAAATTTCAGGAATAGTTGAGCACACCTTGCTGTGAAAAGCATCGTTTATGTCCATACTATCCTTTCCTTTTTTAACTATTACTTGTGCTTCAGAGCTGATGTTTTCATTATCCAGCATGGTGATTTCCTGATGGTCGACGGGCTGCTCGGACATAACACCTTTTTGAATATAATTTGCACTTTGCTTGGAACCAGATGAATTTTCATCTGCAAAGGATGTAACACTGTCCTCATCAGAATCAACTAAAATTACGGTTACGTTAGCACCGATGCTGTCCACATTATCACAGGCACTGTCTGCAGCATCGTCTGCATCCAAGTCAACTGTAATAGGACAACTAGAGCTCCTCCCGTTTTGCCCAAGGCCAAGTTTTGCTTCTGATGAATTCTGTGGACTGGCATAAGGCAACTGGATAGGTACTTCTTGAAGCTTTTGTAGGGCGTTGATAAGTTCGAGCCGCTTCATACTGATCGCGTTGTAATCTCCCGTGGCACTCCCATACTTAAAGTCATTTAATTGCTCAAGAAACTGAAGGCACACAGTTCTGTTATGACTGACGATGCTTGACAGGGATTGGAGTAGCGATGAGCTACCACGCCGACTTTCATGCTTCTGCCTTTTGCATCTACCAGGACCCATCCTATGGGACACAAAGGCAAGAACTTTTAACGTTTTTTAAGAGAGCGCATAGTGCATGCATGATATTGCAATAACAAAATATTACTAAACTGAAGAAAAGAAAGCATGCAATTTTATTTATTTAAATATGAAGAAAAACAAAGGAATATGTCTACGTAACCCCAAACTATCTCAGATTGACTACTTAATAGTTTGGGGGGTTAAGTAGTCAACCTACGATAATTTGGGGGTTATACAAACTTCGATCATATTTACTACCAACAAAACCCCATCTTTCTGCTCTGAATCGAATCCATCTATTCAAATATGAGACTGCTCTGATCGTGTCTGCTTGCAACTCGCAGATAGCGCTTGCGACAAATGCCACAACCTAAAAAGATCGACCTGAGGGACTAAAGTTAAAATTAGAACTCGGGTTCTTTTTTTTTTCAGGAATACACAAAAGATTTGCGTATCTTTGTATCAAGACAAACAAAAGTTGCAGGACACAGGAAAGCAAAATACAGGGAAGGAGAGAGAGAGAGAGAGGGGGGGGGGGCGACACTGAAGAGGCCTGTTCTCGCGATGCAGGCTGGGCGACCGAGATGAGCTCCGGCCGCAAGCAGAGTTGAGGGACGTTTGCTAGAACTAGGTTCTTCGATGCTTGTTCCACAAAAAGGAAATGCCTAACTACTCTCATAAAAATAAGAAAGAAAAACACAAATGTCCAAGAAGACCACTAAAATAAACGTGCATCAAATGGGAAAAGGGCAAGGGTAAATGTGGTGAGAATGAAGAACTATCATCCGTGAAGGTGAAAAAAAAACTGATGAGGCACTGTGACTCTGAGAAATGCAGAAGAAACTCACATAGCTTCCTGTTGGGCCTAGCGATCTCTCGGAGAGACGAAGGAATCTGAAGAGCCTTTGTGTCTTTGTGAGAACTTGCTGCTATGAGGGGGAGAAACTGCTTCTTCAGCTGAACTAGTATATATATATATGGCATACATATACACTTAACTTTCTTCAGTTGGGACCCACGTTGTGGGACATGCGTGTCAGAGAGGAACCAACATGGGTTATTCCCAAATTAAAAGTGGATTAACCTATTAAGCTGACCTGAAAGCTGAGAAGATCCCAACGGTTCGCCTTCCGGTGTCCCATAATCCCACTGCGGAGTCCACTCCGTTTCACCATGTAAGTCTTTCTGATATAGCCTAGATTCATATGTATGCTAATGAATTTAAGTAAGTCTAAAAAAATTTACAATACGAAACAGAGGTAGTTGTTTGGTTGATTTGGAGGGTGTGGTACTGTGGTGGGGGTGGGACTGACTCTTCTGCGGCTTCAACTTTAGAAAAATTAGAAAAATTACAAGAATATCATTATAATTTTACAAAATCAAGATATGTCATTCTGAGTCACATGTCACTGACTTATGTGGTATCCATATGTCATTGAGATACTAATGACATATCTCTAATTTTGTAAAATTATAATGGAACAGCAGTAAATTTCCCTTCAACTTTTTGTCGTAGAACCGTGCCTCCTCCCCTCCGTCCACAGTCACACAAGAGGCCGCCGACTCATGGAACATAGCATGTAGCAACGAAGAGATTTATCGGCGGATACTTTATCTCGTAATCTATTCTGAAAATAAAGAATTTGGGAGAGAAAATATTGTTTCAGCATAGAGTACATACCATCCTTTGAAAATATAGCATTATTCATATTAAATATGGATGTTCTCTCTCATTCCCCTATATCTCTATATCCAATTATAAGAGAATATAAGAAAAATAACATGAGATGATGTTGTTGAAAAATATTAGTAATAATTGATTGATATGAATATATAATCTATTTTGGATGATTATCCAAATGATAATGTAGATAAGTTGTTGGGATACTTTAACAACAAGTCCAGCAAATCATTTTTCCTATCATCCATCCTATAAATAGATTATGTGAAAGAGAAAAGGGTTCTCGCAGGTCATCTATCTAATCATTCATATTAGAAAGAGAAACTCTAAATATTTCTCTCTCTTCCGTATCTAGAATAGAGCGATAATATAAGAGAATATGGTTGTAAATATTAATAAAATACATATAGATAATATAATATGGATAATCTATTGGAGTGACAACTGATATGAATAAATAGTATATTTTGGATGATCATCCAAATGACAACATAGATGATAAAATCTGGATAAACTGTAATATGAATTATATGAATAGATAATATATTTTGGATGATTATCCAAATGACAATATAGATGATAAAATCTAGATATACTGTAATATGAATTATGTAATATGTGTGATCTGTTGGATTATACACAGACATTGAGGAGTAATCTTTTGTTATAGTTACTCAAACGAAGATATAGATGAGCTTTGGCCAATGGGCATGCTTTAATCATCTCATACCCAATTTATTAAATAGATGATAGACAGTAAACTATTCTAACAATTTCTCCGACCCATCTTCATTTGTAGCCACCATCACCGCAAATGATAACACAAAGTTATTTCGGGTAGTTGATATTTATTAATAAAATATAGTTAAGTGTGATATGAAGAAGGCAATATAGATGATTTTTTATAGTACAAATAAATATGAATGATGAATCTTTTTTAATGGTTATTCAAATAAAAATATGAGCTGTTACGCGTGCTCTAACCCTCCGTAGTCGACGTTGGGATTGTAGTGATCTCTTTTATTATAACAGAGGGAGTATGTGCCATGTTGAACATATTAGCCTATTTAGTCTTAGTTGAACCAACTGTCATTTCCTCTAACCAATTGGCAAGTCTGATATTATAATTACTACCTCAACTCCAAATATATAAGCATTTATATGTTGTTTAGTCAAGATTAAAGTTGAAAAGAAAGTATTATAGTGTTATTTAATAAATAGGTAATTGACATGTGGGAAGGTGGGTGAGAAGGTAGACGATGATAAAATGGGAATAATCTTGAATACAAGGTGATTGATGTGACAAATAATCTTAATAATAAGGTTATAAGTGATTATATTATGGGACAAGATTCAATGACACCAATGCTTAACAAATGGAGTATAACGAATGTTATTGTTTTCCATATTATGGCTCATTAAAAAATAACTTAACTCTATTGTAATGTCGGTATGTCCACATCATCAAATCATTCTCAGAGGTTATTTGAATAGGGAAGAGGGTAAAATAATCGGTTTACTACTTCTGTGGTTAAGTGGATCACCACAAATACTTCATGGGTTTAGTAGATTTGTTTTCTTTTTGCCTATTCACGTGCTTATAGAACTTGTCCTAAAATAATGGATCACTTTATTATTTATATGCCAAATTATAAGGAGGAGGAAATAATCTGGAGACCCTTAGGCCGTGTTTGGCATGGGTTGGAAACTTATCCCCTGTCACATAACATCGAGTGATTGATTAACATATAATTAATTAAGTATTAGTAAAAAAACTTTAAAATTGTTACTATATTTTTTAAAAGCAACATTCATACATATTTTTTTTCAAAAAACATATCATTTAGCGGTTTGGAAAACAAATACTCGGAAAACGAGGGATCAGAAGTTGAGATAACCTTTATCAAACATAATTTTATTAAATTATATATGGTAGAAGTTGAGGTAACCAAAGAAACCAAACAAATTAGCATTTGGGCACAAACAAAAATTTCATGCAAATATAATAGATAAATAAATTGATTGATATATTAAAAAATTTCAAGCGATTGACAAATAGCAAACCTGTAAATTTTAATATGAGGTGATTGAAAAAACTAGGACTTTGAGCATGATCCAAGATAAGATGGTAAAAAAGAATGAATGACATGTGGTAAATTAAATGAACTTTTTTACCATCCTTGAAAAAATATATTAAGATACCACCCTTTTAGTGTAAAAAGTGTGGTAACTTGTGTCTTGAGGTATTAAAAATTTATACTAAAATTCTTGGTACCTTGAGATACTTTTCAAGGATGGTAAAAACACTCAAATTAAATAGTTTCTAAAACAGTTATCTACTTTGGATAAATTTCGAATCCAAACTTATTTTGCGACGTACAGGAGCACAGAAGCAGTATAAACTATTTTCAACTTGTCAGCACAGTACATTTTCAACTTGATCTTGATGTGCCTGAAACTTGTGTGGTTTCTGGGCTAGGTTCCCGCCTCTTGTTTGCTCGATCGTCTTCACCATCCGCCTTGCGTTTCTCCGCGACGCCCTGCTGCTGCTGCTGCGAGGCCATCTTTTTCGCGCGCGTCGCCGCCATCTGCTGATGGTACAACTGACGCCACGCCGGCGACGTGGCCTTGTTCATGTGCATGTCGACGAACCTCTGAAGCAGCACAGCCCCGCCGGCTTCAAGGGCGCCCCGCCCGATCTCTTTGGCTCGATCGATGAAGAAGTCCAAGATCGCGTCCATGAACCTCTTGCAGGGGGAGTCGCTCAGCAGCCCGTCGTATATCTTACGCAGGAAAGCTGTGTACTTCTCGTCGTACCTGCCGCCGCCGGCCGCGACGAGGCTGCAGAGCGCGTCCGCCGGCGAGCCCTGCTGGGCCATGCACAGCGAGAGGAAGTCCCGCTCCACGCGGTTGAACGCCGGGCCGAAGTTGACGCGGGCGCCGTCGCGGTGGAACGCGATGCTGAGGCGGTCGTGCGCGAGCGCCGCCGCGTGCGCGTCCGGGAAGGCGCCGACGCAGCGGGTTCTGGTCGCGTCGACGGGGTCGGCCACGCTGGCCGCCCATTTGCCCGTGACGCTGTCCTGCTGCACGCCGATGTAGCGGATCTGTATGGCTCGCGCCTGCGGCCGCGGTGGCGTCGCGGCGGCGGCGGTGGAGGGGGCGGATGATGTCGGAGCCTGAGAGGGTGGCGGCGCCATGGTGCGTGCTGGTGGTGCTCCTGCTACCCCGGTGTTCGGCAATGACGCATGAGGATAAGTGGTCTGGATCGGGACCTCGATTGCACGATAGCTCGTCGGAGCGGGGTGCCTTGCCATTGGTGTTCTCTGTAGCTGCGGCGGCGCGTGAGGATTCCCGGTCGGAGTTTGGATCGTCGGAACACCAGGCGACATTGCCATTGACGGAACTCCCTGAGCTCTTGGTGCCTGAGGTATCGTAGGCATCATGGAGACCCCAGTTGGGAAAGAGCTCGTCGGAAGGGCTGGCCTCGTCGGCGCTCCCTGCGTGCGTTGCAACGGCGCGCGAGGCGTCATGGAGGGAACGGTGACTGTCGTATGAGAGCTCCTCGGAACCGTAGCCGCCGCCATTGCAGCTCGCGCTCCCCGCATCTGCTTCTGTGGAAACGATGCGCGAGGCCTCGCGGTCGGGATGCCGGCCACAGCCGTGTGAGAGTTCCTTGGACCAGCCGGCACCATTCCAGCCTGCGGAGCTCCCTGCATTGGTGGCGCCGGCGAGGGAGCGCTCTCGGCCGCAGTGGCAGCACCGGGAGCGCCAAAGCTCACGGGACGCGGCACGCCGGTCATCCATGGCCCGTTCTGCTGGGGCGCGGAAGGCGAAGGACCCCACGAGGTGGTAGCAGAAGCACCGGAAGCCCCGAGGCTCGCCGGCCGCGGCACGCCAGCCATCGGTGGCGCGTTCTGCACGGACGGGGAAGGCGACGGACCCCTCACGGTGGTAAAACCAGCGCCGGAAGCGCCGCCGGTCATCGGTGGTGCGTGCTGCATTTGCCGAGAAGGCGTTTGAGGCGGCGTCCCGGCCGTCGGAGCACCGGCACGGGAACGGGCACCGGCACCGGGAGCATAGAGCGCCGCCATGTGGAAGGTACCAACTAGATCACGAAACGCTGAAGCCGAGTTGGAAACTTAAAGCCGGAGAAGTTTCGTCGGAGCCGAGATGATCTCTCTCAGAGTCAGAGTCAGAGTTGGAGAGAGAGACCGAGATCGTCAGTCCGCCATGGATTCGGATTCGAGTTCTTGCTCTGCACGCCGGAAGCCGCGCGGCCCGCGCCACCGTGAGCAGGCGTTATGTCCAGACGAAGGCGTATTCTGGAATAACGTTTTGGTAGCCCTATTTAAATTATATGGAATACGTATCCCTTTTGTGAATACGGTTTTAAGGGCTTTTGCTGAGTGTTCCGCTCGCAGTCCCACCTCGAGTCAGGAAATGGCGATTCCCAGTCGCCTCGCTCGCCTCCCCGCCGCCGCCGGAAGCACCAAACGCTCGACCGGAGGTGTCTCCGTCGGCCTCGGTGGGAGTGCCGGGAGGCCCTCAACGGCCGAACTAGCCGCTGCCGCGACGGCCGCCGCGGCCGCCAGTCGCGCCTCCGAATGTCAGTCCCTCCTCCTCCGCATGTCGCGCCGCCGCGGCGCCTGCCGTCGCGAGATCGTCTCCTCCCTCCTCGCCTCCTCTCCCACCCCGCAGCCGCAGGTCTTTGACCTCCTGATCCGCACCTACACCCAGTCTTGCAAGCCCCGCGAGGCCTTCGAGGCCTTCCGCCTCATCCTCGACCACGGCGTTCCCGTCCCCGCCGCCGCCTCCAACGCCCTGCTCGCCGCCCTCTCCCGCGCCGGATGGCCCCATCTCGCTGCGGACGCCTACCGCCTCGTCCTCTCCTCCAACTCCGAGGTAAACACATACACGCTTAACATAATGGTCCACAACTACTGCAAAACCCTGGAGTTCGATAAGGTTGGCGCGGTCATCTCCGACATGGAGAAGAGATGCGTATTTCCAGATGTGGTTACACATAATGTGATGGTTGATGCTAGATTTCGCGCGGGGGACGCGGAGGCAGCAATGGCGTTGGTTGACTCAATGGTTAACAAAGGGCTAAAACCTGGGATTGTGACATATATTTCGGTGTTGAAGGGGTTGTGTAGGAATGGGATGTGGGATAAAGCCAGGGAAGTGTTCAGAGAAATGGACGAATTTGGGGTTGTGCTGGATGTTCGGAGTTTTAACATTCTGATTGGGGGATTTTGTAGAGCTGGGGAGATTGAGGCGGCGATGAAGTTTTATAAGGAGATGCGGCGGCGTGGGATTACACCAGATGTGGTGAGCTTTAGTTGTTTAATTGGATTGTTTGCAAGGAGGGGGAAGATGGACTATGCGGCGGCATACTTGAGGGAGATGAGGTGCTTTGGATTGGTACCTGATGGGGTGATTTACACCATGGTAATAGGTGGATTTTGTAGGGCTGGGTCAATGACGGATGCACTAAGAGTTAGGGATGAAATGGTTGGCTGTGGATGTTTGCCAGATGTGGTAACTTACAATACTTTGTTGAATGGGCTTTGTAAAGAGCGCAGATTGTTAGATGCAGAGGAGCTGTTGAATGAGATGAGGGAGAGGGAGGTTGAACCAGATTTATGCACGTTCACAACTTTGATTCATGGGTATTGCAAAGAGGGTAAAGTAGAAAAGGCGCTGCAACTCTTTGACACAATGTTGCACCAGCGTTTGAGGCCAGACATAGTGACATATAATACTTTGATTGACGGAATGTGCAGACAAGGTGATCTTGGCAAAGCTAATGATCTCTGGGATGATATGCATTCTCATGAAATCTTCCCCAATCATGTTACGTACAGTATCCTGATAGACAGCCACTGTGAGAAGGGACAAGTCGAAGATGCGTTTGGTTTTTTGGATGAAATGATAAGTAAGGGCATTTTGCCAAACATCATGACATATAATTCCATCATTAAGGGCTATTGCCGGTCAGGAAATACTTCAAAGGGACAGAAGTTTTTGCAAAGGATGATGCATGAGAAGGTGTCACCTGACTTAATTACTTACAATACCCTAATCCATGGGTATATTAAAGAAGATAAGATACATGATGCTTTTAAGTTGCTTAACGTGATGGAGAAGGAAAAGGTTCAACCAGATGTTGTCACATATAATATGCTCATAAATGGGTTTTCTGTACAGGGTAATGTGCAACAAGCTGGTTGGGTTTTTGAGAAAATGCGTGAGAGAGGAATTAAACCAGATAGATATACTTACATGTCTATGATGAATGGTCATGTCACAGCTGGCAACTCGAAAGAGGCATTTCAGCTTCATGATGAGATGCTTCAAAGAGGGTTTGTTCCTGATGACAACTTCTGAGGCTGCTCATCATCTTCTTTATTGGATTCTGTAGAACCATTGGACAAATTCGGAAAAAGAAGTGCAGGCATGGTGCAATTGTGAATATTCAGGATTCTGTTGAAACATATACCTTTGGATTTGAAGGTAAGGAATCTTAATATTCTGCAGTTGGTACTATAACATCTTCTAGCTCTTCATGCCACACTTCTACTTATTGACCAGCTATGATAAATGATGCCTAGTTTTCTATTTTGAGTATGACTTGAGAAGATGTAGTGATATCCATTTTCTGACCAACAAGAAGCTAAACATCTACTGAAGTATTTGTTCTCTTGATAACAATGGTGCTGGTTTGAGCTAGTTTTTTTTTATTTTTTTACCTTATTTGCACTCTATCCTTGAATCCCTCTACAATTTTGGTTGAGATTTTGTTCCATCATACTGACTTGTAATTTCCACAGGCTGCTGGTTAATTTTGTGGATGTTTCTCCCATCAGGTAGTCCAAGAAAAGAAAGAGTGTTCCACATAAGTGTCCTTTTGGGAGTGCTTTCTTCCGTGAAGACCCAGGAATATGCTGTTAGGGATGGTGCTTTTGTTTTCAGGGCACTGGAGAAGTCAAGTACACCTTTAAATTTTCAGGTGCTCTTCTAACCATATTCATGTTTCTTCCTCTCTCTCTAAAGAATAAGTCGTGCTTCCTCCTTTCTTAATATGCCTTATTTCTGTGGTAGAACATCGTCTAGTCCCACAGTGATCAGAATCACCTTTTCAAATTTGCAAAGCTGTTATTCTCACTTGTATTAATTACTTGTCTACACTTCAGTTGATTGCTCCTGTTCAGGGTCGAGAAGTTTGGGAGATCACTGAAAAATCCTACTTGAGTAGTAGTACACGAAGCATCATTATGCATGACAGTATGAGGTATCTACACTATACAGATTCCATAATGATCTGTGAAGTTATTTGCTATCAGTGAATCCTCACTTTGTCAAATCCTCTATGTAGCACAGGATCATTGGAGTCAAACGAAACAAGAGCATGACAGTAAGAAAGGAACTTTTAGTTTTCCCACCAAATCTAATCCTATTGCATTCCCTATTTGCTACGTTTACTTGACCTTAAACTCTGGAGCATTCCCCGTGCTCTTCTTGATAAAAAAAACTCACTCTGAACTTCTGAAGATGTTTCTTTTAGGATGCAATAATACAAATAGATGGGTACTGCTTGCTAAGGAGTCATAACTGAATCAACAGAACGTGATTGCTACGATCAGAAGGAAACGGTGAGTGTGTTCATGAAAAGGTATTGCTTTATTTCATATTCACAGTAATTCTCAAGAATGTCATATCAGAAAGAAGAATTGAATTGGTTGTAGAGGGTATAAAAATCCCCTTAAAGAATAAGCTCCAGATGAGCATGAAAAAGAACAGCAAACAAAGAAAAGAATGAATATTCTACATGTACATGTCTAAAAAGCATTTATGGTGTTTGGCATCTTCCTCCAGGATTGTTGGGATCATTGGTGCACCCAGATGCACCTGGGTGTGCTGAAGTTAAGAACACCGAGCTTCCCTGCCGTGGCTGCGCTCTCGCTCCCAGCAGTCTGGACGCATTGCTGATGTTGATTGTGGCGCTGAAGATCAGCAAGAAAACGAGAGCCAGAGGCAGGACTTGTTGTCTTCTGATTCTGATCATCGTGATTGACCTGGCGATATCTTCTGAACTTGCTGTGTGGAATTGCCGAATTGGGTCGAAGTTTATATACTGCGGGGCAACACGTTCATGCTGTATAAAATTTATCATGCTGTGTGCCTCTGCGTGACTGCGTGTTGGTTCCTTGTGTGCCAAGCTTCGATGTGCCTAATCGTCTAATCGACGGCTCGACGCGGACGCGCCGTGTGCCCTTGCCCCTTTGTAGCGCGGTCAACTGCGAAGACAAGTCGTCACGTGGTGTAATGCAAAGTAAAACCCCTTCACCTTTGCATAGGAGTTTCGTGGGTTGAATTCACACGATTTTGGGTTTTCGTTGATATGCTTTTCAAGCTCTAAAAATGGTGCATATTATGTAAAACTTTGAATTAGTTAATTTAATCATTTATACCTTCAAATAGCCATCACAAAAATCTAAAGATCTTATGAAAAAGAATCAACACCACTTTTTTCAGATTTAAAATACGGAGTACTGCTACACCATTTCATACTGTTTCCTTCATAGGAAATTTCTGTCGCAGTTCAAAACCGGCTGGGATAGTCAGCTTCATCTTTTATCTTTTGCTTATACTTATAAGCCAAATTTTAAATTTAAAGTTGATTTTAAGGTTTTTTCATCGTAGTTTATTTTTTCATTGGTTTTTCAATTTGCTTTGAACGTATATATAAAAGTTTTGTTTATAAATATATTATTTGATTTTCTTCATTAAAAAGCGAAAAATAAACCACTGTCAATCGTCAATCTGTCAAAACGGTTTCGTACCCTCCAAGGCTCAGCGGACGATGTCCAGGGAACGCGAAATTCTGTTGTTTTCATTGCAAACTTCAGGGTGACTCGAGGCCTAAATGAGCCTAATGTAGCCCATTTAAATTTACTTATGGGCCTTTGAGCAGTTGGGCTCGAAAGCCCAGCGCTCTCACATGAGGTAGATCGCTCGAGAGTCGAGCGCGCGCTCAGAACCAAAAAAGTTCGAAAACCATCTGGAAAAGGACGAAAACCTCCCGCCCCTTCTCCGTTCCCCTCCCCACCCTTTCTCTCGGCGATGCATCACGGCGGCGGCGGCGGGGCGATCCGCGTGCTGAACGTGGCGGAGAAGCCGTCGGTGGCGAAGTCCGTCGCGGAGATCCTGTCACGGCCGTCGGGCGGGATGCGGTCGCGGGAGGGGCGGTCGCGGTACAACCGCGTCTTCGAGTTCGGCTACTCCATCGGCGGTCGCGCCTGCCACATGCTCGTCACCTCCGTCACGGGGCACCTCATGGAGCTCGAGTTCGATGACCGGTTCCGCCGCTGGCACTCTTGCGACCCCGCCGATCTCTTCCACGCTCCCGTTCGCAAGTCCGTACCCCAGGTATGGCTCTCTGTCCTGCTCGCCCATTTCTCCGAACAGCTTGCGCGCGCCGCGCCGTGGCCTGTGAATTGTCCCGCGTCCATGGAGTTTCTTCGGTTCAACTCTTGGTGACGTGTTCGGCACTGAAATTTCATGGTCTACTCTACCTGGATTCCAGTTCGTGGGTACCCTTGTGTTGGCACTGGATAGTTCTGCTGGTTTTGTTTTGCTTACTGCACTTAAGGAATGTTTTGGTTACTGCACTTACGGAAATCTATTCTAGGGTGCTTGAGGAGCTTGCTTGGGGGAAATTGCATTGCTGCAACTCGTATTTGAATTGGGAGTCACCAGTTCCACTTGTCACTTGCGCGGTTGAGCAGTAGCAATCTATTTCCAGTTATATATATAGTATTCGAGATGTGAGTATGTGACATATGAAGTTGTTATTGCAATATGAAGCGTTCTACATAAATGTATAAAATGTATTTTTTAGTTATTTTAAGAAAACCGAAGGCAAAATTGCTATTGTTTGCATAACATGGTAGTTGTATCGTATGATTATACGAACACCCTGGCAGATAAAATGCTCAGGAGGTCTGTCTTTTGTTTGGAAATTAAAGTTTATCCTACAGCATTTTCATCCTACAGAAACATGAAGTTCAACAACTATACAGATTTCCTCTTCTCCTTCTTCCATTCTGGATCAGGAGAGTAAGATGCCACCCTTTCTGTGTTTTGCACTGCAGCAAGCCAGCAACCATGCCGAAGCTTGACTGTTGATGTGATTCGGTCTGATGGTCATAATGTTATTATTGGTCACTTTTGTTTTTCAGTTGAGGTAGAACCATTACTTTTTTAAGTGCAGGATAAGCAAGACATAAAAAGAACATTGGAAGAGGAAGCTCGGAACTGTCAATGGCTTGTGCTTTGGCTCGATTGTGACAGAGAGGGTGAGAATATCGCATATGAAGTGATTGATATTTGCTCAGGCGCCAACAGCCGCCTCAACATTTGGAGAGCTCGTTTCTCAGCTTTGATTGACAGGTATTGGTTGCTACTGATGGCTTTCTCTCCTCAGTTGCAAAGATGGCATATCCATCTTCTGTAGGGATGAGCATGGCTACGGGGTACCCCGTTTCACTCCACATCAAACCTGATTTGTGTTAAATGAACCATGATGGGTCAGCGGGCTAGATCAATCTAACCCACGCTCATCCCAAATATCCTCTTAGTGTCTTAACGAAATGAAACCACAGGGAAATACACGAAGCTGTGCAACATCTTGACAGACCCAACAAGCTCTTTGCTGATGCTGTGGATGCAAGACAGGTAATTATCACTCCAATTTTCCTTAATGTTGCATTCTCTCCCATGACAGCTACTGCATTGCAACTACTGAAAAGTATTACAGCAACTTTAGCAAACTAAGGTCCTTGAAGGGCTTCTGCCACATGTTCTGACTATTACCTTGTAGGAGCTTTTGTATTAGTATAGGAATACGAATGAGATGCCAGTATATTTTTTCCTGCTTATATTATTCCTCTCAAATGAATAAGCATTTTCTCGCATCTTACTGTCTTGAAGGCCTCAAATAAATATTAAGAATTTTGTTCAGGAAATCGACCTTCGTATTGGTGCCTCCTTCACAAGGTTCCAGACAATGCTGCTGAGAGATGCATTTGTTCTTGATGACACTGGGGATGAAAGGAATATGATTCTGAGCTATGGTCCTTGTCAGGTACTTCACTATATTGTATGAACAGAAGGCACTGAATTCATACCTACTTTTCATCTTGGTGTAATATGTTCTTTGCATTGCAGTTTCCAACCCTGGGATTTATTGTTGAGCGTTTCTGGGAGATTCAAGCTCATGAACCTGAAGAGTTTTGGACAATAAATTGTTCCCATACTTCAGATGAAGGCACTGCATCTTTTGGTTGGATGTAAGATACACTTTAGATGTTGTACTGATACTTCCATTGCAAACACCATCTGACATTTTTTCTTGTTTGGCAGACGTGGTCATCTGTTCGATTACTCATCTGCTGTTGTGATCTATGAAATGTGTGTTGAAGAACCAATGGCAACAGTGAGTACTCGACATCTTTCATCTCAACACCAGTATTTATGAAATTTAATCATGGGTATATTTGACAACAGAACAAAAGTACCAGTTTAGTTGTATTTTTTTTCCCTGCAGGTGCAGAATGTAAGGAACCAAGAGAAACTAAAATATCCTCCATATCCACTAAGTACCATAGAGCTTCAGAAACGTGCTTCTAGGTACTTCAGAATGAGTTCCGAGCACACAATGAAGGTGTTAAAAAACTCTTTTTGGTACTTTATATTCCCCAAACAGTTCTACTAGCCAATTATGGGTATATCTCAATGAACTGTTTGTCTTATTGGCTGCTCTTGTCCTTGTCTATATTAGGTGGCAGAAGAACTGTATCAAGCTGGATTTATTAGTTATCCCAGGACAGAGACTGATAACTTCTCTCCAAACACTGACCTACATGTATGTTTTGAAATTTACTAGTTTCTCTGTCCGTGTTCTTTATTTCTTGGTTTGATGATTCTGATTACATTATTTTGTATATTTATAAATATAACATTACTCTTTTTTTTTTTCATATTTTACATGACAAAGAACATGCCTCAAAGGCTCAAAAGTCAATCAATTAATCTCTATCTTACCATTTTATCACATTATGTTCATCCCTTTTTCATTTGGTGCGGATATGCTAATGCATGATGATCTTCATTGCATTGAAATCTTTTATACATAGAATTCTTTACATATATTGTTCATGGAATGCCACCGGAAAGTTTTAAAAGCATTTTCAACAATCCAATTCATACCTGCAACGATTTTACCATATTTACTTTTTTCTCTTGTTTGTTTTCTATTTTTTATTATCCATTTTTTCCCTGACATGTTTGGGTCCCTTTGGTGTAGTCCATTGTGCAGGAACAAACAGCTCATCCAGTTTGGGGAACATATGCTCAGCGTCTTTTGGATCCTGAAGCAAGGCTTTGGAGAAATCCCAGCAATGGCGGGCATGATGACAAGGCACATCCTCCTATTCACCCAACAAAATTTTCAGCTGGAGAAACCAACTGGTCTGATAACCATAAAGTATGTGCTGTTGCTAGATAGCAGATAATTATCATAGTCACTATAACATTTTAAATGCTTTTTAATAAACATCTGCATATCTGTTTTCTATTGTCCAGAAATTGTATGAGCTTGTTGTTCGCCATTTCCTTGCTTGTTGTTCCCAACCTGCAGTTGGAGCTGAAACAACTGTGGAAATTGACATTGCTGGCGAACAGTTCAATGCATCAGGGCGTGTTGTACTTTCTGTAAGCATCCTCAAATCTTGCTGAAATCTTCCGTTGTTTGATAATTCTTGCAAACATGAATATGCAGCTTATCCTAATGCAACACCCAAGAAAAACACAACAAGCCTGGGATGCCACTTAATCACGATACAACCATGTCAGAATAATGAATTTTTCGGCAGCATCTACTCGAAAAACAGAAGCACTGCGTATGCAGCAGAAATGTGTAGACAAAATATAAGAAGGAACTGACATGACAACACACTAAGAAATAACTTATAAAGATACAAACCATATTTTACAACTTCTGCTCATATAGCCTATTAACTTAACCAAAAAAATCTATTCTTTATTAACATGACATCACCACATTTCAAGATTAAATATGGAGGTGATGTGTAGAAATGTGGCATCGCCCATCCCCTTATGCAACATGCCACAGAAAGTACCTAGAAAGACTGACAAAGTATAAGAGACGGTGTTAAGCACGGTCCTGAGACACCAACACCTAGGGTTTTCTTAAGGTGCCAGCGAGGAGACAACGAGAAAACGCTAATCCAACACCTTTTCCTGCTCCTCTTCAACTCCTCATTCTTTTTTTCTACTTTTCTTCTTGGTCCAAGCTATGTTGGTGAAGATCTATGGAAGGAAAGTTTGGTGCTGTAGAGGGGAGAAAACAGAATAGCATGTGTGGGGGTGGGGGGGGGGGGGTGTCAGCGGCGGTATGTTAGGAGGGAGAGGTATACCTCCTCTATATAGGTTTTAGGTGGGTTGGAGGTAGTGGACTGGGTTATTAGGACCTTGGCCAAGGTTGGCTGAGCCCACTACGTATTTTTACTTTATTTATTACCGTCATCTCTTTACAAAGCAACTCAAAAACCAAGAAGCAAAGCAATATATTTATTTCTAGGGTGTTACACCTAATCCCCTGGCTTTGTATGTTCTTTAAACACTTTGCTCTACTAATAAATCTGGTAAACAACACTAGGAGAAGGTTTGTTTTAATCAGTAACAGAAGAGCTTTATACAATGTACAAAGGTGACATAGTCTTAGCTCTTAAGCTGTTAGAAGCACTGCTTTGTGTTCAAACTTCAAGAGTCTTGGGTTGATATTTCTCCTTTATGTTATGGTAATAATCGTTTATATATGAGCATGATTCTGGGAAAAACTCATGTAGCAATTAACTTTGCCAGTTTTGGTGCACTGCAGTTAATATTTATTGGGAGGGGAAAAGAAAGATGATAGAATATGTATTATGTAGTCAGTAAACAAGAAGGAAGTATGCCTAATGTAGGTGATGTAATCTCTTGATCTTAGCATATGTCCTTTATGTTAAAGATGTGGTGTAAGGCTTTGTTAGTAGTTTAATTTATCCCATGCGAAATGTTAATTTCTTTCTTAGATGAGCATAATTCTAAGAAAACTCATGAGGAACTTTGTCAATTTTGGTGTACTTCAACAACTTTGAAATTTATTATAGAAGGGAACAGAAAGCAGTAGCATGTGAATAAACATTGAATTGCACAGCCAATATGCAGACAGATTATACTTGCTCCCTTTACATTGCCTGGTACTTATGCAGCATATTTCGAAACGAACCTTCTGCTGGTGCAGGTGGAATTACGGTGCCCATGAGCGCAGGAATGCAATGTCTTTAATAATAAATATATTAAACTTTTGGTGATAATTCTACTTACGAAAAAAATTCCATTTCTTCATATAAAATATGATTAATACTCCCTTGCAGAAAAATTATTTGGATGTCTATCGGTTTGACTCATGGGGCGGTACATTACTTCCAACATACACCATTGGGCAGCAGGTTTGCTTCATTCCATACCAAGACTTTTATTCATTCATTTTATTGTGCCTTCTTGTTCTATGCAAGGTGGGTAAAATTATTGTAAAAATACCTGAATGTTCTTCTAAAATTCTGCCATTTGAGTACTACTATAAATTCATATTCCCAATTAGAAACATGATCCTATGTTGTAACAGTTGGTGATTTATAGGTAATCTCTTTATAACAGCGAATTAGTCATTACAACATGGATGTATTACCTTCTCAATAGTTGGTAATTCCAGTATATATGGCTTTTTCCCCCCTTTTTCTTAGAAATGATGCTGGCTGTTTTTAGTTGTTCTAATCTACGATGACCTTGCAGTTTATTCCAACAACTTTAACACTTGATTCTGGAGTGACTCGACCACCTCCTCTGCTTGCTGAAGCTGACCTCCTTAGCTGTATGGATAAAGTACACCACTTGTCAATCTGCATTATTTCTAGTGGTAATATCACATGTAGATTGAGTTGTGACACTGAAATATTTAACTGATTGATTCATTTTATTTTCAGGCTGGAATTGGCACTGATGCAACGATGCACGATCACATAAAAAAGTTACTTGACCGTTGTTACGCAACCAAAGACGCAAATACACGTTTCTCCCCAACAAATCTAGTATGTCCGATGACAATTTAGTTTTGAGTTAAACCACTGCATGTAGCCACATTCATTCATATGGTCACAATTATTGACATGTGAATGCTATTATGACATACCATCTGACAAAATTGAGCTAGATAATCTCATCTAATGATAATACAATATGTTTGATTACCTGGTCAGAATATTTCTTCGGGAATACATAGAAGACTTGGTAGTTTATATTATGACAGAAAAAAGGTTTAGATACGATAGTCGAAATTACCTGGCCAGAATATGTCAGAATAAAAGTTTTTCCATGTACCCTGTGAGCTATATTAAGCTGTTGTGCAGATTATCATTTTTAAGATACGACCATAAGTCATAGCAGAAGATGCGTAAATAGAATTCCCATTCCAAATACGATACTTTGTAGCATGTTCTCAGATGCATTCTTTACCACAGTTACTCCCTTGCTTTTATAAAGTAAACCTCTTATTATCATGTGAGTGCTGTTGTTTGGTGTCTAAAAGTAGGCTTCTTTTTCATCTTTTATGCTTTGACGTAACACATCCATACTTTTGGGGAAAATAACTGAAAGTATTAGTTCTGTTCATGTTACTACAATGATACACCCTGTTTATTTTCATTACATTTACCTTCTGGGATTTCTATTGGACAAGACCAGATAAGATAGTTTAGTGCGTTGTAAAATATATTGTCTCCAGTTCACAGAAAGTACTATTCTCTGTAAAATAGTTTCTTCATCTGTTAATTTCACAAATTAGTCTTTTATTTTTTTCCTAAATGCAGGGCGAGGCATTGGTGATGGGTTATGATGAAATGGGGTGAGTTGTTTCTTTAAAATTTAATCTTTGTACTTATTTGATCTATGCCTGAAGAAATATTCTTGGTTTTCCAAAATAAAATAACTAATTGTAGGTATGAGCTTTGGAAGCCTTATTTGAGATCAATGATGGAAGCTGATATGAAATCAGTTAGCATTGGAACAAAGAGTAAAGCAGAAGTACTTGAGAATTGTTTGCAGCAAATGAAGGCTTGTTTTCTTGATGTAAGTTATATTTTCTGTATGTCAGTCTTGATATAGATTTATAGAAAAAAAATAGTAACAAATGGCGCAGAGACATATAAACTGCTCATGCCATCTTTTGAATTTCTCTGTATTTATATGTCGTGGTTAGCCACTTATCATTGTTGTAATGCAGGCAAGGGCAAACAAGGTGAAGCTCTTTGATGCGATGGGAGCATTCTTTGCTAGGTTTGATTGGATCCATTTGGTTCTCTTCTTTTATTGCTACAAATTTCTAGCTTCACTCTGGCTTTTGATCTAGGTCAAGTAGACCTATCAATGAGACACAGAACTCCATTGAAGCTGTGAGGCCATGTGCTGCATGCAATGAATCTGAAATGGTTCTGAAGCGAAGGCCGGCAAGTTATCTTTTCATGCATTATTTTCTTTTTTTTACGCAAACTGGAAGTGTCACACTATTTTCACAAATTAGATGTTTCACACTATTTTCATGACTGAGCTTTGCTTTTCTTTCCTCAGACTGGTGAATTTATGGTTGGGTGTCGGGGCTTTCCTCAAGTGAGTAACATGTTGTATCTTGCCTAGTTACCAGTCCTTTTATTAGCAAAAGAGGACACAATAAACAGCTTGTTGATCTGGCCAGAAAAGAGCATATAGACCAATTAGTGCAGCCAAAATACTTGAAGTTTCGATATAACTTTGATATTTCTTGTCTTCCTAAAATTTCAGTGTAGAAATGTAGTCTGGCTCCCTGGATCTCTTTCAGAAGCTTCTGTGACTGACCAAGTTTGTCCTACCTGTGCTCCAGGTGATTATTTAGTTCCCTAGTTATTGGTACTGTGCCATTAGTGTGATCAATGCTTTTGCTGATAGATTATTCCTTTGCTGTTTCTACCTTAAATATTGATAATCTCTCAAATTTACAGGTCCAGTTTATAAGATTCAATTTAAGTTTCGCCGAAGGGATATTCCACCAAGTTTTGATGTTGATCACCTTGGTATATTTTCCTAATCCCAATGAAGTCCCATACTCCCATTCTCATTTTAGTTATTCACTTAATACTTCTATGGCCAGCAAATCTCTTTCCCCTTGAGTTGTACTTGGGAGCATCTTCTGTTTAGTTACATATTAAACTGATTCAGGATATTTTCTTACTAATTTAGGTTGTATTGGAGGATGTGACGATATACTCAAAGAGCTTACTGAAATAAGTAGATTTGGAAGCCATAACCAGACTGCAACACCAGGTATGGTTAAACTTTATATAACTGTTGCCAGTCAACTTGTAAAGCATATGGGCACTGAACTTGTTTTGTTGGCTCACCTCGTCTTGCATGCATTGCTTACTACACAAAGTAGCCGTATTTGTCATTTCCTAAAAAACACATATTTTATTATCATGTTTTTTTTGTTTTACAGCAAGAAATCAGAGCCAGAATCCAAGTGGTGCAAGGCAGGGGGCTCCAAGGCAAGATTTACATACTGATTTTCGTCCAGCCAGGCAGTTCACTAACGGACACACACCTGTTGTGAATCCTCAAGGTTTCCGTTCAACCCATACTGGAAGTTCAGGAAATGCATCAGGTGTCTGTACTACTTACCACTCTCCTCCTTATTGTTATGCAAGTCCATGACTTAATCCTGAGCTATTTTCAGACTCAGGTCAAGTACAGTGCACTTCATGTGGAGAACCCTGTATACTGCGAACTGCTAATACAGAGGCTAATAGGGGGAGGAAGTTCTACAAATGCCAAGATCCTGCATGTGGCTTTTTTGCGTATGTGAACCCTTTTATTAATAGTATTTTTTTCATCATACAACTTGATTTGCAGGGTGCATATGCATCTACTTAACAACTAATTAAAGCTGTATAAGAATGTAGAAAATCATTAGTTATGCAGCTTGATCCATTATGTCTTTCTTAAAGTTTTGCATACACTACAATTCTGCACAAGAAAATACACATTTTTCTTAGCTTTCGCCCTGGTAGGTTATTTTGCACTAGTAGCTACCAAGTTAAGTAGCTAAAAACATATGGAATATGATGCTAAAAGAGAATCTGTGAATTCTAGGGGCTAGTTTTAGCTATCTATGCACTGCCTTGCCTGATGTCCTTGTGTGCAACGCAGATGGGAAGACGATGTGCAGAATTCTGTGCCGAGGGGCCGTGGGCGGGGCGGGCGCAGTGGCAGCAGGCAAGCATCTGCATCTGCAGGACGGAGAGGCGGCAGCCAAGCGCGAGGCAGGAGGGGCAGGGGACGGAATGCTGATGGCATGATGTTCGTTGCGGCGACGGGCGAGCCCGTGCACGGCAGCTGCTTCGTCTGCGGCGACCCTACCCACTTCGCCAACGCCTGCCCCAGCCGCGGGAGATAGTTCTCAGCCAATTCCTCGCTACGCCCGTACAGATTTTTTAGCCGGGGTGGCCGATTACAGGCATGCCCAGATTTTCATCAAGGAGTGATGGCATTGGCATGGTAAGTTGATTCCTCTTATATGCATTATACATGATGACTAGTTCATCGTAGATATGTCAGTGATTTTCTAGAAACTTTGAAAAGGTACCAAAAGCAATCAGCTTTGTTAAAAATCTCATGTGTGACTTTTTCATTAAAATTACATGAATGTAACTAGCATTGAGCTACCTATGATGTTTTTAGTTACATGATGCTTACACTAGTTACATTGATAATTATATGTTACTTATATTGTAATTACTATAGTTACATTTGTGTAATTTTATTAAAAAGTTAGCACAGTGTGTGTGTGTGTGTGTTTGTGTATATATATATAGTTATATTTGTGTGATTTTAGTACAAAAAATTAGGTATTAAACTGCCACCGATTTTATTATGTTACTGTACTGCTAGGGAACTGTCAGATGAAATAGACGGCGCAGGGCTCACCGGCACAATGGCAGGAGGCAACGAGACAATGCCCACCAGGACATGTACCTCCAGTCTTTCCAAACACGTGCTGGGATCGTGATGCGAGAGGGGAAGGCACTTCTTCAAGCTTGAAGTTGAAAAATGCTACCAAAAAAAAAACAAAAACTGTATGAGATGATCAAATGATGGTACCTTCGAAATGTACGCACGGTGGGCTTCGATGCACGTACGCATCCTTGTAAAGTCTTTCAAACAGTTCCCAACCCCTCATTGCTGCTGAGAAATCTCATCGCTCACCGAAAACTTTTTAGTCAAAAGTTGAGCGGGAAAAATGGATCATGCCGTCACTCTTTTCCTTGCCATATTAACATCAACCCACTGTTTGTTTCGTCAGGTCACTTTCTCGACATATGACGGCTGCTTTCTCTAAATGCTGTGTTTATCAACTCTCTGTTACTGTGGCTCACATCATTGTCATGACACCATCCTCTTTTTTCTCAGATCACACGTACAAGCATGAAGCATCACTCGCAGGAATAAAGCCAATGCTCAAAAAGCACTGGGTTGATGAGATCGCTCAGATGCTGGTTGAACGGCTAGATCAAGGTAATTGATTACCATTTCTTTTTTTTTTTTTCCTTTCGTGTTGAATCTTTCTGGTGTGACCGATCTCACCAGCTTGAACTCATTGAATAATCAACTATGCCTACTTTTGTTTTCAACCTTTGCTCTTAAAACTAAGCTACTACTACTTTATTAACTAGATAATGAGATAGTAGAAGAGAGCACAAAGAGTTAATGATTACATACGTTAGGGGCTTTGCATGCTTTGGTGCTTCTTAGGTTCCACCTAACGGTGTCGGCAGCGGGCATGGCTTTTGCATAGATGCTTCAGCTACATGTAGTCTACTGGTCTACTGAAAATCTTGGAAGCGATCTTTCCATGATCGGAAAGATTCGTAACGAGGACGACACGAACCGATCAAGCTTAGCCTTTGTTCACCATCATTGCCCACGCCCACCTAGCAGCTGATAGCATATATGCTGCTGCACTGGCCTTAACTATAAGCTACTATGATTACAGCTGCCAAAAGGGGCTTTGACGTTGCTTGTTATGCCCTAATTAACCCTCCTCTCGGCCTCTGCTCCTCCTGTCCATGTACATAGAGGCTTAGCAAATAGTGGGGGATAGACTATCTACTGCAGCTTCACTAATTCCTTAACGGGTGAACAACTTCCGTATCTAATTGAGTTGCTGGACCTTTATTATCTCAAACTCCAGGCAACTGAAAAGATAACCACCAACTGCAGGTCACCAAGACGAACATACGTGTTAATCCCTTGGCCATGAGACCCATGACAATCTGCTAGTTTAGAACCATGGAAGCATCGCAATATCTACGGGCACATACGTTGTTAATCGCTTGGCCCCGGTGCATGTATGCACACGTGCAACCGAGTCTGAGATACTCTCTGTTCTAAAATATGTAGTATTTAAATTTGTTTGAAAAATATAACTATCTTTTCTCATGTCAAACAATCATAATCAGTTCTCTACCTGCTTTCTCATCTCAACATACTAATCATAACCATCTACCACTTTGAGATTTAGCTATTTAAGTTAACTATATATATTTTGCGACGGAGAGAGTAGCGTATTGCATAAAGTGGAGAGCACTTACCAGTGGACAAGCTGAAAGAAATCCATGGCGGCGGATGGATCATGGACGGCTGGCAGCACCTGCACGGCGAAACGCCCTACCTGAAGAAGATTCACGCCGACATCGTCGCCAGCCGACCGACGCCGAAGCCGAAGAACTAACAGTTGAGTTGGGGGGAATGAAGCCTGGTCCGAAACCGCCCACCCAGCTAGCTTTGCCGCAGCTGAATCCGCCCGGTGTTAGGTCTCGAACCAGACAACATTCCCCTCAACAGCCATAAAAACGAACGGCAGAGAGAGATAGAGAGATGTTCATGTATAAGCCAAGCGCTTATATATAACATGTGGAGAGGAGCTGGGCAGTTGGGGGCTTGGGCAGCTTGTTAGATGACGGCAAATGACACTGCTTTGAGCAGCCTTATGGCTTACAAGTCCACATGCTTCTTTTGCCACCTTGTTGCTTTCACATTGCCAGCTCGCATGAACAAGGATTCGTCTAAGCCTAAAACCGTACTAGCTACTTGATCTTTACCACTAGCTAGTGCACTTACTCTGACCATGCTATTTAATCCAAGTCAAACTTTGCACGAAGTGACATGGCCATCAGCCCCAGCATGGACACGTCAGAGCAAATCATGAGCTCATGACCACTTGCTAGCAGCTATGGACAGCCACTGAATTTGTCAGCTGGGTTCACAGGATCATATATCTCAGGCAAGGATTGAATCAGAATTCAGCAAGCTATAGGAATATATGATCGGTGGATGCAATGCATGGTCATATGAGCTATATTTTGTTTCACAAGGTCCAGCTATTGCTGTGACATCGCATGCACGGTGCTACATGATTTTATTCGCAAGCAAAGGATTATCTTTTGCTTTGCATGTACTGTGTTGCATTGCCAAGTTGTTTTGATTCCAAGCTTAGCACTTAAGAAACTGTCCATGCTGCAACCTGCTGCTCTGCAACAACAAAGATAGCTTTTTTTTCCCCGTGGGGATGTGAAAGAGATCTAGCTTGACTGCTTGAGCAAATGGATGTGATGGGGAAATTGTGAAAAGAACCAAGTGACTGAATCCGATAGTTAATTTTGTGCAGGTGTAATCCGTACTAATCCTTTTCTTCTTAGCTCATCATGAAGGTCAGAGATGGCCGTGTGAATCATGGAATAGTAATGCCAGGCTTTGGCTGGCTCTTTATATGACAGGGTCTCATGGGAGAGTTCTTGATTGATGTAGGACAGGAATTTCTATTGGAAGATTGTAGAGAGGAGCATACTATATATGCTATATTCTGTATGGGTGCAGTAATGAATTGCACACCTATGTCTGCGAAGAATATGTGATTGGTTTGCATCTAACCGGACAATACACATCTGTAGCTCTTACATTTTCAGAATTGCAGAAGATGTTTATCATACTATAGCATCTTTGGTCCGAATTTCCAGGAAAATGTTTGAAGGGTGCATAAGTATTTTTAGTGCCTTTATGGAGGTCTCTAGTGGTGGTAGTATTCAACAATCAGTAATATCATCAATAGAAAGGCTAGAAACGATCCTAGCATAGGTGTATTCTACAACCAACTGAAACAATTATGCTTTAGTCTACTACAGGGTTTTTTATGTGATAGTATAAATAGATATGGTTGATTGGATAAGGAAAAAGAGGTTTACATAATTTCTACTATCAGTAGAGACTATGGTAAAATAGCCTTACCGTAACTTCCATTTTCCAGGGAAGAAAATAAAATGAATGAACCATTCTTTAGTAGATGTCCATTTTCCAGGTTTACATAACTACGAAAACAGTTTTTAGCACACGGGTGTATGTCCACCCGTTGATTGCATGTCATCTAAATAGTTATAAAAAATATGAAAAAATTTGACAAGATAGATAAATATAAGTTATATCATTCCATAAACATGCAAGTTTAAATTCAACTTAACTTCTACAAGTTATAGTAAAAATAATAAAAACAATTATGAATATGCGTATACTTAGTCTTTTTTTTACTATAACTCGTAGAAGTTGAATTTAAACTTGTATGTTTATGAAGTGATATAACTCATATTTTCTATCTTGTCAAATTTTTTTTATATTTTTTATAACTATTTATATAGCATGTAAGTACACAGGTGGATGTCCACCTGTGTGCTAAAAACTATTTCCCCGTAGTAGTTCAGTTCTTGTGACTCACCATTTCAAGTTTGATGGTTTTCTTCGTCATAACGTGAGGCTATGCTTAAATCTCTCAGTTTCACATCACATGCAAAGGTTAGAGAAAAATGCGGGGTTCAGGGAATAGATGGGTGACACCTGTTTCCCCCTTCTCTCTCCTCTCCAATAGTACAGAGAGATTATCATTTTGCCTCCTCTTTGCTGCCAAGAACCATTTCCCCCCATTTATCAGCTTTTTTTTTTCCTTTTCTGGGCCTTTTGGTTGATTTTTACTACATGGCTTTTGTTGATTGCCTCTCCGTCATGCTCCCAATTTTGTGATTCTCACATTCGCAGCTTCTTGGTTGAAGTTTTGACGCATCAGTGTGTTCCAGGTACACCCTTCTGTTAATCTGAACAATTTGGTGTGCATACGAAACCCTGAATGCTCTTACGTGCAATATTGCAGAGAAGATTGAATCCTTGCTCCAGCTAATAAAAATATTGGGTTATTGCGATAGATCTGTATGAGCATTGGCATGTTAAGAAAAAAATGGTCCTGTATTCTTGGCTTAGGGCTACGGGCTCCTGCTGCATTGAAGTTTTCCAGCTGAAAAGCCTCATCTTCTGGAACCATACGTTGGCATGAGTGACAATGTTTCACAAACTTTGATTCCTCTTCAACAATGTGGTTCGATTTTGATTATCTTTGTGCCGCACTAATAGGAATTTAGTAGGAAAGATTGGATCTTTAAGCAACCTACATGCAAATCAGGGGTGCATTGATCTTCCATGGCAGTGAATGCTCGTGCAAGGTCGCCGGACTTTGCGCGGCAATTCTGGCCTGTGCTGTGCCATGCCTTGAGCGAATGCTGCCTGATCATAATGCTCTTTGTGACCGCCGTGGTGTCATTTACGGCGACAAGGTTTGCACGCATCAGGAGCCTTCGGTCACCATGCATTCTGTGCTCAAGGTTGGATCGGCTCCTACATGGCAAAGCCTGGTTCTCTGAAGATCTGATCTGTGCTGCACACAGGTTGGAAATCTCGCATTTGGTGTATTGTCAGAGTCACAATAAGCTTGCAAACTCTGAAGATCTGTGTGAAAGGTGCCTACTTTCATGTGCTGGTTTGGATGGTAATCCCAGTAATCTGAAAAGCATGAGAAACAAGGACAAGGTTAATTCTCGACAAAGGTATAGGCATTCACATTTATGTTCTTGTTGTTCAGAGCCGTTTAAGAAGGCACACCATGCACACAAGCTATCTAAGCGTGCAAATGGCATGGTTCCAGATAATGATGTGAACACAGTGAAGGAGAGAAGCATAGACATGACTAGTGTAGGGCATTCTTCAGATGAAGGTTCTGCTGACTTGTCTTATGGAGGCTATAGAAAACTGAATGCCTGTCATGATTCAGAGTCTGAGATCCGCATCTTGGATGACGATGACGATGGCAACTCAATGATCGATAAAGCTACACAGAGAAGCAAAGACCTCTCATTTTATGATTTGCAACTGCAACCCATGATCAGGAGCACCAACAGTTTGCCCATGCATCCTTCTGAGAATGTTGTTCTTGAAGAGCCGATGAATATAACTCCTCCAGTGCCAGTGAATCCTGCAACAAGTACTGACTATGTGGCCACCAGCACCAATCTTGTTTCCTCAGAAAAATCTTCAGAGCATGCTGTTGGACAAGGCTTGGGGGATATTAACTGGAGCAAGGACAATGTAAGTGCCAACAATCATGAAGTGCAGGCGAAGATTGCGCCTGAACAGGTTTGTGCAGAGCTTCCGAAAGAGAAAAGTATGTATCTTTATCCAAAATGCTGCAATCCTTGTATAATTTGAACTTTTCTGAGTATGTCAAATTTGTGCTGTAGCTTTTCTGGTTGGTATTGAGGAAGTCGGTGATTCAGCGGGTGTTTCATGGAGCCCTGACGAGGAAACCGCTAAGGGTTTTGTTGCTTCTGCAAATGCAGGAATGAGTTCACCTTTAGACGCCCGTGTGAACCGCAACAGCAGTACGAAGAGTGCTTCTGGTGGTAGAAGCAACCTTCAATCTCCTCGATGGTCTGAAATAATGTCGTCTAAGGATAATGATTCAAGAACTCATGAAGAAGTGAAGACATTCCTGTCCCATATGTCTTCTGCACGAGGCCTTGATGGTCCTTGGAGTGAGGTGGCCGCTAGTCCCAGAATCACACAGATTAATGAAAGCAAACAATTTCTCGAGAGAAACTACTCAAATCTGGAACCATTTGATGTCCATGTTACTAGTGAAGATGAAGGTGAAAGCTCACTCGAAAGCCTGAAGCAGAAGGTTGAGTTTGGCAGGAAAAAAATGAGTATCCTTTATAAGGAGCTTGAGGCAGAGCGCAGTGCTTCAGCTGTGGCAGCAAGTGAAGCAATGGCTATGATCAACAGATTGCAGGTAGAAAAGGCTTCAATGCACATGGAGGCACTTCAGTACCTCAGGATGATGGAAGAGCAGGCTGATCATGACCAAGAAGCCATTGAAAGGCTGAATGACTTGCTTACAGAAAGGGAGAAAGAAATGCTTGATCTGGAAGCTGAGCTTGAGAATTATCGGAGGCTTCATGAACCATTTGATTGCAAATTTGATTCTACTAATGGAGATATGGCATCTGGACTCTTGGATAGCTCAGATTTCATGAGGGATACCATGTTTGATTTTGAGGATGAGAAGGCAAATATTTTGGAATCCTTGAGCAGATTGGAGGAAACACTGGGCATGTCTTCCACAAATGGGCATGATTTTGGTGGCACAAATGATAGTCTACAGAATAGGTCACTATTGCCTTTGGAACACTTGAACGGTGAACTCGTTTCTTCTGAACAAATTGATGAAAACCAACGTGTTGATTTTGGCTCGTGTTCTCGCCTAGATGATGGCAACATCAATTCTATGGCGAGCGTCAAACATGAGATTTCACTTCTAAATACTAGATTCATGGCACTTGAAGCAGATCAAAAGTTTCTCAAGCAGATATTAAGCTCTCTTAAATGTAGTAATGATGGAGTAGAGTGTGTTCAAGAGATAACAACCCATTTGAGAGAGCTGCGGAGAATCATGACCGAGCAAAGAGAGACAGCAGTTTTGTGATCTCGTAGTTAATCTCTCAGAAGGTAACAATAGACCGTAGGCTGTTCATTTCTTATGAGATTTTGGGACATTCTGAATTATCAGATTCTATGATTGAATTAACTACTAGTACAAAGTTGAAATTTTGCTTTAGAATGTTCATGAGGAACTTTTATATAGAAATTGTCGCACAAAACATACCGTTTAATAGCTTGTAAAGTGTAATCCATAATTGTAGTTCATGTGTTGCTTCCATGATGCCCATGCAATATATCACTCTAGATACTTTTCTAACCAAAAGATTCTGAACCAAATTGTTTTGCAGAACTGAAGTAGGTGCCGTTGATTGTAACAGCGCCATGAGTGCTTCATGGTGGCATCTCGCTCGGAAGATTTGACAGATTATCATTTGTGGTCTGATGATCTCCCTGAACAGCACATGAGAGCAGATCATACACATCGAGTTTGCTGCATGAGATCCTTGTACAAATGAAACGGTAATTGTTATTAGGAGTAAGTTCGTCGCTGTAATTCTAGTTTCCGGCTCTTGCCGAGATCAGGAAGTTCACTCAGCTATTGTTCATGTGAGATTAGTTCATACCATCTTGCACTCCATGTATAGCGTAGACAAGGCTAAATTTTCTTTTGACTATTTGATGCTGGTCAGAGGTTGCCTAGGACCCTGAAATCTCCAGGACAATCTGGGACAGTGAGCTTTTACAATTCTGGAGGAACAGATAACAGAACAAAAGTGTACCTTGCAAAATGTAGTATTGGCACAAACAGAGGACATCATCATATTAAACTCATCGATCCGTTTCAAGTGCCAGGACAGAGGACATTGGCACAAACAGATGATCAGTACTAGAAGATAACTTGGTTAGTTAAAGCGGGAAACTATAATGTTTCTATGCGAGACCACTGCTGCACATCTACTAATATCTTCCCAAACAGCATTCTTTTCAACAAATAGCTTTCCCTGGAGGCCAGCCACCAACTATCACTTGTCACCTGAAATCGGTGTGACGTCTAGCAAAATATGAATCTATATGAATGATTTATGGGCAAAAAAAGGGTCCCATGTACAATCCAACATGGGATTAGGCCTGGACAGTGCTTCGCTCTGACACTGTCTCAAACATAGAGAGAAGGTTCGAAACCACATTGTGAATAGGAACATGCACGATGTGGTCGCTGAATCCATTAACTGCCGTCTTAGATAGCACTGAAACTTCACTGCAGAGTGAACTTCCTTCAATCCACTCGCTCCACGTCGTATCATCCTCATTGATATTGGATTCTCTCAAAAGTTGTAACACTTTATCTAGGCGAGCAACATTCCGACCTGCCCCACAGCCAGTTGCAGTTGCAGCACCCACTGCATTTGCTAGTGCCAATGTGCTAACTGCCGGCAAGTTGTGGAGGAACCCAAAAGCTATAGCAGCAGTAAAACTATCTCCACATCCAACGGTGTCCACAACGTCAATCTAATGAAAGTAGAGCATAGTGAATATTGACAATGTGGTAATCATGCAGGTTACTTCACAAGTGAAGATCCTTTGTCAGCAGAATAAACATACCTTAAACGAAGGTGCACAGGAGACAGCACTATTGGTAATCAACATTGATCCCTTGGAGCCCATTTTGATGACAACCCACTTTGTGCGAACCCCCCTCTTCAGTAACTCTTCCCCTGCCTGGATTGGGTTTCTGATGTTCGTCAGGGACTCAGCCTGTCGAACCAACAAACAGAGTTATGAGAGAAATGAAGTGAAACACTAAATACACCACATTTGTTTCGGTATTCTCTAAACAGGCCAGATTCAGCAAACATAAATCTTTGCAAAAGCAGATTGATGTTTGGTTGTCCCCTTTACTCTTATTTTGGGATAAATGGCTGCATTGTTAAAATCAACTCATTTGGAAAAAGGCAATGGCAGATGTGAAGTCAAGATTGGCCAGCTCGAGTATCATAAAGAAACATGTTATTTACGGTTCACTTGGCTTTTACCAATTACAAGTGAAGCTCACCAAGTAAAAATATACCACCGTCCCAAATTATAGGGCTTGGGTGTTTTTTAACGAGAAATACCATTAGTTTCTTTTATAATATATTATCAGTGGCTTCAAAAATCAATATCATATGAAAGCATTTTCAAATATGAACCTAATAGTATCACATGCATTTCATGAAACATATATATTACTTGTCTAAATATTAGTCCAAGATTGTAGGTGTTGATTTTCCTAAAATTGTGGGTGCCCTATAATTTAGAATGGAGGGAGTAGTCGTAAGTTATCTAACCTCATCTGATGTTAAAAGTAGAACATCACTGAGCCTCAGAGAATGCTCAAGTGCCTTCTGTTCATCCAGGGTCCCATGTAAAAGAGATTTTCCTCGGGGACCAGGATCAAAAAATACTGTAGTTCCCGCTTCAATTGCACAATCAATAGCAGATGAGATGACATCAGGGAAAAGTTCATCAAAAGCATAGCCATTACAAAACAATATTTTGGAGCGACGAATAGCAGTCTTGGTTTCTGTGGGAAGTTTACGTATCCAACTGAAAGCTGGCTCATCACTAAAGTCTGCACGGCTGTCATAGATAAATTACAACGCAAAGCAAAAGATAAGAATGTTAGCTCATGAATTTTGACATGAAGTTGACAATGTTCATAATGAAAAATACTAAGGCAGTAAGGCATGAATGAGAACATGAAGCTCTAACCTGCAAAATCCATGTCTCTGAAATGGATCTACAAGAACCCAGCATAGAAGTGTCTCATAGGCTTGTCGGCAAGAACTAGCATCGGAATTGTCAAGCATCCCAACAACATGAATACCCTCTGCTTCAAGCACATCAAGAAGAAATTTCCCATAAATTTCCTCTCCTACATGCCCCAGCGTAGAACAGCAAAGCCCAAGCCTAGCTGCAGCAAAGGCCAAGTTGCAGTTTCCACCAGCCTCCCAAAATTTCTGTTCAAATGGTAAAAGACAAAATGTTCAGAATAGCTAACAACAAGATTACGCATAACCACTGATCGATCATAATGTTCGATCCATTTATAATGGGGTTCTCCCCTGGTACTCCATCGTCCCCAAGCAGAAAATGAATAATGGATAACTAAATTTTCATCCAACATCCTATTTTCATCACAAACAGAAGAAATGCAGACACTCGCAAAATGTGCATACCTAATCTTCCATTTCTCATGAAAAGCCTCCAAATTTTCTCCGACCACAGAATGCTAGTTTATACAGCAAATAAATCCGGTTTTGCAGTGTCCAATAATTTACTAAATTTCATCCGGCGAGGTGAATTACAGATAGCGCGTAGATTCGCAACCACTAGCTCCGTACCTGGTCGGGCGGCGACGCGGCGAGGCGCTCCATGTAGGCCTCCCGCTCCTCCCGCGGCGCCGGCGGGAGCTGCGGCACGCTGAGGACGACGTCGACGCAGAGGTTCCCGAGCATGGCGAGGTCCGTCTCCTTCCCCTCCTGCGGCGGCCACCGCCTCCTCGCCTCGCTGACGGCCCCGGACACCGCCACGGCCACGGCCCTCGGCCGCGCGCACCCCGCGAGCCTCCGGCGCGGCGGCGGGAGGAGGTGCAGGACCGGATGCGCCGGCGCGGGCGCCGGCGGGAGCGGCGCCGCGTGGTGGCGCGGGCGCGGGTTTAGGGTTTGGAGCGCCATCTCACAGAGAGAGAAGAGAGAGAGGGAACCCGCAAGGTTGGAGAAGGATGAGATGAGATGAGCTTTAGCTTGATCTCTTCTTCATCAACGTGTGCAAGTTGCGTCGTGAGTTCGTGATGATGCCATGGGGGATTTTTGCATAATTTTTCTCATCACTTTTTAGCCTGCGAATTGATTCGATTGCGAAAGATAACATTTAAGTCCAACGAAACAGCCTGTTAGCATAAAAATAATTTATATGTAAAGCTTTCGTACATACGTTCCTCTTGGTTTAAAAATAATTATTATAAAAATAAATCACGATAAAAAATTATTACAATTAACTCTAAGATTAAGTTTAAGTTCTAAATTTTCTTTCTTATATTTATAAACCAATGGCAAAAGGGTGAAGCTGATCCTATTGGTGCTAACTTATAAGTTTTATAAATAGTCAAATAAGCATAAAAAGTCAATGTTATTATTTGTTAAAAGTAAAACCAGAGGTGGGAGAAAATGATGGAGAATTTATTATTACAGAAGGTGATCTATATTTATATAATATAAAGTCCCTCGACCCTTCAGAACTATAATATAAAATTATTTTTAGGAGAACGCGAGATTTGGAATACGGGGGAACTTTTATTATAGTGTGGTATTGGAATTTTGCTACTCCCTCCGTCCCAAAATAAACCAACTTTTCATTTTTTATCTATAATTTTTGACTCTTCGTCTTATTTAAATTTTTTTACGATTGATATTTTTGTTTTTATTAGATGATAAATCATGAATAGTACTGTACCTGTGACTAATTTTTTTCTAATTTTCTAAAAAATTTTCAAATAAGATGAATGGTCAAACATTAGACACAAAAACCGGAGAATTGATTCTTTTTGGGACAGAGGGAGTAGTCGTCAAACTGCGAAAAACAGTGGACGGAGAAGGGAGGAATCGCACTCAAGGTGGCAACGACATGTGCAATCTTAGATCAACTAGGCCTGCTAATGGGTTGGATGGAAATGGATTAAATGGGTCGGGTTTTAATTTGGATTGTCTTTGGTTGGGTAAAAATGGATTGTTAGTTCAAATGGATTGGATTGGGTTGTGTTATAGAGACAAATGAATTGGTATGGACTGGGTTTGGTTAGCTGATTTTAGGTTTTAAATGGATTTAACCCGTGAAGGGCAAATGGATCCTTTAATTGGGTAGCTAATGGATAAGAGAATAGATATACGTGGGACCCACATGTAGAAATTGATCAAAATTTGCACAAAGTTGCTCTTACACATAATGAATCACCCCACCAAATTTCAGTAAAATTTGATAAGTTTTTATAGTGTGAACGCGAGTTTTAAAATTTTAGGTCCGAGTTTATACATACCAAATAGGCGCATCCATTCTACTAAAGGGGTTGGATCCATTTTAACTAAATGGTTTGGTGCGGGTTGGACTAAAATTGAAGTTGGATTGGTTTAGATTGGATCCTAATAAAAAAATAATCGAGGTGGGTTGGTTTGTTAGACTAGTTAATAAAGGGATGGATTGAAGTGGGTTTGGATTGGATCCAAATGCATTAGCAGGCCTACATGGATAACATGACCTGAGTATCTACCCGGACTTATGGAGTGAATATATGTACTCACTTCGTATTATTTTAGTAGATAATAGATAATTTTAATTTTTTATCATTTGTCCTATTTAATATATATATATACATATATTTATAATTATAATTATAAAAGTATAAATAAAAATTATCTAAGTTTTTCAATAAGACGACTAAATTAATGACTTCATGTATTAAAATACGGAGTTAGGCCTTGTTTTTTTGGGATATGTAACCGATAAAAAAGGATAGTAATAGATTATCATATAATTAATTAATTATTAGTTATAGAAAAGTGGATTAATATGATTTTTGGAAGTTAA
Organism: Oryza brachyantha; assembly: GCF_000231095.2. Classification (NCBI taxonomy): domain Eukaryota; kingdom Viridiplantae; phylum Streptophyta; class Magnoliopsida; order Poales; family Poaceae; genus Oryza; species Oryza brachyantha. The sequence continues at coordinate 2,874,460 of NC_023165.2, read as the reverse complement.
CTTTACTAATATAAATTTTTTGTCGATAATAACCCATTTAGCCGTTTAAAAGTGTACGAACGAAAAAGGAGAGAATCCGGTTACGTTTAAAAGTATAAACCCTGGTCGCACAAGAAAGCCCAGATTGACGGAGTTTGGCCCACCAAGCCTAGGCCCATCCACCTGGAGTACATAAGCAAACGAGCCCAAACGCTTTCTCGGCCTGCCTGGCACCGCATGGCAGCCCATCTACTACTCTGCATGCACGCAGCACGCCCGCACAAGATCAGACCTAGCTCCTGTTTATTTGTTTTTTTTTCGGATTTTGTCTATCAGAAAATATTTTTCTTAAACTATTGGAATCTAATCTAATAGAAAAGAATCTGAACCGTTCGAGCATCTGCAAATTTTAGGCGAGCACGCAGAATTCGATCGGCCGACCAGTCCACGCTGAGATAGATCAACTCCGTCGAACACGACCGACCCGAATTCGCAAACACCGAGCACACGCGACTGACTACACACAAATATGAATACGTACGTATGCGTGCATGTGGAAAATATTTGATGGTAGAGAAATTTATAATCTGTTGTATATTGTATCGACTTTTGTGGGTATATTTATAGGGTACATATGAGATAGAAACTTGGAGTACAAGATAAATATTCTATCATATATCTCTAGGATTTTATCTATATCTCTAGAATTTCCATTGGACTCTGTTATCTCTGACCGTATGTATCCATATCTCTAACATTCCCCCTCAGTCGTAACGGGAGCAAAGCGAACGATTGCGACTGGATTTGAAATCGTGTGTTTCACCATCTTTTCTTCTTCGTTTCTGCATCATCAATTGCATCTCTGATGGATAGTCCTCTACTTTGGTGACCGTGTCTCCTTCCATGTCATCTCGGTCCTCCACCTTGATGACTACGTCCTCTTCTGTATCATCCCTTGTCTCTCTCCTCTATTCCCTCCCGCGGTCATAGCGGGAGTGTCATGGACGATAGCGATGACACGGACGCTTTTGACTGGAGTTGTCGACGATGATTTGTTGTAATGTTTGTCGAGGTAGTCGATCATGTGGTAGCCGTGGTAGTTATAGACTTGGTAGTTGATGTAGCCGCATATAGCCGAAGGCGAAAAAAAATTAGAGACGGAGCTGCGATCGTAGATGAGGCACCTTGCAGATGTCAGAGGATGCCGTTGGAAGCGTCTTTGCATATGTCAAAGGATGCTCCTAGGTCATCTTGCATATGTCAGAGAACGTTGTTGACGTCGGTTCACCAATTTTTGGTTGTACTTCGTACGTCGTGTAGGAGGTAACCACCGTAGTGATGCCAGGTTGATGCAGTTTTTGTCCGTCATAAATGACACGGTCGATGCCGTCGTCGATGAAGCGTCTTGCAGAGATTTCTGTCAGAGGACGCGAGATGAATGTCCATCGTTGTGGACGAAGCGGTGTCGTGTTGTTTCCATATTGATGTAGACCATCGACGGTGTTACTTCAATGCATGTTGATGACGGACGTAGATGTAGTGCTTGCTTGTTGGTTGATTGACGTCGCCGCACCTCTGCTTCTGTCGCTAGAATTTGGGGATTTTGTAGTGAGAAGAAACTAATCTAATCTAATCTATATATGATATATGGTGGCTAAAAAGAAATTGATCTAATACTAATTATTAGAGAAAATCTAATCTATGAATAATCTGTAGAGTCTAGATAGCTACTTAAAAAAACAAAATACATGCACAGTATGTGTTTCTGTGCTGAAAACTGAAGATGCATGGTCGTCGTCCTCGCCGCCGCCTTGCCGTTGATCTTCAGATCGGAACGATCTTGCTACCAGCCGAAGGCTCGATTTGCTGCCATGCGTTTGCTGATCGATGACAGTGCATATTGATGAGATGGCTGGCTGGTGTCCTCGTCGTCAGCCGGAAATTAGTTGATGGGTTCACCGGTGGCAGCTCGCCGCCGGCGTGCCGGCGTGGACTTGAAATCGACAACTAGTGTTGGGATCTAGGCTTTGATACCACGTGAAAAATATTTGATGGTAGAGAAATCTTGTGATCTGTTGTATATTGCACTGACGCTCGTAGATATATTTATAGGGTACATAGGAGATAGGAGCTTGGAATACAAGATAAATATTATATCATATATCTCTAGGATTTTATCTTTATCTCTAGAATTTCCATTGGACTCTTCTATCTCTAACCGTATGTATCTATATCTCTAACAGTGCAAACATTCAAGACTTGTTTGTTTTTTTAATAAAAAAAGTTAAACGATATATTTGTAAATGAAAAGTAATTTGCGAACAAAAATTTTATATACGTATTTTTTAGCGATCTTAATAGATAAATTTTAAAAATAAACATTGGTAAAAAACAAAATCAACTATAAATTTAAAATTTAAATTTTAGCCATTAGGCATAAGGAGAAGCGAAAAGACGAGGGTGTCAATCTTACTCTACTTCGTGCTCCCATTGTTTTTTATTTGACATGCTGACACTATTGAATCCACGTTTCGTTTTATTCAGAACTTATGTGCAAATGAGTGAAATTTCAGTTCATATTCGAATGAACTTTAATGATACTTTTAAAAGCTAACAATGTCAAATTAAAAAAATAACTAACTCATCGTATCAGCGATCCGTGGTCCAATTAACGGGTCAACCCAGCCGTTACGATCGAGGAATGATGCCGGTCGAATGATCGATCGTCGACGGAATGAATGTGTCAAAACAATGGGTCGTTTTGATATGTAGATCAAGTTGCAGTGAGTTAGCTTGATCGTTATTACGGTTGAGATACGACGACTATAAAAGGTCAATTTCAACCCTAGCACATTAGGCACATAGGAGTGCCTGATCAACTGGGTTAAGTGACTTTCACTAATCACTACGCATGGATCTGTCCACAGACAGTCCTCGTTAGTTATTATTTATTGAGCATAAATTTCTTAAGAAGGTATCAATAGCTGCTATTTTTTCTATGTAAATTTTGATATTTTTCGGTACCTTAGATACTAGGAGGTACTAAATTTTATACTAAAATTTTGATACCTCTTTGTACCTAATCGAGTACTATAAAATTACTCTTATTTGTTTTTTTATCTGCACTGCAGTTAATTAGGAGCTTCCATGCAAAAATGGAGTGATGGAAGCTGTAGCTGTGTATAGATCATATAAAGCGTGTAGTAAAATTTATATTGATACTAATAAAATTTAGATATATACAAATAATATACAAATTTATTATTGCCGTGTTTTCCTATAAATTTCTATCAAATTTAAAGAAAATTTATTAAGTACAAACCCAAAACATATGTTGAACGTACGGATATAGTGAAAGTGCATCTAACCCCTAAACGAAGTTTTGAATGATTAATGACAATGCTAGCCAAGCATGTGTGCGCTAATCAGTTGTGATTGCAGAGAAGATGAGAGATCATTTTGATTGAAGGATTACTTGATCAAACTTAGAGCATGTGTGACCCGAAGCGACGGCTCTACGAAGACGAATGCGCTCGAAGGCGTATTTTATTTTTTCTTTTTGAGTCGTAGGAACTCCGTACTACTAAGAGGGGTCACTGGAATCTCTGCATGCATCCTGGAGTAAGCCTAAGCCGAGTGGAGTAAGTTTAGGTCCAGTTGTAGCCTATGCTGTTTTTCCTGAAGCAGGGACATGACGGCCCTTTGTCCGGTGACAGGACGGTCCGGTCCTTGGTCCGGCCCCTGCTCAAGTCGAGTGTGTGGACGGTCCGGCCCCAAGCCGGATAGTCTGGTGGTTGGACGGTCCGGACCTTGGTCCGGCCCCTGCTCTGAGTGAGTGAGTTAAGTGTTGGTCGGACGGTCTGGCCCCCTAGCCAGACAGTCCGGTTAGGTTTCTTTTTCAACGGCTAAGTGACGTCTGCCAGCCTATAAAATGGGCTCTTGATATCTAGCCGTTAGTGAGGCTTTCTGTTCGAGTTTTCTGGTTGCTAGGGCAAGTTTAGCACCTCTCAAGCCTCCCCACTAACCCAATACACCTTCTAGAGAGATTAATCGTTGGATCATGTCTTAGAGAGAGTGTTAAGGTTAGTGAGTGATAGAGTGTTCATTCTCAGGTGTTGATGGATGTATGTGGAGTCAAGGTGGCCTATTACTCTTGGAGATTGATCTCCTAGACAGATAGGCGTCGTCCGCGAGCCTCCGATTCGTGTGGATCGCCCGGGAGCAAGTTGTGAAGGTTGGTACCTAACCTCCGCAAGGAATAGGTAAGATTGATAGTGGATTCTTGTGCTTTCTCATAGAAGGCTGCAAGGTAGAGCGAATTACAATTTAGGGCTGGGCAAGCCGCCTTGGTGATCGATCGAAGGGGTTGCTAGTCCCTAGTTGTGAATTCGGAGACCTGTGTTGGCCTTGTGGGAGGAAGCCAAGAGAGAGAAAGGATCGAGAGAGATCCCGCTCGCAGGAGTGCCTCAACGGAGAGTAGGATCGAAAGATCCGAACTTCGGGATAAATCTCTCGTGTCTTTGTTGTTAATTTCGTGTTCTGTTTGTTCCTGCGATCTTTCTGCTGTTTTATTACACACATAATCATATCACGTTCCCAGTAACATCACCGAAAAGGTAGACTGTCAAGTCTGCATTTTTCACTGATCGGACGGTCCGGTGTTCTAACCAGGACGGTCCAGCCAGAGCTCTCGGTCCAACCCGAGAGTGCCGACCGGACGGTCCGATCATAGGCCCGGACGGTCCGGCCCCTGTACTGACTGCTGCGATTTGAAAGATTTTTCAAGACACCTATTCACCCTTTTTTAGGCTGTCTCTCTTGGTACTACCTTGTTTCTGATGGAACTGGTGGTATTAACCCCGCCGTTACGATCGAGGGATTCACATCGGGCGATCGAAAATGAATGTGTCAATTCAAGGGTCGGAGAGTCAATACTGATCGACTGCTAGTTACGCATGCTAGCTTCTTGGTCATTAATCAGAACATCATTCGCAGTCAGTCAGCTTGGTCGTTATGGTTAACACAACACATACAAGGTTTCTACTTAGCACACAGGCCGGAATACATGACTGTGGCTAAGTTGCTTTCATACACCAACGTGCAACTGCAGATGGAGATGAAAGATAAAAAATAACATCTAATTTTTAATAGCTATTTAATGACATAAACAATAAAATTAAGTGTATAAAGTTAAAAACTAGGAGGATGAACTTCGATATATATTTCTTAAAAATGAATATACACCATTTACTAATTCGATAAATGCGCAAAAGACTAGAAATAAACCAGATAAAACAACGTAGCCAGGAAGTAGTGCTTTATCTAAAATCTAACTGATCTTCCAAAATGGTCAAAACTTAGGACATGGACCGCTCTGAAAACCGCGTAGTACTGGACCGGGGAAGAAAAAACATAAACTAGTCTTACGAATAGAAAATAGACCCGGCTGATCCTTAAACTTGTTTTGATTAATTTCTACTGCATAATATGCAGTTCAACGTACGTAGGAGGAGTACGTGAGAGTTAGCTATAAAAGGAAACCCATCTTGTCCGATCTCCTCCAACTAGCAAACCAAGCAACGCAACATTTCTTTCCTGATTTATAATTAAGGCATTCGACGTAGTTAGCTTAGCACAAACAGTCAAACACTTGAGCTGCTATAGTCAATATAGCTGCCTTAGCTATTTTGATCATAAGATGGCGTCAGTGTCGTCGGCGGCGGCGGCGATGGTGAGGGCGCTGGTGGTGGCCGCCGTGCTGCTGCAGTGCTTCTGCGGCGTGCTCCTCGCGGCGAGGACGCTGGAGGGGGACGTCGGCGGGTGGCCGCCGCGGATGCAGCAGGCCGGCCGCGGCGGCGGCGGCGAGACGGTGTCGATGCAGATCCTGAGGACGGGCTCGTCGGGGGGCCAAGGCAACGAATGCACGATGAGTCCGACGGCGAACACGACCCCGCCGGGCGGCGCACCGCCGCCGCCGTGCGTCGGCAGTCCCGGCCGGTAGATCGAGTAGCTTATTAACCATAAGCTCCTTAATTGCCGTGTCCTCACCGTCGATCGATCGATCTGCTTAATTATAATTAAGGAAGTGCGTATATATATACGTAGATTGTTAATTCGTTCATTGCATTGTTAGGTTTTTTTAATCATCGATCGGCAGCTACGAGTTTCCATGCAGAAAATGGATTGCTGGAAGAGGTGAATGTACAGCTGATCATAGTTGGTATATGTAGTGGTACTAGTTAATCACCAGAGCATGTAAATGTGCATGCGACAATGGGACAAAGCAGTCAGACATTTCATTGTTGTAAGTGCTGTAATTAAGCAAGCAAGTTTGTGTGAGCCGTTTAGCCTGCAGGCTAGGTAAAATAAGCATATTTAGTTTGTTTTGATTAAGATTTAAGAATGGATGTTTGGTTCATATTTGTGTGGATGGATATATCCATTATTTGTGTCAAGCAAACATTGAAATACTGCATTGCGGCGGACCGGTGTATCGCGAAAAAAAATCATTACTGTGATAGGGTTATTTTGGATGATTACTGCGATAGGTTATTTTGGATGATTACTGTGATAGGTAATGGGTTATTAATGATCATTTTATCGGCATGAGGCTAAGAGCTTACGGGTTGTAACTGCCATGCCACCGTCTTTCGATATAAACCAAACTTCAAATTTTAAAAGATTTAATTTTGATGTTTTGTATTTTATATTATTTGCTTTTAGATCATTAATTTTATATCACTAAGAATAAGTATATAAAAGTTTTAACCATTAATAAGCCATTTCACTTAATTTCAGCAAAATGATAAGGCTACGCGTGTGTCTTTTGGCTGCTGTTACCCTGTTTTTCCATCATTGGTAGTCATTAACTTCAAACGTAGCCAGCCATGTAAGGGCGATTCAACTCTGCATAACGGTTGGCCGACGTCCGAAAGAAAAAAAGTTCACCCTAAGTCCTCAACTATATGCCAAGTTTTATTTGCATCCTGGCTATAACTACAATAATACTAGGTGTAGAGAGTTTTACCAACTTCTAAAACCAGTAAAAACAAATCCCTTAGCAGTATATATTAAAAGTGGTTTTGGTTGACGTGGGCGTAACTATATAGCTTATTTGACTTTTTTTCTATGTGACGTTGATATAGCGCTTACGTGACATTGAAGCAAGAGTATAACAAATATATAGGGTGACACGTCAGTCACACAAAAAGATAAAAAAAATAGACATTTACATGGTATTCGAGAAAAATAAAGATAAAACAAAGACTTGTGGTCTCACAACCTCCACCTCACCCTTCCTTCTGGTTCCACCCTCTTCCCTCTCCCCCCCTCATAGTTTGGTCACCAGCTGACACCAACCGAAATTTGGTTGTAGTTATTAGTTAACCAAAAACTAAACTAATATAAACATAGTACTCCATAAAGTACATCAGAGCATAGTAGTCCATAAAGTACATCAAATTATGCAACTATCATACTATGTTTGGAGGTATATTTATGATTTGATGTAATTCTCGGTTATTGAAGTTAAAAAACATAAAAGAAGAAATGTGTTATCAGTTTCTTTATCAATTCATATCAAATTTTTCATTGCAATCATAATCTGTCAAATTTCAGCCATGTCTAAAACCAAAGCTGAATTGCTTAGTTTGGGCATTTTCCAAAATAATTTCAGTTTTAACTTTGTGATAACTGAGTTTCCCATATAACTTGAACTACACGGAGTCACGGACATGGCGTCTCAGAGACTGGGCGCAACCTCACCACACCCACGGACCCAGCCGCGACGGACCGACCTACACGAGCAGCAGGCCCAACCCTCCCACCTGCGAAGGCACGCGCAGATCGACTACACCACATCACCTTAAATTAAACCGTTCAACACGACCGACCAAAAAACCAAATCACGTGCGATCGAGATCGATGGATCACATACAAACACCTACACCAGCTTATATCATTCGTCGCAGGGCTTTTTTACCGATAAAATTTCTTTATGTCAAATTCTGATATTCTAATATACATGGTAACTTAAATGTTAAATTTTTATATAAAAGTATAATACCTTGAGGTATTTTTTTTTAAAGAATACACGGTACGTCGTAAACGGGTTGAACACTTGAACCTAACCATTCCCACAGTACAACCACGGCGTGTACATAAATAAATACGCTACAAACGTCTACTACTCGTTGCAAATTATACACGGTAATTAACACGGCATGCATGTTCCTGTCGATTGTCGATCATGGTGTGCATAAGTCGCTGTTCTTTTTACAGGGAAAGTACTAAGTAGATTGTTTAGGAGGGAATTGTACTGATTAATTAACTAGCAAGCCGGTGCGTTACGATCGAGGAAATTCGCCGGTCGGTCCGTCGATTGAATTTAAGGAATGTGTCAATTCAAGGGCACACACACGGTCGGAGTCAAGGTCGAGTTACACACACATGAACGAATGGACTACCAATCGATCAGAGAACGTCGTATGTACACGCACAGTCAGTTACGTTATTAGCTTTGGTCGTCGTAGTTAATTAAACATATTATACGCACGAAAATATACACTGTTACTGCACGTCTGCACCTAACAATTCGTTCAACCTTGTGGCACGGACCAAGCTGAAAACCGCGTACGTACACTGGGCACTAGCCTCCTCATATGTTGTTAGCTAGCTCTGGTAAACGCTTGCGATTAGACCCGGTCCTTGTTACGATCTTTACTACCATGCATGCAGTTCAACGTATGGAGCTGCTATAAAAAGGGAGCCCGTCTTGTCTGGATTTCCTCCAACAAACACACCATTAATTCCTTATTATTATTTGTTTAATCCCAAGTACGTAGCATCACGCACTGCTTGTTGTCTGCTGTGTTCATCGGCACTTCGAGCGAGCTGCACTGTGCACAGCCTTAATTGCTGCGCACCTAGCTAGCTCGTTGATTGATAAGATCGATGGCGTCGCCGGCGTCGGAGAAGATGATGAGGGCGGTGGTGGTGATGCTGTGCTGCGGCGTGGTCCTCGCGGCCAGGCCGTTGGATGGGGACGTCGTCGGCGGGCGGCTGCCAGTGCAGACCGGCGGCGGGGAGACGACGATGTTCGTCCTGCAGATACTAAAGACCGACCCAACTCCGCCAAACGGCAATGGGTGCTCGCAAAGCCCGACCGCCGGCGGCGGCCCACCATGCCACAGCAGCTAAGCTGCCCAGCTCCATGCCGGTGGGTTGCCGTCGTCCTCGCCGGCGCCGGCCGACTGCTAGCCCCGGCTGCATATATTGATTCATTCTTCGTTTTTTTTAATGATCTTCAGTTAATTAGGAGCTTCCATGCAAAAAAGGAATGTTGAAGCTAAATGTATATGAAGCTGATATTTATAATTAGTGTAGTAGTAGTCAATAAGCAGAGCATGTGTAATACGCGTGCGAGTACACATGGGACAAAAATAGTCTCGCAATTGTAATTAAGTTGTGTTAGTCATTTTAGCCAGGTAAATGTATCAAATTTTGTAATATTGATTAAATTCAATTGTTTTTAGTCTTTGATTAGTGATCTTTTTTGTAAACACACTCTCCCTTCTTTCATAACGTTACGTTCTAGTATTAATTAATTGAATAACTTAACTGATGTGTAGTGCAAATAAAATTCTACAAAATGTGTGAAGTAAAACAACCCAGCAACATAGTAAATCAACATACTCACTCCGGTTTTTCTTTATTTGACACCATTATCTTTTCGATCTATATTTAATCATTTGTTTTATTAAATTTTTTGTTTAAATATATAAAATCATAAGTCAAGTTTAAAAGTTTTTATAATAAATCAAATCAGAAAATTAATTAATATTTATGTAATTTTTTAATAAGATGAATGGTTGAACGTAGACCCTGCAATGTAAAAAAAATAGAGAGGATACAACTTATGTTTACTACTGTAATATAATCCCCTGCAGCACGGCACGATTTTTTTTTCTTCACACGTCTCTTTAAGATTGATGTTTTTTTTTTCTCTTCACGCAGCTTTTTAAGGCATGAAAACCCACTTCCTCTTGTAATATTAACACTAATTACATAAATGTAGTGAAATATCAATGCTCCTAAATACAATTGTTGTAATATTAATCCTATTTATTGCTAACTCCATTTGCATTTACTTGGCTTTGTTGATTTTCACAGTTTTAACTTTGACAGCTAATTGTATAATATAGCTATTAAATAGTTAGACTACTAGTACATTGAACAAAAAGTTTTGATACTTATGTTTAGGATGTAGCATTCTTTGATAATACGATATCTACATATGTGTTTATAAATGTTTGCAAAAATACAATGAACAAACTTTACAGATGAATGGTATTCTAGTAACCAATAATTAAGCATATACTTGCAAATGAAAAAAACAAAATTTACATTTCTCTTATATATAGTTTTAATAGGACTTTAGGTTAGGAATCTTCTTCTTTAATACAAACACATAGTCTCCGAAAAAAACACACAGTTCGACCAGGCCCCTTAGGTTGTATGTCTGGCATGTAATTTAATAATACACCATGCATATTGTTGGTGCGTATAGCATACGCGCTACACTTATAGTTTGGCTTCATTCTTATACGTATTCTCTAAAAAAATACTTAACAATATATAGTTAGACTTGATCAACATTACTCCTTCTGTCCCTAAATATTTGGCGTCATTGATTTTTTTATACATATTTGACTATTCGTCTTATTAAAAAAATTACATAATTATTAATTATTTTATATCATTTTATTTATTGTTAAATATATTTTTATGCATATATATATAGCTTTATATATTTTTTTAAAAAAATTGAATAAGACGAATAGTCAAATATGTATAAAAAGTCAACAACGTCTTAAGGACAGAGAGAATATAATAGAAATGTCATATATATATATATATATATATATATATATATATATATATATATATAATATACAGTAGCAAATAAGCATCTATTATTTGACTGCCAGGACAGACATGTGAGACATGCTCTAAGTAGTGTCTTCGTTTTATATTACATGACTTTTTAGTCTTTTTTAGATTTATTTATTAATTAATGTGTCTAGTTAATATTAAAAAGTCTACATTTTAAAGTAGTAATTAAACAAGACCAATATAATTAATTCAGCTTTTGAGATCGATCGAAGCGCGGTGGTGATCGAATTGGTGCATGGAGTGATCAGCAGGTAATTAACTGACCCATGCGCGTAAAATAAATTAACCTGCCCGCACGCACTGCACTGCCCTGCAAGTCCAGACTTAAAAACGGCCGGCCGGCCGGTGTGATATATACGCCCAAATCTACACGACGAAACGAATGAAATCAATCAAAGTCGCCGCCATTTTCTCGGAAGTTATAACGGCCTAGGATAGCTGCAGCTTGGCCGGCAAGGCAGGAAAGGAGGGCATCAAGTCAGAGCACCATTCAAGCAGGCATCAGTTAAAATATAAACATTTCTAGGGATTGTTTAGCACATATTAAGCGTGAGAAGAAAAAACCATGATATCATCTCTTGGTAAATAGGGAATAAACGGAGTTATATGATAGGCAGGGTGGATAAAATAAGAAGAAATTTTAATATAATTAATTAAGGTGATTGATGAGACCAGTTGTATTATAAATAGTGCTAAAAATATATATAAGTTGATACCTGGTTTAAATATCTGAAATGCTTATATTTTAAAATGTACGCAATTATAGCATTAGCTAGCCAGATCAGTGAGTGATCAGCCCGATCATGTCGATCGATCGGCGGCTGACTAGCTCGTTGAATGCGACTAGCCGCTAGTTCATCGATTGATCCATTGAAATCGTCTCGGCCAAACGTGTAACTAGCTAGCTGTAGCGCAGGCTGGACGCCGTACAATTAATTAACGAGTTCATGCAGGTTGATCATAATTAACTACTATAAAAACTTTAATTTTTAATTTCTATACCCAATGTTTGATCATTCGTCTTATTTAAAAAATTTATTAAAAAAACTAAAAAATATTAGACATGTGTAAAGTACTGTTTATATTCGTTTATATTTTATCATCCAGTAACGATAAAAATATTAATTATAGCGAAAGGGCTCGTAGCCTAGTGGTTACAAAGGACTTAGTAGCATCTGTAACGAATTTTCCAGGATTCTGACGGCGCAACCCGTCGACATCGTGACGGTTCTCCAAAGATATTAATTATAAAATAATTTTAAATAAGACGAAAAATCAGATATCGTATAAAAAATGAAAATATTTTAGGATGACGGAAGTAAGCAACAATGTACGAAGTACTTTTCAATGTCAATGTCAAACATAGGAAAATCTTCGGAGTTATTAAACGTGACCGCGGCTCGCTCGCTCAAAACAATTAACCGCGTCTTTTTGATCCCCCAGGCGAGCGAGAGTGACGACCAAAAGCTTAAAAGTAGCAGCTTTTACAATGGCGCCGAAGAACAGAGACCCGGTCCCTTTTGTTGCGTTTTTTTTTTTAACCTTCAATTCAACGACGACCAAACTCTCTATATAACCAGCTCCCCATCCTGTCTCCCTTCCAACAAACCGCAGTACGTACTGCTACTAGCAGTGTCCGGCTCCTGAAACAATTCTTTGTCTGCGATCTCTGAAACAATCTAGACAAATTAAGTTAAGCCACCTAGCTAGATAATTAAGCTGATCTAGTACCCAGCTACGTGCTACAGTAGCTAGCGCTGCAGCTGAATATGGCGGCGACGGTGAGGGTGGCGGTGCTGGTGGCCGCCGTGCTGGTGATGCAGTGCTGCAACGCGATCATGGCGGCGAGGCTGCTGGAAGGGGAGCTGGGTGGCTGGCTGCAGGGCCAGGGCGGCGTCGCCGGCGAGTTCGTCGTCTTGCAGGCGGTGCTCAAGGGAGGGTCGGGGTCGGGACCCAACGACTGCAAGCAGAGCCCCACCGCCGGCGGTGGCTCCGGGCGCTGCCGGCCGTAGCTAGCGGCGCCGGAGTTATGTACATGAACATGATCGAAGAGCTACTGTACACATGGATGCAGACGTAGAGATCAACGACTGTTCATTTAGGTTCAATTCTTTCAATTTTTTCCCTGACGTAAGAGCTTCAATGCAAAAAAATGGAGCCTTGCTAAACTGTTCATAGTTGTAGTTAGTTTAGTCAATTTAATTAGGCGTATTGATTTGCAATAAGGCAGAAACTGACATGGATAGCTTGGTCGTGAAATTATTTACTTTAATTTCCTTTTGTTAGGCGTATTGATTTGCAATAAGGCAGATTTGTATATTCTTGTCAATACAAGAGATTTACTTTAATTTCCTTTTGTTTTTCCCCTATAATACAATAGGTGATTCATTCTTAAACACATATATGTCTCCAATTTAAATATATGATATTGGTGATTTCATTCGTCCGTTGTTGTGCAACTTTGACCACTACTTTCTATCGGTATATAAAAATAATATATAATAGTATTACCCCGATTTCATTTGATACTGTTGAATTTTAGATCACATTTGAGTATTCATATTCATCAAACTATTTTGTGCAATATACAAATCTGTCCTATTTTAAAAAATAACATCGACAAACATATGTTCCATAAATATCCCAGTAGAGTCCGTTTGTACTAGAACTACTATCATCATTACGGTTCCATCTCTACACTCCCACCAAAAAATGTAATGAATTAACGGAGATGGAACCTTAAAAAGCATTGATATTTCTATAATAATGATCAACTAATACGATATCATTTTTCAGAACTTGTGCTAATCAATGGCCGTATTTATCGGAAAACTACGTACACTTGTTAATTATATTTATTGGATTTTCTCGTTAATCAATCAAAGTCACTTTCTCGGAAGTTATATAACGACCTAGGCTTCAGGTTGGTCGGGCCGGCAGCGGCAGTCACACGCACGGTTTGCAATATCACGATAATTGTCACGATTATCACATTCATCGGCCATGTCGTCATGGCACGATAATTGTTACGCTGTGATTTGGTTCAGTAAATATCATGAGAATTTAAAATATTTTAAATAAATCTAAAAAATCATGAAAATATATCCCAATAATCAGTACATATATCACGATAATCATGACATATTGTGTGGTTTTTACATAAAACCGCGATTATCAATTCCACTAAACACGGTGATAATTGCTACTAATCACGTGATAATTGTGCACGACCGCATGGCATTCCCTTCAAAACCGTGATAAACTTATTTAAAAATTTTAATTTCAAATTTATATAATTTTTATGTGATTATCACCAATAGTCACGCTACCGTGATATATAGCACTTTCGGTCCCCCACCATAAAAGGAACCCTGGGTACACGTCGGTTAGTCAGAGCAACCAGCATGGTGTACTACAAGTTGATGTACAACGGCAGGGGTAAGAATAACACTAGCACTTGGATCAATGGACAATGGTGTACCTTAAAATAATCCATTACATACTAATTGTATTTTTAATTACGTTATAGTTCTTATGTAATTACACCTTATGTTGAAATTTTGTATAGTTATTCAGGAAACAATTTTTAGCACACGGGTGTATATACACCCGTGTGCTTGCATGCCATCTAAATAGTCATCAAAAAATATGAAAAAATTTGACAAGATAGATTAATACGAGTTATATCACTTCATAAACATGTAAGTTTAAATTCAACTTCTATAAGTTATAGCAAAAAAAAAATAAAACTGAAACTAAGTATATGCATATAATTGTTTTTGTTATTTTTCTACAACTTGTAGAAATTAAATTTAAACTTGCATGTTAGTGGAGTGATATAACTCATATCAAACTATTTTATTAATTTTTTTTCATATTATTTGATAACTATTTAGATGACATTTAAGTAATGGGTGTATATAGATCCATGTGCTTAAAAAACTTCTTCCATAGTTATTCGCCTATTCCTAGTACTCCAGGGGAGCGTTGGCAGGATAGTCAACGAACAGAAAACGTACGAGCCTAGCTTTGGTTGATCGTATCGATGTCTTGAATTTGAATGGTACGTATACTAGCACTCTGCTTGTTTGTCAATGTCAAACACAGGAAGCTGAATTAAACGAGACCGCGGCCACAGCTCGCTCGCTAGCTCAAAAAAAACCGCGTTTTTCCGCACGAAAGCTTTAAAAGTAGCACCTTTTACATGTCGCCCGGTGGCCATGCAAGAATAGACCCGGTCCCTTTTGTTGCAAAACCTTTTACTTTCAACGTATGCATCCTATATATAACCAACCCATCCTGCTTCAGTTCTCTTCCAACAACCACTGCGTCTGCTTCATTCATTCGATCGAACAGTACGTAACCGGATCGATCGAGCTTGAATTAATTCTGTCTCTGCCGTCTCTGAAACATAGTAGATCGATCCGATCATGGCGGCGGCGATGGTGAGGGTGGCGGTGCTGGTGACCGCCGTGCTGGTGATGCAATGCTGCAACGCGGTCATGGCGGCGAGGCTGCTGGAGGGGGAGCTGGGCAGCTGGCTGCAGGGCGAGGGCGGCGTCGCCGGCGGGGAGCTCATCCTGCAGGTGCTCAAGGGAGGGTCGGAGTCGGGACCCAACCCCTGCACCCGGAGTCCCTCCGCCGGCGGTGGCGCCGGACGCTGCTGGCCATAACTAGCGGCGGCGCGGCGCGCAGCCGGCCGCATCAATTGTTCATTTGGTTCAATTCCTTCTTATCTTTTTCTCTTCTTGTTCTTTTTTCTGTGAGAGCTTCATCCATGCAAAAAAATGGAGGCTCGCATGCAAATTAAGCTAGCTGTTCATCAGTAGAGAGATTGAGTAGTGTTTAGTCAGTTTAGGCGCATTGATTTGGAATAATTAAGACGGTCCCTGATGTACATATAGTTAGCTAGATAGGTCTCCTGCACAAAGTCTGTACATGTTGAATGCTTCATATATACCGGCGTATATAGAACATGGGGCCAGGCCAGTCAAATGAAAGGAGAGATGTTTTACTTTTCTTTTGTCTCAATTTCACTTTAATTCAACGGCCCAATTCGTTTTTATGCATGGTTTTGATTTACTCCTTAAAAAGAGTCTTAATTTTTTTTCCCCGATTACACATGAAAGAGACACGTACATCATCGGCACATATGCATTCCCGTACCCGTGGAGTGTCTCCTTTAACTCACATTTTAAACACAGAGGTCATTAATAAACTTGTGACCTAATCACTAAATTAATTTTTAATAAAAGAACAGTGGTGTGTAAATTGTAGGAATCAGGAATTGAAACCGGCCGGTTGATAGTTTCGTACTATCGTTCACCCGCATCATGGGTGATTGTTTGCCTTTTTTTAACGAAAAAACAAAACGACATATTTATAAATAAAAAATAATTGGTTAATAAAATTTTTATATATGTGTCTTTGTCGATCTAAAATCAAAGTCTGAAAAATAAAATATGCTAGAAAAACCTTGAAATGAACCCCAAGTTTAGTAAAGAGTTTAAATATCGACTTATAAACATAAGTAGAAGTAAAAAGATGGTAGTAACGACACTGGAGATAGTTCAGTGTTTCTTTTTTAAAAGTGAATTTCACATAATTACATGTATACTTTGACCAAATTATAAGTTATAACACCATAAAAGCATATATTTAGCATTGAGCTAATGCTGTAAAAGGAATCATATATATTGATCTTAAATGGTGTAGCTCTGTGATTATTCAATCGAAATATACGTGGTTTTATGAAATTTCATTTGCTCACTTTTAAACCGAAATGTTGGACGAATTTAAATTATTTCAATATAATCAGTTATACTGTTATGTTTCTATAGCACCATGAGGTTATTCTTCACGCCAAAATGCGGGTTGGTTATTCGGTGTGATATATCTAATCAAAATAAGTTTATCCCAGTGACTGGGGCTGTATGCATCACTATATGATCGAACAGTTAATAATTTATTTTCAAAAGCAGTCACCATAAAAGCATCATCTGACTGTTCTAATAATGCAAATATCCAGAAGCTGCTAGTATGCTAGCAGTCTAGTATAATTATACTACCTTAACGGCTTGACCTTGGCCTTGATCAACAATTATAGAAAGGTTCGATTCAAAAAAAAAATCGATTCAAAAAAATTACAGAAAGGTCAGCATATGCGAGCCGTAGCCACAGAATGCATTATATAATTAGGATCGTTTCAGTAAGTAATATATAATTAGGGTTAAATCCGATTTACCGGCCGTCAACTGACGGAACATTTGGCGACATGCGAACATGATATACTTCCTTCATGTGCAAATATACGTCTTAAAAAAAAGGTGGGAGGGAGTATTTTTTTATTTACTGTGACGATCTCCAATTAATTCACAGCCGATTATCCAGGTAAAAGTTAAAATTCTTATTAATTTCACACTTTTCTTGTTTAACTTGGCTGGTCAACTGGGACATAATAATTTTGACTCTCCGGCCGAGCCAAACTGTTCAGACCAGCACGCAGGAAAGAATTTGACTTCAGACGTACATGCTTTGAATAAAATAAAATAAATTTTGAACTGAAAGATTCAAATATTCAATTCAATGCAGTCTTTGGAATTGGACCGACTATTCACATGCATACGTACTTTACGTTGAGGAATCTAAATTATGACATGAACAATGACGACCGCTAAGGCTGCATTCGGTAGTGGTCGAGAGTAGAGTTAGTTATCTGGCGTGAAAAACGATTAGTATATGATTAATTACTTATTACTTATTAAAAAATATAAAATAGATTAATCTGATTTTTTAAATAATTTTTTTATAGAAAATTTTCGTAGAATATACATCATTTAGTAGTTCGGAAAGCGTGCGCACGGAAAAAAGAAGTTAGATATCTTACGGCCGCTACCGAACGCGGCCTAAGATATATCGAACGTAGGAACGACAGTCCCAAAATTTAAATTTTCAACTTTAAATATGGAGTAGAGTTTAGAGTTTTTTATCGTATTTTATTTTTACACTTGACTTTCAGATTGCTATGAAAACACACGTATATCAGTTTTATTTATAAATTATTTTTATTAATAGATATAACGTCTAAACAGTCATCCCCTTGTGATCAAGAAGTATTTTGCGGTCAGGTGAAAATTTAATGGACCTAATCCAAGTCACTAGTACAAATCCTAGGCGGAAGTAACCGCCTTGTGCAGTTGTGCTTGGAATTTGAAGTAGTACACGATGGAATTAAGCAGTCTTGGCATGGCATCGGATCTTTTCGGTAGAATTTGGTCCATGCAGGCAGCCTAGTTGCCTGAGCAGACCATTCAAGATTCAACTCAAACACCTTATGTAGCAGTAGTACCGCACTGCGTGAAAGATTTGTTTTTTTTTCTTCAACATGTAAAAGTTTTACACATTAATATATTAGAAGAAAAGTGTTTCGGTACATAACACCTACAAGCCTGACAGGCCCAACAAAGAAAAACTGGAGCAACTAACTATTTAAATTTTCTATTCTAACTACCCAAAAGGTTTGTTACTCTTCTTCCATCCCAAGATGTTTATATTGTCTATTCTAAAATATAAATATTTTAACTATTTTAATCTTATTTCATAATATTAGTAGCAATATTCACAACATTAATTGTTTCATAAATAATTACTCATTTTATACCCAACAATCATTTCACCTTCGTTTATTCTACATTGTAAAAATATTTATATTCTGGAACATGGAGAGTATATTATTTGGGATATTGCGCACAAATCTGACAATTAATTCATGCATTTTATTCTCTACTGCTTCCATTCCAAAATGTAAATATTTCTACAGACATTAAGGTTGAGAGGAAATACTCAGCGCCCCTCAGTAAATAAGAAATAAATAAAAGTGGTAGAGTATATGAGAATAGAATAGAAAGAATCATAAAAAAAAGCGGTCGATGGGATAAGTTGTCATAAATACTTATACGATATTACAAGATCAAACCATACGAATACTTATATTTTAAAAACAGGTATATAAAACCGAAAAATCAAATGCGTTTTGATTAAGTCAAAGTAAAACCAGCTTAACTGGCTCTTTCGCACGAATATGTTTGTGTGGCTCTGCAGTGGATAGCGCAGGATCGAGTACGTATGATGGCGACTAGTAAGTTAACGCATAGTAACGTGTAGTAACAGTAGAGCGAGCAAGATTCCGAGTAGTTTAGTAATCTGATCCTTATTATGGAGTACAAATTTTGTTGTTTTCGGCGAAGCACACTAGCTTGACAATAGACGCGCGTCCCTCTGCTTGAATTGAAACTTGAATTCGCGGTGGCCTATCGACCAGGGCACGACCGCTTCTTCGATCTACTCCCCACCACTGGAGACGAACCAAATGGCTTCAAAAGTTCAAACCAACCGATGCAACTACGCAAACGTGGGGCTGGGAACGGGCCAAAACCCGTTTGTTCTTTCCCAACTCTATTTAATTTTTAAAAAAATAGCTCAAAACTCTATACAAATTTATTTTTAATCCGTCTTAAACCCGACACTTAAATTTTAATAACAAAATAATTAGACCCATTACCACCCCTAAGCATACGTAGCTTAGGTCAGTGTGAAAACTCATGACTATATCTATACCGATACCCCTTTTTTTAAAAAAATAATATACTAAATTATTTTTTCAACCGTTTCTGTTTTTAAACTTTAGATTTTTTATTTATGTCAACGTTGTATTAAAATTGCACTGTATCTAGGATTTTAAGTTGGTGCGGTCCAACTTATATAATTTGTTTAATATCATAACTATATCATATAAATATATAGTACAAGTTTAAAATTAATCAAAAATCACCATTTATACTATTAAGAGAGTTTTTCATTATTCTCTTTATAAGAGTTGTTCTTTTTACATACATGTCTTAGATTAGGATCCTTTTGGCTGGTGATGCCAATGTAAATAGTAGTAGTTTAAATTCATAATATAAAAAAAAATCTTAACCGTTTCTTTATAAAAACAATGCTAAAATGATACTATCGTTTTGACCTTTTTTTTATCACGTTCCAGCCAACGGCAATGCCGCGAGCCATTCTCGAGCATTTGCACCGGCCGGAACTGCAAACGACCGTCCACATTTTTTTACTTTTGTTTATATTTATAAGCTAAAATTTAATTTTTTTTATTTATGGTTAATGTTAATTGTTTTTTAGTTTATTTTTCAGTTATATCTTTTCGATCACTATGAATATATATAAGTTTTATTAATAAATTATTTTCCGTACAGGTAGTATATCGGTGGGCTTCTTGGAACAAACGGGTGCTGAACTGCTGATCGGTTCGACGAGAAGCAAGATTGAGTTGGAGGTTGATGGCTGATCATTCTTGCATGATGGCCGACCGTTGTATTGCAAAGAACGGTCAGTGGACCTGAAACGATCAAGGTCGCAGGGTTGGACGAGAGGATGAAAATTGGAATTCACGAGATTTTGCAGATGTCAACACTTTGGTCATGTTTTAACTCTATCTTTACAGGTTTACATTATGATTAGAACTATATGAAATGACATTTTCTTGATCTAAGGGCAGTTCTAAAGGAATAAACTGATACGGTTGCTATAGCATAAAAAATTATCTACATGAACTATTTTTTATAATAGAGGTGTTTTAGAGTAATAATTATTTTCTCTTTCTTTTTCCTAGCTCTATATTGTTCCACCGATGGTGAGCATGTCATATACTCCCTAGAAATTAGTTGTTTCTCTCTAATTGTAAATTTATGGTTTTTTGGTGTACTGGGTGAAGAGAAGACTTGTTTCTTCGCGAAAAAACCATTTCTATTTTTTTTCTCTTTCTTCGTTAATTATTTCTTCATTAATAACGTTGTCATGTCATTATTTTACTTATATGACAAACTATTTAATGATGATAGAAACCACCATTAATACACCATTGGGCTGTCCTAATAGTAGGCTTTACGTTAAGCAACACAGAAATATTAGCATGATCTTTTATGCACGTCACTTTTGGAAGATGCTTTTACGACGAGAAAAAGAAATGAAGTCAGGTGATATTCGACACCTGTGCTGCAGTAATTGGACCCAAGGAATCTAACATGACTGGCAAATAGCAATTCAACCCTAGTACTAATCAAGACTGAGGATTCAAAACTTGACCAATTCAATGTGTCTATTTGGAAATTGAGGTAGATTGTCAGACACAAGCAGTCCCCAAAGAGGAGGAAAGAAACATCAATTTCAGCGGCGCATCGTCAGTTTATTTACAAAGGCAAACATTCCTAAACCTAAATTAGCTGAAATCCTTCAGCCTTCTCTTCAGAACATCCATGGACTTCTTGCGAGCATCCTGCTTGTTGCGGTTTGAAAGGCTTCCAAACAACCCGTCTGCAAAATCCTTGTACTTATCACAAACGATGGCAACCTTCTTGTAGTCTAATGATCCATAGTTCCTCATCCTTATCACTGGATTCATGAAATTCTCTGGCTGGCTGCTGAGGAGGAGATTTACGAGTTGCCTTATTTCAACCAAACAATCGGCGAATGTTGTTTCCTTACCCAAATCTGCCAAACCAGTGCTCTGAAATTTATCATCCACGAATGCCTCCAGTAATTTCAAGTCAATGTCAATGCCCATAACTGCATTGACAGTGAACCTTTTCACGCCGTCATTAAGAAGCGTTGTCATGATGGAGTCCGAGATGTGGCTCACTGCACCAGAAACCACCTTGTATAGAGCTTCGAGTGGTAAAATCGCCTGTGCTGTTGACACTAGCGTTTCAAGATAGATAAGGACCTCATTCATATAGTCATTTGGATTATCCGGGGCTTCCTCCACTATCCAGTTGACATCGTCCAAGAGCACCATAAATTCATCAATCTTGAAATTGGCTAAATTTATCAATGCATTGTATGCTGCATTCTGGGAGGCTTTTAGGACAGCTTTGGCAGTCAAACCAGAATGAGATCTCTGAGCAATACGCTTCGGAATGCCACACAGGTGAGCACAAAACAAGAGGAACATATCACAGGCTTGCTCAAGAACGGAGATATTTCCTGCAAGTTGCATCATCTGTGACATGGCCAACGAGCGAGCATAAATCATGTTCAGAAGACTATTATTTAATACCTCAATCAATAGCCTGTCTAGGTAACCTTTCACAACTTCATAGTTCATGCGACCACTGTATGACAAATAGCTGATAGAATCCTCAATGAAGGACCGAACGATACGACAAACATCAGGAACACCAGAGGAAAATGACGCCATATATGGAAACTCTGGGATCACATCATCGGGTTCAAAATGGAATGCTGTGACATTCATGTTATACTCATATTCCTTCTTTATAATCATCTGTTCATATGAGTCATTACCAAGGATATCCTCTATCTTCTTTCGGCATTCAATAAGAAGCAACTGGTGGTATTTGTCCTTGTTTTTCTCAATGACTTGAATCAATTGTGTGATTTGATAGCCATACTTACTAACAGTTGTGCCTAACAAAGTGACATAGTCTTTAACGAGAAGGAGGTGGCTGGCTATACTCATGCGAGCAAATTGATCTTCCAATATAGATGTGATCTTAGCAACAGCAGTCTCCCATGTTGTTTCAACCTGGCTCTCAGACAACAAGCCATCCGCACTTCGAAGTACACGTTGTTCAACAATGAAAAATCCAGCTACCTGAGCAAGTAAGGGTTGATGGGACTCAAGGAAGGGTTGTGAGGTGGAGATTTGCATGTCCAAGTTGAGTTGCATGAGCCTATTCTTGTAGTAATAATCTCGGAACTTCTCCCCGATACCAAGGCGTATGTGCATATGATGAGCTCGGTACACTGGCGTGAGATCAAAATTCAGTGTTGATTCCTCATCTGTATTCTCTACATCCAAGGTGTAAGTATGCCCATCTGGTCTAGCATCGCTATGTTCTTCAGCCTCTCTATGCTGGACACGCATTTCCTCATCTTTTTGTCGAGCCAAAGAGGCCTGACTTATTGAGACCTGTCCAATCTGCTTAGCCATCCTTCTGATATGAACAAGCCAATCATTAAACTCGCTGCAAACTTTCTTCTCAATGTGCATCTTTATCAATGGTATATGTTTTGCAACTACCTTCTTCAGAAGCTTCAGAGGAATATTTTGCAAGTAGCCCTTCTCGATCAAGTCCAAAGTCTTAAGCGCAGGATGAAACTTAGCTTCTGCAATATAACCATTGCATGCCATGCATAAACTGATGACTTTCACACATATCTTCAACGTTCTTGTGGCCTCTCCTAAGTTTTTCTTAACCGAATATAACTCAAAAAGTTCATCAAGCTTCAACAATGAGGCACTAGAAACCTCCTGCAGGTTTAAGTTCTCACCTGTTAGCATGCTCTTTAGCTCATCGGCATCAACCAACACACCACGTAGTTCATCAACGGCCAGGATGAAGTCCTCGTAATGAAGCCTGCATAGCTCTTCAATCTCAACTTCTTTTTTCTTTACAATACTCCTGAGGTTTTGCATGAGAGCTTCAGGTTTACCAGACTCAAATGCATGCCGAATGATAGGACCCAAATCTTCACCATTTGCAATAAATGCAGCAAGGCCAAGACCAAGACCTCCATCTCCACTTTCTAGTACAGTCCTCTTCTTTGGCTGAGCAGCCATGGTTCACCTGCAAAAGTAAAGCAACATAGACAATAAGCTCAGTGCAGACAGAAAAATAAATCCTTAGAACAATCGAAATTAAAGCTCATATGATAAGTACTGTCAATTATAATATGTAGCATGTATCAGACAAAATATAGTAACAACCCTGAAGAAGAGATTATTTGTTACACTACTTTTCACAACATTTTTCATGCTCACCAGGCATACAAACCATGTAGTACAGTGTTTATTTGAACTAAAAAAACATGAAGATCACCCAGTACAGTCACTAAATTAGTCACTAAATATAATTGAGAAATTACTCAGAATGGTTATCTTCTTTAGCCACTTATGGAGATCGTCCAACAGATGATGATATTTCTTGAAAATAAAATTCTAAACATGAGTACATGATTACAACAGTCCACATCCTAGAACTAGATGCAGATAACACTAGTTTCTCCTTCTTTGGTAGTCAGCATCTTGGCATCTTAACATTGCGACAGAATTTATGAAAGATTGGCATCACAGCATTGAGACTAATTGGTCGTGAACATGGCTGCAACAGGGGAATTGCATTGAAAAAATCAGGAATCAATTGAAATTCACTTCTCAAAAGTATGGAAGCGAGGTCATGATATAACACCGTACAGATAGAATACACAGGGAGATGGACAGAGAATCTGAAGAGGGGTGAGAACAAAATTGAACTCAATGTGATTATGCATGGCTACTTAAAACCACTATTGATACTATTGTAACATGAAAATATATAGATCGTAGTCACTATCCGCCATGATCAATCCCAATACTAACTAAGAAAATGTCATGCGGGAACTACATTAATCAATTTGCATATCAACGCAACCATGTAGAATCATCTCCAAATTGAACATAAATTGGTCAGGTTCGAAACATGAAGCAAAAACAATATGCAGTAATCACAGGAAGAATTACAAATTACCTGCTTGCGACGCGGAGAATTTCACAGGCTTCCAACAGGAGATGATTGGTCTGAAGCCGGAAGGAAGAACAGGAAACAAACAGAGTGGAAATACCGCACGAAGATGAAAAATACCACAGGGCGACAGAAAGAAATCCTGCCTATCACCAACGCGCAGGTGGGGAAACGAACGAACGCAAGAACGGTGAGCTACCGCGCGATTGGATGTGGGCGCATGGGTGCCTCTGCATGCATGCATCAAATGCAAAAATAGCGAGCTAATCATGCAGTTGGCCGAGTCTCTCTCCATGGCAGATCTTGACTCTTTGATCGCAGGAGGAGCAACGGATTAACGTCAGGTAAACACATGCGTTTTTTTTCTTTGACTAATCCCCTTGTGTTCTCCAAATGCGGAAATACTTACTACCTCTCGTTCTCCTTCTCCCTCCGCCGTCCATGGCTGTCGAGGCCGCTGCTCGCCGGACGCCGCCGCGCGCGCGTGGCCGACCGATCGATGTCGCCGTCTCCGCCCGCTCGCCAGCACACGCGCCCCAACGCGAGGGGCTCATCCGCCCTGCCAATCGTGCGCTCGTCCTACCTGGTAGGCAGTGCTTCTCTGCGACCGCGAGCTCCGAAAGCCGCCGCCGCTACTCGTCGCGCTTGCAGTCCCAAAGCACGCCGCCGCTTCCCGTAGCTCTCCGGCGAGTAATCGCGCGCGCGCTCATCTGAATCTGATGCGGCGCTCCGCAGTAGCTGTTTTTACTGTAAAATTCCCTTCTGTGCATTAGCTCAAGGCTGTAAAACCAGTAACACCTCAGTTTCAAATTTTAAGACTTTTTTTTAGTTTTAACTAAATTAATCTATATATCTATACATATGTTTTATATATTTGTCTAGATTCGTTAGCACATAAATAAATAGATATGACCAAAAAGTCATACGTAATCTTAAACTTTAAAATATTAATTATTTTAAACTCGAGAAAATAGGTTTATTTGTTTTATTAAAGCAATTTTTATAAATATTTTAAAACTGAAGTAATCACTTACCTCGTTTTATTCGAACAAATTCCTTTAGCCCGTTGTATTCCAAAACAACTCGCTCTATATCTCAATCCAAGGTAGGACAGCTGTGATTTTCTTTTGACTACTGTCAAACCTGAGCAAGAACGAGGAGCACATAATTGCAGTAACTTACAGACTGGAAGCACGACTAGACGTATATTCTCTTTGTCTTACAATAATTCTGGAGTTTAAATTTATTATAAAAAATAAACTAAATTTTAGGGATGATTGTTTGTGTTAAAACACACATCATATTTATAAATAAAACTTTTTTATATATGTATTCTTAACGATCTAAAATCAATGCTGCAAAATAAACTTTAATGAAAAATCTCAAAATTAACTATAAATTTAAGGGTAAAATTTAAAGTTTAGCTTATAAATATAAACAAAAGTAAAAAGACGAAAGTGTCACCATCTCACTTAGCGATTAGAGAAAGTAAAATCTCTATGTGCTTTTATCTATGGGTGCCACCTAGGATTGGGTGATGAGGTGAATGAGAGAAGTTTGAGAGGGGACGAGCCACATCTTTCGAGAGATAACCTCTATACAACCTATAATAAAATTATAAAGATGAGTGTAAAAATAAACAAATAAAATATTATTGGAATTTATATATTAGATTGATATATTGTACATGTATAGTCATCTCTACTATAGAACTTATTTGCGTGACTTATTTCACGCAAAGAAACATAGCATCAATGTGTCATCTAGTGCACAAGACAACCTTTAAAAGGGAGAAGAGTTGATTGGCATATAGTGTATCGAAGCTAATACACTAGAAGCAATGCATCGTACAAAATGGATCATCATCACCTCTGCCATAGCTTGCTCTTACCATAGACGGAATTAGTTTGGTAGTTAGCTTATGAGAATATGAAAAAGCTATAAAATCTAGCTTTTTCAGTCTCGGGCTTCTTAGTTTATTTTCTAGAATACAAATTGTTAGTAGTTATGGATTATCTGGGGTAGCTTCAAATAGAAACAACTTTTTGGAAAAAAGCTGTGATTTGGCAAATCTAAAGAGTCTTTAATGTTTCCCCCATCCGCACACTAACACCAGTTTGCTATTAATGAGTATCTTGGTATTTTGTACTTGTCTTATTTTAGTATTGACAAAGTATCCTACAAACAGAAAACATAATAAAAAATATATACTTTCTTTATTTTATAATAGATGAGACCATTATTTTTTTACATGACATGTAACCATTCATGTTGTTAAAAATATATATAATTATAATTTATTTTGTTATGGCTTATTTTACCACTGAGGATCCTTAAATATAACTCTTTTTTTCAATTTTGTATAAAAATTTTTGAACAAAAGAGCGGTCAAACATTATGAGAAGTCAACAGCAGTATCATTTATTGAAAAAAATAGACGGAGCACATATTTTGCTGCATATTAGGAAATGCTCGCACAGATGTAAAATTCAGGTTAGGCCGAGTTGTACACTTGTACTACCAAAAATAATAGCAGCTGCCCCCGTTTTAAATAAGAACATTCCTGGTTATTTGTTTCTTCCAAAATTTCCAGGCCGTGAGACTCACATATGCAGCACTTATTTCAATGAACAGAAGGAAAATAGCAGCTAATAGTACCGTGTTC
Source organism: Oryza brachyantha (assembly GCF_000231095.2). NCBI lineage: Eukaryota > Viridiplantae > Streptophyta > Magnoliopsida > Poales > Poaceae > Oryza > Oryza brachyantha. The sequence continues at coordinate 2,847,277 of NC_023165.2, read as the reverse complement.
AAGCTACACAACAGATGCAAAAAAAACGGGAGCAGAGAATGCCAGCGCTATGATACAAGTTTACTGGCTTCCTGTCATGGGTTTCCTTTCCGTGAATACCGCTACAAAAAAAAAAAAGTTTGCCCAGTGTAGTTGGGCTGCTCGGAAGCAGAGTAGTCCCTCTGAGAATGCCTGCAATATAAAGCTAAATATTATGACGACGCTGAACAATGCACATTCCGTGGATGATTGCAAGTTACAGTGACTATTGTTTTGGATTTAACAGGTTCTAGACAATACTATCATTGCTCTGTGATTAAATGTGCATTGCAAAGACAAGAGCAAGTGCCAGTCTAAAGGGACTGTACTTACCTCCTATCTGTACTAGTTCTGAGTCACAACCTTATCTTTAGATTCTACCTGAAATGAAAAGGAGGGGGATAACACGTAAGCATATTATAAACGTATGAATAGAAACAGGCAATTCTAGTTGGAAATGAATCGTTTTAAGAAAAAAAATTATCATATGCTCTGATAGGCAAGAACTTAAAAGGCATTTTCCTGGACCTCATCTGCTGTGCTTCTCCGAATTTTTCTAGTTACATTTCTCATAGTGACATATTCCTCTGCAGATGTTGGGTGAATGCCAATGGTGGCGTCAAAATCTTTCTTTGTCAGCCCAGCTTTAACAGCAATTGCAATTCCCTGTCAAAATGTAGTACCATCATCAGCAGTATGTCAGGAATAAAGCTGAAATGGTGAGGAAGAATATAAAGTCATGCAGACCTGAATTATTTCAGGTGCGTCTTCACCACACATGTGTACTCCTACAACTTTGTTTGTTGTAGCACACACAATGAGCTTCATGAAAACACGATCAGGTAATCCAGAGAGAGTGGCCCTAAGAGGTCTGAAGTTTGCTGTATAGATATCAATATCTCCATACGCCTCAGTAGCCTACAGAAATACAGATATAATGACTTTCTTTTGTGTGTCACTTTATATAGATGCACACTGTATACTATACCTGCTCTTCAGTAAGACCGACTTGCCCGATTGGTGGTTGGGAGAAAACGGCAGATGGTACAGCTCTGTCAAATTTGTGTAATTCACAATCAAAGAGCATCCGATTGAACAACAAGAACCAGTACCAAATAAATGCTAGCCGATAAGCAGTGAAATATTGAAATGAATCAAGAATTTCAGTACAAAGTCAGTCCTAGGAGCTTAACATACTAGACACATCACAAAAACAAGAACGTTTCACAACAAATGGTAAATAACAATAGAACTCTAGATAAACAAGAAATCACCCAAACTAATTTGTATCACATATCAAACAAGGAAATGGCAGAGTAAGATGTTGTGTTTGCAGTCAAGCTAATCAAGTCCATCTCCTGCAAACTATATACCAGGATATGACTGAGTAACAAAGTTCTCTTCTACTGAAATGCAACAGAGATGCCCTTTCAGGGCCAAATTATAAATATGCAGCTCTAATATACAGCAACAACATTCCCTCAAAACATGAGATGTAACTGTAGTTCAAGATTCTTCATAGGGATATTATACATACCTGTAATCTGGTTTGGTCGGTTCATCGCCAAATACAGTTTTTGCAAATGCACCTCCTTCCATAAGTGCAACGGGTGTCAGGTTGACCCTATCAGTAACATCTCCCACAGCCCAAATTGAATCAACTGAGGTTCGAGAATACTCATCAACCTAGCAAGAATAAATACAGTGCAAAGCTCAAAATGCTATAGAGCCACAAAGCAAAATTGTAGTCAATTATCACTTGATTACTTAACCTACCACTATTGCTCCGTTCTTGTCCATTTTCACCCCAACCTCCTCTAATCCAAGGTTCTACAAGTTCAAAAGCTACATCAGCAAGAGAGTATGGATGTATGATGTATCAACAAATGGAGATGCAAGATCTAACAAAGTGAAAACAAATAGGGCATATGGTGCAAACCTTTGTGTTTGGTTTACGACCTGTTGCAAACATTACATGTGAGAACCCGCCAATAGTTTCTTTGTTTGTCTTCAGAGATAGCAAACCATCATTTGATTTAGTTATAGCTTGAGGACTTTGTTCAGTATGAAATGTGACGCCCCTTAGAGACATTTGTTCAGAAATAAAATCTCTGACCTGCAAATCCACAACAGACAAAAATAACTCAGTGAACGAGGCACTTGATCTACTGTGAATATGATTCACTTTTCTCAATATTTGCTCACCTCCTCATCAAACCCTCTCAAAACTTTCTTCTGCCGAATAAACACATGCACCTCACTTTTTAAGCCACTGAAAATTCCAGCAAACTCCAGAGCAATATATCCACCTCCCACTATTGCAATTTTCTCAGGTTTTGAAGGTAGATCCAGTGCAGCATCAGAGTCTATAGCATGCTCTATTCCTGGGATATCCAGCATTGATGGTCGACCACCAACAGCTATAAGTATGTTCTTAGAGGTGTAGAGCTTGCCATCTACACTCACAGTATGTGGATCAACTATCTGTACTAAGTAAACAGAGTTACATCAACAGCTGCACCTTCCTATAGTATTTGTTTATGGAAACAATCTATTAAGAGTTTAACTTGATTTACGAACATCAACCAACCTTTCCACGGCCTTCAATTAGAGTGACTCCAGAGTTGTTTAAAATATTCTTGTAAATGCCAACAAGGCGCTGCAGCTCTGTATTTTTGTTGGCAATCAGGGTGCTCCAGTCGTGCTTTGGATCAGTCTCATACATCCACCCAAAGCCACGAGATTCTTCAAACTCATGAGAGTACTTGGATCCATACACTAATAGTTTCTTTGGAACACACCCACGAAGCACACATCTGGGACAAAAACAAATAATAGATCTTATGCATACCTTCCAGGCTCTGTTATTCATGATTATTTAAATTGTAAATCACATAGGAAATACCAAAATAGCCAACATTATGCCGACATATGGATCGTTATTGTGTTGCATATATTCAATCAAATTCCTGCTTGGAAGCTGATCAGAACAGCGTGTAAATTATATTTCCACTAAAGACCAATAATTATAAAGGCAACAAATTGTGCAAGTGAAAATTATTTAAAAGTACTTCTAATAACAATTGCTTTGTGCTTCTAACCCTTAAATGAGCACACAAAAAAAGCCACCGAGATAACAGACTCTCACTCAAAAGCGCCGCGTTAAACGCAGTATGATATCAAGTAGAAACCTAGTCAACTAAAAAAATTCTCTGTAATGTAGTAACAAAGTTGAGTTAACGAAGCCATTTCTATCACAAAAATATCGCAGGAAAAAACATCGCAACTATAGTAGCAAGAGAAGCATCCACTTACGTGCCGCCGACTCCTCCCAGCTCGTCGGACGCGACGGTGGCGAAGGGCATCTCGCAGACGGCGGCGCGGGCGCCGTAGAGCGTGGAGGCGAAGCGCGAGGCCCGGACCCCGCCGCTCCCGGCGCCGATGGTGAAGAGGTCGTAGTCGTACTCCCCCTCGGAGGAGGCGCCGTTGGGCGCTGCCGCGGACGCCGAGATGGGTCGGCGAAGGTAGGGGAGCCTCGGGAAGGCGGCGAGGGAAGGGAGGTGGTGGAAGCGGCGGCCGCGGCGGCGGTGGAGGCCGAGGGAGAGGCGCGGGGAGAAAGTGCGGGACAGGGTCTGGAGGGTGGAGGAGCAGGAGAAGGGGATGGTCGCGGTGGTCGCCATGCCTCCCTCCCTCGCTCTCGCGGTGGTGGCGCCGCCGCTCTGCTTCCGGTAGTGTGGGGAGGGGAGAGAGGTTAAAGGCGACTAGGCGAGGCGAGATGATACGATATGTGGAGACGATGGGTTTGTTTGATTCCTTTTCTGATCGAAGGCGTATTCAGTGGATTTACGTATTCGAAACAGTGGAGGTCTAAAGAATGTGTTGCTGAAGGCGGCTTACAGGACGCTGGTTCGTATCAACACGTGTTTGAACAATGGGAAGCTGGCTCTTTTAAAATCATGCAAATTCCTACTCCACAGCGTTCGTTTTGGAGGGAGGGTAAGTTAAATTACTGATTCGGAAAACGTAGTAATAGATTAATATATAATTAATTAATTATTAATTATTAAAAAATATAAAATAGATTAATATGATTTTTAAACAACTTTCCTATAAAATTTTTTTTAAAACATACACCGTTTAGCAGTTTGGAAAACGTGCGCGTGAAAAACAAAAGGGTAAGCTTACATGGCGCGAACGAACGTGGCCCTAATCATACTATTATTTATCACTCTATTGTTTATTTATTTTTGATAAAACACTGATTAATATGACATTCCAGATCATTTCTAGGACTTGTTGATACACTCTAGATATCCCTTCAGTTTGTTATGTCTGTTGTCAATTAAGTTTTAGACACATATTTTATTATTTTGTATTATTATTGTTTGAAATAAGAAAAAAATATAAGTCATTGTTAAATTTTATTTGATAATAAAGTAAATTATGAGGTAATTATATAATTATTTTAAATAAGACGAGTGGTCAAAGTTATGTTCAAAATCAACAGTGCTAAATATAAGAAAGGAAAGAATGTGTTATTTATATTAATCCCTTGGCAAGGCTACACCCTAGTGAAATATTTAAAGGAAAGGACATACTAATATTTTTGTCAATAAAACTGTGCAGATTCCGCCCCTCCCGACCTTCTATTTCCATGGATTATTTGTTCAACGCCTCTAAATTTATGCTTTTTAATAAGATAATCTATTGTATTAACTATTCGTTCATTTTTTAAATGACACTGCTGACCAGTCTAATTTTATCTTTGACCAATAAAAAGTTTTAAATTATAAGTTTTGACGAATGCGAGTAGTATAGATAGATTTAGCATGCAAAGAACTTTGATAATATATGATATCTTTTGAAATATGTATAGAACTTTTGCAAAAAAAACATGAATAGTAAAAGTTTATATATATGAAGTGTCTTGTGTAAGTATAAAGGAACGGAGGGTATTTATAAGTCTCAAAATATTTATCTATCAACAACAAAAGAAGTCAGAAACCACTGTCGCTGCCATTAGGAAACGATGTACCAGCACAAAGCCAGAAAAACATACGCCGTCACAGCCAGCACCACGAAGAACATGGTGTCCGACATCGGCGTCGTCTGCGTCTTCCTCCTGCTGGCCCTCGCCTCCCTGTACAAGACCACATCCACCATCACCCGGCCGAGGTAGTTCTCCGACGACGGGTCGACGTCCTGCTTGCACCGCCTCCGCAAGGACACCTCATGCTGGGGAGAGGTGGATCGCACGTCGAGAACACGCCTCCTGCGCAGCATCTCCGTGTCATGGTGATCGGCGTTCAGGGCGTCCATGAAGGCGGCGTAGTTGGCCACATGGCACGTGGTAGCTCCCTCGTAGCATTTCTCGAACGCGATCAGGTTCTGCAGCAGCTGGATGCTCGCGTCGCTGACCTCCAGCTGAGGGATCTGCAGCTTGCCATGGCTGAAGGCGATGTCGAGGAAGGTGAAGGGCTCCTGGAAATGGCTCAGCGGCCACCACCACCGCCGCCGACGCCGCCTGGTGATGCTGACCCCATCGGCGTCGAGCTTCTTGGCAGGTTCAATGCCGGTTCTTGGTGGCCTCGGTGGTGGCTCCATCAGATCACTGCGTAGCTTCGGGTTCGGGAGGAGTGACCTGTAGAGGAGCTGCAGGAGGCAGCGCGCATCATGGCAGCGGATTGGGCGCGTCGACGTGCGCATTCCAGCAGGCAGGTACTTGTTGAACATGCTCCTTGCACATGCCGTCAGGTCAACAGCTTCGTCGTGCTCCGTCTTCAGAATGTCGAACAGGATCCTGACGGCGACGAAAGGTATTTGGTTCTCCAGGAGGAGCATGTCGATGGCCACCAAGCTCCACTCCCATGGCCTCTCCCACTGGTGCGTCCCGTAGTCGTGATCCAGCAACCCAGCATCCAGCTTTGTCCAGTATTCATGCTCTGCACCCTTGTTAGGATCATGCCTCAGCAAGAAGTGCACAATGAAGCACCCATCGAACAGCAGCATCATACCGATTTCCTCCTCTGTCATATCAACTGGCCCCGAGTATAGCTGCAGGAAAGACTTTGTTTTGATCGCCTTTGACAGTCTAAGCAGGAAGGCCTGAACCAAAGGTTCAAGGCTGTGGCTGCTGCGCTCCAGCAATCTGTTGACGCACCAGCGCTTGTGCTGCTCCATTCGCCTGAAGCTTGGCGAATTTCTCGCTGAATGGAAGTAGGGGCCGATGCAGACAGCCTTAGGATGGTAAGCTTCTGGGTCGCCCAACCGAATTTCTTCAGGGATACGGGTGATACCATTTTCATATGAAGAACACAGCGGCACTTCGTGGCTCCGGGGAGTCGTTAAGCCTGAAGTTTCATCGGTCTCCCCATTTGCACTCTCCATCATCTTTCTCGTCCTTGAGTTCTGCCCTGCATGCATGAATATACAGATGCAAGCAATTACAGGTGAGAAATCAGGAAAAACGAAGACAACATGAATGCACCTCTTGGTTGCTCTGGAGAAGACATCTCATGAAGCCAAAGCAGAAGATTTCCTGTAGTTGGTGGACACCAAGCAACAATCTGAAATAACGTTTGGTTGTGATGGAGGAGAATTATGTCTCCAACAGACAAACAACAAAGTTGCCTCCCACTTGATCAAATCAAACTTAAAGAAGAACAGTTATATAGTTTTATTGACCCGGCAAAAAAGTTATATAGTTTTATTCAATAGTCAGAAGTAAGAAGGCAACATCAAAGAACTTTCCTTTCTATTTCTTTATGCAAGATTGATACATCATACAAGTTGACCACGTGAATTTAGCTATGTTTACTGTTTACAGATAAACAAAAAAGATTCTGCAGTTTAGCTGCAGATAAACAAAAGAAAAATTCAAAAGGTTCTACAGCTATTAAGGCACATATAATATTTAAGTAAATGTCCCTCAAGACTCTTTTGATTTCCCTTTGAACTGAGAGAAAAGAATGGTTAATATTTAACGTGATACAAGCACCTCCTGATAAAGCTGTCAAAATTTCAGCCGGACATCAAGCTGGAAACTTTATCTGGAAGTTCCTCCATCCCTTACAACTGGCTGTTCACCTTCAAACTCAGATATCACAATAAGTTGGTCTGTCATTTCAAAAGAGAGTAGCTCCAACTTGTTCATAGGATTTATATGCTGCATGGTAATATACAAAATTATAAATTAGTTGGTGGTTATTAACAACACTTTAATCATGCACTAATATTCACAAAGCCAGAAGAGCCCCATGGCAGCACAAATGAGGTCCGTAAAGCTAGATGGCAAAGTCAAGGACCTGATTTCTTATGTACTTTGAAAATATCACACCCATGTAAAGGTTACAGAATAACATAGAGAATCTTAACCTGCTTCTGGTCCTTGACATAGCCAATGGCAACTTCACGACGCAAAACCGCCCTTTCAGCGAGCTCTGAGAATGATAGCTTCTCTCCTTCTTTCATGTACAGTCCTATTTCCTACAAAATGTGCAGCAAAGCAATTCCTTCAACAAACACAAAATAGAAGAGTGAGTCAGAAACTCAAATTATGCTCGTATTACCTTGATGTAGATCTCATCTCCTTCAGCATTTAGAATATCCTTCCATACTTCATTCAGCTCACTACTTCCCGCAACTAAATCACATTTTTCATCAGGATATGTAATTCAGATAAAATAAAATAGCCAAGATTGATTAAAAAAACTAACCCTGTGCAGTTACAAGGCTCATTACTTCCTCTGCTCCGATAAATGAAAGGGATGGTTTTATTCTAGATATCTGCATAAAATTAAAGTCTAAAGGATTTCCTTCCATGTTAAAGTAATTTTGATGACTTAAGCAAAAGAAAACAAGTAAATTCTCACTTGCTTTCCCAGTCCTGTGTCTACAATTTCTGATACAAGATGCTCAACCTGTAGGAACACATTCAGATAAAAATTATAAAAACCAAGTAAATTGTTATTTACAAGAAAACTATTGTATGGGCTGACTAGTTGAACCACATCATGTGTGAGAAGAAAACAAAATAACACTGAACCATTCGTATATTATCGAACCATTATTAATACAAAACAACAGAGTAATGGTTCATGAATTCTCTCTCTAGAGTCTCAAGTGTATCACAGTATTCCAAAAGGAAATGTTTTACACGCTGATGAGAGAATGGAGATTACCTTAGTGTGTTCCAGGTACTATTAATAATAGGAACTTTAGAAGAACTGACCTTAATGCCATGTTTCTGGCAAATGTTTTCAGCAAGGAGAAGGGTATATGCTAACTGTTTATCAACCTGTGCAGTATCTGCAGAAACCACAAGCAGATAAACTTCAGTTGTACATATAACAGGGAAATAGCATGGTTCTATCACTTTCATGAAACACATACCTCCACCTAGCCAGTCACTGTCAGATATTACGACAATTGAAAATGGAACATTTTGGTCATACTTCCTAGATTTCCTGAAGTTAATTATTGCTTCCTTTAAAGTATCATAGTTCATAGGACATCCCACCTGTTTCAATGCTATCGCATAAAAATTAGCCAATAACAATACTAGAGTTATTTTTCTGCCTGTGCAAGCATGATATCTGTGGACATCAGATGTTACTGTTCATAGGGAGGGTTTAAGAGACCTGATGGTTAACTTTAATATTTTTCAATTGTTTCTGCACGAGGGGGTTGACAATACTGCTCCGATCTTTAACAGGGGTTTCTGACAATATTTCCTGCACATCAAAGTTAATTTATTAGACAACAGAAGTTTGGATGAGGCAATACAGTCATAGACTCATTTTCTGCTACAATTCATATTTTTATTGAGACTGTTGTCCTACACGTACCAACACACTGCCTGGTCCAAGGTAATTATCGTATTCCCGAATCATATCAGTAACTTTTGGTCGCCAACCAACAATAAGCACATGTTCTCTTGGTCCTAGCATGTAGTCATTGCTCTGCATACAGTCAACCACTTATGAACTCAGTAATCTGGTATTTCCATCAATACATCATTACATTGACATTTACCTTGGAGAGTGATTTTGAGGGGCGCTTTACGATGCTATTTAGCCGTGTTTCCTTCATTTCAAGAACCATACTAGATGATCTTTGTCCCTCTGTTGACTCTGAGTGATTATTTGAGTTTTCAACTCCATTTGGGGAATTTAGTAATGTAGACACTGCTCTTCTCCTCCAGGAAACAGGAGCAATAAGTAGTAACTGTGAAAAAAATGAACGATGAATGCATGAGATCATCAGCTACGAAACCATATGTCAAATATGTTCTCATGACTGATGGTATAACCCTTTTTTTCAAAACTGTCCAAAGATACTAGTAAAATATTCAGAAATTAACAGATACTTGAACCAATGTTAACTTTAGTAATTAACAAGATAACAAAGCATACGCCAAGGGAGGTAAATAAAGAACCTAATCACATCTATTTAAAAGAAAAATGGAATAAGCTCACTTTGGCAAATGGCTTAGGACAACAGTTAGAAGAGCTTTAACACTTCAATGAACAGTTAATTCTTCTGGAATACTATGCTGAGAAATATCTTCTACTAGTTGCCCTTAACATGACAAGAAAAACATAAAACCTTACTTTGTCTGTCTCTTTCAGCACTTCATCCTCACATGGGTGAAAGTGCATCATTCCGGATCGAAAGATACCACAAACAACTGCCTGGTCATAAAGAGAGCGGAGAAATCACAAAAATGAAGTGGTACAGGCTGCAGAGTTTAGGCCTTTGCTTATTTGAAGTGATATTACATCTGGGATCCTACGTCTCACATCCCCATACTTCATACCTCCTACTTCACGAAAGCTGAAAAGGTTGAAGATGTTTTCTGCATGATAAAATAACATAAGTCACAACCCAAGTAGGATAATAGATCCTATCATTAAGAGCATAAAATAATTCAGGTACTCATAAATTCAATAAAATGTGAAAGTATGTCAATTGTCAAAAGCAGAAAACAATAACCAAATCATAAAACCGTTTTAATACAAGACATTTTCTTTGTGATAGATTAGATGTAGTTGTCTACACAACCATTGACATCAGCAATGCAGAACATATAGTATAAGATGGATGTCAGTTCCAGAAGTTCAGAAGAAAGAGAAACAATATCTTTTTTGTGTGTGGACAGATATGACCCATATTGGCCACAAAAGTGATTCTAAGGAAGAGAAAAACTGACCAGAAAATATGATATCATACATGATACAGTACCTTAGGAGGCTCAAAACAATTATTTATTTCATAACCAAAAGTTGGGTTCATGTAGATGACTGACTATGAAGTGTAGAACTAAAGTTCAATGAACAAAGGAGGCAAGCCGCAACAGGGCCTATGCACAACCAGTCTGTACAAACCATAAAGGCAAAGGGGTTTATTTATGGATTTCATGACTTGATCATGCGAACTCTCAGTTGCTAGTCCTTAAAGATAACTGCGAAACCGAACTACAAACTTGTACATAAAATGTATCAGCAAACATATGTTAATAAGATTAGAACAGTACTGCGATAATTAAGCAAGTGCCTGTAGATTTTAATAAGGCCCTTTTGCCTAGAGCACTGCACAAACAGCTTAGAAGCAGCCATCTCCACCGGCTGCACATGTAATCCTGTGATCGATTTCAGAAGATCGCATGTGGTTGAGTTAGAAGCCTACAATGACACAAAACATATACATAAAGGCCCAACTTTTGATGTGTATATTCACTGTATGAATAATGGAGGTTACCTATACCTCCACAATGGTAGGAACAGTTGCAATTTGTGGAAGAGATTGCAGAGCCAGCAGAGAGAGAAATGCATCTGTATCCACTTCATATCTGGTCAGGTTCAACAAGATGAGTTTCCGACAATAAAGTGGTTCTAAGTAGTCGTATTTTTACAGGACTTGCTTTGCAAAAAGATCTGCTTGTGTGAGGAAAAAAAAAGGTGGCATTTTTATTCAGAAAATGGCAGGCAGGTGACATGTTCAGAGCATCCACTGCTTTTCCCTTAGAAAGTTTTACTCGATTCTGATAAACTAATTGCCCAATTCAAGTCATCATTCCAAACCTCCAAGCAAAAAGGTCGATGTACCCCATGAGGCCATTATCCCATCCAATACTAGCACAAATGGAATTTAACATAGCAATGTTATTTTGAAGGAGCTGGATAACCTGCTGCTTTTAGCTATCTCTACAATCTCAATGCAACATCACAATAATCTATTTTATATATAAGGTTTATATGGTGTCAAGATGCCCTTCCCCTTCTCTGAAATAATCTATTACTTCCTCCGTTTCATAATGTAAGAAGTTTTAGCTATGCTTAGATTCATCTATTAACCAATGTATATTGTTTATATATATGTCTAGATTCATTGATATCTATATGAATTTAGAATACGCTAGAAAATCTTACATTATGAAATGGAGGTAGTATATATATAAAGTAATAGAAAAAGGAGTTACCACGTTCACTCGCATGAGCTAGAATCCCACATTAATTGAACAACAAAAAATATAATCTGATTAGAAATACAATTTCAAAATTAAAAATAAAGAAAAGTAAAAAGAAGTCCATATTGTAAATTCAATTTAGAAAAAAAATCCAAAATTCGGATTATATATATATATACACACACACACACACACACACATATAAAATAATAGGAAAAGGAGCCACCATGTTCACTCTCATGGATTAGAAAAACCCACATTAATCGAAAAAATATAACACAATTAGAAATACAATTTCGCAATTAAAATAAAGAAAAGTAAAAAAATCCATGTGTAAATACTGTTTAGAAAAATCCAAAATTCCGATAAAATTAAAAATAAATAATATTAAGTGAAGAGTCCATCTATAAATACAATTTATAAAGATCTAAAATTCCAGTTAAAAATAAGTAATATTAAGACTTAAGAGAAAGAGTGGACATATACATACACTTTAGAAGTATCTAAAATTTGAATTAAAAAATAAATATTATGCAGAAAAGAGTTTATGTACAAATACAGTTTAGAATACAAGTATAAATAGAATTTGGGATTTAAAATATAAAGAAAAGTAAAATGAGGTTCCACGTAATACAATTCAGAAAAATCTGAAATTTGAATTAAAAAATGAAAATAATAAATATCAAGATAAGAGCTCATGTATAGATACAATTTATAACGAAGCTAGCCGCACAATATGTGCTGACCACCGTGATAGTTTCCAATAAAGGAAATACAATTTACTCTGTTCTAAACAGAGCAAATCGAAAAGTTTATGGTGTATGCATACCGTTCGTTCTTTGCTGGCAGGATGATTATAGATTTTGCCTTATTTGCTGCTGCTCTCTCGAATGATTTTGTCAAGCCAAGGCTACAGCTGAAATGTAAAAATGTGAAGCCTCGATGAGTTTTTATATGTCAAAGAAAGTATTTGTTGTAAATGTAAATGGATGGAAGCAAAACAATCGTCACCTACACCTTTTGGTGAAGACATCAATATGGTTTAAATCTTTGGCAATGCTATCTCCAAGCTTCTCGATTTGCTTTCTTGGAAGATCAGACAGAAGAAGAATTCTCTGCTTCCTTGACGTTGTTCAAAAGAAAGCAAAAGCTGCATTAGAGAATATAGATAGACATAGCCAAAATAATAATCATGTTATCCTTCAATTACCTTGCAGTAGCAGTGCCTAACCTAATTGATGATTCATGGAACTTGTTCAATTGATTAAGTATGGATGGCAGATGACTATTGATTCCACAGATGATAATATGATCATGCTCAATAACTTGCTGCTGTGCCCCTTCCCTTACCTTATGCATCTGGATCTGTACAAAGCAAGGTGGTTATTTACCAGAGGCATGCACTGAATTAAAATACTTTAACCTCGGTTTTGTAAATTTTCGAAATGGTGACGTACTCTAAACTGTTCTGTTGTTGCACTTAACAAGCGAGAATAGAACAATATACCCCAGATAGCAAGAACGAAACCGAGCACACGCTCAATGCGTGTCTTTTGCTGTTAAAAGAAAGAGCAAAACATCATATTAATCAGGATTGCATAAAACGAAAACATTCATTTATATAAATGGTTAAGCAAATATATTAGTTAAACATACGATTATTAAAAACTAGGTTGAGCATATTGTTCTTCAATTGGCAACAACCTCACTAGTCTCTACTTACTCTTAGGTGAGTAGATGATGAAATTAGACATGCCCAAGCTTCCCAAAAACATTCCTCTAAAGTCTGTTGGTTCTTCCTGAAATGGAAAGCAAGATATTTCATCATCTTTTCATGCCCATCCAATTACTACTGATAGAGCATTTTTAAAATAAATATACAAATAAAAGAAATAATACTGAGAATGAAGAACACTAAACTAGATAATGTCCATTCTTTTCTTTTAGTAAAAATAACAGACCTGAACTTATGAAACAGGAATCCCCCAACAACAACTAGTGTAAAGCACGTGACCATCAAAGTAATGATAGACCTGCGAAGATAAGTCAATACAGAGTATGAAGTTGATTTACCATGAGCTAAAATAATATTTTATGTGTAAGTTAGGAATAGACAAACTTTTCAGGATGTGCAGAAAGTGAAAGCCCAGTAATGCAGTAATCTGACAAAAGACTCGTGACAAAATACCAACTGCTCAAAGGTGATAAGCTATACTTACAAGGCAATGTTCCGTTCGAGCTGTGAATTGAATAGGTAGTACAAGCGCGAAATGCTCCATCTGATATCAGGCAATGGTGGGAAAGTCACATCTAGCTTCAGAGGCACAGGTTTTTTCATAGGATCTGATATGCATGCAAATGGTAAACTTGTATTATTGTGTGACATCCAAGGGAGAAATTTTCTTATCAACTGCATCTGGCCAATAACAATTTTGTGTAGAAGGCAGAATGTGATGCCCACAATAGCAACCATGCTGAAGTTTCCCTGCAAAATTAGAATCTGAAACATTAAGCAAAATAAAAGGTGCTTTTGTATATCATCCATTGTGAACTGAAGCTGAAGGGAATATATTTCAGTTGAACCATTGCCTCAAAAGTCAAAAGGCACAAATGGATTGTATTGTTTGAAATGATCAATTATTCTCCTAATGAGGAGTTACAAGATTACATCATTTACCATTCTCTAATCCAGATTCCAACAAAAGGAAGCATGGATCAATCTAAACCTGGTTGGTCCAAAAGGAGCAGCTCCCAGCTGTTATTCGACAATCATAGGGGCAGGATTTGGTCACTCGGGTCTGTTATTTGTGCAACAAAATCAGCTAGTCTTATGATATTGCCAGTACAGCACCACTTTAGATGCTGTGTCAAACTGACAACCCTGAGTTCACCACCATTGCCCTATAAAAACATGTAATCTAAACAACACAGTGCCACCTCCATCTACCGATCAAATTTACATATTACCATCCCAAAAGTCACATGATAGGCCCTACAGTCTATCATCATCACATTAGAATGATGGTGTCCAACTTTCAATTGATTTGTGGTCGATGTATCACAATTAAAAAAATACTGCAACAGTTGATTTAATATCCAGAAAAATCAAAAAATAATGAATGATGTACAGCAAAAAAATCACCTGAGTAGGGAACGTTGGGTTATTTTCGGATGTGGAAGTGGTTGGTTGTTCTAAATTGCCAATAGTCACCTTCTCATTCAACCCCATCGCTGAGTCGAACACTCTTACTCCTGACGAGGCAATGGTACAACATTGATAGCATCAAAACATGGTTCGGCGACCAAATTATTACCAAATAAAAAAGGTTACAGCTCGAAATAGCAGAACGGGAACGCTCGATTGCATTGCCACCCACGAACCTCGCTTGCTCGGGAGATGCCCACCGGAGCGGAGTCCGATGCCGCCACAGCTATAAACGCGAAGCTGCCCGGGGAACGCATGGAACCTACTAGAACACGAGCAAATCAACACGGGGGGATCCAGATCACCGGAAGGTCAAAACCCTACCCCACCCCCAACTCGCCCGCCGGCCACATGTGGGTGAACCCATACGGCCATTGTAACACAGCGCGCGCGTACCTGAGGAGCGGGGAGCGGGGGCATCGGCGGAAGGCGGGCGTCGGCGTCGGCGTCGGCGGCGGCGACGAGACGGCGGCGTCGAGCTGCGATCTCATCATCCTCCCGCGCGCGCTGCTCCGCCGCGTGTCTGCGCGCCGGCGGCCAGCGGCGGAGGGGCCGAGGAAGCAGTTAAAGCGAAGCGAAGCGAAGCCGCGAGTGGCAGCGTTGGTTGTGCCCTTTTGTTGACTCGACGGAACGGAAATGCAAGCGCAAACGCGAATGCATGTGGGGGATGAGGCGGTGTGGAACACCGTACACACAGTGGATCACGTGGATTGGCCTCATTTTCCCCCGTTTTATAAGCTATGTTCTTCCCTCCATATTATTCCTTTTTTTCCTTAGTTTTTGCCTTATTCTCTGTGTTTTTGCTCAGCCTTTTCAAGCACGTTTTGGCTTTTCCGCACATCCTGTACTTATTCTTGATTTTTTTTTCCTTAGCTCTTCCACATAAGTTTCAGTTTTTTCTGCACATTCTCGAACTATTAAACAATATGTTTTTCTATAAAATATATTTTAAAGAACTTCACACAAAGAAGATTTTTCAACTTTGTAGATGGTTCTATCGTTTATCGATTTAATATTAAATAGCTAACAAAATAGCTTTCACTTCTTCTAAAAAACATACATGATAGTATATTTGTAAACAGAATAATTTATGAATAAAAATTTTATATATTTGTGCTCAACAATCTAAATGACAAGATTATAAAATAAACTATGAAAAACCCTAAAATCAACTTCAACTCTAAATTTAAATTTAAGAGTAAAAATTTAAAGTTTATCTTATAAGCATAATAAAAAAGATAGGGTGCACAAGCTCTGTTCTTCTGAGTACAGATTATATAGAATCCAGCAAAAAGAAATGAAGATAAGGAGGACGACGACGTGTGTGTCAGTGCGTTGCCTCGCCTTGCGCCCAGCAACAACCAATTTTCGCCTGCATTGTCACAAGGACCTCACATTTGCATATGACAAAATAGAAGTTCAGACAAACCCAATTGAAAGGACAGCCTTCTGGAATCTAGCATATAAAAGGATAGTATGATCGCATAAAGCTTTCGGTTCAACCATTATTGGTTCACAAGGCACCAGAACAACCAAAAGATGGCGGGCAGCATACCGAACCATGGAGGTAAACACATCAAGATTGTCAGAAAGAAAGCACAGAGAGTGAGAAGAGATTAGTGACGGCTATGTTATGTAGTAGTAGTACTACTAGTTGAGATTTCAGCGTAGCTTCATCCACCAGGTTAATTGGAGAAGCAGTAATCCCGATGAGTTCATCGGTGTCAGAGTGGAGAAACGGTTGCAGGAGTTGTTGTTGGGCACGTGCAGACGAATGGCCACCTCTTACAAGGGGCCGTTGCTCTGGGGCTTGGGCTTCACGTTATGCTGGCCAAACCCGAGAGGCCGAGAGGATCTCGGAGAGCAGTATGTACAAATGGTCGGGGATTTGAGATGGGGAGACATTCTTCCATGATGTTGAGTTTGTCTTTGCCCAACATCGGCAGCCTTGCTTCCATTCTCCATTAATTTGTCCTGCATGGTAACAACCAATGCCTTATACAGTCCAGAGGTACTATTTGTTAAAAGGATACAGTAGTTTTTAGTACAAAAGCATTACCGGATAACATAGTTCAGCTTATGCAGATAACAAATACTCAGCTCCATGATTGGCATGGGTAAATAAGGGAGCATGGTTCACATGCAAGGATAAAAGAAGACATCTGCTGAGGTTTGGAGACCTCATGCTGATAAACAAAGGCAACATATTGTATTGGACTAATGGACTGTCTGGTTATCTGGTGCAAGTACAGCATTTAGGCATAAAGAGATTTCTTCCACATAACACAAACAACCATCCCTCACACCCCCTAAAAAAGGAACACAGATACAAAAAGAACAACTAATAAGCTGAATGGGATGACTACATGGGTAGAGAACAGAACACTACATCAAAGCTTTTATGCAACTCTTGCAAATTCACATTAACAATTTTCTCATTTAACTTGTAAGCATACCATGGTATACTTCTGAGGGTTCTTTTAGCAGGGATATACTTCAGACTTTCAGAGGTTTGACGGTAGAGGTTTGCTCCAGTCCTTCCTTTTGTACCGCAAGGTACTAGTACCGTGAGGTACTAAAATCCTCACTCGTGATACCCACCTCATAATCAAATTGATACTAAAATCCTGACTATTGGTGATGCTAAATCAAACGATCACGATTGTATGGTACCTCGAGATACCAGCTTGGTCGTGAGTGGATAGCACGAATGGGGATATTAGTACCTCACGGTACTAGTACCTCGCGACACAAAAGGAAGAACGAAAGTAAAGCTCTTGACAGTAACCAATGAAATAGGGGCTATCATGCATACTTGTCATAATCAGTTGGCTGCCAATACAGTTGTTAATGGTACGCTATCATCAAATTATCCTTAAATTAACTTTGCCACTGGACGGATGTTGACATAATGACATGTCAATTGGGTACTATTATTTACATTCAAATCATTGGAAATCTGGTTAACATCATCTCTTATATGCTATTGCTTCATCCCAGGTATTCAGATTTACAAGCTTAAATGCCGATCATAAAACAGAGAAAGATCACTACAGGAAAATTTTGGCCCCTTCTTACCTTGTGTCCAGGCTATTTAATTGCTCCATCTAACAGAGAACCTACAGCCCTATAATAGTCATCTTACAAAACCCTGAATTTGTCTATGACAAATTAAGCTGTAGAAGGCACTATTTTTTTTAACAGTTTTCAGTGCTAAGATCCAACAAGACTAACCAGGTCACTTTACCATTTTCTTCTACCAGATAATCTTTGCCACATTTATTAATGAATGATTCCAAGTGCATTGTAGTTCACCAATCAAGTAATAATACTCCACAGCCAGGTATACCCAACAACATTAGGTAATGGTAAATAGAGAGTTTATCTCTTCCGTGAGGTTCCAATATCAAGCAAACATATGTGGATGATCACTACAAATACGGTTATCTTCGCCCAACTACCTACAAAATCATCTCCAATCGTCGCAAAAAGATTGTTAGAGAACAACATTCTTTTATCGGCTAACAAAGCAGCAGTCTCTGTGACTTCCAAATTGGACCATCCAACAGAACAGCCTACTCATAAGAGGATGGCACAAGCAGATAAAATGCAGAACAAAACTTTCCGGATGAACAGCGGCCACCAAGCTAAACTGCACGAGCAAATCATTTGCGCATTCCCATCGCCAGCAACAGAGCTCCAAACCACGACACCGCGTGCCCCCCCCCCCCTCCCCAAGACCCTCCTCTCTCAATCGCCCCAACCATCGCACAGGACTAGGGGAGAGCAAGCGTGGGACGACAAGCATACCTTGGTTGTTCGCCGATCGCGTCCGGCCAGCCGGCGTGCTCGCCGGGCGACGGCGACGGCGACCCGTTCAGATCTCGAACACGAACGCCCGCGAGAGCGAGGGGGCGCGGCGGCAGTATCCGATCGGACAGCGCCACCGCCTCCGCCCCCACCCCACCCCCGGGAAGGGCGCGAGGCGAGGGCAGAGGCAAGCCGAGGGGAACACGAAACCCCCCCTGGTGGGCTCGGTGTCTCCCCGAGACGGGAGGCAGCAGCGCCAGCAGCGGCGGTATTAAAAACTGATGCCGCTGCGCTGCGTCGCGCCACTCTCCCGGATTTCCCGCGCGAACGCGGCGGGGCTGGATTTACCCTCCTGCCCCTCCCGCCGCTGGCCGGTGGGCCCGCCGCGGCGAGAGGAGGGCAGGAGAGTAAATTCACCCCGCCGTCCGCATCGCCGGCGACCACGGGGTATAAGAGTAAATTCCGACTTGGTGGCGCACGACCGCGGCCGCCGCGGAGAGGGAGAGCTCAGGTGCAGGGCCCGAGGTGGGGGGGGGGTTCTTGTCAGCGCCGCAGCGGGAAGGGACGGGGTGATTTGAGGTGGGCGAGACGACGGTGAGGAGGAGAAGCAAAGGGGTCTCAGCTTGACGTGGGGGAGGTGGCAGAGCTGCAGAAAATGCAGAGCATTCATCAGTAGGAGGAGTAGTACTGGTGAAATGATGCGTACCTCTGCGAGCACGTTGAATCACTCGCGCATTGATCACACTCATCCCTTCTTTGAGCACAAGCATGTGTCAGCATCAGCATCTGCCAGGACTCGTCCCAGCCCGTGTACTAGTAGTATAATCCTGCAGCAAAGCTCCTGTGAAAACAGTTCGTAGAATATGGTAATAGGAGTAGCAATCTCAAAATCTCAGGTCAATAATATCAGTTAGTACGATCAAAGAGAAATGCTAGTAGTAGTTGCTGTACGATCTGTTTCAATGTTGTAATGGAAAAATTAAGATGAAATGCAGCAATGTCAAACAGGTTTTCCATAGTTGCCTGGTTGGCTATTCAGAAGACAGCTGAAGCAAATCGATATTTTCTTTATTTTTTCCTTGATAAAAATGAGAGAGCATGTACAGAGATTCACACATATGTATTGTCCTTCGAGTAAGAAGATTCAACAGGCTGGATAGCAAGTTGACAACAGGCGGC
Source organism: Oryza brachyantha (assembly GCF_000231095.2). Lineage (NCBI taxonomy): Eukaryota > Viridiplantae > Streptophyta > Magnoliopsida > Poales > Poaceae > Oryza > Oryza brachyantha. Next base: position 2,827,598 of record NC_023165.2, on the reverse strand, counting down.
CACATCATAGGCTGCAGACATACACTCAAAGCAGCAGCAGGACCCTCAATCCATTGTCACACTGAAAATGCACTGTACCACGCCAAACTCCCCATCGATTGCACAGCGTCTCAATGTAGTGAAGTGTGATGACCTCAAAATAACTTCTGTATGCAGTATGCTGAAAACTGAACCTTCGGACTCGGAGTACATGTTGTTGCAATATGTAGGGCTAGGTGAATAGTAATGACTGGAATTCCCAACATACAGATGTTGTGGAAAGTATATCTGGAGGTAATAATCCAAGATTACTGGAAACCACCTATGTCAGAGCATTTAAAATGGCATGCCGCGTGGTAAAAGTTAAACATGTGGAGATGGAAATTAGTGGAGTAACAGTTTAAAAGCCCATCCTGGTAGCTTGCTTTGAAAAATTGCACCTGAGAACTCCAGCTCTGCTCATAAGACGCTTAGATTAGAAAGGGTGTCTTCACCAATAAAACCATTGAAACACATGCTTGTCCAAAAACTAGAATGCAGGTGAACTTTATTGTCGAATTAATCAGTTTTCATGTTCCTTCAGTTGTAAGTATAGCATGTATTGACAGGATTCGGTTAAAGCATGCCAAATTTAAAAATGATATCTTGCTTGGAGTTGTGACTTAAGGCTATTGCTGTTGTACTGTGGATATCTATCAGTACTTGGTTGAGACACCTCAACAAATAAAACAGCATGATAACATTTAGAAGGGAAGCATGATTGGAAAAAATACTATGGGCATCATACTAAAAAACATCAAAGAGTAATTATGTAAAAGAGACATGCTATTACAGAGGGAAAATTATCTGTTACAAATGAAATACATGTTGATATAGTCAAAATTACTGAATCTTTGCAGTATTCAGATAATCTGCAGAGGTTCCATTTAAGGGTACATGTACAGTTCTCTTTACTGATAGTTATCTACTACCATATTCCCATCAGTAGAACAATCTCGACTACTAATTTAGAATTCTACTACCTGTGGAAAAATTTGTTGTAATACCAGTAATTGACATGGTAGTATAAATAGATTTGACTTGTTGAATTAGAAAAATAAACAATCTAGGTTAGTTCTGCTACCTTAGAGAGCATGGTAAAACACCTCATAACGTAAAAGCCTGATGTTGGAAAAGTGTGAACCCATGTATTGTAATACATACAATCAGAGAATATATACGTAACAAAACTGACCTGCATCCCTGCAGTAACCTAGCCTGATCCATCTGAAATTTCACCACATTCTTAGTGCACCAGTCAAACAGTGGTCAGGGAGTTTTGTTTTGGCGATAACATGTGTGTATCCATGAACTGCTTAGTAGATGGATCATCACCATGGTGTGTGAACATCGAAGACTTTCAGCCAGTTGGAAACTCGAAAACTTTTATGAAGTTGTATGTTTTCTTGTATTTCTTTTGCTAATATTGGAATCACCGATGTCTAATATATGTGTCCTCAGAGCTGAGGTATCAATAATACGTCGAGAACCATCACCTGATCTTACTGTCATGCGTAGTATCCTGTACCAGTGACGCAAGCAATCATGTGTGCTATTTTTTCTGAGCAATTCTAACCTTGTAATATCATTTTTTGAAACCCCTCCTTTCACTAAAATAATCTTTAGTGCCTTGAATGTTGCATCATTTGGTGGTGTGTTCGATGCCAACATCTTCTGAAATATTGTAAGAGCCTCTTCCATCCTTCCACCAGACACGTACATTTGTATCAGAGAGTTGTAGCTTAATGCCTGAGTTAGAAATCCTGAAGCTTGCATTTCCTTAGAAATCCTGTGGGCTTCATCAAAGCGAGCAATTTTCTTGTACAAGCACACCATCATTGCATGTGAAAATTCATTTGCCTTTCCTGTAAACTTTAAATTCTCGAAGATCTCACGTGCTTCATTCACCATACAATGGTCACTATAAAGGTCAATCATACAGTTTGATGCATAAAGGTTGGTATCTGTATCTAATGATTTGAGAAGCTTGTACGTTTTCTGTGCCTCTGCAAGATGCACTGCCTTTGTGTAGAGCTTGATCAAAGAATTATATATGGTAGCACTCTCACATAAACCAGACTTTTTCAACAAACCAAAATATGCTTCAGCTTTCTGGACATCTCCAACTTCAGCATGTGCATCAATTGAGATAGAGTAAACATAAGTATCAGCTTGGATTCCTGATGAGATCATTTCTCTAAACAGGCAGTCGACCATGTGCAAATTGTCGTTTTTCGCAAAGCTACTAATTACCACAGAATAAGAAACACAGTCAATCAGCAATTTTGCTGCCTGCATCTTTCTCAAATAGTAGAGAGCTTTCTCTGGCAGTTTAGCAGTTGACATTAGTTGAATCAGAGAACTGTAGGTTAGGTTATCAGGCAAAATGCCATACCTCGCCATGCCATCAGCAATCTCACAGGCCTCATCAAGCTTCTCTACTAAACCATATGCTTTGATCATAACATTACAAACACAAGTACTTAGCATCTTCCTTTTTAAGCAGCACAAAAAAGCCTTCTCTGCAAGGAGTATATGTCCTCTCTCCCCAAATGCATCAATATTTGCAGAAAAGCAATCAGAGTTCATTTGATAATTGAACTTCTCAAACCAACGCCACGCTTTCTCAAGCATCCCAGCATTGACATACATCCTCGTCACAGCTGATTGTGTGTATTCATCAATCACAAGGTTCCTCTCGTACATTTCTTTAAGAAGAGTTTCTGCTTTGTTGACCAAGCTCTTAATGGAGTATCCGTACAAGAGAGTGCGGCAGCTCACAACATCTGGCAGCAGATTTTCTGTTTTCATCTTCCTGAAATAGTACTCTGCAACATCAATATCATCGATTTCTCTGTATAGTGAGATCAGAATATTATACGTCCTAGTGTCTGGAAGGCACTGAAACTCCTCCATTGTTCTCATCAGAGAAGCTACTTGGTCCATTCTATGGTGTTTACCCCAAACATGAATCATTGTGTTAAATGTAACAATATTTGGTGAAACACCTTCTCTTAACATTTGATTGAATGTATCAGATACTTTGTCAAGTTGGCCAGCCTTTCCATAAGTATCAATCAAGGTGTTGTAAGTGTACAGACTATAGCAAGGATGTCCTTCCATGTTTACATCTGACTCTAAGGACCATCTTTTGAAGAAAAGCCCGGCTTTCTCATACTCCCCAGCCTTCTTGTGTACCTGAAGCACAATACTCATAGTGATCTCATCGGGCAGCAACCCCCGCTTGAACATGTCGCCAAGCCAAAGCAATGCCATCTTCTCCCTGCCCCCTTTACAGTGCACATCAATAAGTGTACCGTACGTCGAATTATCCGGCGCAACACCACTGGAATGCATCTCATGCCATAGCCTAGCAACAATGTCCCATCTCCTCGCCCTCCCAACCGCGCAGAGAACAACATTGTAGTGTATCACATTGACGTCATGTCGCCTCCTCCTGCGAAACCAGTTGAATACTTCGACCGCTCGCCTCCAATCCTTCTGCTCCTTGAGAAGGATTGTCCTCTCCCGGTTGCTCATCGTGTCCTTCCATGGCCGCAGCGCCTCCCCGATATCCTCAGTGCGCTCCAGCGCCTCCAGCATTGCCGGAAGCGACCCGCCATACTGCCCCCACCTCCCACTCTTCCTCCTTTCAGCAGCCCGCCGATGAACCCTGCACGGAACCACCAAATTGGGGCAAGTCTCAGCACTTCTCGCCGGCGCAGAGACTGCGCTGCACTGGAACGAGAGGTTGCTATCCCTCCGGCGCGCTCCCGGCGCCGCAGCCGCGAGCCTCGAAGACGGATTCGGCGGCGGCGAGGGGGCATGGAGGAAGCAATCGCACGGGCCCATCATCTCGCCCACCCTTTTATCCCAACGCGAATGCAGCTCGGCCCCGGCGTCCACGGCTCCTCTAGATCAAGAGAAACAAAGCAAGCAAGCAAACAAGCCCAAGGTGAACCAACCATGGAGCGAACTGCCTTCTCGGCGGCGGGTGGTGAAGACGGCACAGGAATTCGGGAAGGAAGAGCGAAGGAGTTGCTCACCGCGGCTGAATCCGGAGAACGCCACAGCACGAGGGCGGAGGAAGGAGGATTCCGCCGGTGCTCGAGGTCCACGTGATTGATTCCGGGTCTGCGAGGGCTTGGTGGCCGGAAGGGATGTCGCCGGCGGCGGCGCGCGCCTCCGGCCGTTCTGCAACCGCAGTGGCTGAGCAGTGAAGGTGGGGAGGATAGGACAGGAGGACCGCCTTGGTCGGTCGAATCCGTTGAACCGGCTAAAAGGCTACTACTCCATCTAGGCCCATTTAGGATAGATGATGTCAAAGGCCCGGTCCAATACGAAAATATGGGCCAGATCGTTACATTTTGGGCCCATTTCAACTTTTTCATGTCTGCAAATAACTGTTTGGCAGATATTCTCAGGAGAAATAGTGAAATCCCATCCAAATGCAGAAATAAAAATGTTTAAGGTTTCTTCAAGAATAAAAAATACTCCACCCGTTCAAAAATATTTATCGTTTATAACAAGATTTGGTTAAACTTCTAAAATTCTGACCATCGCTAATTTCTTAAATGCTTATTTTAAAAATAAAACAAATGATACACATATATTATCCTTAAAAAATATTATTATAATATCATAAACTTATTATATATATTCCTGTAAAAAAAATGGTGGTGGTGAATCTGTCACCTACCTCATCACCAACTCCCTCTTATTTTTTTTGAAGGAAAATATCTAAGATTTATATATCAAACAATATTTATTAACTCTACTTTAATAATATGTTAATGATATTTTTATAATATTTTGTTGCAATATATGGACGATATGCTAGTTTTATAAAATCATTTCAACACAAAGTTATTTGTCGGAATTTCAGAAGTTTAAAATGACAAACATTTTTTTACCAAATGGAGTATATTAAGAGGGAATATGTACTCATCGTTTCACATATTTAAACACGCCATTGATTAATTAATTAATTAATCAGTATACCTAAGACAAAATACCTTGGAAGGATTTACAGTAAAGTCCTCCACCGACACGATACGATGTCCATGAAACGACACGCGACATGCAGTAGTATTCATTTGTCCGGTTCATCAGCCGCGTCATGCGTAGTGTAGTACTGTAAGTTATTCTGGTCGTGCGTGCGACGCCGCGTCGTGCTGGTCGTCGTCGATGGGCACCACCTTGGGCACGTGCACCGGCAGCGAGTCGAGGTCCTGCGCCCACGGGCCGCCGGCGGCGGCGCCGCCGTCGAGCGTCCTGAGGGCCTTCCAGACGGCGCTGTTGCACTTGAAGCCGGAGCCGAAGGCGATTTGCCAGACGCGGTCGCCGCGGCGGATCCGGCCCTTGGCCTCGCAGTAGGCGAGCTCGTACCAGAGCGAGCTGCTCGACGTGTTGCCGAAGCGGTAGAGCGTCATCCGCGACGGCTCCATGTGCCAGGCGCTGAGCTTGAGGCTGCGCTCCAGCTCGTCGAGCACGCCGCGGCCGCCGGCGTGGATGCAGAAGTGGTCGAGCGCGAGGGTGAAGTCCGGCAGGTAGGGCTTGGCGGCCGCGCGGCCGAAGACGCGGCGGAGCACGACGGTGGCGAGGAACCGGAGCTGCTCCGAGAGCGGGAGCACGAGCGGGCCGAGGGTGGTGATGTTGGTGCGCAGCGCCTCGCCGGCGACGGACATGAGCTCCTTGGACAGCGACACCCCGACGTTCCCGGCGCCGTCCTCCTCCTGCGTCACGCACCCGTAGCTGCGGTCGCAGGCGCCGCCGCGGTGGGTGCGCACCGTGTGCATCAGCTGGTACTTGGCCCGCCGCCGCTCGGCGCGCCGGTTGGACAGCAGCACCGCCGCGCCGCCCATCCGGAACAGCGTGTTGGTCACCAGCATGGGGCGGTAGTTCCCCAGGTACGCGTTCAGCGTTATGTTCTCCGTGCTCACCACCAACGCGTACGTGTCAGCGTGCACCTGCATGCATCACACACACTAATCACTTTCTCTTCCATTTTACATGTAACCAAACTTTGATCATTTTCTCGTCCATTTTACATGCAACCAAACACGTTCCATTAATCATTTTCTCGTCTATTTTACATGCAACCAAACAAGTTTGCATGTTAATAAGCAGTACTGATAAGCACATGTTCACTCGTACTAAGCAGTAACTTTCACCGAACAGCAGTTACTCTGGGTGTTGCAGGTACAGGCCGTTACTTTAAAAAAGACGTTGGAACAGGACAGGGTTACAGTAGGCACATGGAGCAGAAGCTCGGTTTTTTTCAACTGCGTAATTATAATTTTATAAAGTTAAAAATATGTTGCCATATCTCAAGGTCCACACAAGTCAATAACACGTGGGTCAGAATGACATATCTATTATTTTGTAAAATTATAATAATATCTTTCTAATTTTCTTTTTTTCTGTGTGTGTGGTCTGATGCTCTCTGTGTGGGTTCATGGACTTTATGGACTTTATGGGTATGGGGCATTGACATTGGGACTCACTCCCCGATGCATGCATCGAGCCATCGAGGTTGTTACGAATTTCTTCCTAGCACACGGTTTTGATCGGAATATTGCAAATGAACGTGTACTGGTGCAGAAGCTGGCCTATACTCACTCGGTCACAAAGATGAATTTCGTGTTATAATTATATTCATGGTGTGTGTGTTTTGTTCTTAGTTGTGTCCTACGTCTTTAGTAGTAACACTTTTAGAAGTTTGTTCATAAACCTTATCTAAAATGATAGTAATTATGGAACTAGATAGAGTAGTTTTTTTTTCAATGATAAAAAAGTAGGTTTTTTTCTGGATGAAAGAATATGGTATCTGGTAAATATCGGGTGATCAAATTGAATTATCAGGATGCACTTTCTCAATGAAAACTGCACGTCTTGTCAATCTAGGAGCAGTTTGTGTCAGATCCAGGGGTCCGTATATATACTATTCCACTATGGTGCATGGGACCAATTCCACATTGTATATGGAATTTAGTCATTAGCTATTTCGATCAACTCGATCTACTGTACTGTTTTAGATTAATCGGACCGTGGTTACAACATGTCTTGTTGGTCCTTTTGGGCTGCTTTTAATGTGGGACGTGATCTTGACTATCAAAAATAGACTACGGCTAGCAATGCACACACAACAACCTTAAGAGTTCAAATTAAATATAATATTGTTATCCAGTATGTTACTATGTGTAAGTATATATTGTTTTAGCTGTTTCTTAGTTAATGTAAACACAAGAAAATTGCTGGCTTGAAAACCATATTGGTAGATTCTCTAATTGTAAATAATCACAAGCTATATGCCTTCATGCAATCTGATCGATCTGGCCAGTAGGGTTGACTCTATTACCATCTCCGTTCCATAATAATTTTATTTTTCGTTTTTCCGTATCTAATGTTTGAGTAATCATCTTATTTAAAAAATTTATAAAAAAACTTTTAAAAAATAGTTACGCATAAAGTACTATTCATGTTTTATTATCTAGTAAGAATAAAAATATTAATCGTAATAAAATTTTAAATAAGATGAAGAGTCAAAACATTGTATTAAAAAACTAAAAAATGATTTTATTTCGGAAAAGATGTAGCATGTGTGTTCAGTTGATGAAATGGCTGGTGATGTCCACTAGGCATAAGGCCTTGTTTAGTTTTCAAATTTTTTTTCCAAAAACATCACATCGAATTTTTGGACACTTAAATAAAGCATTAAATATAGATGAACCAAAAAACTAATTGCACAGTTATGGAAGAAATCTTGAGACGAATCTTTTGATCCTAATTAGCCCATGATTAGCCATAAGTACTACAGTAACCAACATGTGCTAATGGCGGATTAATTAGGCTCAAAAGATTCGTCTCGCGGTTTCTAGACTAGCCGTGAAATTTGTTTTTTCATTCGTGTCCAAAAACCTCTTCCGACATCCGGTCAAACATTTGACGTGACACTTCTCCCAAAATACTACTTAAATATGTTGACCAGAAAAGAAAATATTTATGATGCACAGACTGGGTCACTGGGACATGTAATCCCATTCCTAGATACTCCTACCTACTTGTTGACAGTTCATACACTGTCAGTATCATGTTCCATCCTGCTGATGTTTTATTGTCGATGTGTCAAAGTCCTGTTAGAGCATGTCAAGTTGTTGTCTAATTGCATGTCTTTCACAATTATCAGTTTGTTAACTGGTGCCATTTGTTCCTGGGAGAGGCAATGTTGATGCCATTTGTTACTTAACACATGTTTAAACTCGTTCTTGTATGTGTGCATTTTGCAGAGAAGAAGTTGGAAGTGCAGAACTCTGCATGGTAAGTGTGTGTATGTGTGTACCTGAAGCAGGTGCTTGGCGAGATCAATGGCGATGATGCCGGCGCTGCAGCCCATGCCGCTGAGGTTGTGGCTGACGACGTCGTGGCGGAGGCGGTAGCGGTTCACGACGAGCGAGGTGAAGGACGGCGTGGGGCTGAAGAGGCTGGAGTTGACGATGACGACGCCGATGTCCTCCGGGCGCACGCCGGTCTTGGCGAGCAGCTCGTCGACGACGCCGAAGACGACGGCCTCCGACTCCTCCCTCGCCGTGCGGAGGCACATGTCGACGGGCAGCCTGAGCAGCGACGCCGGGAAGTGCGTCGCCTCCCCGAGCCCCGACCGCTCCATCATCCGCGTCTGGAACGCCATGCTCTCCTCGCTGAAGTTCCCGGCCACCGCGAAGTGCCGGATGGCCCTCGCCCGCGTCGACTCGTGCGCCGCCGCCGGCTTGTACCCGGCGAGGTCCACCAGGTACACCGGCCGCGGCCGCGACATGGCGTACGCGTACGCCACCGCCGCGCAGCACGCGGCCGCCGCCAGCACCGCCCGCGCGTTGTCCCGCGCCTCCCGCACCAGCGCGTCCACGGACGGCGCCGTCGCCGGCGCCACCGCGCGCGCCGCGGCGACGAGCAGCGCAGCGGTGAGGACGCGCGGCAGGTGGCGGCCGACGAGGCGGTGGTACAGCGTCCCGGCGTGGTTCCTCGCCGCCTGCCTCACCGCCCTCAGCAACTCCCCGTCCATCACCACCACCAAGAGAGATCGATCAAATGCTGCTCCAGACAAGATCGACAAGCGTAAGCGTGTGTGTGTGAGCTCGAGCTGCGGCTATGGTGTGAGGTTGCAGGCGCCATGAGCATTTATACGAGGAGGAGAGGGAGAGCATCGAGCGGGGGAGTAATGGCGGGAAGCGAAGCTGGTTGAGGAGGTAGCGGTTAATTGAGTTGGCGCGCCATCTGTGCAGCATGTGGATGCCGGTGTAGAAGAAGAGAACCGGTCGGCCGCGCGCGTCCAAGCAGGAAGAAGACGAGACGGTATCCCGACCCGACCGTGTCACGTACTGCTGTGTGTACGTGGTGTAGGCGTCGCAGCTAGCCGTGTCGTGGACGCATGGGCCTCGGCGAACAATGTGAGCAGCAGTTGTATCGTATCGACACGGATATGTAGCTTGCTTGATCAAGTACGTACGCCATGGAGAATCTGAGATCGATCTGGTATGTACAGTGCGATCGATCGTGAGTGGGGAGATCTCAAATTTGTGTTTAGAAATGGCTACGGGTCATCCTTTGGCCTTTGAAATGAAAAGTTCAGACAACATATTTACAAATAAAAATATTTTGCGAATAAAACTTTTATATACGTGTTCATAACGATCTAAAAGCTAAACTAAAAAAATATAATAAAAAAACATTAAAAAAACTCTAAATTTAAGGTTAAAAATTTATTTTTTAATAAAATAAAATAAGGCCGGTCTGACCCGGTGTATTTTATATTAAGCAAGGGAGAAATATATACCGAAACACCATAAAGGATACAGCGGAGAAAGGACAGACCAGGTTCGGACTGTAGTTCCCGAAGGAAAAACAGAAAAGAAAAACTACAGGAAGTCCCTAGAAGCTGGGACCTGAGCATTCAAATTTTGTGGCAAAAGCCAAAAGATGGTATGATTATGGAGCAGATAGAGCGTCGTTTTCTTTCTATGTTTTTTTTACATAGGAGCTTACACTTTCGTATGTAAATGTGCTTGAACTTGTTAACTACATATATACATTTTGAATTTCGTTCTAGTGATTTACATTGAGAACGGGGGAAGCTTTTTTTTTTATTTTTTCCCTTCAAATAAACAGACTAAGGTCATGTTCGGCTGGAAGATAAATTCTCTCGTGTTTTACGCGCACGCTTTTTAAACTGTTAAACGGTAGTACAGTAAAGTTGATTTAAAATATCATATTACTATATTTTTAATTTCTTCTATAATTAATAACTAATTAATTATATACTACGTTTTTCGCGCTATATGAGTTACCTCATCAGCATCAACTCCGAACGTGGCCTAAACAGTACAGTTAATCTCCCGTTGTCGCGTTGCAAACAAGGCTCTAGATGGCAGGCTAGCTACTTTCAGCAGCACAGTGAATTCGTGGTGTGATCAAGTATAGCAGGAGCAGCACCGCATATGGCAAGAAATCAATATGGTAGCTTCACCTGAACATGCAATGTACACAACGCACTGTAGCAGCATGACAGTTTTGGCGTCCGAAAACAAGACCACCATGGCCCCCCGGTTTCAGAAGGATATGTATATTTGCATGTTCGATTCTCTAGGCACATGCCGCTGCCATGCTTCGGTGATCCAACAGTTGTGAAACTCGCACCGGTGCTTGCCAATGGTCCGGTACCAGTTCTGTTTATATTTATAAATAAAATAAAATATTTAGTCTTAAATTTAAAGTTGACTTTGAGATTTTTTTTACCAAATTTTATTTTCCAGCCTTACCTTCGAGATCACTAAGAGTACATTATATAAAAGTTTTATTTACAAATATATATTTAATATTTTTATTAAAAAAACCAAACAATAACCCGGGTAACTTCATCATTAAAGACAGGTTGCTTGCAAGAGCAGTATAGCACTGTAGCACGCAGGTGGGGTCAGATCGCCGAAACCGGCGACCATGCGACCGCACACAGCATGCATCGTCTCGTTGCTCAGGATGATCAATGGCTGATGGGACGATAATGGAATCAAATCCTGAGACTTTCCAGTGCTGCAGGGTCACATGTACCCCCCTCTTCCGGGCCTTCAATGCGCTCGCTGATCTCCGCGTTTCCAGGCCCCGGCCCCGGCCGCCGTCGCCGTCGATCTCTCTCTCTCCTCTTCTTCATGGCCACAGCCCACTCTGCTGATTAGCCCTACCTGCTATAGAACTACAGATCGGTCTGCATTAAGCTCGGAGATTACTGATTAGCTATAGCTGTTAGAACAGTCAGTGTGCTGCCTTTTGTTTGATATGTGTGCTTAATTACGTCCACAGTGGACAGAGATATGTCTGTTGATAATGTTCATATCGATCCTTGGCGTTGATCTCGCACTTTCGATCGTAACGTACAGGAGCTGGCATTATTGTTTCGGTAGATAGATTTGCATCTGAGGAGCTGGACAAACAACGTTAGATGCAATGGACAAGATGTTTAAGAAATTTTAAATCTCAATAGATTGATAGATAGATAGATACAGATGCCCATATGCTGAACTTGATTTTCTGGGCCACCATGTATATATTGCAGTTGCAGACTTCCATATTCCAGGGGAATTTAAAACGTATCATACCACTGTCCGCTTTATTGCTAGAAAACCAAGAATTAACCCCTGAAGCATCCTTTGATTGATCATCAGCTTCTACCATAAAAACTCAGATCATATTTAATCAACTTATATGCTGACAAATTAAGTGGTACTATGGAGAAAACTGCCATCTTTTTCAGAGCCCATGAGGGCGGCCGGCCGGCGCCGCGCATACACAGAATTTTGTAGCCAAATGCAATGCAACCAATGCACGTATCTTCAATTCCCGCGCTATATGAATCTGTGAATCCGCCATGCTCGAGCGAATTGACCTTGCTTGCATATATCGACCATGGCGCGCGAGGGAGATCGATCGAAGCAAATGCACGCACGAACATAAATGTCACCGGCATCCATCCATCCACCCGGCCTCTTCCAATCATGGCGGATTTCGCGTGCGTACGTGCCGCCGGCCGGCCATCGATCCGCCATGAGCGGGGGCCGGTCAGCGAGCTCGATCACGCCATGAGCGGGGGCCCTGACGGTAAACGCGGCGGCCGGAGGTCGATCGGCGCCACCGCAGGGAGCTATCGATCCATGCGTAAATCTCAATTCTCTCGTCTCACTCTCAGTGCATAGTTTTTCTTTTTTTTTTATTTTCTACCGTCTAGCATATATAAATCCAGCCGTCCATCGTAGAGGGGTACGATTGGGAGACAGATAAGAGAAACGAAACCATTCAGAGTCGTGCCGCTGCTTTCTCAGTGTCCGCTTTTTTCCTCTCCCCTGCATACCACAACTTTCTCATCACCACCTCACTAGCCGCCGCCTCCCACAGATTAGAGGAGAATCGAGATTGGAAAACCCTAGTCCCTCACCGGGACAAAACACATACTATCTACGTAAAATGACAAAATTATGATACCACCTCATGGATAAATATGTCCCTGGAGATACATATAATTTTCACCGTTCGATCGAGCAGAATAAATGGGAAATTTAACTATTTGCCACTATTATAAATAGCATCTCTCCAAATACCATCTTTATAATAGTCCTTACACATTTGCCATTGGAGAGATAAACTTTCTAAATAATTTATCATTATTGCACACGTGGCGTGCCAACTCGTATCGCTAGCGTGGATGAGGGCGCAAATATCTGTTTTACCCTTTGTGGGCCCCACACGACAGTGGCTCATCCTCTTTTTCACCGGCGACGGGGCAGCTGACTGGGGAGGGGTGGGGCGCCGCCAGCGGCCGGGGCTACGGCAGGCCAGCAGCAGGCGCGCTGGCCGAGGAAAAGCGATGGCGAGCCGGGAGCACCTGCGTCGGGGGCAAAGCAGTGGCGCGTGCACCGTTGCCGACCGTGCCGAGCTCCGGGCCGGCGTTGCTCGCGGCACATGCAGTTCATGACGATGCCATGCTCCATGGCCTTGAAACCCGCGATGGCGATGGGGTCGTAGTTGAACTGCATGCTGTTAGGATTGATCTCCACCTCCTTGAGCCTAACGGCTCAAGAGAGAGCCTTGACCGCGCCTGATCGGGGCGCCCAGCCCAATAGGCTGGTGGGCCCCTGTCACACTGCGCAATATAAACACAGGCGATGGAAGCTGGCTCTGCACGGAAAACCAAGTTCGTCACCGCCGCAACTCCACCCACAAAACCCTAACGGATCTAGGGCAAGTGCAGCCGGTGACGGGAATTGTCACCGCCGCACCTTAACCTCCCGGGAGCACTACGACCAGGACCTTGCCAGGGCTTCACCGACCACCGCCGCCGCCGTCAGCACCAACCCCGGATCAACGATGATGGCCGGTTCCTCCTCCTCAGCAAGTGGCTCCACCGGTCGATAACCTAAACCCTAATCCCTCTTACACCCATGCAAATGCTGTTCTACCATGTCAATAGAGTACCCGATCAATGCTAGACCTGGGCGATCCCAAATATAAACCTAACAATGGTACCAGAGCCTTGCCTAGGGTTTAGATTGTTTTCGGGATTGAGAATTCACATGAGAAAACCAGAGGGGAGTCAATCTCCAAAAGAAAACCAATCGCAACAGAAAAGTAGATGGATAGGAAAGGGAAACCCTAACATCCGTCGCTGCCGCCGGTCGTTGTTGACACCGCTGCAGTTGTCCCTCCGTCTTCACCGCCGGTGTGCGTGCTCGGGGTGGCCGAAGTCGGCCGCCGCGGGGACGCCGTCGCACGAGGTCAAATAGGAGGAAAAGAAAGGAGGCAGACAGCGGTGCCGGCCGGATGCCGCCGCAAGGCTGCTCGACGGCGGCGCGCTCACCCCGACGGGGAGCGCGCTCGGGCGAGTGGCCGAACGACGGCGCCGCCGCGCGTATCGGACGCTGTTTCTGCTCCCTCACTCTCGCTCGCGGCCGTGGGGAAGAAGAGAATGAGGTGCCAGAGGCCGGCGGGAGGCCGCCGGCGAGCACCGGCCACGACGCGGCGGCGCGAGGGCAGCCGGCGGCGCCGGTGCCGCTCAGCGTGGCCGTAGCCGAGAGAGGGCAGAGGAGTTCTAGGGTTAGGGTTTTCTGGGGGCGGCGGCTGAGGAGGTTTTTATTCCTCCGATCCAGCCGGCCGGCCGTCCGATCCCCTCTACCCTAGATCGGACGGCCAGGATCGTCCCGATCGAAAGACCGCTTTCCTGGCCCAGGCCCAGGTTGCGGCCTGGGTGGGGGAGAGGTGTGCGCGGGGGAGGGAACAGGCCGATGGGCCCCCTGCTCTCGCCCGGAAAAGTCCGATATTGGTCCCTCGGCGCCGATTAAAATTATAGTTGTTGTTTATTTTATAATTTTCTATGCAATTTGAACCAACGTGACAATTGTTTAGAGAATATTTAAATGCTTCTTCCGCTGTAAATAGAATAAATTGTTGAAATTTGATGTTTCTAAAATTAAATTTCAATCCAACGTGAGAATTTAATTTTAGTAACATTAAACATGTGTTGTGATATTGAATTTTGACCAACGTTTTAATCGCAATTTCATAGTTATGGCTCCATGTGTTATGTCTAATTTTACCCAACGGTAATTTAGGCCTAGTACATAATACAGTTATAGTTAAATTTTATCCTTGGTCTTGTTCTCACTATATTTGACTGTTTCAGGTGGCTAGTCCTTGATGGGTTGCATTAAAGATATACCAACCCTGAAAGGAGACAATTACGTTGAATGGAAACGAAAGCTCGACCTTGCATTCATCTTGGGAGAGGTGGGCTGGGTGTTGACCACCCCATGTCCTACAGAGCCTACTGCTTTAGTCAGAGGTGCCAATGAGTCTGATACAGATTAGGAGAAAAGAGAGAGGCACCATGCCCCAACGTCATGTCTTATGACATAGAGAAGAAAAAGTGGGCCTTAGCCAACAAAAAATGTTTGGCTGTGGTAAAGAATACCATTGAGCCCACCATATTAGGCTCAATCCCAGAGTGTGAAACTGTCGCAGAGTACTTAGACAGAATAAACGGCCAGTTCACTGGTTCCTCAAAGACTTATGCGACACAGCTCATTAAGCAGCTCACTTTAGAGAAGTACCGTGGAGGTGGCATAAGAGACCACATATTACGGATGAGCGACATGGCTTCTAAGTTGAAGCCAGTGAACCTGGGCTTAACAGAAGAATGGCTAGTCCATCTAGTCATGGCATGTCACACCCGGAGTTTTATCCCAAGCCTAAATTCGTAAAAAAATTCGTAACTGATAATTGGCTTAATTAACTCAGGAAAAATCCCTCTAAAGACATTAATTTAATTAAATCGAAGTTCAAATCGATTAACTGGATTTAAACTCAAATTACAGAAGTATAAAATTTGGCCAAACAAATTAATTTAAAATTCGGCAAAAGTGGGGTTTTTCTTTTTCCCTCCTTTTTTTCTTTCTTTTTCCCTTCCTTCCCAAATTGGACCGAAGTCCAATTTGCCTCTCCTTCCTTTTGTTTTTCCTTTTTCTTTTTCCTCTCCTCCTTCCTAGGCCGGCCCACCTCCCTCCCGGCCGCTCCTCTCCCGCGCGCCCTCCCCTCCTCCCGGCCGGGTTGCCTCAGCCCAGCCTACGCGCCCGCTCGCCCGCGCCGCCGAAGTCCACCGCGCCTCCCCGCACCGGCCGTGCCGAGTCCTCCTCGCCATCGAGCCGGACTCCGCCCGCCGCCCGCAACTGCCGCCGTCGAGACCGCGTCGTGGCCGACGCGGACTCCGCAACCGCCGCCCCACCCTAGCCGGCGCCGTCACCCTATAAAAACCCCCACCTCTCCACCCCGCCGCCACTTTTCGCCTTACCCGTGCACCGCCGCTTCCTCGCCGCCGTCGACCGATCCCGCCGTCGGCCGTCGGACGTCGCCGCCTACCCGTGTCACCACCTCCGCCTCGGCTTCGCTGGCTTTCCGCCATCTTCACCGCCGCCGGTCGGGCACCCAAGCGCCCTCGTCGCCTTCTCGCCCTCTCCGCCGTCGCGTCCGACCTCGTCGCCCGCGCGCCGCCGTTCGCGCTTCAGCCGTCGTCGCCTCCGCTCCGTTCGCCGTCACCTGTCCCTCCTCCTCGCCGACTCGCTACCACCTTCGTCGCCGTCGGTGAGCATCCCCATTCCTTTCTCCTTCCCCTTTTCCCTCTTCGCACACCGCCACCGGCACGCATGTCGCCGTCGCACGCGCGCGCCGTTCGCTGCCACCGATGTGCCACCCCGGCGCCATCGTCGTCGCCTTCGCCTCGCCGTCGCCGCACGGTCGTCGAGCCGCCGCTGCCGGCGCCCGCCTCCACCTCCCGTGCGCCGTCGCCATCGCCCCGACACCGCGCGCTGCCGCCCGTCACCTTGCGCCGGTCACCGCCGTCGCCGTCGTTGCCCCAGTCGCCGGCCGATGCTGTCGCCATCGTCGCCCTCGTGCCGTCGGTCCTCGCCGTCGCTGCTCGCTCGCCGCCGCCGCCGTCTTCCCCTCCCGGTTACGCTCTCCCCTCCTCCTCTGTTCGTGGCCCACCGGCCAGTCGTCAGCCGCCGCCCTTCCCTTCCTCTCTCCTTCCCCGTGGTCCCACCTGTCATCCTCCCCTCGCCCCTCTCTCCCACCGACGGGTGGACCCCACCTGTCGGCGCGCCCTCTCCCCTCCGCTGACGTCAGCGCCCCATTTAATTGCGCAATAATTGATTTAGGACTTTTCTGTTTAGTTAAAAAACCCAGAAAACTTCTAAAATTCATATCTAATTCATCTAGTCTCCGTTTAGGCCCATTCAAATTTCATTAAATTCATAAAATTATCAAGAATCCATTAAAAATACTTTCTTTTATTGTTTCAGTAGAGTTTATTCCTGTTTTCTTTATTTTTGTGCTTTGTCGCTTAGATTCGGACTCCGCCGAAGAGCCGGTTTATTTCGAGATCGTCGCCGAAGTACCCCAAGGGCCAGAGCAAAGCAAGTGGCACTCATCTTTGATCATATTGGACCTATTATTGCAAATTCTCCGCTTTATTTCTTCAAATATGCATTGTTTTAATTAAAGTATTTACTGTATTTATTTCTCGGGTAATTCTTATTATTATGCCGTTGTTTACCCAACTTTATTCATGCTAGACCGGGGGTAACTTGACTAGAGTTAGGCCTAGGTTAATGCTTAGTCGTGCTTAGATCAAGTAGCTCATGGGATCATTTAATAATCATGATTAGCTCTGAATAGCTGTAATAATGATTCATTACCCGGTTCGGGTTAATGCCAACTAAAATATTGCTAATGGTGGGTCGTGGGTGCTTGGTTTTGAGAGTCGCACCCATGACAATTAAGGACTGGTTCGCAGGAAACCCTGAAAGTTATTTCCGTGCTAACCACAAGCCATAATGGGCAACGGTGGGATTTGAAGTGTAATTGCAAACTATTCGACGTACCTAGGCAAGGGTGAGCGTGATGGAGTATGGATGGGAGTCGTGGTGTAACGGTGGCCGACGCTGCTTCTAGATTCACCTAGGCATAAGAGGGGGCTGCCCGACTTGGTTTAAAGGAGGAGGCGAAAACTGAAGTGTGGTGCGATTGAATAGGGAGGGTTATGCGACGGGTCTTATCATAGTTCCCTTTCCGGTATGCCATGGTGGTATGTCGGCGCACGTTCAAGTGTAGTGGGACTATGTCTTGTGGGTACATTAGTACACCTCTGATCAGAGTAAAATCTATTCGAATAGCCGTGCCCACGGTTAAGGGCGAGCTGCTAGCTTCACTGCAATTAGTTGAACCTTTAATGACCTGGGTGAACTGGTTTTGCTTGGGACTGCTGCAACGTGGTGTAACGTTGAGTAGTGGTTGGGCCTGTTGCAACGTGGTGTAACGTTGGACAGTGTTGTGGTATTTTACAACTGTTATTTATTTATCCTTTAACGTATTTAATTACCTTTATTCGGTTTAATCTCTGTTATTTATTTAAGTGCTGCTTTATTGCAACTAACCCTAAGCCTATCCTTGATGATTCTTATGCATCACTTATTACCCTCTTTTCCGTGCTACTTGTTAAGTACGGTGGTTTGTACTCAGCCTTGCTCAATTTCCCCCCTCCAGAGTTAGAAGTGGAATCCGATGGAGGTGACTCTCAGGAGTGAGCTGGTCTGCCGTCGAAGCTTTGCCTGTGGACTGGAGTCGTACCCGCTAGAGCTAGTCTACCTTTCTTTTCGCTGCATTTTCGTTAGAATAAGTGTTATTTTTAGTTGTTTCTAAGAACGATGGTTATGTAATCAATATTGTCTTCTTGTGTACCCTGGCTGGTCCTGAACAGGGATTTTAATACATAATTAAGTTTAGAAATTCGGGTGAGGAATTTCTAGGCGTGACATGGCATCTTTGCCAAAATTGTTTGACAACTTTATTGTCAACTTCAACATAAGCCCAGAAACATGGAACTTTGAAAAGCTCATATCTAATTGTGTTCAAGAGGAGGAGAGGATTAAGGAATCTACTGGTGGCTCCATTAACTATCTTAATTTGATTAAGAAAAAAGATAAGTGTCCTCACCACAACAAGGAAAAGCCAAACAGCCACAACCTCATCATCAGCCACAGCAGCAACAATTCTCTATCTTCACTGTCGGAAGACAGGGCATTACAAGAAGGGTTGCCCCGACTTTCTAAAGATAATCATGGCTAAGAAAGGTGAGAACATCATTACATTTGTAAATGAATCTCATTATGTTGGTTATTCTAGATCCATATGGTGGGTTGATTCTAGAGCAACCATTCATGCTTGTAATTGTTTGCGGGCATTCCATTCGACGAGGACTACGCTAAGAAGCGAAAGTTTCATTAGAGTCGCCAATGGAGTAGAAGAAGAGGTTGAAGCTGTTGGAGACGTCTCTCTTGCGCTCCCAAGTGGCTTTACCATTCGACTTAGAAATGTTTTCTATGTTCCTTCATTACAAAGAAACTTAATAAGTGTTCCCAAACTTGATTTGGATGGTTATCATTGTCGTTTTGGAGACGGCAAATGCGAAATATGGTGTAATAATAAACGCATTGGTCTCGCTATGTTGCAAGATGAGCTTTATTTATTATCCCTATCTAAAAGTGTGAATGTAGTTTCCTTGTCGACAATAGAAAATAAGAAAAGAAAGAGAACTCCTAATGTCTCATCAAAATTATGGCACTGTCGTTTAGGCCATATCTCGAGGGGGAGAATTGAGAGACTAGTTAAGAATGAGATTCTTCCTCCATTGGAGTTCTCAGACTTAGAACAATGCATAGATTGCATTAAAGGCAAATTTGTAAAGAGCATCAAAAAGGGTGCAACTCGTTCCACGGGAAACTTAGAGATCATTCATACAGACATTTGTGGTCCATTTCCCGTGAAAAGCGTGGATGGCTATGACTCATTCATAACATTCACATATTATTACTCCCGCTATGATTATATTTATCCAATTAGAGAAAGATCAGAAGCTTTGGATAAATTTAAGATCTTTAAGGCTGAAGTTGAAAATCAGCATGACAAAAAGATTAAAGTAGTAAGGTCTCACCGTGGTGGGAGTACTATGGTCGACACACGCCATATAGGCAAGTCCCTGGACCTTTTGCAAGGTTCTTATTAGAAAATGGAATTGTAGCCTAGTACTCTACACCGAGCGAACCTCAACAGAATGGAGTAGCTGAAAGGCGTAACCGTACTCTCATGGATATGGTGCGCAGTATGATGAGCTATTCCAACCTACCATTGGGGTTATGGATGGAGGCGTTAAAAACCGCCGTTCATATTCTCAACAGAGTTCCAACCAAATCGGTGCCCAAAACACCGTATGAGCTATGGACAGGAAGAATACCCTCGCTAGCTCACCTCCGTGTGTGGGGGAGTCCGGCAGAGGCTAAAGTATTTAACCCAACCATTGGGAAGTTGGACCTAAAGATAGTGAGCTGCCATTTTATTGGCTATCCTGAAAGATCAAAGGGTTATCGTTTCTACTGTCCCGACAATTATACAAAGTTTATAGAAACGAGACATGCCGTCTTCTTGAAAGACGAGATGATTAGGGGGAGCTCGGTAGTTCGAGAGATTGATCTTGAGGAGAGGCGGATGTCAGAACCCGCTCTGTCGACTCAAGAACCTTTCTTCTCTCTACCTGCTGATGTCGGGTCAACACCGTCAATTCCGTTTGATGTTGTGGTAACAACTCCTGTTGTTACCCCTCCTGTGGCAACAATGAATGAAAGTGAAGAACCTGTCACACAGGATTCAACAGAAACTAATGCTACGCAAGAGGAGGAGACTCAGTAGCCTCAAACAGATAATGCGTCTGAACAAAAGGCCCTTAGAAGGTCTGAAAGAGTCAAAAGATCGACTATCCGTGATGACTACGAAGTTTATAATATAGAAGAGTCTCATATGCAGGATGATCCCACCTCATATGAAGAGGCCATGAGAAGCGCACGTTCATCTAAATGGTTGGAAGCCATGAAAGATGAAATGAAATCAATGAAATTAAATGATGTCTGGGATTTAGAACAAATTCCTAAAGGAGCCAAAACAGTAGGCTGTTAATGGGTCTACAAAACCAAATATGATTCTAGAGGGAATATAGAAAAGTTTAAGGCGCGACTTGTGGCAAAAGGTTTCACGCAAAGAGAAGAAATTGATTACAACGAGACATTTTCTCCAGTCTCTTGTAAAGATTCCTTCAGAATTATAATGGCATTGGTGGCACATTATGATTTGGAATTACATCAGATGGATGTAAAAACGACATTTCTAAATGGTGATTTGGAGGAAAAGGTATATATGGCGCAACCGAAAGGTTTTGTCATAAAAGGAAGTGAAAATATGGGATGTCGATTGAAGAGATCAATTTATGGTCTAAAGCAAGCTTCGAGACAGTGGTACTTGAAGTTTGATGGGATGATAAAGAAATTTGGTTTCCAAGAGAACGTTGAGGATAACTGTATTTATTCAAAGTTTAAGAATGAGAGATTTATTTTCCTAATTCTGTATGTAGATGACATTTTACTAGCTAGTAATGATGTCAGTCTATTGTAGGAAACAAAGAAATTGTTGTCATCAAATTTTGACATGAAAGACCTCGGTGAGGCTTCGTATGTTTTGGGCATAGAGATTCACCGAGATAGAAGAAAGTACGTATTGGGACTTTCCCAAAAGACATATAGAAAAAGTGTTGAAGAAATTCAACATGTCCAACTGTAGTTCTTCCCCTGCTCCTATAGTAAAAGGCGAAAAATATGGGGCATCGCATTGTCCCAGAAATCAATATGAGCTCAATGAAATGAAAACAAAACCATATGCGTCAGCTGTAGGAAGCCTACAGTACGTGCAAGTGTGCACACGACCTGACTTGGCATTTGTTACCGGGTTACTTGGCAGATTTCAGAGTAATCCAGGCCCAGAGCACTGGAAATTAGTAAAGAAAGTCTTGCGTTATTTGCAAGGAACAAAAGGGCTCATGCTGTCTTACAGAAGATCAGAATCGCTCCAGGTAGTGGGGTACTCTGATTCTGACTTTGCAACAGACAACACAAAGTCGACATCGGGATACGTGTTTACTCTTGCGGGAGGAGCTGTTTCATGGAAAAGCTCAAAACCGACGATCACCGCGGGGTCTACAATGTATGCCGAGTTTATAGCATGCTATGATGCAACAGGGCAGGTGAACTGGCTTAAAAAATTCATACTCGGTTTAAAGGTGGTTGATAGTATTGAGAAACCACTAAAGTTATACTGCGACAATGAACCTGCAGTAATGTATGCTCACAACAATCAGTTAAGTGGTGCTGCCAAACACATTGACATAAAGTACTATGTTGTGAAAGACAAAGTTCGGGATCAAACAATCAGTCTCGAGCACATTAGAACAGATAAAATGCTCGCGGATCCGCTCACGAAAGGCCTACCACCCAACGTGTTCAAGGAACATGTAGCCGGCATGGGTTTAAGGGAAGCCTTATGATTCCTGGACTATATGGCCCAAAAGTAAAGTATCTGTTTCTGAATAGAGATATGTATAGTGGCTGTGGAATCTATCGGTGATTAACTGAGATGATGAAACATGCTCTATGGGCAAATCTGTGATGGAATAGAAAAAGCCTAAACGAAACAGTGAGATCAAGGGGGAGAATGTTAGGATTGATCTCCCACCTCCTTGAGCCCAACGGCTCAAGAGAGAGCCTTGACCGCGCCTGATCGGGACGCCTAACCCAATAGGCTGGTGGGCCCCTGTCACACTGCACTATATAAACACAGGGGGTGGAGGCTGGCTCTGCACGAAAAACCAAGTTCGTTGCCGCTGCAACTCCACCCCACAAAACCCTAACCGATCTAGGGCAAGCGCAGCCAGTGACGGGAATTGCCACCGCCGCACCTTGACCTCCTGGGAGCACTACGACTAGGACCTTGCCGGGGCTTCACCGACCACCACCGCCGTCGTCAGCACCAACCCCGGATCGACGACGATGGCCGGTTCCTCCTCCTCGGCAAGTGGCTCCACCGGTCGGTAACCTAAACCCTAATCCCTCTTACACCCGTGCAAATGTTGTTCTACCATGTCAATAGAGTACCCGATTAATGCTAGACCTGGGTGATCCCAAATAGAAACTTAACACATGCTGGAGGTGGCGCCGGAGGAGAAGGACAGCACATCGACGCCGTCTTTCACAGCGGCGTCAAGACCCGCGATGATGTCCATGATGGAGCAGCGGCTGCGTTTGCACACCTTGTATCATGAGGTGCGTGTGCGGCGTCATTCCGGAGGCTGTGCCGTCGGCGTTCTCCACGAAGTTCCTCGCGGCCGTGCTTGCCGTGTGCATACTGTGCCCCGCATCGTCCACCGGCGGCGCCGACAAGTTCAGCGCGGCGCTCATGAACGCTTGCACCCCGATGATCTTGTTGCTGCATCTCCTTGAACTCCCCGCGTCTCCACTTGCATGTACAAATCCAGCGGCACCGACCAGGGGCTGCGCTGCTCTCGGTGGCCACGAACTCCGGCCAGTGAAGCCCCGTGGGGAGGACCGGAGGAGGAACACCATGCGCTTGCTGCTAGCCATTGCCCTATAGATGAGCCACTGCCTTGTGGGGCCCACAAAGGGTAAAACAGATATTTTACCTCCTCGTCCACGCTGGCGATATGAGTTGGCACACCACGTTTGCAATAGTGGCAAATTATTAAGAAACTTTATCTCTCCAATGGCAAATGTGTAAGAGCTATTATAAAGATGGCATTTGGAGAGGTACCATTTCTAATAGTGGCAAATAGTTAAATTTCCCAGAATAAATGGTTGAGATTTGGTAAGGGGTACCTGCTAGACGGGAGCAACACTCCTTTTTGTGTTGTTTGCGAAGTGTCATGACATTAAAATATATTTAAGTGGACGAAGAAACATGTGTTCTCACCACAAAATTTTACTTCACGATTTTATAGGCTAACATATCCATAAATGTTTCATCCAAGTGAACAACAGAAATTGATTAACTTTGTGGAGATATACTATCTTTAAAAGTTTCGGTACAGTTTAATGGTAATTGTAATTGTAATTGTGTACGTCAAGTTTTGTCCCATAAAACTCTGCTCATTTCACTCATTATAAATTCTATATTGTATCATCATTTTCGCAATTTACTTTTACCTACGTAACAGAGATTGAAACACACGATGATTGGACTCTATCAACGGTTTCACCAGAGAGGCTGGCTAGCTAGCAGCCTACCACTCCATAGCTGACTAGCTAGGGGCGTACGCACAGTGTCCTACTAGTACCAGCATTGTCGCCATTGATGTGCAAAAATTTATTATTGGAGCTCCATGTTGAGTGTTCCTACTCCTACGTCAACGCGCACGCATGTGTACGCATTCTGCAGCTGGAAGGCTGGACCGATCGATCCGTGCCGTGACTCGGGCGAGGCTGGCGTTTTGATTATTAATGTTAATTTGATCGTTCTTTCGTTCGTTCGGCTAGATTTTCCGGCGGGTGCATGCATGCATGAGTTTCTCGGTGGCAATGGAGATCGAGCACGCGCGAGCGAGCAGCATGGAGTGGAGTGTAATGCAATCACATGTACACCGACTGCATATGCGGTGGCCGTTCTCGTGGTGGCCAGGATGGACGATCGATCAGCAGCTAGCGTTCCTTCTGAAATCGGCCTGTCGCTGCTGCGTATTTATGAATCGGCCGCTACGACGAGGCTGCCATACAAATGCAGGCATCGACTACCTGATCGAGTGGATTGAAAGGGATCTAGGATGATGATGATGTGCTCTACCTTTCCTTGATTCTGTCCGAACGGCTAATGATTTTTCTAATAGAGAGAATATTAAATATACATATTTTAGTTAAAAGTTTCAATTTTGAACTTGAAAGTTTTAGATTTTCAAAATTTTGGCTCTTGGTTTAAGTAGCAAATTTACTCGAATTTTTAAGTTCGAGTTAAATGTTCTGTTCAAAATTTGATGTAAATTTAACTATCCGACCAAATATTCATGGGAAGAAGATAAAACTTGATAGTGTATGTCTGATAGTCATCCATTCTTAGATCATATCTCCTATAAGGTGTGCTTTTGATATTTTTTCCAGAAATTATTCGGCACATATATAATTCCAACAATTCCAAAATCCTCGATGGCTGCCAGCTTAGTACTACTGTGCTATGCATGCATCCTGGAAGTCTGAATCTTTTTCTTTTTCTCCTGAGGTGACTGGAAGTATGAAACTAACTGAACAATTAATATGCCATTACTTTTGGGTTGTCGTTTAACTGAGAGCCCAAGATTAATTAGTTTCCTCTTATGTCAGCAATTAGACATATCTCTCCATTCATTCAGCTACCCATCTTAAGTCAGAATTAGGTTACAGCATAAATAGCCATTGTTCAAGGAACATGGACAATTTTTTTTTCCCTGCACCACCTTACAGTGAACAGCGGTCCAGGATCGATTAAATGGAAACAGGAACACTGAAAATTTCACAGATAACCGCAATCGGCCTAACACAGACAAGAACGAGCACAGGTGCACAATATTTTTGCACGGAGCGAGACTAGCTGTCGATCCCTTCCGATCTGGAGTGCACTGTTCGAGCTCATGGTGCAGTGGCCAACTGGCCATCCACTCGACCATTCCCATTTCTGCACCATCCGACCAGCCTGTAGCCTAGCAACCCTCGCAGCTGCAGGTGTATTACTGCAAAGCTTCATTATTACTTCGTGTGTTTCATATTATAAGATCTTTTATATTGTTTTTAAAAAACAGGGTCTTCGGTCTTTTCTCTAAAATATTATAAGACTTTTCGAATTTATTTATTTAGATTCTTTTACGTGTCAATACATATGTTGAAACATATACGTGTTTAACTAGATTCATACGTGTGAATCTAACAAGACCAAAAAGTCTTGTAACATGCTTGAGATCGCGAGGTGCGTACAGGCACAGGGTGCTCTGTGCAGCGTGAACGATGAACCAGTGAATCGCAGCGTGCGCGGTTGAAATCTTTGCGCGTTACTCGTTTTTGGTGGTTCTTCTGCGCGATCAGCGCCGCAGCTAGCGTGTCCGTTTCCGCTTGAGTTAAGCTCGGTTCTTTTCAGCGGTTGGAGCCTTGGAGGTGGTTACTACAAGAACGTAATTAAACCAGAAATACGATTAATATATAATTAATAATTAAATATGAAAATAAACTTATTTGATTCTTACGCAACTGCCATATATGGAATGTTTTTTTACGAAAATTAATGTTTAATGGTTTAAAAAACACGAGAGTGAAAGATAATGAATAAGTCAATCCTAGAAAGTTGGGAAGAATGGTTGTTCCAACCATGTATATTCAGTCTTACAGAGCTATCCCTAAGGATGCCCATTTCATTAGACAAGGACTCCATCTCACATTCGATCCCTATTCTATCCTTAAAAGACTTCTCTTTTGTCTCTCAGATTTAGTAAAAGAGAAGAAGAGGGCCTCTTGATGGGAGTGATTCCCCAAAAAGATATCGGTCCCACCATCGTCAAGTTTGTAGTCAAACAAACCTTCATCCACCTTTTATGGACGGGTGTGGGCAAGCACGAGTCCTAGAGGATAGCCTTTAGGATATCTATTGTAGGAGATATATAAATCGGTCAACGTTTAGTTGAGGGTGCACTTATCTCCGTAATCTCTTTAGCACAACAAACCAGAGATCTCTGTCTTGCAGCAGAGTGTAGAGTACTGAGATACCGGAGAGGCAAGGTCAAGGGGAAAAGTTAGAGCATGTTTCTATCTTTTGCTTATGCTTATAAGACAAAATTTAAATTTTAAAATTTAAATTTAGAGTAGTTTTCCGCCGATGTTTATTTTCTATCCTTGACTTTTAAATCACTAAAAATACATATATAAAAAATATTTATAAATTATTATTATTTTCAAATACGCCGTTACGATCGTCTTTTTCATATATGCTATGACTAGGGTTCGCAAAACCGCGGTTATCGCAGGGTCCGCGGGGAGACGGGATCAGTAAGCCACGGTAACCGAGTTTAAATTTGAGGAGAATTTAAAAAATTTGAGAAAATTTAATAAAAAATATATGTTGTATATGTTGATATATAATGTAGTTTTGTTAAAGAAATTCATGAAAAAAATGTATTTCTGGTGTAATTAAAAATCATAAACAAGAATTTCGGGAAACAAAATTAAAAAATAGTCTATTGCAAATAATATTTCATAGGAAAATGGTTAAGAATATTTTGTTATTAAGTCATTATTAATTTACACTAGACACTAGGGTACGTAATGCTAAAATACAAATATACAACTATTGATATATGGAAAATATGTATGGAGAAAAAATATACGTGCATTTTAGTAATAATTGGTAGTAGGTATAGTTGTGATGTATCAATCAAAATGAAGTTGTTACTTGTTATTGGTATGAGTTATTTGGTGAAGGGTGATATGAGTCATACGATAGTGTATGTTTATATGTTGCAATATCAAGAATTTAGAAAAGGTCGCGTGAAAATTTTCTTGTTTTCCCTAAAACATGTTCTATTTTCCTTTTTTTCTATATCACAACTCACAAATATAGTCACAAAATATTTTCCTATTTTTCATGTATTTTTAAGATTTTTTAATGTTTTTTTTTGCATTTGACATCAACACCCATGGTTTCCTCGCGGTAACCGCGGTTTTGGCTTAAAAAACACGTAGGAAATCACGGTTTTCGCCGTTCTCGTACGTTCCGCGCGGTAACCGCGTTTACCGCGCGTTTTTTAATTCAAATTTTTTGTTTTCGAATTCGTTGCGGTTTTTACGGTTTTTGCGGTTATCTTGCGGGATCCGCGGGAGCGCGGTACCGTGAAAATCTCCTCGATGCATGCAGTTACTCGATTTTCAAATTAAACCTAATAATCCTACAAGTCGGCCGTGTAACCAACCGTGTTTATATGTCATGCTTTTCACGTTGATCTGGACTGGACGACGGGGTGGATCCGGCCCGTCCGACCAAGTGCAGACATGCGGTTCTGCAACACACTGTTCCAATCCTGTGTGGCCTGGAAAGAGGCCACTGCTCCGGCCCGATCATTCCTCGGAACCCGTCCGGGCCGGGGTCCGGCCGCCCCACCGCGCCAACCGACTGTAGCCGCATCCGCGTGCGTGCAACGCACGTTACGCACTTGGATCAAGGCGGTTGGAGATCCCTCTGTGAGTTTAAACCAAAATCAGCCCAAAAGAAAGTAACTGCACTGATTACAGCGTGTGGTTGCAAAGAAACGATAGAATTTTCAATGGACGACATAGCACGGCGATCCAGGTGGCGGCTCACGAATCCTAGCTGTAATCATCCCCTTGTATTTGCTCTTCTTTGGGTTTTTTCCGTAATTCTTTTTACTCCTTTTAATATATTTCGGCAGGTCCTTCGTCTTTGTCTTTATGAAAAAATGATGACGACTGTAGTATAGTAATATCAGCACCATAGATTTATTGATTCGTGCCTCTTCTTGAGGACACGGTCTTGAACCGTCGATGGAGAAGAGATCGAGCAAGCTCTCTACGTACGAGTAGCAGCTGCACGTACATGATGTGTACAGACACACGAATAGAATCTGTATGTGTTTTCTTTTAAAATATAATCATTTGTGTGTTCTTTAGTATCGATTAGAGATATGGCATGAGATTCATTTTTAAGTCATTTTACTTGTCAATTTTTAAGTTTTGAATCGATTAGATTCTCTTTCTAAACATTCGATTGGGGCTGAAATCATCGAACTAATTAAAATCTGTAAAAAAATATGTGATATTAAATTTAAATCCTAGTAACGTTTGTATTTTAGAACGAAGTAATAATATGTTTTTTTATAAAAATATACAATTTTTGATAGTTATTTAATACGATAAACGGTGAAGTTAACTAATATAGAACTAAAAATCTATCTTACAAAAGCTGGGACGACGGGAACTTAAAAAAACACGATTTAACTGTCCGAATAACATACACGTAAATGTGCAGAAGCACAATATGTAAGGGTACTAGTATGTTATTATTGCAAGTTGTTTATCATATCATGTATTTAGGTGATGTTTAGATTGAGAAAATTTTTAGGAGAAGTGTCACGTCAAATGTTTGACCGGATGTCGGAAGGGGCTTTCGGACACGAATGAAAAAACGAATTTCATGGCTAGACTGGAAACCGCGAGACGAATCTTTTGAGCCTAATTAATCCGTCATTAGCACATGTTGATTACTGTAGCACTTATGGCTAATCATGAACTAATTAGACTCAAAAGATTTGTCTCAAGATTTCTTGTGCAATTATTTTTTTTTAATTTATCTATATTTAATATTTTATTTAAATATCTAAAAATTTGATGCGATATTTATAAAAAAAAATTTAGAAACTAAGCGAGGCCTTATGCGCTCTGGACGACGGGTGGCCGGCCGATTCACCCGGCGATCGATGCGTGGATTCCAGCAGCGACGTCGGCTTCTCCCCTCGGACACGCATCCATCGATCGATCGACAGCGGAATCTGCGAGTGCACGCGTGCTTGCTGCGGGTCCCCGATTAACACATGCCTCGCTTGCGATTCGCTGCATTTTACTATGCAGACATTAACTCGTCGTCAGCGTTTCCGATCGAACTGTGAGATGGCAAGTTAACTTAGCTGGCATGGAAAACGTAGCAATAAATTAGAACATGATTAATTAATTATTAATTATTAAAAAAATAATAGATTAATATGATTTTTTAAACAACTTTTCTATAGAAATTTTTTATAAAAAATACACCGTTTAGCAATTCGGGAAGCGTGCGTGTGAAAAACGAAGAGATAAGTTCTGGTGGCAAACGAACGCGGTCAGTTTGCTCGCCTCCATCGTCCGTACTTCCACCGTCCAAAAAAACTCAACCAGTACGACAGATATAACCCCTTATAACGCCATGAATCTGTGAGGGTTTATTTTTAAAGTGTTTAAAATAAAATAACAAACGGTAAATTTATAAATAAAAAATAAATTATGAATAAAACTTTTAAATAAATACGTGTTCATAGTGATAAAAAATTGTCAAAGATA
This sequence comes from Oryza brachyantha, assembly GCF_000231095.2. NCBI lineage: Eukaryota > Viridiplantae > Streptophyta > Magnoliopsida > Poales > Poaceae > Oryza > Oryza brachyantha. Next base: position 2,797,983 of record NC_023165.2, on the reverse strand, counting down.
AAAAAATAAATCTCAGTGTAAAAAACTCAAAATCTAAAGTTAAAATTTCCAAACCCAAACCCAAAGATAACCCTTGACCGTGTATATCGTATGATCTCCTAGGTTAAGTTTTAGCAGAACTCTACGGAACAGTTCAACCGGTGCATCAAACATCCTACAACGCCGGCGGTGCAGATCGAGACGAACACCACAAAACGTGCGATGAGACGCGATCACTCGGACGCCAAGGGCAGCGGCGGCAGGCCCAAAGTCGGTGCGGCTTATCGCCTTTTTAGCCCGGGAGGCGACTAGGCGAGTCCGTGCGTGGAGCCGTCGCTGGGCGAACGTCGTGGGCTAGGCCGACTTGCTGCAGCTGCGCGTAGCCGGTTTCGGGCTTTCGGCCCAAGGCATGCAAATGTCCACTTTAGATCCCTCCACTACCTGTCAAGTTTCAATCGCATCCGTCAACTATATAGGACCGACCCGGTAGTATTGGCTAGGGTCGAAAACGGAGCGGATAGTTTCCGTCCGCTCTGAAAAAAAAACGGATACGGAGGCAGCTAGGAGCGGATATTTCTCGGATAATTCAGATACGGATACGAATACGAATAATTCTCTTCGGATACAAATACGAATACGATATGACAGTTTCCGACGGATACGGATATTTCGACGGATATCCGAAGATTGTAATTAGCGGATATCCGCGAACACCTGAAACCAGTTCAGCCAACTTAATTTTAGGTCTGGCCCATCAACCAATTTACTACAAATTGCTTTTGTGCTATTGGACTATCAGTATTTGTTGAACTTATTGTGTGCTATATGGTGAACTTATGTCATTTATCTGTTACCCATGAAATTAAATGTAACTTGTTTAATCTATGATGAGATCTAAAACAATAGCTATCTCGATTAAGTTAGCTATATGTGTGTGCTATTTGTCTCTACGAACGGTTTAAGTGGTTTGTATGTTTCGAGAAATATTTGTTTTCGTATTCGTGTTCGACTACATCCGATCCTTATTCGTATTCAAGATAATTCGTATTTGTTTCAGTATCGGAGATATTCATATCCGTTTCCATATCCGCCTAAAAATATGAAAATAAATACGGTACGTGTATTATCCGTCCGTATTCGCTCCGCTTTCAGCCCTAGCATTGGCAGTGATTTCGACTTATGTGGAGCCCACGTGGCGGAGTAACTTATTTTAATTGATGCGGCAACTACGGGGTACAGTAGGTTTTTTTATTAATTGTATTTTAATACACAGGCTCCAGCTACGATAAAACCGCCCAAGAAACACGATTTTCAGCCTCTTTTGGGTGTTTGAGGAAAAAGTCAAACGATATAGTTTTATACACATATCCTTAGCGATCTAAAAAAGAAATTCTATAAAATAAAATTTAATGAAAAACCAAAAAATAACTTCAAACTTAAGGATAAAAATTTCTGGATGATAATCGATGACCGCTCAATACGAGGTTCTGTGATCGAGTTTCTGGATGAAACCGAACACAAAACTGAGGGACGAACAGTAGACTTTTCCCTTGACGAATCAACCGCGGGCTTCGCCTTAGATGGGCACTGCGGGTTGGGCTGGCTCGTCGAGACGACGGCCTGCAGCTACACCACAAGTTGCTTATGGGGGCCAAGCCAACAGAAGAAAGCAGAACGCATGGAACGATCAACCAACGGAGCGACATGGCATGGCATGACACCCTGGTGAAGGTACGCATAGATCCAACCGTGTTTACGGAGAAAGAGTGGTTGAAGAGTAAGATCCAAAATCAAGCGGGAATTAAGGGAAAGCGACCCAGGCAGAGCTTTTTGTTTTGTTCCTCTGCAGACATCATCCTCTGCAGCTGCAGGGCAGGACCACCATGAGATGAGATGAGATGAGATTCGCCCTAGCTAAGCTACCATCCTCTTCCTTACTTTCAGTCTACTTAACCTCGCTTGGCTCAACGCGAACTCGATTACTACACACTTACACGCCTATGCTAATTAATCTACTGCTGCCTGCTAATTAACCCCTGGATTTTGTTGTCCTTTCTTCCCTGTCATCTTCCATCTCTAAACTACATTTCAGAGCATCTGGCTTAGCTAGGATTAAGCTCGGTGGATGTTAGCTACTGCTGGTAATTAAATTACCGGAGTCGCTCATCGTAGGACACTAGGTTCCATTGTTTAGATTTTTTTAGAGAAAGAAAAACAAATGATATATTTATAAACGAAAATAAATTTTATGAATAATATTATATATATATATAGCAATTTTAAAGTATAGACTGAAACAAATCAAAATCAAGTTGATTATTTAAATTTGGCTAGAAATCATAAGCAGATAAGGCTGCAGGTTAGTACTCGGTACGAATAAATTTACAGGCTACTGTAGAGGGTAGAGTGCTAGCCAATCCATACATGTGTGCCGATGATGTAACAAGTTCGGGTCTCGAGGCAATCGATCGTCGTGGAGCGTTAGTTTCTGCTGTGTATGTCCTACGCAAGCTGCTAATGAGTTCCATTTGCATTCTGTTTTTTGATCGTCCATGTGTGTGTGTGTGTTTTTTTTTTCTTAAAAAAAAATAACGAGCAACTTGGTTGATTGGAGCAGAATTAAAGCACACCACTAGCCCTAAACTAACTGCGAGCTCACGACCGAGTGATTCCTGCTTATCTACTAAACACCAAGCGCACACTGCATTTCCGGCCTTGTTTACTGCCACTAGGCACACATGGTTTTTCTTAATTATCTTGCCTATTTTGTGGAGCTTACAACTACGTGTGCTTACATAGATTTACTGCTCCGGTTTATCGAACTAATCAAGCACACATGGTTTCCTTAATTATCTTGCCCTGTTTTTGTGCACTGCTTCTGTCCCATGTGAGTCGCTGGATCCAAGAATTTATTCTCTGTTCTAATCCCTAATCCGTTCCCGTTTATATGCTTCCAAATCGAAACGAGTCGCAGAGCCCAGTGTCAGCTTACAGGCTCACTGCAAATACAAGATCGTTAGTTTTCTCATCCCAACATACTGTCTAGATCTGAACATGCCAGTTTTTTCTGAAAAAAATACTAGCTGCTTATGCAACTTAATTTGATCATTGCTAGCTTATCTCCGACTTAACTGAGATGCTGTTAGTGAGACAATGTCCACACCAGAATACTGTTATACTGAATTTTCAGCTGAAAGTTTACAAGGGCCCACATGAAAGGCACTGCCAGAGTGGATGCACAGCTCGGCGCACCAATTAATCGCTACTGACTTTGCCCATGTAGACAGGATACTTGTAGGGGTATACTTCTTCATTAGACAAAAAAAGTGGTCCTGTGTGCACCAACAGTCTCATTTAGTATTGATCTTGGACTGATTCAGACACTGTCTGTATGTATTTGTATATGCAGTGGTCACAATGGAGCCTAGCAAGTTTTCTACTCCTGAAAACTAAGGAAGTTTCTTTTTTAACTGCCCAATAATGGAAGTTCTCAAATATAATGCTGTTTACTTTGCCAGCGTCCAGTTTCAAGTTCGCAGAAATGTGGGCAGTTGGACAAATCATCCACATTTTGCATGTACTTCTACAAAGTAAATTGGTACTTCTTGTTTAGATTTTTAGCTCCATGTCACATCGGATGTTTGATACTAATTTAAAGTATTAAACATAAACTAATAAAAAACTAATTTCATAAATGAGTGGTAATCCGCGAGACGAATTTTTTAAGCCTAATTAATCTATAATTAGAGTATGTTTACTGTAGCATCATATAAGCTAATCATGTATTAATTAGGCTCAATAGATTTATCTCGCGAATTAGTCCAAGATTACAGACGAGTTTTATTAATAATCTATATTTAATATTTATAATAAACGTCCAAACATTCGACGAGACAAACGACTGAAAATAAGTCTCTCATCTCAGCCACCGCCTAAGTACCAGCCTTCTCTTTTTTATATAAAAAATGCAGGTAACTATTATATATTTATACGTCGGGAGGTGAGAGATGAACAGGAAGGAGTAAATAGTTGGATAAGCTCATATAAGCACCATCACTGGTTGTCTCCGTTTCATGCACAGGATACTGACTTGCATCATCACTTCACTTGATCAAAAACTTGGCAGGTCTCTATCCAGAGAGAGTAGGACAAGCGAAGAATACAAAAATCTGCAAAATGGATCCAGCAATGACTTTAGATGCATTATTTTATACTACTACTACTACAAGAGCAAAGTAAAAGTAGGGGTTAGTCCTTTTAAAAATTTCAGCAATTACGGAATTTAATACACCCTGTTCAGAGAATAGGCTCTTCTTTTCTGTTCAACTGTCAGGAATAAGGGAAGCATCTGATCTTCTATGGCAGCAACACACACCAGTAGTAGTATACCTTTGTATTCTCTTCTTGGTGTAGCATATAGGAGTATGTTTCAACTTTGAAGGTTAGCTAGCTACTTGAAGGACACAGTTGCATTTCTTTCTGATACGAAAATTTTCTTTGGATTATCATTGAGAAGTTCACCATTGTGGGCACTTGATAACAGGGAAATGAAACTACAGGGCTGACTCTGACTGAACCTGCAGTAAAATCTTCAATGCAAACGGCTTCATAGTGTCAGCTACTGAAATGTAGTATAAAAAAATATCTAACGTCTAGGACAAAGCTTCATCAAACTTCAAGTTTTTATCATTAATTATTTCTTAAACACTTAGTTTAAATACAAAACAAATGATATACATATATTTTTGTCGAATGGCATCATCGTAATATCATAACACATTTGATTTTATAAAATAATTTTTAACACAAAATTAACTGTCAAAATTTTAGAAATTTAATTAAATCTTATTCTATGTTATAAATATTTTTGACCGAACGAAACAGTGATATTTCTTTTCCTGCAAAAGCATGTAATAGAGATCCCAGTACGAAGCAATTGATGGCAATCACTCCCCTGCCCGCGTCTTGGAGGCATTGCCTTCGTCCAAAGACCTGTACAAGTTTTATTGTATACTACAGCTCCTGCTCATGCACAGGGTACGTAGTACAGCCGGGTTACGACTCACCAACAGCACGTACATGAGCGTGTTATTGTTGTGCATCTCGTCATCTGCAACGGCCATCCTAGCTAGTTACTCATCGGGCCCCCGGCATCATTCCTATACGTACGTACATGTATGACAGTATGGGCGGAGAAAAACGAAATACAGGGGTATTACTTATTTACTTTATAGTGCATAAAACTGAGTTTAAGTTACTGCGGATGTACTAGGTTTGAATTCAAGTGATGCATGTACGATGAAAAAATATATATAAACTTTAGCTAAAAGATTTTTTGAACCGCGTTTCTGGGAATTCCTAGCGCCCAATGTAGCTCCGCCCCCTTCGTGTAAGTACGTACGTACGTACGGGAACTTGGCGGTGCTACGTCGTACTCGTACAAGTATTCGATCAACTGCTGCTGCTATACGAGTAATTTTAGCGTCATGATTCGCGTCATGACTGCACTTTTTACGTACGTACTCTTAAGTATAATAAGTGAATTTAAGCACGTACCAGTTGTGTAAAGTAGGAGCAGTGGTAACCTTTTTCGCGTCGTAATGGAGGACAAGTGCAAGCGGCCGTACGTAGTCATCACTGATTCACTGCTACAACCCGGGAGCTGGGTGCATCCCTCCCCCCCAAAAAAAAAACCTCAGCCTAGAAGAGAGATCGTCACCTAGCATGAGTATTATGTACTGACCTAGACACATATATAAATTATATATATTCATCCTAATGAATAAATTTAGATAAGTCTATAAAATTTTACAATATAAAACGGATGTAGTATATTCGTCGTAAGATATCGTATCTCTCTTAAGTTGAGTAGTAGTATTTTTTAGATGGAGAGAGTACTGAGTGTTTACACGGAGTTAACTATGACGAGCATTGTGCCCAATGCGGTTCAAGGCCTTAGCCCCACACGACTGAAAAATTATATAGAAAATTTACTATGGTTTAGTTAAAATTTATCTAAAAGATTTTTATTCTGTTGTTAGGTCCCAAACTTAATAAATCTTTGGTTCCGTTCCTAATTATGCCCCTTGCAAGGGCCGTAAGCAAGCATCAAGTAGTCATGGTCATGAAGCATGCATATACCTTGTCATATACTGTACTATTATTACCGTTCAAAATAATCGTATTATGATTTGATAAAGTAAAGAATAACTAAGTCTTTTAATTTTTATAGTATTACGTGTGAGATGAATAAAAATATACTGTCTCAATATGTTTATTTTTTAGTTTTTGGATATAATGTTTTCATTCTTCGTCTTATTTGAATTTTTTTCATGATTAATATTTGTATTGTTACTAGATGATAAAACATGAATAATACTTTATGTGTGACTAATTTTTTTGTTTTGTATAATTTTTTTAAATAAGATGAATAGTTAAATGTTGGATAAAAAATCAAAAAATAAAGTTGTTACGGGACGGAGGTAGACATGCAGCAGTTATTTTACAACGGAAGCATCATCAATAAATTATGTGGTGATGCGATGCAAGCAGAAGCAGGCAGGCATGGGGCCATATATTGGGCAAGGAAGGGCAGAGTGAGTGGTGATGAATGGATCATGCTCCATTGGTTTGGTGCCATGTAGGTTTTCTGCCAATGGATGGTAAATTAGCGTCAGTGACCTAACGATGTTGAGACCGGCCATTTGCATTTCTGCAAGATAAGATCAAGATGGTTCGTACTGATACATGGAGGAGGGTCCATCTCCAAACAGATCATTTAACACATACGGGAGAGCGCTCTCCCTTTTTCCCCGGTCAGAAGAGAGGGAGGTGTGAGAGAAAATAAAAAGGAAAGCTGTGTGTGTCATGCGTGTGTGTGAGAGAGAGGGGGAAATGGGAAGAGAGAAAGGCACGGGGAGTCGGTCCCATCGGTTTTTTCCGCTTCTATTTATAATTATAATCTAAAATTTAATTTTAGGATTTTTTATTAAAGTTTATTTTTTAGTCTTATATTTTAAACCGCTAATAATATATATATATATATATATATATTATCTTTTATTTATAAATATATCGTTTGTTTTTTTTTCACCACCCTGTGCTTCCCAACCTGCCTTTGCATTGCAGCGGAGCACTACAATCATTGTGTGATGCGCAGCGGGGGCACAGCCGGAGCACGCAATAAAGCTACGCATAGCGGGTCAGTTTCAGCTCCAACCTTTCTCTCCCCACACCCCCAACACCACCTTTTTCCAACGGGAAAACAGTGCGATCAGCCACAGAAACGAACCGCCGTGCCGTTTCGAAAATTTTTTGTTAAGAAGATTTTCTACTGGGGCCGTCGATGCTCGCCGGCGGCAACTGATCCATCCAGCATTGCTACCGGTGAATGATCGGCGGTGGGGTATCGTGGTCACACGCACACAGGCACACCACGTACGTACGTACGCCTACACTTGCGTGCGCGCACCCGGTCCAGGCAAAATCAGGCCCAGTGTCCCTCCCCGCCACGCGCGACCAAGTCGGTCCCATCTCATATATACAAAGTTTGTAATATATTATTATTATTATTATAAATATATGTATTTTTCATACATAAACTTTTTATGTATAAAGGTAAAACTTTATGCACTCAAACAAAATTATAAAAGTTTGGATATATAATATTTCTGGTACACAGATATGTTCGAGCGGGTTAACGGAGGCGCAAACGTTCGTTAAAACCATCCGTTATCCGTTCGTTCGCTACATAACCATCATTAATAAATAAGTTTATTTAGGTGTCGTTGAAAACTACAGATAGATACTGATTTGTATTTTAAATCAGTACCTAAATTATTTAGAAAACTGACATCTTATATATCGCTTCTAGGTTTTCCAAACCCGTTGAAGTGGGAAATATTTAATAGACGCCCGTTATACAGAAATCAATATAAATATCGTGCTATCGTGTACTATGGGTTCTATATCAGCGAGTACATTCCCCGCGACACTGCGACTGGCCGTCAAGTGCAATTTCACCTAAGTTTAGCACTGCGACTAACCGTGTGTTCTGGGGGTAATGTTACTGTGCTCATACTCAACCAGTAGAACCGGACTACATTATTAAGCTGTGGATTCGCTCTCTCTCCAATCATCGACCGAGAATTACACGGTAAGCAAGCAAAGCAGATGGCGCAGACGATCGATCAGTGAGTGAGTACTATACTCTAGTAGATCTACAGACTATTATGACCTGCTCAGATTATCTTATCACCCAGATTCGGATTATGCCGTTTCCTCCATCTCATCTGCTGGGTAGGCGCGAATACCGATGCAGATTTATTCTACTCGTCCCTTAATCCCAACTTGCTCTTGCTTTGCTTCTTTCCCCCCACCTGAGCTTAGCTTGCACAGGACAACAACCTCAGCATAAACAATTCCATCAGGATATGTTCTTTAGCGTTTCTTCAGCTCCCTTCGCAAGCTAAACCCCATCAGCATGACGATGCCGGGCAGCCGGAGACGTTGAAGCTGCCAAAAGAAAGGGCGTGATCAATTGGGAAAAAATTTAGGTTTAGTTGTCACATTAGATACACAGGTACATTTGAAGTAAGCGTACTCTAACAACAAAAATTTATAGAATTCCACCAGAAAATTATGAGATAAATTTATTAAACATAATTAATTTATCATTAGCAATTGTTTAGTGTGGCACCATATTGTTTCGCAATTTATACGCAATCTATGTAATTGGTTTTTTCTACAAATTAATACTCCGTAGTCAAATATTCGATGTAAAAGCGTAAAAAAAATTGTTTTGGAAACATAATAGGGCAAAATATCGCGGACACTCCGTTTAGCAGAAGACTTCACAAGTTCAGATCAATGTAAACAAGAAGAGACTGTCACTGTGTCATTTCAGTTCTGCGAAACTGGAAACAACCAACAAAACACACTCGGCTCCACGTGAAATTACAGCAACCAGATAGGAAAAGAATGAGGAAAGTACTCACAAAGGTCACCGAGCATTGCACTGATTCTTTTTTTTAAAAAAAATTGAACAGTTTCTGAACAGTGTACTTATTTCTTCTGATTTTTTTCTGGACTGTTTCTAAGCAGTGCACTCCTACTTATTTCTTCTGATTTTTCTGGACTGTATTTCCTTGATGTTACTATTAAGTTACTGTATCTCACATTGTCAGAGCAACACTGGACTGAAAGAAGTAAATTGGGTCGTAATGCATTATCTCTCTTTTTTCTTCTGTTCAACTAATACTACATTTTTTGGGTTCCGCCTCTTCTTATCCGTGCTTACTAGTACTACTACTCCACGACCAAAATGAAACCCGTTAAAAGGGTAAAAATAAAAAAAATGGAAAGAAAGAAAAAAAATACATTTGCATGCAGTAGAAGGACTAGGCTGCAAATAAAAATTCCCGGAAAAAAAAGAGAATGAACAAAAGATGAGTCCTTGATCAATCATTGGGTCCACCTCCGTCGCCGTCAACGGCGAGCTCACCGGCGGAGGCGTCTGGCGGTGGGGGAGGGGGAGCGTCGCGGTCGTAGGGTGAAAGCCACTTGGCGCGCATGTACTCGGGCTTGCGCCAGGGAGGGAGGTGGAGGCCGCGCTTCTTGAGGCTGGCGCGCGCGGCGTCGGCGGCCGCGGCGACGAGGAGGCGCAGGCGGTCCTCCTTCCCGACGAACACCGGCGGCAGCCGCTGGAGCACCGCGCGGTAGGCCTTGGTGGGCCGCGCGACCTCGAACTCGGAGCGGAAGTCGACGTCGACGAGGATGCGGTCGCGCTCGGCGCGGTCGGAGACGGGCGGGAGGAGGACGTCGAGGTACGCGTGCTCGCCTTTGGGGTGGGAGGAGGACTTGTCCCAGCGGGAGAAGCAGACCGCGGCGTCGTGCCCCGCCGCGCGGAGGGAGGCGGCGAGGAGGCGGAGGAGGTCGCGCTTGCGCGCCCCCGCCGCGCGGTGGCGCTCGACGAGCGTGGAGACGTCGGCGAGGAGGTTGCGCTCCCGGAGGCTGGCGCAGTGGACGAGGCCCTGCACACGCGCAGAGGAGAAAATGCGACAGACGGTCAGCTCCGGCGCTCCTCGCCGCCGACCACGCGGCGGATCAAGAGGGACAATTAGTGGCGGCGACACCACACTACCTTGATGGTCTCCGCGGCGTCGGAGGTTGCCGCCGCCTCGGCAGCGGCGGGGCCGTCGTCGTCGTCGTCAGACGCCTCCCCGCCGTGGAAGCAGTTGCAGCAGCGCGCCGCCGCCGGCCGTTCACCGCCGACGCCGTCCTCCAAGAAGCTCCGCACCATGCCGTCCAGGCACACCGAGCTCGGCTCCGTCTCATCCTTCTCCCCACCACCCGCGACCGACGGGAGCCTCTCCGCCGGCGACACCCGCAGCAGCTGCCTCTCGAACAGCCTCTTCAGCCGCGACTTCGCCGTCGCCCCAGCGGACGGATCGATCTGCCCCGCCGCCCTCATCTCTCCACAACCAAACACAAACCACAGTGCACGCGTCACTAGATGCGGCGGCGGCGGTGGCGGCGATCCGGCTCACCGAGGATCGCGTCACGCATAGCCCTCCTCGTCGGTGTCTCACTGAGTCCGATCGGCGCGGCTAGGGTTCGATTTCTTTTTTTTCTTCTTTTTTTTTTCTCCCTTTTGTGCTTCGATTTTTCGGTGTCGATCTGTTTGAAGAAGACGAAGTGAGGGGAGCCAGGTTTTAAAGGGATCCGGGGCGCTGACGTGGCGCGACGGAATGGGCGTGGCATGCCGCGTGGTCGTGCCTATTCTTTGACGTTATCCGACATGGCACTGACACGTCGGCCCGGGGCCTGAAATGGCCCGGTTGCCCCTGCTTGGCCTTTAGCGTGTGAGGGTATTGAGTGCAGTGGCAGTGCTGTAGTTGTTGCTGCATTCCGTGGGTAGGTTGGGTATTTAGCAGGTGACAGGAGAAGTGAATGCTGCAGACCTGCAGTTTTTACTCTCGTGTCAGTCCTTCCCTGCGTCACCTCGTGAGAGATCGAGATGCTTCACTTTCACTTCCATCGCTCAGGTGATCGTTGGATGATAAAACTAAGAGGTCAAGACATTTTTTACTTTGGATTTCTGAAAAACATCACGTCAAATTTTTAATATCTGAATAAAGTATTAAACATAGATAAATTAAAAACTAATTATAAAAGAAATCCTGAGACGAATCTTTTTAGCCTAATTAGTCTATAATTAGCCATAAGTGCTACAGTAACCAATATATGCTAATGATGGATTAATTAGGCTCAAAAGATTCGTCTCGTGGTTTCTAGTCTAGCCGTGAAATTCGTTTTTTCTTTCGTATCCGACGACCCCTTCCGACATCCGATCAAATGATGTGATGTTTTTGTCAAAAAAAAATTTATCAACTAAACACCATCTTACCTGAGCGAATACCTGAGCGAATAGTAACGTTTAGACTCATCTTTTGCTCCCGATTAGAGTATATTTTTATCGTGCTTATTTTTTCTCTACCACCTATGTTTATGCGAAAGTCGAATTTTGATTTTAGGTATTTTTATTCGTAGTTTATTTTCGATTATATTTTTATGTTGTTAAGAATATATATATGTAAAAGTTTTATTTATAATTTATTTTTCGTCCATGTTTTTAATAACCTAAAAGCAAATCTTAAGCACATCATAGCAAGACTTCAAGGTTTTACTTGATAGGAAATATTGCAAGCTTGTCACTAGAAAAATAGTTCTAGTAATACTTTTTAATACTTTAGCAATAGTTTTGCAATCACGTTTGAAACAAGTTACAATTTTGCAACTGTTCTTTTGTTTTTGGGTGTTACTGTAGCTCAGCCTGCTCAGGTCTGATACGTAGTTCTCACCATCGTTGTTGTACTGGCCTGTGCTACACAGCAATTCCCACATGGAAATGTTCTCAGAATCCATGATTAGGTCACTCAAACCACAGTGTTTAGAACACAAGACCGGCCCCCCATCGACCATCAATCAATCCAGTGGATGCATGGTACCACCATCCATCCACTGGATCACAGGATCATAACCTGACGTCTAAGCCTTACCGCCCATGGCCGTCCAAGAAACCGATCAAGCCATACATACTCACCCAGCATCAACGCCATGTTGTTGTTGCCACAGTTGAATTACAACCGCGCACACACACAAGTGGCCAGAGCAAAGCAACTGATTCTTCTCTCTCACCCCCATTGTTTTGTTTTTCTACGAAAATCAAACGACACATTTATAAATAAAAAATAATTTATGAATTAAACTTTTAAACAGGTGATCTTAGTAATTTAAAATTTACTTTAAATTTAAAATTTAAATTTAAATTTTTTGTTTATAAGCAGGAGAAAAGGCCGAGCCCCTCCCTCTCGCACTTCCAGAGTTACCGGCGACCAATCGGTGGAGGAAGCTTGCGGACAAGGAGTTTTTTGCGTTGCTTGCCATGGTTCCTGCAGCGAAACCAGCGAGCGAACCATCCATCGGATCGTGGCAGCAATCGCGTAAAACGCCAAGAGACGCCTAGCAGAGGCAGGTTTCAGCCGCTGTTGCATGCACACCGGGCTAAAAACGGGACTTGTCGTCGTCGTCGTCGACGAGCCCAGCCGTGTCGCCGGAATAGACGTGAGAACGCTGCTGATGCATCTGTAGGCTTACACATGACATGACTTGAAGCGTTTGATTCCCCGGATTCTCACTCAAACTCAGGCACTTGTTTGGCTACAGCTAGGGCTTTAGGTTAGGGGACCCCGTGTTCTTGTTTGGATCCTCTTTCGCCGGTTAGCTAAGCTAAGCTAGCCCCAGTTTTGCTGTCATCGCAACACCACCTCAGTATGAAAAGTGCTATTTTATTGCCCTTCAAAAGGTACTTCTATTAGCAAAATTTACATAAAACTTTGGTAACTATAAATTACCTAAAGATAGTAAATTTTGCATTACAAAAGGTTGATACATTTCGGTACCTTTTTCGAGATTGTTCATATAAAAAATATTGGTTCTCGTTCATGGCTAAGATTGCTGACTGCTACATGCTGAAACTATATTCTTTGTTTGTGGAGTAAATATCAATATCCACTAAGCAATAAAAAAGTTATCTAAGATTTGTAAAACCGTGGATAGCTCTGAAACTGTCGCTCGACAGAGCATGATTATCACGGTTTGTTTGTCTATGGTTTTGCCTCACGATAGCTACGGTTATCGCAATAACCGCGGCACTTGTTGGCGGTTTGGTGAACCTGTTGTTGTTACCGTGGGAGCTCTGTCCTGAATCGGGACATTGTTGCGGGTTGCTACGAAAATTCCACTGGTTTTCTTCACTATAGGGCGTGCCCAAGCCTACTTTGGTTCCATCCAGACAGCATCATGAGCGATGCTCCCTCGTACACTGTTCCTCTGCTACTGCTCCACAGTCTTGACCTGTGCTTCCGTTCCATGCAACGTCGGCATCAGCTGGGTCCGGACATGCACAAACCATGCCTAGCAGCTCCTCCTCCTCCTCTAAAGTCTGAACATCCCCAGCGATCAGTGAACAAACAAAGCATGCTGCAATTGGCGAAGAGATGATGAAACCACCGCTAGCACACGGCGTGGCCGTCTGTTTCGATCACTTTCTTCTTCAGTTCTTGCCCATTGCGAATTGGGGGCATGAACGCTTCTCCGGCCCGGCCTGGCGTGGCAGATTGCCAGGCTTGTGGTAGCCTCTATGGTAGCTGCTAGTCCGTGGCTGAATGATAGCCACTCCAAGAACATGTGTGAAGATCGGGTCATCTTTTCGTTTTGAGTAGAACAATATCAAACGATGTATTTAAAATAGAAGATAATCTGTGAATAAAATTGTTACGCATGTGTTTTTGGTGATCTAAAAGCCCAGACTGAAAATTGAATTATGATGAAAAACATCAAAATAAACTCTAAATTTAAGATTAAAAATTTATATTTTAGCTTATAAACGTAAAGAAAAGCAAAAATGGAGGTTAATGTTTGAGAGAGGACGCTGTACCATCGTTCCTGAATCCTGATCAGAAAGATTGTCCCGTTGCAAAGGCTGCAGATGCAGTAATAACACTTGCATTTGTTTTTCTTTCACGCCGATGCGGTGTATAGCGTATACTCTCCCTAAATGTCTAACGTCATTAACTTTTTATACACGTTTAACTATTCGACTTATTCAATTTTTTTTGCAAATATATAAAGTTTATAACATGTATCAAAATATATTTAATAATAAATAAAATAATATAAAAATAATTAATAATTATATAAATTTGTTAAAGAAGATAAATAGTCAGACGTGTATAAAAAAAATCAATAGTGTCAATCTTAACTGACGGAGGTAAAAATATCGATCTGATCCACTAAAGCCATGGGTAGCGAATTGGCCAATCATTTGAGCCGTTTTCTCGTGAGGATTTTAGCTGCTGCCACCAATCATAAATAAGGTGGGTGAGAAAATGTCAACCATCTCAATTATTCAGAACGATTCTTGTGCCGATTTCCTCACCAAAATACTACCAGTCGTCAGTGTGTTGATGCCATTCTCATCGGCTGAATACAACTATACAGCGGGAGCGATATACCAATCAATCCTGTTGGAAAAGGACCGGCCTCTCCTTTTCGCTGAGAGAAATTAAAAAAAAGGAAGGAAAAAAAAAAGATAACAGGTCATATCCAACTTCATACACCAATCAATACAATGAAAGCTATGATCAGGTTATGTGGCCACGTCACGCATTCAATGTTATCTCCAGAACTTCCCCTGTTGTTATGTTGCTCTCCCCCATCCCCACAGAGCCTAGAGGTACACAAGAACTGCTTGTATCCTCCTCCACAATACTGAAACGAAATTCTATCTCATCTTTTTCGCTTATGTTTCACTCATAAGCCAAAATCTAATTTTTCAACCTTAAATTTAAAGTGAATTTTGTTTTTTTCACTTACGTATATAAAATTATTATTCACAAATTATTTTTTTTAAAAAAATACACAGTTTGTTTTTTCATAAAAAAGGCAAACAATCGCAATGGTACTGCTGCCTGTCGATCAGCTTGACTCTCTAATCCAGCATCAGAGTTGCCATGCCAACCCATGGTCGATTAGGCAGAGATGGCAACAGCAAGCAGGTGGCAGAGAAAGGGAGGAGGAGGCTTTGCAGTTTGCAGCCTCATCACAAGGTGTGCGTGGGGGCTCACGTAGTACGCGCCGGCACAGAGCAAAAAAAGGGGGAAGGGAGGAAAGGCAACCGACCCGCTTTCTCTCCATGACCTCAACTCCTCCACCCCAGCCAAAGGGCACCGGACATCCGCTTCCGTTCTCATCAGCTCCCCCGTTTCTCACCCGGCGTCAGGGTCAGGCCATCATTCCCACCCAGACGACGAGCTCACCTACAAGCTTGCTCGTGACAATGCATCATTCAATCAAAGGAGAATGCGTGATAGGATTAGTTTGGCTTTTTGAGATGACATATTCGTAAATAAAAAATATATATATGTGTTTTTAAGTAATTTAAAAGTTAATGACGAGAAACTAAGTATGAATTAAAAAACCGAGATCTATCTTGAATTTTAGGATTGGAATTTAAATTTCTGTTTATAAGCGTAGGCAGAAGCGAAAATGTGGAGGCTGGTTGTGTTTGTGTGGATTGGTCCCCGTCTTGATGGGGGCTCACGGATGATGATCATGAGAGGGTTAGGTGTAACCTCCCCTTCGTCGTTCGTTATTAGAGCACGGAGCGATAAGGCGTTGAATGATCACCTGGTTCCTGGAGTGATAACGATGGGTTTTAATTCATCGCCGTACTAGTGTTTTCTCTTTTTTTTTTCATTAAGCTGCAGACAGGCATAATGCCGATGCATGCTCGTGTTGATACGGAGCCAGTCAGCAATCCCTAATCGGGTCAAAATATTGCAAGTTAGAAGCCGAGTGTTTCTCTTTTTTTTTCCTGAACTTGTTGAGCACAAATTTCTACACGTTGTATTCTTTTGAGTAGAAACTGGAGTTCCTGCAATAGCTTTTAAAAAAAAACTCAGCGAAACAAACGAAAAAAGACTAACACTATCTCTATTTCACGATATCAGATCTTCTAGATTTATAATAGAAAACTCAAAGAAAAACAGATGAAGTCCAACATAGGTAAATGGAGAGGATATTTTTGAGAAGTATCGTGAGGCGTTTGGAGAGGGGAAGGTGAAGTGACCCATCCAGAGTTGATGTGGTGGTGGGGGGCGCTGCCATTGTTGCAAAATTCTCCCTGCTTGCTTCCAAGCCGCAAGAGCACAAACACCCCTCGCCGAAGAAACCACCGGCCACGAATTGGTTGCCCCCCCCCCCCCCCCCCTAACGTCCAGTGAACCGCAGCAGCTCACTGGTTTCATCAGGATCAGTGTTTTGTCGTCTCCAAGGATGGGGGAAAACGAAGCGATAATCGTGTACACGCTAGATGCTGATGAAGGGGGTGAAACAATATATTTGTAAATTTATATATATTTTTTCTTACTGATCTAAGAATTAAGATTGAAAAATAAATTTAAGTGAACAAACTTGAAAACAACACCAAATTTAAGTTTAAAATTTTAAATTTTAGCTTATAAGTAGACAGGATGAAGCATGCCGCCCTCTGGCCTGCGTACGTATATTTGGAAATAAAATTTGGTGAAAAAACCCCAAAATCAGCATCAAATTTAAGGTGGAGAATTTAAATTTTAACATAAAAACCAAAGCATAATTGAAAAGATTGAGTGTTATATGTATATCGAAAATAAAATTAGATAAAAATTAGCATCAAATTTAAGATTAAAACTTTAAATTTTAACTCATAATAGAAAAACACCAGAAAAACATGGGGTGAAACATGTCGTAGTATGTATATGGCCTGTGTACGTATATAGATCTTGTAGTAGACGTGGTTTTGTTTCGGAGCGGGTTAGAAAATTAGTTTGCGGTACCGTCTCGGAATACACTATTTTTGTTCAATTTACAGTGTCATCTTTATTAACCAAACAAATACCATGTACTTCGTTCGCGTCAGGCTCCGACGGAACGCTGTAGCTCCGACTCGTCGTTGCATTGCGGCACACGTGAATTACCGGGCCAAATGGATGGACACTTGGGGAATGCAGAAATTGGCGGCCCAAGTTACCTGAGCGAGCACAGAAGTCCAACCCAGTGCTCAAATCCTCTTCCGACTACGGCATCTACTGTACATGTTAGGCCAGCCCAGAGCAGTCAAGGCCCAGAATCCAACGAGTCCATGCAGGCTGCAACCTTGCGAATTTTTTATTCATATTTTATTAAAAATTTAACAAAAATAGATTTTTGGTTGCAAAAATTGCAAAACTAAATCCTAGCGCCCAAACTATATATAACACAATATATGCTCATAAGCTTCCCATTTTTTCTCGTAAGGATTTTTTTTCACAATAGACAGAGTCCAAATTGAGTCGTATTTAGCCGTCCGCACATGCAGAATTATTTTCAAAATCCTTTGTGTTTTTTTTATATATACAACTCTCGCTATTTGTACTCCTATATGTACAATTATATTTCGTAAATCAATTCACGTCATTGTAGTCTAAACCCATTATGATCCCATGGTTATAAATGTTTCTTTTTCTCTAATTAAATGGTAATTTTTAGCCTACGGAGTGAACACAGTGGCTTTTTTTAAAAAAAAAACTCTCTTTATAATAAAATAATTAATAGATAGATGGTCAATGCCAATTATTTAAGAACCAAGGGAGTATAGTGATTTTTTTCTTTAACAAAATTTAATGTTTCTTTAGATATTTATTTAGATAAATTTGACAGGTTGAGCACAACTCGCTGACTCGACAAAATATACAATCTGACGACCTATTTAAATTTCGGTGATAATAGGGTACATGTTTCTACTAATTACATAATTATTTATTTTGGAGACATGTGTGACTAGTACAGAATCTGATGTACCTATCTTTTCGTTTTTTGCTTGTACATACAAGCCAAAATTTAAACCTTTAACCGCCGGCTCCCACCGCTCCTCTGCAAGGCCTACTTCTTCCCTGAGCTGGACACGTGGATCGGCCTTAGCTCACGGCGGAGGGACCATATCGCAGCCTGCGACGTGGTCTCGCGCAGCGACAATCCCAGCTGCGGCGAGCCAGGCTCCATGATCGGCAAAGACATGATGTACAGGAGGGACGGGTCGAGGCATCTGGACTGCAGCCTCACCTACATGGGCGGCGTCGAGTTATGCATCTTGACATGCGAGGGCGACGATGTCGCGTCGGCCTTCGGTGTGAAGGTGTGTCGATGCTTGTCCGGTTGGTCACCTTCGAGGCCAATTACTCAGCCAACGGCGAGCTTTGCGCGAACACGAGGAAGGTCTGTTGAAGCTAATTCATTTTTTAAAATATTTTTGATAACTCATGAATAACTAAGAGGCTAATGCATCTCTTTAAGCTTCTAGATACTCATGCATGGTTGAGAAGCTAGTTTATTTTCTTGAAACTATTAGTCAACTCATGCATGGCTAAGCATGAAGCAATGATAAGTAATAGCTAGAAAACCATGAAAATATCTAAAAAAAATGTATTATGTATATGTATGTTGCATGCTCAAAAGATAAGGTCTAGAATAATCTAACTTACCATCCAAGTTGTTGTATGGTGGCCTATAAATAGGCACCCAAGGGTGAGTGAGTGAAGTGGATGTACTCTTGCACATCAAAATGAATGAGAGATAGTTAACCATATACAATACTCAAGCCTTTCTTTAGTAAGACATAAAACAAAACAACTCCTCTATTCCCTTGCTCCTAACCAATTCTACAAAGTAATTAGCACCAACAAGGTTATCTACAAGTTGTCTTGTGAAACATCCGAACATCTGCTTCCGCCTTTTTGATTTAATCTGGTGAAGAGGCATGTCACTCTTACAAATGTATCGCCCGTACTATGGTTATCGTTGTACATTTTAATTTTTGCCTTTCAGAAATATAAACAAATCTAATTACCATAGCGAACACATGGTAATCGATTAAACTTGACTTAAAACATTAACAAGATAAATTGTATTGAAGCATCGAGATGGATGGTTCAAAAAAGCATATTGACAAATTCAGACGAATTCAGCCGTTTGCAACAACTGTAGCATAACTATAGCATATCACATAAGAAAACAAACTAACAATGAAGCAGTCACCAATCTCCCAATCAAGCTAGAACTTGCGTAGGTTTTGATTTCACGTTTTCACGGAGATGTAACACTTGAACTCTTGGAGGTGTTGTTGATGAACGATTTGTGGATGTGTGCGGGATGACGCCACCGCCGGCGATGGTGACCTTGATGAGTGTCTCCGCAGATGGCTAGCTGGATTGCCGGCCAGCTTCAGAACCTCAGCGGTCCAGTACTCGAGAATCGTGGTGGCGCCGATCGACTTGAGCTGACAGTGGAACTGCAAAGACATCATAAATGTTGGCCAAACTGAAATCCACACCGAGAAAAATCATATTATTTTCAAAATCAAGGAGATCTAACTTTTTTTAACTAGACTTCATCTATTTTCATCATGTGCACCCATCAATCAAAATTCAGTCAACCAAATTAGTCTAAATCCAATTCAAAACACTTAAAATCAAGTGAATGACATCCTAGCTCTGCCCCTGTTAATAGCTGCATCGCATACAAACTACGACGATCACTTGAAGCCCAACGTGACAACATTCCTAGAGGTGATTGTTTGGCTTTTTCATGTTCATAGAGATCATACATCTGTGTCCAGAACTCAAAGTTGCTAATGCCCGTCCGATCAACTATGCCGAAGAAAACTATAGATATCTCATACACGAGTATATATTGTACAGTTACACAATAATAGAGTGTTCTAAGACTATTTCAACTATAGATCCCAAAGTTGATCAGCATACTCTAGGGGGCTGTCAAATCCTCGGGGTGGATTGATTGTAATTCATTATTTACATGAAGACTCTCCGCGAAGGCTCTAAGAAAGAGCGGCTGATTCTCAAAAATAATTGGAACAATACAACTGGTTGAGAACAAAGTTTACAAAGAATGACAATCTATGGATTTCTCATGAAGATGGTTGTCATAGTTCTCTAGGGATTGAATCAGGCTAGTAATCCTATCAAGATACTTTACTCTGTTCCCATACTTATCTTCATGAAGATAAAAACTTCTAAGAAAACAGTTCTTCATAGTCTCCACGTCCCAATTGTCCTCATAAGTAAGCTCATGCAATATATGCTGATAGGCTTCACTCCTCAGTGACCTGATCGTATGCAATTGCTTGTATACCCTGATAAAAAAATCCAGCTTGTTCATATCGGCCATAATATCTGGATGACACCTCATACAATATTCCATAGATGAAGAATTTCTATGTGTCGATGCTAAAATCTTTAACTTTTACGTCCAACCCAACGGCCTCTCAATCGTCGTCTTCGATACCCGAACGCGGGGAGTGACCGCCGCCTCTCCTTTTTGATCGCCCAAGAAGCACAACTCCGTCAACGTCTGGACGGTCGGCCGCACGGTCTCCTGGAGTGACCCCAAGAACCCGAAAGGCCACTTCGAGAAGCTTCCAGGCTACGAACCACCGCCGGGCTTCGGGGTTTGGGAGTGGGAGGCTAGGCCATCGTCGAGTCACATGCGGTGCATCCGGATGGTGCCACCGTGTTCCTGTCCATCTACAGGGAAGGCACCTTTTCCTTTGACGACGAGCGTCGCGTCTGGGCGCGCGATCGCTGGTTCCTGTCGTTCCTTTGCAAGGCCTATTTCATCCACGAGCTAGACACCTGGATCAACCTTCGCTCACGGTGGAGGGGGCACATCGCTGCATGTGATGCCATCTCACGCTGCGACGATCCCGGCTGCGACGAGCTAGGCTGCAAGATCGGCAAAGACCTGGTATCTAGGAGGGACGGGCCGATGCATTTGGACTGCAACCTCACGCCCTCACCTACATGAGCGGCGCTGAGTTCTGCATCCAGCAGACATTAATGTGCTATGGCAATGATGTCGCGTCGGCCTACGGTGTGAAGGTGCCGGTGCTTCTTCGATCGATGACATTCCGGGCAAATTACTCTGCTGACGGCAAGCTTTGTGCGATGAACGCAAGGGATGTCATCTACAAGCTGTCTCGCGAAACGGCTGAACACCCACCTTCTGTGTTCTGGATTTAATCCGATGAAGATGCACGATACTGTTATACTTAGGTATGAAAACGGTACGGTAATATCCTGAACCGAACCGTTTTCTACGTTTAATCCGATCGAATTCGTATTTTTGGACAAATTCGGAATATTAAAATTCGAAACCGGAATACAAAATTTTAATGCGAAAATAGAATGAAAATGTTTTACGTCTATTCAACCGATTTCTATATTTCTATGTTTTATTCGGAACATTTTGTATTTATAAATTTGGTTAAAGGCGAATTTGGCCCACTATAAATTCACAAACAAAAACCGAAGCCCATTCAGAAGAAAACCCTATTTGAGAGAGAGCTGGTTGCCTACTGCCGACTTGCCGAGACTCATCCATCCATCCGCGGATCCGCCTCCAGAGAGAGACGAGAGACGGAGAGAGTACACTCGTCTACTACCTACTACCTACTCCGAGAGAGATGAGACACGACCACACGGGGGCGCGCGGGCGGCTGATGGGCCATCCGCCGGCGCCTCATCTCCCCTCGGCGTCGCCGCCTTGTCTCCCTCGGTGTTGCCGTATCTCCCTGCCGGCGCTGCCGCCTCGTCTACCCATCGACGCCTCATCTCCCCTCGGCGCCGCCGCCTCATCTCTCCCCGGCGTCGCCGTATCTCCTTGCCAATGGCGCCGCCTTGTCTACCCGCCGACGACGACACCTCGTCTCCCCGGTGGTGGACCAGACGAACTCCTCGTCGACGAACCGCACAAGCCCCTCACCGGCGGCTCCTCTTCCCGGTGGCGACTCCTCTCTCTGGTAGCTGCTTCAGCTTTGGTGACTCGTCCTGCTGTAGTTCTGCTGGCCCTCCTCCCGCGACCGCGAGCGGCAAGCGAGCGCCGGCTTCGCTGGCTGCTTCGGCTCCGGATGAGGGCTTGGAGGAGGGCAGTGAAGAAGGAAAAAACATGGAAATTGATCCCAACATGGAGAAATATAGCTGGTTGTCTTATATTTCTATCATAGTTTAGTTGCTATTTAATTGTCTTTTCTAGACATGTATCTGTCTATCGACAAGTTGATATTCTGTATTATCTTTTCGTATACCGACCGTGTTCGATATAATTCCGTTTGAATTGGTTCGCTTCCGATATTCTAGATATTCTGTAAGTTCGTGTTCGACTTTATTGATTTCGTTTTCGTTTTCGTGTTCAAATGTAAAAGTAGAAAACGGTTGAGATGTTTTCTGACCATTTTCAACCCTAGTTATACTTGTGCTAGGGTGCCGGTGTATATTTCAATTTTTGCCTTGCAAAAAGTGAACATATTAGCCAATTATCTTGCAAACACACGGCAAATTGCATGAGGCCCCTTACCGCCATTTAAAATAGTTGAGCTAGTTTTGTTAGTTAGAAGCACTTTTAAAATATCTTTTTATTATAAAGCAGCCGAGAACATATTTTCAAAACTACCGCCTTTTGACGCCACGCCATACGTGATGAGGTGATTAAATAGCGAAAATAATTTTTGTGATATATATAATTTGTTTTTGTTGATGAAGGAAGTAAATCAAGCTGAGCTCACAGAAGAGGGAGGTTAAATGGAATTTTCCCTAAAATATACCAAGAAGATGTGTGGCATCTTTAGTCCACCACTCATGTCGGCCCGCATAAATATGGGCCTCATGCATGTCCCACACGTAAGGAGACGGCCCACTCATTCTGGACCCAGCTGTTTTGTACGGTCTGGTAATGTGTATATGGATCGTTCTTGGGCCCACGGGCTAGCTACAATAAGAACCTGGCCTTCCTGGGACTGGTCCTCTCAAAACACAAGCAAGCAAATTCCTTACTACCTCCATCCCACAAAAAAAATCCCATTTAAAAGATAAATCTAGATGTCCACTTGTTTAGATTCATGTGCAAAAATAGGATATTTTCTTAGACAAATGGAGTATTGTGGTGATTTTTTGGTTTATTCAGGGTAAAATACAAATGATATATTTATAAATGAAAAATGATTTATGAACAAAAAAATTAAATATGTGTTCTTATTGATATGAAAGCTAAGACTGGAAAATAAAATCTAATTGAAAAACCCCAAAATTCACTCCTAAATTAGAGTTAAAAATTCAAATTTTGAGTTATAAGTATAAATAAAAGCTAAAAGAGGAAGCTCCAGTTCGTACTACATATACAGTACCTCCATCCAGAAATCTTTAGCTCCCACTGTTTGTCCCACAAAAATGAATTAAATTTTACATAACTGTTGTATAGAAATTAGGAAACTAGACGACACAATGGAAGTATCGATAGCATATATCCTATCTGCATGGGTCCGTCTGTGTGGACCTGACCGATCGATTGATTTGTGACGCAACGTACTAAACATACGTAGCGCAGTATATCCTTGTCGTTGCTAGTCCCGTCGTCGTCCGTCCGTCTGCAACTGCAAGCATGCACCACCCATCGATCGATCTGCAGTACGATCGAGAGCCAGCATGGGCTAGCTTGGTTCTTACATGTATATTGTAGCAGCCCATACATACACCCTCCTACCTTACGACTCTGATAGAGACGATCGATGCAAGCTGGTATTGTACTACGTACGTACCGTAGTGATAGATGCACGATCTATAATAAATAAAAACATCTCGATCGATCGATCTATAGAGACGTAACGGTGCTAGTTGTACGTGCATTGCATGTAGTGTGTGCATCAGGTGCAGTCGGCAGTGTGATGACAACCTATGCAGTGCACTCTCGACCGTTGGATTAAAACTCAATAGCTTGAATTTATTATGTTACAGTAGCACGACCAATACTATACTGTATCTGGCTAACGATTTAAACCGTTTAAAAAAAATTGGACGGACAATAACATGTGCAGTTCAGGATGTGGATCTATGCGTGCGTGTGCGTTAGAGATATATACTTGGATCGAGGAGATGGTCGTACGATCGACGTAGGTAGCAGCAGCAGCGTCTCATGTGCATCGATCGATCGATGATCCGCCGTCCGCCCCGCACGCAACACCACGCGTCCGTCCGTCCGTCCTCCGTCGTCGTTGCGCGTCGTACTACGTAGTACGGCCGCCCGGCGCGACGTACGCGCACTACACACCATGCATGGCATGATGCGTCGATCCCATCTCAACCGATAGATCTGCCGCCCGGCCAGCACCGTCGTCGTCGTCGTCGTTGCAATGATCGAGAGACGGGAGATCTGTCGATGATGACTCCTATATTGACCTAGCTCACCCCTACCCGCATGTACAGACGAGTGAGCGAATTTATTGAGCCTAATTATTTCCTGATTAACGAATATGATGTTACAGTAAATATTTGCTAATTGTGAATTAATTAGGTTTAAAAATTTGTCTAATGAAATACTATCTCCGTTCCTAAATATTTAACGCCATTGATTTTTTTATACACGTTTGACTCTTCGTCTTATTCAATTTTTTGTCAAATATGTAAATATATATATATATGCATCAAAATATATTTAACAATAAATAAAATAATATAAAAATAATTATAATTGTGTAAATTTTTTGAATAAGACGAAGAGTCGAGCGGGTATAAAAAAGTTAACGGCGTCAAATATTTTGGAACAGAGAGAGTAGCATTTATTTATACGATTAGTTTTGTTATCGATTTATATTTAATACTCCTAATTAACCTTCAAACATTCAATATATCCCGTATAATCACTATTAAAAAAAAATCTCTTGATCCAAACAGTACTTTAATCGTTTCATACCAACCATGCAATACGTAGATGCAAGATATAGTAGGTGCGTACACCGACGAGACGACCGGCGGCCAATTTGGTGGCCGGGCATGGCATCTAGCGAGCGACGAGCTAGCTAGTACTAGTACGCATGCAAACAACGGCTAGCTGGTGATCGATCTGCAGCTGTATCGATCGAATTCACTCGGGAGGTTTTGGCTCCATGCACATAAAAGATCGATCGATCGATGCGTCGTAGCTGCATTCCACTGCCCCTTGTGGCAGCTGACGCAGGGCCGACGACGACGCAGACGCCTCAATATAATGTCATCTCCTCTCTCTCTCTCGATCTCAATGTACATGTCCTTAGGGGCCTGTTTTGAATAGCTTTGAATTCTGAGAATCAGTTGCTTGATAACTAGTTTATGAGAATCTGTAAAATTCTGAAAAATAACTGCTTGGTAACCGGCTTCTGAGAATCTGGAAAAACTACTGAACCCAGTTTCTCCAGCTTCTAAATTCTTAGTTTATTTTCTATAATCTGTAACTGTAGATTCTCAGAAGTTGTGGATCGATTGTGGTAGCTTCTGACAGCTGCAGCGGGAAGAAGCTCCCAAAGGTTCTGGATTTTTAATTTATTTTTTAGAATCTATGACTACATGTTCTCATAAGCTATGAACCATTGGACCGTTTAAGACAGCTTCTAACAGCTACGGTTAGAAAAAACTCCCAAACACCCTACTACGTACATGGGCGAGAGTTTGACATGTGAGGCCATGCATGATTGCTGCCTGCCAGCCACACCGCCGTTTCAGAGGCGGCCAGGCAAAAGGGATTGTTCATGTATTCCAAGGAAGATCGACGTGGCTCGCCAAACCCACACGGTTGCATGCATCCGTTTCCCCTCTCTGAAATCATCACCCGTCACTCACGCTATCCCTCACAGGAGTAGCCGAGTAGATAGTACTGTCTCCTCCGTTTTATAATAAATATATTTTTATAATTTACATATCCCTCTGTTTTAGATTATATAATTTTTTGCCTTTATATAAATTTATTTATATATGTAAGTATATATGTTTTGTATATGTGTCTAGATTCGTTTGTATAGAAATAAATCTAGATAATATCAGAGGGGATATATCTTATAAAATTATATTCGTAGAGTATTAATGGTCTTATTAATCATCTCATATTTAAATCTTTATCTATTTTGCTCCTAATACCTTTCGCTCAATCCAATCTTCTTATTTAATGAGAAGCATTTAAATTATTTTTCTTATAACTAAGGTGGTGTTTAGTTGCCAAAATTTTTTGACAAAAACATCACATCGAACGTTTGATCGGATATCAGACGGGGTTTTCGAACACGAATGAAAAAATGAATTTCACGGCTAGCCTAGAAACCCCGAGACGAATCTTTTAAGCCTAATTAATCTATTATTAGCATATGTTGGTTACTGTAACACTCATGGCTAATCATGGACTGATTAGACTCAAAAGATTCGTCTCAAGATTTCTTACATAACTGTGCAATTAGTTTTTTGATTTATCTATGTTTAATACTTTATTTAGGTATCCAAAAATTCGATGTGATGTTTTTAGAAAAAAAATTTAGAAACTAAACACGGCCTAATTTAACTCACCATGCAAAATACGCTGGTATTAGGAAAGAGGGAAGGGAGCACATTACATCTCGTCAGTGGCGTGCACCCATGCATTCTCTCGATCGATCAATCACGTGAACCCTCTCTCTGTGCCCCTCTCTCTCTCTGCCTGAGCCTGACTGATGCCGCCTGCCTGCTTGCTGGATCGATCAATGCATGGTGATTCGTGCAATCGTATCAGCTGAGACTGAGAGACAGATCGACGCGTCCCAAGCTTGATCCGGGTTTCAAGTTCGTTTCTGATACTAATATACTCGTTTTATCTAAAATAAACTAATCTTTAGCTACAATGTTTGACGCTTCATCTTATTTAAAATTTTTATAATTAATATTTTTTATTAAATGATAAATCATAAATAATACATTACGTGTGACTATTTTTTTAATTTTTAAATTTTTTTAAAAAATAAGACGGATGCTCAAACACTACATACGTATGGTCAAAAATTTACCTTATTTTAAGACGGAGGAAGTATTTGGTAGGAAGTACGAACGACTTACTGGTATGTGTGTAAGTGAAAAGCAGAAAAAATAAATCGATCTCAGAAAAGCCACATGCACACATTTACCGTGTACTCCTCCGTCCCAAAATAAACTAATTTTTTAATTTTTACCTATAATTTTTTACTCTTCGTCTTATTCAAAATTCTTTTGCGATTGATATTTTTGTTTTTATTAGATGATAAATTATAAATAATATTTTACGTGTGACTAATTTTTTTCTAATTTTCTGAAACTTTTTTAAATAAGATAGATGATCAAACGTCGGACACGACAACCGGAGAATTGGTTTTTTTGACAGAGCAGTACTACGCTACGTACCCGGATTTTCACGTAGTCAAAATACTGAGTTGTCAGGATTCGATGTACGTACCATCTCGATCGATGGCTCCATGGTCCAGACTCCCATCCGGCCTGACTAACTTTTACTATTTCCTTTATTAGTTTCATCTCCTCCGGGCCAAGGCCACCATGGTCCATACGTATTAAGCAAAGCTGCGACCGATAGTCATTTTACAAGAGAATGGAGCTATGTATTTGTTTATGGGAAATATTATCATCACTGAAAATATAATGATAGGTACTAACAGTTAAGTTTGGGAGCAATTCGAGGCATTGTTTTTGGAAATTTTGCTTTCATGTTTGATTGACAAGGACTACACGCAACCTGCATCTCGATTCCTACGGATGGGGGTTGAGCGATATGATTTTTTTGTTGATGTTATATATTTATAATCTTGTCTAAATTTATATCTATATTAATAAATTTAGGTGTATATATTAATACATAAATAAATTTTGATAAATTTAGAAAATATAATAATATGAAACGATGAAGTATGTCTTCAGGCTGGTGTTTCCAACTAGTTTATTTTCTTGTCATCCATCAAGCTCTGGTTTCGCAGTTGTTCTATGTGCAAATACTGTAACAACTTGCCGTGTCTTCTCTCTGAGCAAAGGCCAAAATGAATTACAACATCTTTATCAAAAGAAGTACACAAGTCAATGGTGTCGTGTGACATGAGCACTCACATATATTGACCAGCCCTTGTCCATATGTTCTTGATGGATGGTTAGTGGCAACTAGTAACATTTTTTATAAGTCTAATTGAAGATTTAGTCTGGTCCAATAAAAAATAACTCAAGGTACTAAATCGTGCACTATTAGATCCAACGATCAGAAACTTTTTAGAACCACGAGATACCAATACCTCAAGATACTTTTTGTTGAACTCAAACAAATCTCATCTAATTAACCAGACCTTCCCCCTAGCGCAGTGTGTTGAAGGAGACAGACGATGGGGAACAGCAATGACATTAGTAGTTGGGACGATGGGGCCTGCCCTTGGCAGCTACAGAATGTAGCATGCATGTATATTAGCTACGAATAGTAGTGACGAAAGCAGCGTCATCCTGTGCGTTCTGCTTCCTGCTTCACGTACTATTCGTTAAGCGGACCTCTTTTTGTCTCTTCTCTCCTGCTACACTCATACATACAGCCTGCACAGTGTGCCACCAAATTTACTAGCATTATTTCTTTTAGGAATGGCGCTTAATTTTGACCTCCAACAACGACGACCTTAATAATTTTCTTATAGCCATTGGGCGACTATGTGGTGATCATTTGATTTTTTTAGAAAAAAAACAAATGACATATTTACAAACAGAAAATAAATTATGAATAAATCTATTTATATAAGTGTTTTTAGTGATCTAAAAGTTAAGACCGAAAAAACTATGATGAAAAAATTTCAAAATTGATTTCAAATTTAATCTAAATTTTGTCATATAAGTATAAATAGAGGTGAAAAGATGATGATGTATATATCTATGTAAATGCAACAAGCATGGCTATTAACTGTAGTATAATAATCTCTATCTCAAGCATACGAGATCGTTCAGAGAACTACAAGTGTGTGTGCTTGCCATTGGAGGTGCGTACTAGATGATGACACTACAGTTCAAACATTTTTTACCGAGTATCAAGTATGCATCATCGATCTGCATTGTGCATGCACGCATGCATTGCAGCTGCAGGCAGGCAGGCAGCCTGGTCCTGATGTAACTGAAGCTAGCACACACATCGTGATGGACTTCTCCTTGGAGAGATCGATGCTTATACCAGTGGCTAGGTGATGCATGCATAGCCCCCTGACATGTACGTAGCTGGCGATATATGCAACGCTGTGCGCCGTCAGTGCTGTGCTACTATACTCCAGTACGCACGCAATGATCGATCATGCACATACACACACATCACATTGTGTAGTAGTCCATGCATAGGGAGCAGTGCACCGTTTGCTGCAGTGAAGTGAAAGGGCGAGCTAAACACACAATTAATCCATCTCAGCTAATCTTGCTACGAATTAATCTAGCTGTCAGTTCATCGAGCAGAGGCTAATTAAGTTTGCTGTGCGTGGCACTGTTAAGTTTGCTGTGTGCATAACTGAGCTAGCTAGCTAGTAGCAGCAGCGTCAGCTAGCAGAAGAGAGAGGAGGTAGCAGGTGCAGGAGGCAATATATGCAGCCGGAGAAGGAGACGAAATTAGGCCGGCCGGAGAGGTGGTCAGGTCAGGCGGTGGCAGGCAAGAAAACCTCCGAGGAGCGCAAGGCGCCAACGCGAGCCCACCCACCCGCCCGCGACTGCACGACGACGACGACGACGACGACGCACGCATCGATCCGTCCACGCGCCGCCCGCATCTCGCTTTCGTCCTCACTATTGCATACGCCGATCCACGCCGACGCCTCCGCCGATCAATCGGAATTGGCGCGTTGTCTTCTTCCCCCCTCTCCCTAGCTCCCTACACACACATTCATCTCTCTCTCTAGATCTCTCTGTGATTCTCTCTCTAGCTAGCCAGATCGATCGATCGATCGATCGATCTCCGTGTTAAGAGCGAGGCTACGTACAAGACGACGACGGCCAGCCGGCCGGCCATATGTACGTCGGTTTTGGCGTATGGTTATGAACAAAAAAGAGTACAGGTTTTCCACAGAACTGTATGAACAGGTGAGCGTCCGTGCCCAATGCAAAATATGTTTGCTCGTACGTGTGCACGCACGTAGTATGTCGCAATATGCATGGGAGAGCAGTAGAGAAGACCGGAGAAAACTCAGGATAGGAGTGGAGTGGTGTACAATAGCCGGTGATGTGTACATGCATGACAAGTGACGTATCAGGAGTATATATGGAGCCCATCCCGTGTATAGTGTACTAGTACTTTTGCCTGTCATATTCATATATATACACAAATACCGTCATACGTACGTAAGTATCTGAAGGAGATATACGGTGAGGCCGGCTACAGAGATCGAGTACTACAGTGCATGACAGTGTATATATATATACAGATTAAACGTACCAGTCAGAGATCAGGTGAGCGAGTTGAACACACTGTGTGTGTCTGTGTATAATCTGTAAGTATATCTGACGAACTGATATATACGTGTCTGTTCTCGATCGATCGATCGATCAGCTGGCCATGCAAGAATTGGAGTAAGTGTGGCATAAGACAAGTCTTAATGCATAGTTGCATGGTACAGTTACCAAGACTGTAAACTAGGTAATTGGGTCAGATGAGTTTTAGAGAAAGTATAATAGCAAGCTATAAGTTGACTAAATGCTTATGTGGAGGAGAGAGGGGATGAGAGAGTGTAAGCAGGTTATAAGTTTGTAGCCAGCTCAGGCACAAGAACCAAGAAACTCTATGAGAGTGACAGATGGATCATGCATTAATGATGAAGAGCTAACTATTATATGGTGGGGTAAGAGCTGCTATAAGAAGTCTTATAGCCAGCTTGTTAGCTATATTATTAGCCTTGCTCTTATGGGATGAAACTTCTTTCTCATCTCAAAAACTCTCTTATTTAATGACCCTGTCAAGTCAGCAATTTTACTGATATGACACCCTATTTAATGTACATGACATCCCAATAAAACATGCATTTAGATTGACCTAAGTATAACGATGACGCATGACGCGCGCTTCCATGCAGTTAGAGCCAATCTTCTGGGCTGGATTGATCGAATCGATCGATCGATGCAGACAGAAAGACTGGATGCATGTATACTGTTACCTCCATTTTATATTATAAAATATTAAAATATTTTTTAATACATACGGATGCTAATGAATCTAGAAGTATATATAGAGTTTTTTTTCCATCCTTGAGAAGGTACCACTACCACTGTTTTCTATGTAAAATTACCATATTTTCTATATAAAATTATCAAATTTTACATAGAAAACAGTGGTACCTCTTAATATCTTCTCAAGGATGATAAAATTGTTCGTATATATAACATATTCATTAATCTATGGATAAATATAAGTAGGATAAAAATATTTTATAATATAAAACAAAAAAATAGATAAATGTGATTGTGTATGGGAAAATCCCTGAGGGAGTGTTTTGTTTTCTTAGTGTCAGCTAAGTAGTTATAATTTTACTTTGAAGAAAATGAATCACATAGATTGATGTGTTATACATCGATCACTATGTAAATATACAAATTCAAGTTTGATTTCTATAAATTAAAAAAAATATGACTATAAATACACTTATACTATTTAGAGTCTATTTTATTATTTTTTGTTACAACTTATAAACGTAAAATTTAAACTTTTTATATTTATAGAGTGATATATCCTATATTGATAAACCTTGTTAATTTTTTTAAAAATATTTCTATAACTATTCAGATCACATCGGAAAAACAGAGAGACATCTTCTGATGGATTAAGTGATTTGCTCTGGTCCAATAAAAAATATCTCGAGATACCAATTTCTCGAGATACCAAATTATTTCTCACCATTAGATCTAACTGAGTAGAGATTTGCATTTTTAGATCTAACGATAAAAATAAAATAATTTGACACCGCGAGGTATCGGTATAATTTTTTTTTGGACCGAAAGCAAATCCCGTAGATTAAACACCCATTCCATTCCGGTTGTGTATACGCTGGGAATGCATGCTTGGTTAATTTGGTTCCTGTGTGCGCATGTGTATCGATCGATCTGCAGGGAAAAGACAGTACACTGGGCGCGGAGGCAGCAACAGGGGGACCGAACGAGCTATAGGTGGGCAGCAAATCAAATCGAAAGGGGGTGTTGGAATTGGTACGTACGTAATGCAGACATCAGCACGGCCTGCGCCCCTGGACGAACAGAACAAAAAAAAAAAAAGAAGAAAAACGCCTGCACTCTTTCAGCCGTATCTGCGTCGCATTTGCATGCATGGGGCGCATTCAGACAAGCAACATCCTATGCAAAACTTTGTCGCAACACCCATCTGCACTGCACACACACACACACACACACACAGCGTACCCCTCCTCCTCCCATGCATGCACACACACCTGTGCATCTGCTCACGAACAGCGGCGCCATCAGCCGGCCGGTCACAAGCCGGGGTTGCATCGATCGCACAATCTAGCTAAGGTAGTACACACACATGAGCTGAGGCTGGGGCGTACGTGCAACATTGCAAAACGCAAAACGGACGCCGGCCATGGTTTCAAAATGCATTAGGCATGGCATGGCAGCGGCGTCCGTCCTGTGCGCTACACCGAGGAGATGTTGGCGCCTGTAGCCTGCTGCGCCTCCTGCCACCTCCCGGCGATGTCGGCGGCAGCTCCCAGCGCGTCTGCTCCAGCGCCGAGCAGGCCCCGCCCGGAGAATCCCACGCGGTAGAGCCCCCTTGGGCCCCTCCATGAGCTCCAGTCATCGCTGCCGCTGCTGCTAGGGCACCGTGCCCTCCTCGCCTTGCCGTCCTCCGTGAACAACTCGCCGTCCTCCTGATACACAGTACGTAGTACCATCCATCCATCGACCGATCGATCAGCAACATTGGCATTGGCTGCTACAGATATATGCATATATACGTGTTAATTAATTACTGCCATGTATACCTTGAGCCAGGAGGGGACATTGCTTCTGTAGCCGGTGGCGAAGATGACGGCATCGAACGCCATCTCGCTGCCGTCCACGAACCTCGCCCCGCTGCCGCTGAATGACTCCACCTCCGGTACTATCTGCATGCACACATGCATGCGTTTGTTACAGTTACAGCACAAGGCAGCATCCATCAGAGGTTTGCACATGCAGAATTATATAACACTACTGACTACTTCATGAGAGCAGCAACGCCACCACAGGCCGGCCTCAAGTCAAAAGGAATGTACACCACTCTGTACGAGTAGTACACTGCTAGTCTACTGCTACTAGACTTGTTGCTATACTTGCTATAGAGTTCAGTGCAAGTGCAAGGCTATGAGTCCAATGTTATTATGGTCGATTATTTTTTAATGCAAAAGCAGATGATCCTAGATCGACAACAATGCAGCTTAATTAGTTTTTAGAATTTTTTTGTTCAGTGTCTATTTTGTTTCCATGCCTAATTAATAACGACACCTCGCTTCGATCGTCAACTACATGAAAGCTACGTATCTGGTGTCTCCCTAAAGTACAAATGCATGCTCTGCATCAGGATTCAGGAAGATGGTAAAATCCAAGAAACCATCAGAGGCTAGCTAGGCAGTAAGAAGTAGATAAAACTGTAATTTTTTTTACCAGTTTACTAGCTACTCGCCAACAAGCTAGGGAGAATGTTATGGAAACCTCAAAAGTAAAAGCAGGATTTGGCATGGCATGCGAAAGAAGCCTAGCTCCATTCGACGCTTGCTTCCATCCAACTTTCCGGGGGTAGAGAGATAAGAGAGGGACAGGGTTATCACGCATTCATATACCTTGATGTTTCCTGATTTGATCAAGGACCATGCTCCCACGTCGAGAACAGGGCTCTTGCCGGTGACGTTCTTGATCTCCAAAGGGCCCAGTTTGGGCCTCTTGAGACCATACTTCTCGGTGTCTCCCAGAACCATCCTTGCAACAAGGAGTAGAAACCTATCCACAATCTTGATGGGCAGCCATCTCAGTAGCTTCATGGCTATACCAAATGTCGAGGCCCCAAACATCTCCCTCGGTAGAACATGCACCTGTTCCATTGTCGCAGCAACAGATAAGCTAGAGTGTATGTCAACCAGTAGAATATTTGTCCCTGTTTTCAAAAATAAACATATAATATATGTACTTGTGCTTCAGTTATAAACTCCATCAGTTAAAGTATTTACTTTGTTACAGTGGATGATACATATATGCATCATGGATGTAGAGGCTGGATTGATTTTCATTATCGAAAAATGAGCAATTTAATAACATGCTAAGTGGCAAATATATCAGGCAGTTGGAAAAGAGATAATATATATGATATGCAAGTTAGTGAGCATGAAGAGTAGGAGTAGTGGTTAGTACTTACACCACTTCTGACTGACATGAAAGGCATTGCGCCATGCTCGCAGAGGTCCAAGCACATCTCCATGCCGGAGTTGCCACAGCCGACGACCAGCACCCTCATGCCCCTGAACCTCTCCCCGCTCCGGTACTCGCTCGAGTGCAGCGCCTCCCCGGCGAACCTCTCCCTCCCCTTCACCTTGGGCACCACCACCTCCGCGTTCTCCCCGCTCGCCACCACCAGCCACGGCGACGCGTACTCGGTGACGGACGCTGCCGACTCCGACGCCGCCGCTGACGTCGTCGTCGTCGTAGTTGTTGTTGTCACGCGCCACAGCGACACCGGCTCATCGTACCAGGCGCGCGTGACGGTGCGGCGGAGCAGCGGGGCGATGGCGAAGCGGGCGGCGTAGGAGTGGAGGTAGCCGAGGAAGTCGTGCTTGGTCGGGTAGGTGGGGAAGTCCGGCGGGAAGCCGACGTGGGGGAGCTCGCAGAACATCTTGGGGAGGTGGAGGCGGAGGCGGTCGTAGGTGCGGTTCGTCCACAGGTCGGCGACGCCGCCGGAGCGCTCCAGGATGGTGAACGGCACCGAGTGCTGCCGGAGCGTCGCCGCCACGGCGAGCCCCGACGGGCCGGCGCCGACGATGATGGGCCCATCCAGCACAATGCAGTGGCTGGGGTTCTGATCACCACCACCACCACCACCTGCCTTCTGCTGCTCCTGCTCACCCTGCATGATCGATGGATCTTTGGCACAAGAACCGATGAGCTATGGCACACAAATGCACAGCTTGATCTCTCAGGCCTCTTGGAAACAAACACTAGCTAGCTCATGCACTGCAATGGAATGGACACATCTCCTATGGAGCTAGCACCAGGTAGAGATAGGCATTATGTATTCTTCTACACCCTGCTGTGATCTGCCTCTCTCTGTGGATTCTAGGAAGAAGCTAGTTGAAGAGCTAGGCAGCCACAACCTAAGCTGCTAAGGACATCATCATCTTTTGTTGCCTCTCCTCTTGCATGCACTACAGTGCCAGTGTAAGCATGGAGGAGGAGGAGGAGAAAGGTGTGATCAGAACCTATTTGGCCACCTCAATGAGCTCAGGGTGAGGGTCCCTCTCTACTCTCTCCCCTATATATAAGGGGAAGTGAATGACTGAATGTACAAGGGACACCTTACATTGTACAGGGCTATTTTTATGAGTTCTGTCACTACTGTTGGAATGATTGCCACCAATCTTTTCAGGGCAATGAAGAAAAAAAGGGAAATAGTGTTTTATACCATCTAATATAAGCATTTTTTATTTGGTTTTTTCTAGAAGTAAACTTTGCATGCATCTTAGGCTTTCCTAGAACCCAGAGATCAGATCGTATGAAATCTTGTCATGCAATGCACTTTGACAGAACCAAGTCACCAACCATGTATGTGCCATTGCCAGCCAATGCATGAACATTGTTTCCAGTGTTGGATCTGCATATCTTAAGGTGAAGCCTCCATAGTGGTCCTTGGTTTGCGACTATCATGAGTACATTCAACCAATCACTTCCCTGATTTCTGGAAGGAGGGGGCGAACGGCGAACCAGGTATCTAATTTATCAGTAATATACGTACTGGCAATGCTTCCATAAACTATTAATTCTACAAATATGTAATGTTTTCCTTTT
The DNA here is from genome assembly GCF_000231095.2 of Oryza brachyantha. Classification (NCBI taxonomy): domain Eukaryota; kingdom Viridiplantae; phylum Streptophyta; class Magnoliopsida; order Poales; family Poaceae; genus Oryza; species Oryza brachyantha. The sequence continues at coordinate 2,762,005 of NC_023165.2, read as the reverse complement.
TTTTGCTATTTGGATAGCAATAGCATGTATCTAAGTATGCATCTCTATAAATAGTGCTCTGTAATGACTAATGAAGAGAAGGAAGAGACATACCATGTAAACACATAATTTGCAAGCAAGCAATGCTGAAACGGACATTCTGCTCTTTGACAGCATTCCTGGTCAACCCCTTTTGCTACAAAATAAGATCCAGAAGATTTTTAGAGCCTAGTTTATTAGTCTACTCACCTAGTTACCTAGGACCTAATTGCTAAATAATTTCACTTAGACTAATGAACTGTTAGAGTGGAAGTAGGAAGCAGGGAGGAAAGACACATACCTAAAGCCAGCCTCATTGTTTTGCCTACTGAGCTGAATAATTGAAATGGTTTACTTTGTATAATATTTTAGAGGAGTTTACTGAGTCCAAATCTCATCAGATAAGCAGGCAGTAAAAGATTAGGTACTGATTTTTTTATGCGAGTGAGTAGAAGTTACATGCTCTTCAGATTCCCTGCCTGGATATCCCCACTGTCTCCACTAAGTATGACACAACCCAAAGAAAAATAATCTGAAATACCTCAAAATTGATATGGTGAAGAAACTCTACAGTGTTGACAGACAAGGTGAGGGACACAAACCAGCTACTTGAACATCCCATCAGCACATGGATCATCACATTAACCACATTCGATGATGTGCAAGTATTCAATGTCAGAAGAGTTCCTGATCCATTTTATAGAAATTTTACATATCCTGTTTGGAGGTTAGTCGTGCACCATTAGATAAGAAAAATGTTGGCATAATTGATTAATGTGGAAAACAGTCGACAACATTGCTAGATTTACCTTTCACGGCATGGAGCACCTATGGTTGAGCCGATTGCCCACATCCAGAAAACGATCGTGAAGCTGCTGAAAAGCTGCTACTGAAGCAGTTCCTTTTGTAGTACAACTTGCAATGCGCAAATGACCGAAGATAACTTCTGGCTAAAATGGCACAGAAACACCATGTTCAACACCCAGAACCAGCTAAATCTACATTAAAATTTCACAGGAACGGAGCTTCCTCGAGAAAAGGACAACCTGTGCGTCCCAGGGGCATTTCACCGAGCACATCGCGTGCAAGCAGGGGCGGCTTTGCAATTCGAGCCATCAGCTTCACCCACACCTGCAAAATCAAGCATGAAAGTGCAAACATATCCGATCATAGCAAATGATGTAATACTAATATCTAACGAATTTAGCCCTGAGGAATCATCCCTTTCGTTTCCCCCTTGATCGCTGCGCGGCGCTCCGCCGCGGTTCCGAGCAACCGAAGAAAGAACCGCGCGCTGCGAACAAAAGACACTTTCCATAAGAGAAGACGGGCAGCTCTACAACCGCTTTCGCTCGTGGCATGTGGAATTCGCTTTCTCTCTCCGAAGGCGGAAACTCAGAAGAGGATTCGCACGAGACAGCTTACGCCATCATCACAGAGGTAGAGTTGACATTCCTGGCTTCTTTTAATAATATATATATATGCAAATTAAAAAAAACAATGAATCAATACTCCGCTAATGCAGAATAATCTCATCCGGTGCATGTAAATTCCAGAAGATCTATATATGTCACCACATATGAGAAATATATATGCTATCAAGTGTAGTTACTCCATTCGTTGCGTCTCTCATAGACATCATACATAAGTTATTATATTATTAATATAAGATTTAACAGTATTTGTACTCTTAACTATGTAGGAGCAGAAACATATGTGAAGTGTTTTTACACCTTAGACATGAAAAGAGTAACTACGTCTACGTCTAGGATGTATGTATGTCTATACACATATACTTTAATATAAGTTGCCACTAATCCTAGGATTACGACTAGACGGCGCAACTGTATGTCTCTATCATGATTAATCATTGGTGATGCTGACAGATATCCATATCTTGTTCATGCAGGCGTTGGCTTGCTTTAGTACTTGTGTGCGCTTTATCCATACATGGGTAGGATATGATGATGATCAGTATGACAAGAAAGTTCAACGAGTGTGGTGCTAATCATTTGTCACCACTGTACATTTCGTGCTGGATATTGTTGAATAGACGATAATTATCTGAGGATAAAAAATAATTAATTTATTAATTTATAAAAGTAAATTACACATACAGTATGGAAAAATACATGTACGCGTGAGTGAATGTGTGAATTTAGTTTGTGTTTGTGTGGGTCCTAGTTTGTACCACCGTATAAAAAGATAGATATTTATATAGAGAATATTTTTTTTTAAAAAAAGACATTTGAGTAGCTCGGGGAGTGTGCCCATTCATATATTCAATGGTTTCCACCGCAGGAATTCCACATAAATTTTGTAGCCACAAGCACGAAGAAAATTGTAAACAAAACCAAAATAATCAATAGCAGTATATATATATACGTGGATTACAGTGATAGTATATGCAAAGGATATTATGAAAGTAACATATTCAAACAAATTAACTAAAGATACAACTTTTGAAGGCTGATTTCTGTTAAAGAAATATTTGTAATCAGAACTGCATGCTGAATGTTTTTCTCTCCATTTGGTTGAATTGACGAGCAATATGTTTCCAGCCACAGGATGCAGCCGGCCGGGCGTGCATCTATTCAGTGGTCGTCGCCGCCATGATACAGACACAAGTCTCCTTCAATTTCAGGACCGGCCGGCCTGTAGATCTCTTACAACTGAAAGCTTCATAATTTGTAGCTTAATTAATAGGTTTATTTTAGTGGCAGTTGGCATACAAAGTGTAATCCATGAGTTCGCGTCAGTGCTCAGAATTAGGAAAGAAAGCTAATATCTTGCCTTGGATGATGATGATTAATTACTCCTCCAAATCTGCAGTGCAGTGAAGTTGGGAAAATTATTAGCTTTGAGTTGGGAGTTTGTTGATGAGTATGCAGCAATTAATGACAGGAGATAATCATACGATTATCACACATGCATCAAAGAAAGAATGATCTCATGTTAATTTGCTGAGATGAAAGATCATATTAATTCAGACATGCATAAGATGCCTTCAACAACGAAAATTCCTCAGATCTGGCAACATCTCAAGTCACTGGTGCATTGTTAGATTAGTTTACACAGTACACCGAAGCAACTAAGCAACCTCTGTAAATAAAATATCAAGGATATTGATAGGTTGATTATTCATAGTAGTGGTCCATCTATCACACTACAGAAGACTATTCATATAACGAAAAGACATCAAGGACTTAAATATCAAAGCAAAATTCAAACAGAGTTATGTACTTGTGTTGTTATTTCCTCTTGAATTTTAGTTTCATAGTACTTATTTTTTTCTTAAATAGACAACTATTTAAAAACAACTATGATACTTTTCAAAAGATGTATTTGCATGGAATTAATTAAGATTTGCCATGCACCGGTGTATTTGAAAAGCAAAATAATATCATATATACTGAAGGGTAATAGCATACTGCTAATTATTTTTACCATCAAGAGATTTGCTCTTTGATTCATATTCCTTTTAAGAGAATGGAGCAATTTCATAAGTAGTTAAAGTATTGCATCTCCGGCCTCTAATGCAGAGGCATAAAACCACAATTTATTAATTATGGGGAACAATTTATATATTGATTTATAAACAATAAAAAATACATGATGGGATAAACCCTTGCCTCCCTCAAAAGTTTGGCATCTAGATTTGGTAAATATTTCCTAGGTTACCATTTCCAAACGTATGGATCCATTCTCGATCCTTTATATTAATTGGGGTATTGTTTTTTTATCTATATACATCTATATGATTTAAGGGAGTTCTAAGACAATACATAACCTTAATTCACTCCGATTCATATATTCCGAGCAATTAATGCATGGAGAACAGAATCACGTTTAAATGTATTGCAAGAGGTTGGATGACACAGGTTGTATATGTTGATATAACATTAGGTTATGTAATTGTGTTTAATAGGGAATTGGGGCTATAAGAGATGATAAGGATATGTCACCTGAGATATATAATAGAAATTCATTCTTCGGATCCTATGGCTTATATATTCAGACTTCAGTTTCTGCAAATTGAGGAGACTATATACAAGATGCATGCCATATATAGTCCAGATACAGATCAAATTGCACATTCAAAGTTACAACATGTGGCCATAGATCACATTTAAGTACAGTGTCCTAATTAGAAGAGGAGATATTTGCACTGCAGAAACAAAATTAATCTATCAAGATCAGATCAGTTTATGTGTACATGGCTTCATCGCAGCAATAAAAACCCTAGCTCTGAATTTGATCGAGGAGCTAGCAAAGTAAAGCTGCAGAACTTACATGGACTGAACACAGCTCTTGCTTTTGCTCGTCGTCGATTTGTCCTTTCTAGATCTGGCTGTGAGGAGAAGCTAAGCTACCAGCTGCTACTTAGGGTTTCATCGATCAATACACAGCTAGCTGGTGTGCTTCCATGAGAAGATGAAACTGCCGGATGATCTGAATTTGCCGAGATGAGAACTGCTACCGTTTATGCTCTCAGATCATGCTGGCAGCTTCATCTTCTTGTGGCGCACAAACAAAGCGAACAATCAACCCCATCATCATCATCTATACCTCCATAACTGATGCCATGCATCCATGGCATGGTAGCTAGCGAGATAAGGTAGAAGAAACCTCATGGCAGAAAGAGAGAGATGAGAGAGAGAGAGAGAGATTAGAGGGATGGGTTGGTGGAATGGGAGAGATGGTGATTAGGGCTTTTTATGGAGACTCTTTTTCATGGCTAATTGTTTGTATATGTAGAAAAGATGGTTGATGCTAAAGAATAATTGAAAGGTGTGGTGGTCCCATGGAAGAAGGAATTGAAAGAAAGTAGAATATGGCATGCATGCTCACCCCCACTATATGACGCATGCCAAGGTTTTGTGATTAGCTTATGGTGGGGCTTTTTCCAAAGGCTGCACCAATGGTGCTTTCATTCATCTCCACGCCTGAGTTTGGAGGTGATTCTTGCCAACTCTTTTTTTTGCCACGGAATTCGCGTGAGTTTCAGGTACGTGTCGCTCCTCTGCTAGCTACATAAGGCTATAATGAGTACTGTAATTCACTTGTGTTCAGGATATGTGTCGCTTTACGGACAAGAAGTTAGCTATAAGATGACATCGAGGAGAAAAAACCAAAAAGAAGTGAGTTTGGAGCTAACTCGATCTATACATACTATAAGAAAAATGTACTAAATGCATCAACGGGAGAAATAGATAGGGAATAAATATTAGAAACAACCTTATAGTTAATCTATTATATGTGTTAACTCTAATATGATTTTATAGCTAGTACGTTGGCTCTAGACTTAAACTTGCGCTAAGGATTGCTTGGATACATGGAAGCTACAATATGAGGTGTTAAATGTATTATGGTTTAATTACAGTGTATACTATTACCTCCGTTCCAAAATATAAATATTTATTTTAGCTTGTTTAGCATAGACTAAGAAGATATCAAAAGAATCTTTTCTACTCATTTCAGTGGTTAATTTTTTAATTTTGAATTGATTATATTCTCTTTCTAATTATCTTATTGGCTCTGGAATTATTGTAATTATTGTAATCATGAGATCAGTGCGGAAATGCTTATATTGTAGTATAAATTATAAATTTGAGAAATGTTTGTATTTTAAAACAGGGGAGTACACTGATGTACTGTGTTGCAGGAGCATCGACCAGTTTAACCTGAAGTTCAAACTGATGAGGAAAATTTGGGTAATTTATCCCTGTACCTTTTAACTCAAGGGGTGAAATGTATCCTAGTTTAACTATGAGAAATGTTGCATAGGTACATTAGGTTTCCTACTCAGAAAAGATGGGCAACGCACACATAAAGAAATAGCATGAATACGACCACGTTTGTCCGTCCGGGTTGCTAAACCAAATTCTCACGTTTATGTTTCATGCTTTCTAAACAGTTAAATGATATATTTTTTATAAAACATTAACGTGTAATTATTTTTTAACTTTCAAATAAAAATTTAAAATAAAACGGATGACCTTTGACACACGTCACACACCAACCAAAAAATTGTTCCTTTCTGGACAGAGGTCCTCCAACATCAGCGCCAGCCCGCTTGACGAAACGGCGTCTGCTGGCAGTAAGTTATCTGTTAGGAAACGAGGCCAATCAAGATCGATTGACCGTGGGCTGGTCTTGGGCTCCGTTTGGGCCTGGCCACGCGCCTCGATCCTGCGGGCCGCGTGATCCAGTGGTGAAGCGGAAGGCTTTAGGCCTCGGCCCACGCTAACTCTGGTAGCCTCCACCGGGTTGGCCCATGAATACGGGAGTCCCAGATTCTTCGGCCCACCAAGCGACCCCGCGCTCCTCGCCGAAACCGTGCGGGCTAAACTGATGAAACGGCCCGGCCCATGAAGCAGCGAGGATCGGCCCGTCCGTTTCTCCGCGAACAGCCCAACAGATGCGCTACTGGCGTTTCTGGCTTTCTGCACTCCTGCTGTCGTTGGCCAAAAAAAAAAAAAACGGAATAATTAACTTTTTGCCACTCTTAGAAATGGCGCTAACTGCCACTAGACTCATATGTCATAGACACATGAGGACCCACATGTTATAGACAGCGAGTGGCAAATATGTTAGGTGCTATTTAGAGTGACAAAAAATTAAATGCCCCTGGCAAAACAGTGTGAGTTAACTCCTCGTTTTGCTTATGCTTTTAATTTAAAAGTTAATTTTAATATTAAAAAATATATATAAGTTTTATTTATAAATTATTTTTCGTTTATAAATATATCGTTTCAACCGATAACCCCTATTCATCACAGACTTTGTGTCGATCATGTAGGAGAGAGAACCCAGGAGCAGGATTCCACCACCTGACCATCCTGTACTGAAACCTTGCTGCTTCCATCGTTTATCTAAAGTTCAGGTTTCAGGCTACATCCATGTAGAGTGAGAACTTTTCGCTCTTCAAATGGACCTAGGGGGATAATGGGTCCAACTATTTTGTCTATAAAATTTAAGGGTCGGGTTTAAAGCGGGTTGAAAATAAAACTGTATAGAGTTCTGAGCTATTTTTTTCTAAGAATTAAATAGGGTTGTGAAAAAAAACACGGGTCTTAACCCATTCCCACCCCTAAATGGACCCCGGCTGTCACTATCCTAAGCGCAGTGGCTGCATACACCGGCAACAGCTACAAGTTGAGGTTTCAGGTGTCACCGTAACCAAGCAGTTCATAAGCCGAGTATGAGTAGAAAGATCACAAGAATGCAAAAAATTGTCAATATATACCATTAAGAATGATGGCTCAACTTTACATCACCGGATAAATGTACTACACAATATCTATAAACTATCACTACAATATACCTGTCTCTATAAACTATAGAGATAGGTCTATAAAATAAAACTATCACTGTAGTATAATTACACCAATATACAATAGAGCTATGACAAAAATGGTTCGACGAAGCGGAGGATAGTATGGGCACTCTACTTCTGGCTACTATTGCTTAGGTAACCAAGCTTCTGAGCTAATGCATCGACATATCTAGGCCTCCGTCTCTCCAACTCCGGCATCCCAGCTTCACATTCACCTCTGGCTCCTTCATTCAGAAGCTCCTCCCAGAAGTCGTCAGTTAACTCAGTTTCATTGCTCGCCTGATTTCGTGCCTGGATTCGAGTCCCGTTAACGTCTTGCTTACCCTTCCCAAGCCCCTGAATGTTCAGTGCCAAATTCTCCAGCTCAGACTTCCCAGGTTCATCATTTAGTTCAGCAAATGGCCTTGGATCAAACTGGAATGCCGACTCGAGTTGATCGCTTTGGCTGAGCTCCTCAGGGCCGAGAAATGGCACTATGTCTATCGACCTCGTCCTCTTCTTCGAGAATGTGTCCTCGAGACCCTTCATTTTATCTTGCTGCTGAATCAACTGGTGAAAGAAGTCAGGGTTCTGCATTGCTCTTGCCAAGAAACCCATCATCTGGACCTGTTTCTGCTCAGCATGTTGCAGCCTCTCTTCCATGGCTCGCATATCAGCTTTTGTACTTTGCTGTTCGTGTCTTAGTTTTACAACCTCTGCAAGCAAGATGTTCTTGTCACGCTTTAGCCTGTCGATTTCTTCATCCAGTCCAAACTGACCGACCTCAAGGTAGGTGCCAAGAGCATGCTGTGATGCAGGGAGATAAGGCAATGGTCTCCTCTTTATCATCTTTAGAAGATGCCTCTGCCCTCTTAGGAAACCATCGTTTGCAAATTCCCATCTGTCCGGATCAATCTTTCTGAAACCCTGCAAAACAAAACCTATAGTTAGATCAAGTACAGAAGCCACAGACAATAAAAAACAACTATAAGGGCAGATCTCACAAAGTATGTAAACCGGTAGGTTTCACATAGTTTTGCGACAAAACTTATTAGCATTAAGAGAACAGGTAGCAGTATACTACATCATTTGATGGTGATCAAAGGAGTCTTCTAGAACAAACAATTTTGAAGATTCTTGTAGCTTCATCCAGTGTCTTGATCCATCTAGCTACACAGTAAGAAATTGAAGAAACAGCATGTCAGAAACTAGGGAGTAGTTCGTTCATGGAGATCTTTCCTGATTCTGAATTACTGAAAACGTTTGAGTTGAGGGTTTATATCCATGTGTCTGGAAAAGGATTGGACATAACTGAGTTTAGGCAAATAATGTCAAGTCCACATCTGCAGTTCTGCACCAGTTAGCACCACAATCGATTGAAGAACTCTAGCTATCGAAATTTCCTACAGCCAACAGCTCGGCACCAGTAAAGATATTCCAGTTTCTAGCTCCATCGAAAGCATAATTTGCATGCACAAATTTCTCGCGCTGAGTCGAAAAACACACATAATGCCACCGATTTTGTTTACCAACACCATCAGGTTTGCCAGTCCATACATAATAATAGCTTCCAGCCAATGCAAAGAACAGCTACTTCCAGTAAACTGCAGAAATAGATATGGTTTTGTTTAACAATTTCCACCCAAATAATGAATTTTACAATGCTCCATCCATTTAGTTCTACAGTCAGGATTCCTAGCAATACTCAATACGAGAGAAAAAACACCCATTTTAAAGCTTCAGTCAAGGTCATCCTGAAAACTCAAAATGAATTGTTCAGGTAATTCGGCTGGACCAACATCTAAATGACGAACTGACTGAACAAGTTGGACTCAAAATGGCACTGGGAATTGGGGAAGAGACTCACATAGGTGTTGAGCTGTCGGACGAAGCTGGAGAAGTTGTTGTGCTTGAAGAACCGGGGGAGCAGCACGGCGGCGAAGACGTGGGGATCCCAGACGACGAAGCTATTGCCGGCGCGGCCCCACGAGACGACGCCGTCGGTTGCCGGGTCGGCGACCAGGTCGAACGTCTTGGTCAGGAACGGGGGCGGCCCGACCTCGTGCAGCCCCTCCATCGGCCGCGGCGCCTCCGACGGGTCCCCCTCCCCCTCATCCTCCTCCTCCGGCGGCGAGCTCGGCGGCCACTCCTCCTTCACTATCCCCGGCAGCATCGGCTCCATCGCAGGTGGATCAGCAAACCACACCCAACAAACAATCCCCAGGCGGGTTCTGCCCCAATCGAAGAATTGTTCTTGGAAACGGATGAATCCAGCGCGGCGGTCGGCGAGTGTGGTGGTTGGCAAGGGACAAGTCAGCGAGGTGCTCCGCTCTCCGGTGGAGAGTGGCATGGCGCGAGCAATATAAACACCCCTGTACAGGCAGAGGCAGCAGAGCAAGTGGCCAGGAGAGGAATGGAAGGTTCTAGACCGCCGCGGCTGCGGGTTCGTGGCCGCGGCCGGATCGGAAGCTTCCAGAGGCCCAAGCCCCGGGGGTGGGCGCCGCAGGGTGTGGCTGAGGTTGGCCGGCACGGCCGCAAGTGGGCGGGGGCGAATCGACAGCCGACGGCGACAGCTCGCGCCATCTTCTTTCTCTGATCTGAATCTCATCACCACCCCTCGACGGCTCGACGCTTTTGCCTGTGGGTCAGAAAATTTGTTGCTGCGCTCGGTGATTGGCCGGCGGCTTGCGGAGACGATCGCCGGATAGATTTGCCGGCGGGTAAAAAGAAAAGTTTCTTCTTTTCCTATTGAGTTTTTTCTTAGCTTGTCTGAATTCTTTTTCGTCTCTAAATCACATGGGTCAGAGCTACAGCCATTAGCTTCAATTTATTTATAGTTAATCTAATAATCAATTTATATAATAGCCGTCTATAAAACATATATTATCACGTTTCACCTGTCATATACATATTGTGTTTTTAAGTTTTGTTGCAATTGGCTATAAATCTATATAAATCTATAGCTCATTGCTTCTATCTCCTCTCTTATCTACTTAAGATATGTTTCTAGCTGGTTTATCACTCAATGTTTCTATCTCCTCTTTTATCTACTTAATATATGTTTATAGATGGTTTATAGTCTGCTATTGTACCTGCTCTCTCACATGCTGCTTTATTTTTCCCTTCCCGAAACACAGCAAAGATGATTTTAACATAACACGCGAAAACACACGACATATCATCATTAACAGCTGGTAACCCAGAAAAGAATCCTTCTATTCGAAATCCTATGAACTATATGAACGTGTTTATTTTGGCACCCGTCACTGGCATGCCATCATTAAATAATTTCTGAACCTTGACACGCTGATATTTTCATTTGCTACTCATTGGTTGGCATACCATTGTGAGGCTTTGCATTCCACACACAAGCAATTCTACTGCTGCCTCACAAAATAAGTGTATGATAAATTGATGATTCATGCCATAGCACGTTTGGTTCTGACCTGAAAATAGCTCTTCCACCGTTGGCCGTACTAGCAACTTGGCAAATGGCAACAGAAAGTACACATAAACGTGTTCAATCTCACTAGCACACAATTTCTCTTGCAAAGTTATGGTCCATAAGAACCCACAGTACTAGGTTTTCCATCATCAATGTGCCCCAACTTTTCGGTAATCAACAGCATCAGCACTATCATTTCAAAGATTTTGGTCAGCACCGTCGGATACCCTGAACACGACAGGAGCAGGACTGACCACAGAGGCCAGCAGGTGAGCCACCGCACTGTAACAGTGGGCTGGTACAATTGCACGCAATCATTGTGCTGAAAAAACAATTTAGAGATTCAGACAGCCGGTTTTAATCATTGACTCATTGTTGGTTTCATCACAAATGTGCACACCATGAGCGCAATCATTTGTCATTGGTCCCTTGCTGACTGTGGACTGAAATGCCATTATTGTATATAAACAGCTGACAGGGTGACATGCAGATTTTCAGGAAGATTTTAAGCAGGTTTGTGCAAACTACTGCCAAATGATGCAAATATGTCGGCAGGAGACCAGTGCAACAGCTAACAGCAGCACATCTTATTTAGTATCTGTGGTGTGAAACAGAATATTCAACTTGTAAGCACATGTTGAAATGCCTTCAGCGAGCTGCGACAGCTTGAGTTCCACCTCTGTTGATAATTTTTTCGACGTACTCCTTTCTGAAATTATGCATGAGTCAACAATAACCAGAAAAAGAATCCGGAGGTAAAAGGAAAAATGAAGAACAGAAAGAATAGGTACCTAGCAGGCAGGTGGTCATGGGGACGATTGTATGGTGTCCAAACAGGCTCTCCCACAAAGAGACGCATTGCCTACAGAAGCATAGAAAGAAAAAAAACAACAGCTCCATATTAGACTGATGTTTCTTTTCTTGATACAGCATAGAAAGGGTACATAGGTTTAGGAAATGAACATACTATTTACTTAAGTAAATGACAAGAAAACGATAATCGATATTCACAAAGATAGTAACTAAGACACATAAGTTCACATCATAAAAACACAGTAGAAAACTACTCGCGGTAATAAAGGAAGAAAGCAAATGATACCTTGATGTAGTTCTCACTGTCCAGTGTGAAGCGGTGATACATTCCTGCAGGCAAAACAATCATGCCCCCTTTCTTCACTGCAACACGGATCCATTGATCATTTTGGTCCCTCACATCAAAATATCCTTGAGAAGCATGAGAAAACGATATATGTAAGAAGCATTAAAAAAATGACACCCCAAGATTGTCGCTGGAAGCAAGTCACTAGTTTTCTTGTCTTAAGTGTTCAACTAGTATAATAAAGATACATACCACTTCCCTCAAGACAATAGCGTATCTCTTCATCAGTATGCAAGTGTTCTTCGAAGAAATTCTTCAGCTTAGCCTCGTAGTTTGGCAGCTTTTCTGGACACACATCACAAATGTCCTGCACAAAGAAAAGCATATTAATCTTGCAGATAGAACTGGAAACTCACAATGATAAGTTCTAAAAACAAACCATGTAAGAGTATCCCCTGGCCTCACGGATTTTCTTGAGGTTCTCATCATTCTCCCAGTCATCAGCATTCAGGCGCCAGCTTAATATTCCTAACTCTGGGTGAGTCAATTGTGCGCCATGTTAGCATCTGGCAAGTTTACTGGCAGTTTGACACTAGTTCTACTTTTTTTTTTGGCCTGGTGACACTAGTTCTACTAAGAGTTAGTTCAAAAAAACTAAACATGTTGTTTGAGCAGTAAATGTACAAACCTGAAAGTTTGCTAAGAGGAATGAATTCCTTGGGCTCACGATGATGAGGAAGCCTCTGGTCCTCTTCACTGTCATCCATGTACCAAGCTTGGATGACCTCCTCTTTGCCATCCTAAATTAGTAAGGGACAACATACTTCAGAACCAGTAGAAACAGGTATAACCCACTGTCTGGGTTCTAATGTAGAAAAATATCTAACATAACTTATGTTGTATCAGCGTCTTGTTCATAAGACTAAGGAATGCTAAAACAAACAGAAGTTACAAAATCCATGTAATTCTAGTAGTGCTCCAAGACTGGTCGACAGGACACAAACCTCCATAGGAAAAGAGCCTCCCAACAAATGCTCCACAGCAAGTGGATGCAAAAAAATTAGCAAAATCATCATAAATAGAACATTACAGATAAAACATTTAGTTATATAAGACTGCATCAGGTCAACCAAGTGGCAGCAAGCTTGAAACCTTTAAGGGGCATCGTACTTCTGGAGTTCTAGTATCAACAGAGAAACAGTACTGAAGCAGGGGTGGTCTAGACATGATGGTGATAGTGGAAAAACTTTGTTCAATAAATAAGGACCGCTAAACTCAATGTTATACCATTGAAAATTTCGGATACCCACAAGTCACGACTGTTCAATCCCGAACTTTAGGTTTACTAAATATTTATTTCTTTCTTTTTCCATTATGTTTTATCCTTAGGGTTACTCTCAACAGGACGAGAACACATGTTGAGGACTGAATAGCAACTTCCATGTTACATACACCAAGCTCCCAACTTTGGCAAGCCCTCAAGTACAAATCGACCAGCAAATCGAATAATCGACGGTCTAATTTGATTTGAGATTCCACAAAGCGTAGTTTCACCCTAAAGTCAATCATCCAAAGCAGCCAAAATCATTTTTTTGGGAAGAAATCAACAACAGCATAATCCTATCCTCCAATTCGCATGTACATCCTTCGCCTACTCCTACAACGATTCCTAAACAAGATCAAGATAACTTTCTTGCCGCAACAGGTCACATCGCAGTGCAGGTCAGGACTCAAACAGGAGCAGGAGAAAAAGGATTGGGGAAGAGAGATCTCACCTGGAACTGGTTCTCCATGTCCGGAACCTCACACGCCGCCCCTGCGTTGCCTTCCCACTATTTGGAAGTTGGAACCCTCCCGATTCCTGATAGCCTGGAAGAGTGGAAGCTGAAGAGAAGGGTCACACGAACAGCTTCAGGCTAACGCAATTAGAGAATTTTGCTGACACGGCCCGCGAAAAATTCTCATATTTATATAAACATCCCTGGGCCTCGGCGTAAGATTGGGAGATCTGGGTGTACTTGCGTTCGCGGCATGAAGCACGCTGTCGCTGAAAAAAGTTCTATCACGAGTCACGACGTGCTGGAATCGTTCTCCGTTTCAGCGCCTAAACAATTTACCTGCATGGATAAACAATTTACCAATGGTCAGACGATGACAAAAGAGATGAGCGAATCGTACTTACTGCTTACATGTGCGCTGGCGAAGTTCCTGAAGCCCATCCCGCCTCATGCGGTCATGGATTATTCGTGCGGAGGCCATGGAGCTCAGCTGCAGAGGCGGCAAGATTCGTTGCGTGGCGCGGTCCATGAGGTGGATGCCGGCCATGGCGGCGTGGGTAGCGCGACGGCGTTCCCGGTGCGGCATTTTGTCGAACACGCGGCGAGCGACCTCAGCTCCAAGCTCCCGCGCCAGAGAGGCAAGGTTGTTTTTTCACTAGAGCGGATGTTGCAGCAGCGACGCCTAGGCGGCTACCCGTAGTTAGCTCGGTCCACGCGTGACCATTGGAAAGGGGCAGCGAGGAGGAACGCCGGTGGCCGCCGGCCGCCGCAGAGGAGCGTCAGAGTTGACTGAGACAGAGCCTTTGTCAATCGTATGGCCTTCTTTTCATAAAAGCCCTTCTATCGATGAAATCATTCATATCCGCCCCAGGTCATTCCAAACAATATAAAAGCAAATGTCGTAAAATAACCAATATACATAGAAAACCTAGGCCCCGTTTAGTTTCCAAAAAATTTCACCCAAAAACATCACATTAAATCTTTAGACATATAAATAGAGTATTAAATATAAATAAAACGAAAAACAAATTGTACAGTTATATGAGAAATCGTGAGACGAATCTTTTGAGCCTAATTAGTACATGATTGACTATAAGTGTTACAGTAACCTACATGTGCTAATGACGGATTAATTAGGCTCAAAGATTCGTCTCGCGGATTCCATGCCTGCCGTGAAATTCGTTTTATCATTCTTGTCCGAAAACCCCTTCTGACATTCGGTCAAACGTCTGGTGTAACACGCAAAAAATTTCATTTCACCAACTAAACACCCCCTAATATCAACATCAAAACTAAATTTGAAATTTTCACCGGGTTTAACAAAGTGAACATCAGTCCAAGGTTGGCATTTGTTCGAATGTTGTAATGGGATTTTAATTAACAAAGTTTATTATTAACCCATTTTTACCACTCTTTGCCTTAACATCTCCCTTTTTTTTCCCATGTAAACTGGAGAGTTGATGTAAGATGACTGATATGTAATTTCTCTAATCTCTATAACCTTCTTACAAAGACGAGTTGGTGGAGAGGTGGTAGCATATTTAACACCTATCACCGTCACTATTTCTTTAAAGGAGTACAGATTAAGTGGGACTGTCAGATGTTTGAAGTTAGAATTACCTCCTTGATCACCAAGCAGGACTGGAAAGATGTTAGACGATAATTCAAGAAGCTGTGTAACTGTCAGAGCAGTAAGTGCAGTCTTAACAGCTAACTAAACTCCCTGGGGACAGATTTGGCCAGATGCTGTAGTGTATCCTGCAGTTTTGTACGGAGTATCCAGTTCATGCTCCAATTGATTTGGTCAGCTGAAGTAGTTCGGCTCCCACTTCAGACTTTAGAGTTCCATTTTAGCAGTGGCCAAGCAGTCATCAGTGATGGCATCAGGCAATCTCTGAACCCTACATTTTTCGCTCCATGAAGAGGGAACTCCTATTTGGTCATCTTTCAGACGTCACATCACTTGATCAGGTTATTCAGTGCAAAGATCAAAACGGCAGAAAGTCAGAGATGATCTAAGAGCGTGATGCGATAGGAATTTGTGTGGAAGGAAGCTAATAAGTGCCTGTTTAGTTTTTGGGATTTTTTTATGTCTCTTATTATATCGGATGTTTGGATATTAATTAGAAGTATAAAATATAGACTGATAACAAAATTGATAACAAAATTAATTACATAAATAAATGCTATTTCATTAGACAAATTTTTTAATCCTAATTAAGCCACGATTAGTAAATATTTACTATAGCATCACATTCGCTAATCATGGGCTAATTAGGCTCAATAGAATCGTCTCGCAAAATATTTCATAGTATGAAGTGGGTTTTATTAATAGTCTATATTTAATATTTTAAATTAGTATCCAAACATTCGATATGATAAGGACTAAAAAAGTTCATTTGATCCAAACAGGATCTAACTTGTCATATTCAGACGTTGCTGCCTGCATCTTTACGGCAATTAGGAGACATCTGAATTTTTCATGCCGTCTCTAGAGAAGAAAAGAAGAAGAAGAAGAAAGCGATGCGAGATTACAGAACTACTAAATGAGGCCCAACAGTCTACAGACAAACAAAAAGTCCATGTTGGGTTATAGATGTAGTAATGCAGGCCCCAAAGGGACAAGAGGCTTTACTTGACATGGTTTTGTGTTGAAAAGCCAGGCCTTCTCAGACATTTGGGCTGGAGTCTCTTCAAAGCCTGTAACTGTGTACTTGAGTTGAGTATATATACGATGTTACCTCTCTTTCTTAATATAAAACCTCTAGCGTCGTCCATATTCCATATTCATAGATACTAATAAATATAGACATATACAAATAATATATATTGATCAATAAAATAATCTAAATATAACTAAAAGGTCTCGCAATATGAAACAGAGCGAGTACTGCCCAGGTCAAAGGCAAGAAGACTAAAGGAACACACATTGATTGGTTCACAAGCGCAAGCAATTACTGAATTACTGTCGCGTGTTATTCCTCGACAGCTAGCAAGCCATTACTGGCGTTTGTTCATTGCAATGCATACAAAACGAGAGCTACATATTTGATCAGTTCGCACGTACTCCTACACGGACAAGCAGATATTAAAGCTACGACCACCCTGCCATGCGCATGCCGGTGCAGGTGCAGGTGCAGCGTCAGCCAGCACGTACTCTGCCCTCCATCACGGTGTGGACCTGAACCAAATTAAACTTGCAGAGAAGAGGAAGAAGAAAGCAGCGGAGGCAGGCCGGCCGGCAGGTGACCGGCCGGCGTGCGGTGGTTGCTTGGTTGCAGAGCAATCAATCGGTCCAGCAGAGGAGACACGCATTGATTTGGTCACTCGAGCGTACAAGCGTGGCTACCAGCTGCAGCCTGCAGGCAGGCTGGTGTACGTACAAGCGTGGCTATGGCAAAATCAGCCGGAGGTGATTGTTTGATTTTTTTTATGAAAAACATATTTGTAAAAAAATAATTTATAAATAAAATTTATTTATATATATTTATAGTTATCTAAAATCTAATGCTGAAAATAAAATTTGATGAAAAAAACATCTTTCAATTTAAGGTTAAAAATTTAAATTTAAACTTGTAAGGGTTAGCAGAAGCGAAGTTGAGCAGCAATTGCACACTGCAGTGCTACACGTAGGCAGATCGACCGGAGGAACAAGTGTTTGTGAACATCCGTCTTTATATCTTATCTGCATAATAAATAGTACTATTTACTGCAAGAACGAACGTACAAACGCACGTGCAAGCTACAGATGGCAAGCTGGCTGATGCCAGCCCAACGCTCCAACAGTGTCTCTCGATCGTGTTTGCCGATGGACGAGAGGAGAGCCGATCGGATTCGTGGGGGGAGATCGATGGAGTGCCGTGTGTAATGTAGCCTAGTATTGCATTGCATGCCTATGCATGTAATCGTGCGTGTGATCAATCGATGCATCGATCGATTGGATTACACAGCTGCATATGCATAGGTAGCTAGGTACCACATGCTAGCTTACTCTTAATCCGGACGACACGAACTAAAAGGAGTGAAGGGCATATTTACTTCTAGTAATAAAAAAGTTGTTCGTGTTTCCGGTGACTAAAAGTTAAGATAAAAAAAACTAGGATATAAACTTCAATCTAGTTCAAATTTAATGTTTACGATGTAAAAGCAAGAGCAAAAGATGGAGCTAAAAAATAAAACATCGTATCACCTCCAACCTAATACACTTTTGATCTATAGTTGCTTCACATGGATTTACAATGCTACTCATTCTATTTTAAAATATAAATATTTACATAATTTATATTTTATATCTTAATATAAGTTTTTTTTACCGATTCCTACGATTCTAATCGTTATTACGACAACTTAGATTCCAATCGATATTACACCTCAGAAACAATCAGATGCTTAAAAATTATAATATAATCAATTAACAAATGAAGTACCTAAAAGTAAATCTTTTAACATCTATGTTAACAATCTATAAATACATATATTTTCGAACCAGGAATTAGAATGCATGCATCCTTACGTGGCGATCGAGCCATCGATCGAGTCGGTACGTGATCGGTCAAATTCATGTCGCGGCAGATCGACCGGTTGTACGGGTTGGGTTCTAGGTAGCTAGAACGTTGTTCTCGGACTCGGCTCGCTCTCGGTTAGGTCCCATCGAAATGCTGCGTTTTTACGTGACAAGCGGTTAAAAGCTAGTGCCACATCCTGTCCCTTGCCGCCTAGTACTGTGCCTGACAGCCTGAGTTGATGCATCGGACCGAGGCCGCGGCACACCATCGTGACACCCGTCGATATGTTCGATCGCAACGCACGAATCAACCGTGCCATGTATGGTCGCCTTGTTTATAATGGGATTGCTGATTGATTACCACGCGTGCACCGTCAACACACGCTTTCTTGAACAATTTATATCGATCTAAAATATTTCTTTCAGCCGAAGTAGAAAATTTTAATATTCCGTTGCGTATATAATCATTTATACTTTATTTAGCAAGCGCTACTTAGACGAGTCAAAATATTCCCTTTGAATAATTTCAGTGATAAGTTTTTGAACTTTAAATTGTTCAAATTATCCTTCTCAACATTTGGTTGCTTTTGCAATCATCAAAACAACTTGAATCATTTGAAACTGTGCAGTAATGCTTATATTTTGCAATGGGTATAGTATGTCTGGAAACATTTTATCCTTTGGCTTAGCCCATATGGATAAAAATATGCATAAGTAAGCCATTCACTATTCACTATTGTAGGAATTATTTTCCTGGATTCTGGTCTCTTTTGTTTCTAGGCGGACCGTACGTGGCGCCGCCTGGCAAAATGGGAGGAGCGGCGCAGGGCCGTCGACCGCACTAAAAAATATATTTTGACCGCACGGATGAAAGGAATATGAAGTAGTGATTACAAATATTATTATTTCTATTTTATAGTG
The DNA here is from genome assembly GCF_000231095.2 of Oryza brachyantha. Taxonomy (NCBI): domain Eukaryota; kingdom Viridiplantae; phylum Streptophyta; class Magnoliopsida; order Poales; family Poaceae; genus Oryza; species Oryza brachyantha. The sequence continues at coordinate 2,742,922 of NC_023165.2, read as the reverse complement.
TAAGATCGATGTTATTGCTCTCTTAGATTAATATATATTAATAATTATGTATATCTAAATAAAATTTATTTATTGATTAATTGATAAGTTTGATATGATTAAAATATTTTATAATATAGAACGGGGGATTACTGCTCTTCGGTTGGCAGAACTTACGGAGTATTCATAGTAATCCATTTCATTTGCGTTTAGAAATGGCTATCTAGCAGAGATTCGTACGTGATCGAACGAAGACCGAGGAATACATTTCACCTCGTCATGTCACGCGTATATACAAATGTTTATACTCATATCAACAAATACTGCATCATTCGCAAGCAAAAAGACTACTCCTACGGTCCTAGCAGTAATAGGAGCAAGGAGCACTGCTGCACTCGCCGGCACACGTACGTACTGCCAGCGGTACACGATCTGGCCGCGTACGTACGTGCGTGACGGTCAGGGAGGACACTGACACGCGGGGACCACACAGGTCGCAGCGCGTACGTGCGCGCGCGTGTCAGCGCGTGGATCGCGGCCCCTCCCCCCGTGCACCCCATGCCGAGGGGACGGAAACGACCCCCCGACGCGCACATGACGGGCCCACGTGTCGGGGATTCGCAGCCGCGCCGGCCCCACCACGCTGCCCGCCTGTGGGTCCCCTCCTCCCCAGCGACCGCACGCTTGCCCCGGTCAAACACGCAGGCCGGACCGACCGGTCCGCCGCGGCCGATGAGTCCGACCCGAGCCACATTACGAGCGGTGCGGTCAACGGTCAGCAACAGGTGCGGGTCCCGGGGAGCGGTCGAAGCCAATAGGAGTAGAGTTGAAACTAACCGGTACGGATATTTTCCGACCGACCGGAGCAATTTCGGATACGAACGGAATTCGGTCGGATTGTTCCGGATATTTTCGGATTCGAAATCGAATTCGGATATTTTTTTTCGGATATAGAAACGAATATAGTACGAGTAATATCCGTCGAAATCAGATAACGGTCGGATAATATCCGAAATTATTATGCGGATATCCGGATTGTAACCCAACTAAAAATAAGCCCAACTGCCTAATGGCCTGACCTGGCCCAACTACTAACCCTAACTCACCTCACAAATGCACCAGTGCACCACAGTACCACACCAAAATCCACGATGCAGTAGTTGCCTGATTGCCTCCTCAGCCTTAGGCTACTGCCACCGCCACCGCATCGCCTCCATCGCCGCCGCCGCCGACGATGACGCCGCCTCGCCAACTAGCGCCGCAGCCCCTCGCCAGATCTTGCTGCGCCGCCACCCCTCACCGATTCGTGCTGCGCCGCTGCCCCTCACCGGATCGGACAGCGGAGATCACGGCACCCCGTTGCCCTTGCTGGATCGATCTGCGCGAGCTGCGTCGCCGTCCTCGCCGGATCGAGCTGAGCCGTTGCCCGTCGTCGGACCACGCCGGCTCTCCCCATTGGCAAGCAGCAAGCAGATATGTTTCATATGTATTTTTATTTGCAAGAAAGAAGATTAAATATTTTAAGTGATAGAGAATTATAATTTACCGTTGGTTTAGACCAGTGGAGGTCATACTAAGGCTCCTTTTTTTTCATATTATCACTTGTATTATTGGTGCGAGCTATGTACTTCTAAAAACTGATTTGTGGAGCTCCTCATTGATTTATTTTTGTTTTGTGCATGTGTTATGTTGTAGATTTGTGATGAATTCCTCTAATGCAAGTAACAGTAGCTTCAGCTTATGCAGTACAAGTGTAGCACCATTGCCAACACCATCTCAACCAACACAAGAAGCTGCTGCCAACCCACAAGTGCGTGATGCAACTGCTCTTACAACAACAACAAAAGTCGATGTTGATTTGACACAAAATACTACCGATGAGATCACAGAGAGCCCTCCTTCAAAAAAACAAAGAAGTGCAGCTCAAAGGTTTGGGAGTACTTTGACAAGTACGAGGAGAAGATAAGAGGAGATAATGGAACAGAGGTTATGTCACTTTGGGCTAAGTGTAAGAAGTGTAGTTATAAATCACGTCGGGAGACCAATAGGGAGACAACGGTATTTTGGAATCACTTGGCCAGCAAACACCAAATCAAAAATGGCCAGCAGCTTCTAGATCTGAAAAAGAGTGATAGTGGCAGTGGAACTACATCTGTTGAGACTTATAGGTATGATGAAGCTGTCAGCTTAAAGAAATTTTATTTGGCAATCATTATGCATGAATATCCCTTTAATATTGTTGAGCATGAGTACTTTGTGGATTTTATCAAGTCCTTGCGCCCTAGTTTTCCAATCAGAAGCCGTATAACTGTTAGGAAAGATATATTGAACATGTTTTCTAGAGGAAAAGAAGAAATTATATGAGTACTTCAAAACACTTTCATGTCGTTTTAGTACAACCATGGACATGTGGACCTCAAATCAAAATAAAGGTTATATGTGCATAACTATGCATTGGATAGATGATAATTGGTGCATGCAAAAGAGAATTGTGAAGTTTATGCATGTAGAGGGCCGTCATTCAGGGAAGAACTTATGCAAGGAATTTTATGATAGTATACTGGATTGGAACCGTGATAGAAAATTGCTTACACTTACTTTGGACAATGCATCAGCCAATGATGTATGTGCTAAGGGTCTAGTACTAAAGCTTAACAAGATATCACCCTTGATCTGTGATGGGGCCTTTTTTCATGTGAGATGCTTGAATCATATTTTCAATCTTGTTGCTAAAGATGGTTTGAAGCAAATTGCACCAGCTGTTTCAAATATTAGAAACACAATTTCAATTGTGAAGAACTCCACATTGCAGTGGGAAGAATTGATGAAGTGTGCCTCAGAATGTGATGGTTTAGATACTAGCCATGGTCTCTCTTTGGATGTACCAACAAGGTGGAACTCAACTTATCTCATGTTAAAACAAGCTCTTCACTATAGATCAGCTTTTGATAGACTTTTTTTTCGTCATAGAACCAAATATTTGCATTGTGTCCCAACAGCTAGTAATTGGACTATGGCAAAATCATTGTGCACATGTTTAAAAAGATTTTATGATGCTACTTTGATCTTCTCTGGCACTACATATCCAACAGCAAATCTGTTTTTTACTAAATTCTGCCAAATTAAGCTTGCAATAGCTGATTGGTGCACCAGCTCTGATCCAACTATAGCAGCCATGGGCTTTAAAATGAAGGCCAAGTATGATAAATATTGGGAGAAGTCCAATATGGCTATTTCTGTAGCTTGCTTTCTTGATCCAAGGTTCAAGACAAATCTAGTAACCTATTATGCAGAAAAGATTTATGGTGAGACATATGCTCACAAGAAATTAAAAAATTCATGGATGTTGTTAATCGGCTATTCCAAGCTTATGAGTTTAGTGCATCAACTTCAAAGAATGCATTGGCTACAAATTTGCAGAAGGATTCTTTAATCAATGAGGATAAGAATATGGAGAGTGATGATGATCTTGATGAAGATGTTGTGAACTACTTGCGTCGCCGCACTGCCTCTGGAAAATCCACTAAAACTGAGTTGCAAGTGTACCAAGAACAACCATTAGTGGAATGGGATATAAGAGACAAAACATTCAATATTTTGCATTGGTGGTCACTCAAGCAACATGAGCTTCCTGTTCTTTCTCGACTTACTCGTGATGTTTTGTCTATTCAAGTGTCAACTGTTGCTTCAGAATCAACATTTAGTGCTGGTGGGCGTGTTGTTAATCCATTCCGCAATCATCTAGATCCTGAAATCGTGCAAGCTTTGATTTGCACCAAAGATTAGACTACTGCATCAAGAAAAGGTAATAATGTGTTGTATGTACATCATTATATTGCTTTAACCTTTAAGTGATTGTTATTCTTTTCTTCTAAGAATATATGTGAATGTGAATACTTAGGTGGAAATGTGGTTGGTTCTATCATCAGTGAGTTGGACATGGAGAACCTTGAGCGATCTTTTGCTACCTTGCTGGCCATGGTTTGTGCTTCTAGCACTAAAAAGTTATACAATTCTTTCACTTTCTTTTATACTTCCACTAATAATTGATCAAATTTTTATTTACAGGCCACAGAACAAAATGATGAGCAAGATGGTAATGGTGATATTGAAATGGACTATGTTGAAGATGATGACGACATAGTGCCAATGGGTGTTTAATAAAATGTTTGTTAATTTAATTTGCAAGATGTATGTAATGAACTATTTTCAAGAGCACTGTCTGTGATGGACTATGTGTCTTAGTGTCTATGCCCATTACTACATGTTACATCTAAACCACTTAATATTGGACTGTTCAAGTAGTTTCTAAACTATATGATGTGATGTGACTCTTATGTGATAATGATCTAATGTGTGAGACTATGTCACTATACCATTGTGTCTGATTGTGCAAGTTTGTGGATGTTTCTTGTTATGCTATTATTAATTGCTTATATTTAGAAATGTTGATGAGTTATATTAGAAAATATAACAAGTTATATTTATTCTATGATTTGAGAAGTATAGTTTAAGAGGTTTTTATGTTCCGATTAATATCCGTCACCGTATCCGTTTCGATTCATATTCGCTCCGTATTTGTATTCGATAATATTCGATTCTGTTTCCGTGTCCGGGTTTCCGATTCCGATTCCAAAAAAAATATAAAAATGAGTATGATAGAGCTAGTTTCCGACCGTATTTGATCCGTTTTCAACCCTAAATAGGAGCCGCCAGGTGTAAAAGAGTGGATTTCCTATGTTTGACCAGTCATCGCAGATAACAAATCCTCGTTTAGTTCAAAAAAGTTATTTCAAAAATATTAGATCGAACTTTGAATATTTAAATGGGCATCAAACATAGATAAAATAAAAAACTAATTGTACAGTTATGAGACAAATCTTGAGACTAATTTTTTGAGACTAATTAGTCCATGATTAATCATAAGTGCTACAGTACCAACATGTGCTAATGAATGATGGCTTAAGTAAGCTCAAAAGATTCGTCTCGCGGTTTTCAACCGAGGTATGAATTTTTTTTCATTTGTATCCAAAAATTCCTTTCGGCATCCGGTCAAACGTTCGATATGACTCATTTCCAAAAATTTTTGGCAACTAAATAGGTCTAACTAGCTGCAACATTAATAAGTGGCTAACGTATGGTTCCGTATCTTTTGTTGGATTATATGCTAGTGACTTGTGAGTTGTGACTGAAATTATGGAATGGCACTCTCTTTATTTTATATTATAAGATTTTTATTTTATCTAAATTCAACCATGTTTCAATAATATATATGTTTTGTATATGTCTTTTTTATCTGAAGTATATGAATCTATATATGTTCAGAAAGTCTGCTAAGTAAAAGGGGAATACGGGACTATGTGTCCTCTCTCATGGTTCGTGCTCCTTCCCCACCACAGCTTGAGCACAATGGGTTAGATGCGGGGCAGCGGGAGCAGTCGCTGGCACCCAGTTTCTTCCATGCTTGTCTCACATGGCTCCATTCCGATCCGAGAAAAGATGAGGAAACCACATCGGAAAATACCTCAAAGCTGCGCCGTTTTTAAACATTGCAAGCCATGGTACCGCACTCACCACGTTTAGGGCTAGGACACGGATAATAACGGGAATACCACGATAGCTACACTAATTTCTTTAAAAGAATCTATTTAAATCGTTAATAAATATTATATGATTTCTCACATTTTGCTCCACGGCAACTGTATAATCCCTAAGTTATCCTATTAACGACAATAAGAAAAACCCACGATATGTAACAGTATGCACTCTGAGGCTATGTTCGGTAGGAGGAGGATCTGAGAAAAATGTGTTAGTTATCTAGCGTGAAAAATATAATAATAGATTAGTAAATAATTAATTAATTATTGAAAAATATAAATAGATTAATATAATTTTTTAAAATAATTATTTATAGAAAATTTTCGTAAAAAATACACCGTTTAGCAATTTAAAAAGCATGCGCGTGAAAAATGAGACGGTTTAGATAACTAACCGGGGTGCCAAACGCGGCGTAATTACGTAGCACTAGTAGGAGTCACAAGTTGGTATCATTTTTCGCTGTTTTTATTTATTATAAGTTAAATTCGACTTTTAAAAAATTAATTTTGGATTTGGTTATATGATTTTTTTTCATCATGTCTTGTTTTATAACTTTTATTTTTAAGTTTTTATAACCAAGTATGTAAAGGTTTTAATCATATAATTTTGCTTTTCCTCGGGGAAAACCGAAAGATAGGAGCTAGTCACCAACCGTACGAGCCTACGGTGCCAATACAATCATGGATACTTACTACCTTCGTCCTATAATAACCTTATTTTTTGTTTTTTCGTGTCCAACGGTTTAAACATTCGTTTTATTTAAAAAATTTATGTAAAAACTAAAAAAAATTAGTTACGTATAAAATACTATTTATATCTTATCATCTAGTAATAATAAAAAATATTAATCATAATTTTTTTAAATAAGACGAATGGTTATAGAAAAATAAAAAATAAAATTATTATGAAACAGAGTTAGCAGTACAAGTAAATAACAGTAATCGAGCAGCAGGAAGGCTAGGAGCATTTGGCCAAGGAGGAGTGTCAGTGGTGCGAGGGAGGGACAGAGCTCCCGTGTGGTTTGCACGTGTGGGCAGACACTTTTTCACGGGAATGTGTAGCCCACCCTCTCCTGCTCCCCACCCCCGCACCTCCTCCTCCTCTCTCCTTTTCCCCCCCGCCGCGCGGATATCCATCTCACCTTTCCGTACTAACCACAGTCCACACTGCCGCTCTCAGCCTGACCAGGAGGGTCTATCGATCGCTCTGCGTGCTCGGATTGTACCCTACTCCTACGTGGCTGCACGAGACACCGTGGCAGCTGCATGCAGAAACGCCATGGCATGCCATGTGCGCCACACCGTGACAGCTGCTTTCACCTTCTTTTTTTTTTTTTTTTTTTTTTGCGTTGCAAATCCATCGACACGTTCAGGCGTGGACGGACCTTAACATGGGGCGGGTCTACAGATCGACTTCATTCTGTCAGCTCTACGTCCATTGAGTCACCTTGGCCTCAAGCACTGAGCTAATTTTTTTCGCCTCAACTATGTTTTGTACGCAAGGTAAAAAGAACATGATTTTTCAATACCCACTGTTGTCTCTCACTAGATCTGGCCATGTATTCAGGTTAAAGTGATTATGGTATACGGAGTACTAACAGGAGTGTATTCTATCTGATCAAATATGGAAGGAATTTTACCGCATTGCTTGTCCAAATGTGAAATATGTAATGGATTTTTCAATCTCGAGCCATTATTTTGTTACATATCCATCAACTCCTGAACTAACTTATTCCCTGCTAGTTTATTGTCTGAAACATCACCTTTTAGAGCAAGTTCAATAGTATAGCCAACTATTAGCTCCAATTCATCTATAGTCAATCTAATAGCCAATTCATACAATAGCTAGCTACAAAACATCAATACATGGTTCCACATGTCATACACATATTTTATCTTGCACCTTTCTTCTCTCTTATCTCTTCCCTCTTATTTATTTAAAATATTCTTACAGCTGACTTATAATCTCCTACTGTACCTACTCTTATACTTGTTTAGCCTGACTCATCATATTTTGTACTATATATTTTTACTCTTTAGTTTTCATATTTTTTTGCAAAAACTACAATACTACTCGTCTACTCCTACCTTAAATATTTTGACCGACTGAGTATACGTGCACTGCATGGTAGTAGTATGGTAGAGAAGTACGTAGAGGTAGGGTCGCAGTTCAGAGCGTGTCGTGCAAGGTGGGTCAGGCATGCACGCACGCACGCAGGCGGTAGCTGGTGCACCAGTGCGTTGCATGCATGCATGATATATGGCGGGGCCCAGGGAGCAGTCAAATCGGGGGGTCGTAGGGGCACTGTTCCACCAATCAAGCCTAGCTAGAGCTAGCACTAGGGTGGATTCCCCCATGGAGCACGGGGCCGGAGATAGGCCCATTCCACGAGCCAGCGTCGTGCACCGGACGGAGACGACCGATCGAGCGTGGCACCATCGAACGAACGACAGCTCATTTTTTTTTCAATTTCTTTTTCTTTATCATATATTACTCCTAAGATATTTTTTATACATATATCTATTATCGATCAATATAGGTTATTTATATATACGTCAAGATTTACTTAATATCTATATATAAAGTTAGCAAAGGCCTATGCTATGAAATATACATGCTTATGGTAACAGATCTATACCAAAGATTTTGCATTTTATTATTGGGGATTAGAGCATGACTAATAATATAATAATATAGCCAACAAGCTGGCTATAAGACTCTTATAGTCTTCTTATAGCTCACTCATATAATGGTTAGCTATTTATCTTTAATACAGGACCTACATGTCTATCTCATATGCTGTCTTGGTTCTGGTGCCTAAGCTGGCTATAAGCTTAGAGCAAGTATAATAGCTGGCTATAAGTCAGCTAAATGCTGATGTGGAAGAGAGACGGAAGAAGAGAGAGGAGAAGCTGGCTATAAGCTTATAGCCAGTTCAAGCATAAGAACCAAGACACCATGTGAGAGAGACATGTGGGTCTTGTATTAAAGATGAAGAGCTAACCATTATATGAGTGGGCTATAAAAAGACTACAAGAAGTCTTATAGCCGGTTTGTTGACTATATTATTAGCCTTGCTCTTATAGCCAACTTCTTTTCTCTCTCACTTCTCTTTTCCACATCAATGTTTAGCTGGTTTATAGGCTGCTATTATAGTTGCTCTTGCTCTTAAGATACTACTCCGAACACGGGCCAGCTGCTCGGTCTCTTTTGGTCATTTCGATGTGACCGACCGCTTGCCTGATGGGATCCAATTGCCGGCATCCAGTTGTGCCTACAGCACCTGAGCCTGCGAGTGGATTATAGCCAAATCCGCTCCAATTTATTTCTTTGCTAATTAGTCTACCAAACCAACCCGTACTGATTATTTTTTATTAGAATCCAATCCAAACTAATCCAACTTTGATTTTAACCTAACCCGCACCAACCCATTTGGTTAAAATGGATTCAACCCACTCTTGCAAAATGAATGCACCATTTGATATGTATAAACTCGGACCTAAAATTTTAAAACTCACGTTCACACTATAAATGTTTATCAAATTTGACTAAAATTTAGTGAGATGATCTGTTATATATAAAAGCAACTTTGTGCAAATTTTAGTCGATTTCTACATATGGATCCCACGTATGTCTATTATCTTATCCATTAGCTATCCAATTAAAGGATCCATTTACCCTCCACGGGTTAAATCCATTTAGAACCTAAAATAACATAACCAAATCCAGTCCATACCAATCCATTTGTCTCTATAACCCAATCCAATCCAGACAAATCCATTTGTACCCAACCAAACACAATCTAAATTAAAAACCAACTCATTTAGCTCATTTCCATCTAACTCATTAGCAGGCCTAACAGCACCCATGAGATTTTCTTAAAATTGTTTTGAACCTTTTTAAATTCCAAAGTGAATCATTTCCTAGTATTCTGTTTTTGAAAACGAACGTTTTCGATCCTGCCATCCGGGGTGGCGTGACAGAACAGTAGTACCACAGTGACGCCATAGTCTTATCGCTACATCATTGTTCATAGGGGCGTCAAAATTTACCTTAGCACGCATGATGTTTTTTTAATCACACGCTCGATGTCATGCTGCCATGGCAAGGTTGTTCTAACGGGCCAATTAAATATGATGGGAAAGAAATGTTAATATTCAGAATCACGAAAGTTCAATAATAAAAGGGATAAATTGCCCTTTGTATCAGGTAAAGCGCCCCCTTATTACACTTTGGGCTATTTTTACCGCATACTTCCAAATTTCACTAGGCTGTATAGGAAAAAAAATAGCTTTTACTACTGAAAACTGGGGCACATCCTGAAATCTATATAAATTCCATGAAATTTTATACAATATGAGGGATGCTTCAGGAGATATAGTGTAAATTTAGAAATATTCATAAGTTTCACTTATATTTTAAAAGATTATTCTTCAATTACGTGACATGACCCAATACAAGGTGCAACCTATTTCAATCCTCCCTGACACAAATTGAAAGTATGCATTAAGCCCGGTGCTTCAATTGGATTCGTGGAGACAGCTTCACTGTCAATTAATTCTCCACTAGTTAAGCTCTCGACGACATGACAGTGCATGTTAATCGCTATAGTTTTCTGCTAGCAACTGGCCTGTGAGTACTGGGGACAGCGATCTTGACATGCCACCTTTGGTCTCTGACCCTTCTTTTGTTCAAAACCGGGAGCAAATCGCATCGGACTGAGCTCTCATCAGCTAGCATCAGGGATCCAGACCCGTTTTGACCAGCAAACGAAACAATTGTAGCTTTTTTTTCTGCTTATGTTTACGAGTCAAAATTCAAATGTTCAACCTAACATTTGGAATTAATTTTGATGTTGTTTTATTGTAATTTATTTTCCACTCTTTTTATTTAAATAGTTAAGATAAATTCAAAAATAACTTTTCTTATGACCATGTAAATTCAAAAATTATTTTTTGTCTGCAAAGGGAAAAGGCCCAACGACATGGGTTTTAATTGACACGAGTACACAGCAAGGCAGGTCATGGTTCAATGATCTCGTTGCTATGCAACTAGCTTTTGCGTTTCATTCACTATGTAACGTGCACATGGATCGACTACGGTGTCGATCAATATGATCAATCGATCTGGCCTGGCCTTTTCAAGGCTCGCGCATACATCGGCTTTAGCTCACTTGATTATTTTTTCTCGTAGAACACAATTCATTTAGATGTGGTACTGGTACTAGGCCAGTAGGGCACGTACTGACGAGTTGTTAAGGCATTTCAAGGCCGTTGATTTGATGGCTCCTGTGATCATGTGTCGGGTGATGCCGTACGTGATCGCACCATGACCTAGCTGTCCGGCCGATCCACACCGAGCTTAATTGTTCAGCTTTTTTATTAAAAAAAGTTACATAATATATTTCTAAATGAAAAATAATTTAAGAATAAAACTTTTATGACATATTTATAATGATCTAAAAGTCAAAGCCCCACGGCTAAAAAACCTAAAATAAACTCTGAATCTAAGATTAGAAATTTAAATTTTTTACCTATAAACATAACATAATTATAAGTGAAAAGGTGGGGTTACACTGTTTATACGATACTATCGGCTGTGAAACATGCTATTAGTATATATTCCTGATGTCTTAGAGAAAAACCATATCTCATCTTTGTCATGTTTGATCTCTCTCGTAGAACCTTATTTCCACCAAAACTTCACTTTTTACTATTTTTATTTGTCAAAAAAGCTTTATTGATAGAGCAATTATTGCAGACATATTTGCTGAAATTTGAAAAAAAAAAAAATATAACATGTGAATTGAGATTTAAAATAGAAATGACATTACAATCTTTACTTTATAACTTTGTGTTTATACATGTAATGCAGGCTAAAAGTGAAGTGTTTTTTTAAAGAACACAGTACAACGCAGACGCTCACAACGCATGCACACCCCCCTAAAAACGCACGCGCGTAAACCCTACCCCATCCCTATGAGTCCAAAGACTGGCCGATAAATCCAGAGAACTACGAAGACACCACGGACGTACACTCGTCGTCTCCTACTGAATATATAAAGCCGTTAGAATCCTCAGATGCTACTAAGGTATTTGTAACCAATAGTCTACGGGTTTTGAACGAATAAAGTATTAACTTGTTATCATTACTAGCATTATTTAAGATCGGAGAGAGCTGGATACACCAGCTGCTTGGTCGACAGGTCGAGTATTGGGAGGTTCTCAATCCGTCCCATGACAAATAAATTAGTATGGAATATGACACGTACTAGTAAAACGAGTATTTTACTAGAATTGATGTTATATCGGTTGATTTTTATGGTACGAGGGAGAGTACGTGTATATTCGTGTTCGCCGAGGTCGCCTTGAGTCCGTGAGTTGTGCATGCCTTTTTCATCTTTACACACCAAAGTACTCACATCGGTGAAACAAACAAAAAAAAAAAGTACTCACATCGGTAGGGGTGTTTAGGAACAATATTGTCAGAGGTATTGTGGATCCAAGTGTGTACTTGGGCCTCTAATTGATGGGATTACCGAGGAGAAACTACACTCCTAGGAGCAGCGCATGGAGGATTTGACGTGCCCGATCGATGTGACGGCCTCTGCAGCCATGCGTAGGAGGAATCTAGGCACCCCCTTGCCCTTGGGATGTGGCTGATCCAAGCGAGAACGAACTGTTGCAGCACCACTCCAGCAGTAGACGACGGCGAGGTTTTTGTACGTAGAGCTCGGCTCGCAAGCCCAAACCTTTGAAGGTTTTACGGTGCGTGCGACGAGTATTCGGAGCCAATACGCTCGCTTGTTCGCCCGTGCCGGTGCTGCCCAAGGCCCAACACGTACGGCCATGTCATCCATGATTCCATGCCGCCGTGACCACATTCATGCTATTTTATCGGTTCCAAAATAACTTTATTTTTCACTAATCAACCTCCTACCAGTACTAGAAAACAGTAAAATATTCTTCACGGTACCGACTCTCAATACAGGTACCTATACTTTATCTATTTTTAATACATTTATTCCATAGTTTTAGACTCTAGTGCAATGATTAGTTAAAAATGAATTTATTTTTAAAACAAACTATGACTAAAAATGATCTTATTTCTGAACGATAATAGCAGGTCAGCTGTAAAAACATAGATAAACTTCTTAGTTCATATATGATCAAATGGTTTGTATATATCAAGATGTATTAGTATTTATATAAATCTATGTAAAACTATAAAATATTACACTGTGAGATTGATGGATTATTAAATATTAAGAAAGCATGTATATTTGACAAAATTACCATGCAATTATAGAAATAACATCAAGTTTATCCCAAAACTACTTTCTCCCCCCTAAAATAAGATCATCTCGACCCTTTCTTGTTTTTTTGAAAATACTAAACCCATCTTTCAACAATCATCGCTTAAAGTTTGTGAAAATACAGAACAAGTTTATCCCAAAACTACTTTCTCCCCCCTAAAATAAGATCATCTTGACCCTTTCTTGTTTTTTCGAAAATACTAAACCCATCTTTCAACAATCATCGCTTAAAGTTTGTGAAAATACAGAACAAATGCATTAACAAGATAGAGATGATATAACTGTATTATCATTTAATAAAATTGAGTCTATTCCAGTATTTTTCGTTTATATTGGTATATGTCTAATGTATGAAAATTGAAGTTATTTTGGATGGGGTAGTACATAATATCCAAGATTGATCCCTTATAACAAAACTACATATTCAGTGGTGAAGCTAAGAAAACAACCAATTTGTTAAAGTTTAGATATAGCACTATTGTTTTTATGTAGTTTTGTAATATTTTTGATGTTAGATATGCATTCCCACGTTCCCCCTAAAAACTGATTTCCAGCAATGAATATGGATAGATGCGTTATTTGGATCATCTTCGAATTTAAGTTCAAATTTAAGTTTGTATTTGTTGTGCGGGGGTGGGTTTATAATGGTATACACTACTTGGATATTTAAGTTTGTATTTGTAGTTGGGGGGTAGATTTATAATGGTACACACTACGTGGATATTAGAAAATAACCTAATATAAATTAAATAGATTGGAGTGAGGCTTCAAATCCAGACCGACTAATCCACGCCTCCTGAGCGAGCCGAAAGACCCTCGGCGTTTTCCATACAAAGTTGATGCTAAATTACAGGACTGTAAAATTGGTACGAAATAGGTGTGTATTTTTGGATACATATTTTTAAATCCATAGTTTTGCGGAATTACAGTTTTTCTTTATTGGCTTCCACGGCACAACGATTGACCGATCGATCTCTTCCTCCTGGCAGGGCCGGCCACGGCACGGCGGCGCACGTACGTACGTACCGATCGACGATCGGACGGTGCACGGCGCACGGCCCCCCCCCCCCCCTCCGCCGTGCCTGGCCTCGGCTCCCCGCACGAATCGCGAGGCAGCGACGTCGTCCCCACCACCACCACCACCTCCCCACTGTGCCAGACCTGCTCCGCTCCGTGCATCGCCCATGGCCGCCCCGATCGTAGAAACACACATCTCACTCTCTCTCTCTCTTCTTCTCCCTGCTGCTGGCTCTGCGCTGCGCGCTGCGCCTCCTCTCTTTCTTTCTGCCTCGCCTCAGCGCGGCTGGTCAGCCAGTGTCCGCGTCTCCATGCCTCGTGCGAGCTGCGCTGCGCTGCGCTGAGCTGAGCTGACTCCCGCACGCGTGCCGCTCAGTCTCACTCTCAACTCTCACTCTCTCCTGCTCTCCCTGCCGCGCGTTTGCTTCTCTCCCGGCCTAGCTCTAGCTACCCAAGCGAGCTAGCTAGCGACTAGTTCGTCGTCCGGCCATGGGCTGGGCGAGCACCGGGCGCCGCCGCCGGCGGAACCTCTCGGCCGCCTTGCCGCCGCTCCTCCTCCTCCTCCTCTTCTGCCTCCTCGAAGCTTCTCTCGGTACGCGCCAGCCAGCTCCGGGTTCTTGACATTTTGACAGGCTAGGTTTCTCACGCGTACGTACGTGCTGCCATGTTTGCAGGGGCGTGCGGTTCGGCGGCGAGCGGCGGCGGCGGTGCAGGAGCCGATGAGCAGGCGAGCTACGACTACTACTCCTACTACTCCGGCTGGGATACGGCGGCGGGGCGGAGAAGGCTGGTCGGGCCGGGGTCGTCGCCGCCGACGTGCCGGAGCCGGTGCGGGGGCTGCCACCCCTGCCGGCCGGTGCACGTGGCCATCCAGCCGGGCCGGAGCTTCCCGCTCGAGTACTACCCGGAGGCCTGGCGCTGCAAGTGCGGCGACAAGCTCTTCATGCCCTGACCGGCGTCGCCATTCTTGCACGTGCGTGCGCCGTTCGCTCGCCCGCTCCATTGCGCGCTGCTAAGCCGCGTCGCCATTGCTGCCCACAAGGGCCAGAGCAATGAACACAAGAGCCATCGACAAGAGAAGAAATTAATCTTCCATGTACGACATTGCTGGGTTCTTGGAGATAGGAACGACCGTGATGCATGTAATTAGATGAATGATGCTTGTTTGTTGTGTACAAAGAGGGAGAGATCCTGCAGCGTGCGCGAGAGAGATGTTGATGCTGCCATTTTTGTTTCTTCCTTCTCTTCTTATTCGTCTTCTGTTCTTGTTCTTCCCTTGCGTTTTGGGGGGGGGAGCTGTTTCTTCCCTCCTATCTAATTTGATCGATCTTTGCCGTCAACATCTTAATAACTCGTAGCCACAAAGGCACAAACCATTCTGTTTCTGCTCAATTCTTGGCATTTTAAAATCTTGCAGAAGATGATGAACAAAGGAATCTGAATCTGCTCCTGCTTCTCTTCATCAGCTCTGATCTGATGCATGTTGATGTTCATGTGGCCAGCCCACGGGTGCATCCAGATTTCACTCGTTTCAGTGGTTGCTAACCATTTTTCACAGCAATTTATCTTGTCACATTCGTACTCCTACTCACCAAAACTTTTTGAACACACACGTACTACTGACAGAGCGTAGAGCATGTGTTGTGCAGCAGAGATGAGCTGTAGGAGTATATGAGAGCGCAGAAATCCACAGAAAGGGAGCTAGACCTAACCCCAAAAAGATCAGAAAAGAACAGTGGCGGAGAGAAGAGATGAGGGCGTTGTAGAGCAACAGGATTGCAGCTCAGCTTTCTTTCATCAGGAACAAGAAACAAGAAAGGAAAAAAAGACAAGCATGTCTCTGTGAGTCGTATACAAATGACAAGGAACAGTGACCTATGGTAGACTAGGAGCACCCCTGCACGGCTTGCTTCTAAGGGCTTAGTTCTTAAAATTTTTTTTCCAAAAACATTACATCAAATTTTTGAATATCTAAATAAAGCATTAAATATAGATGAATCAAAAAACAAATTGCACAATTATAAAAAAAATCTTGAAACGAATTTTTTGAGCCTAATTAGTTCATGATTAGCCATACGTGCTACAGTAACCAACATGTGCTAATGACGGATTAATTAGGCTCAAAAGATTCGTCTCGTGGTTTCTAGGCTAGCCGTGAAATTCGTTTTTTTATTCGTGTCCGAAAACCCTTCCGACATTCGGTCAAATATTTGACGTGACACTTCTCCCAAAAATTTTCTCAATCTAAACACCTAAGTTTCACTTCTGCTGGTGCCACTAATTTATGTTAGAGCAAGTATAATAGCATGCTATAAGCCGACTAAACGGTGATGTGAAAGAGAGAAGAGCAGAGAAAGGAGAAGCGGGCTATAAGTCTATAGCCAGCTCAGGCACAAGAACCAAAACACTCTATAAGAAATATATGGGTCTTACATTAAAAATAAAGAACTACTGCTATATGAGTAAGCTTAAAAAAGTATACGCCGTAGTTTTATAGCCAGCCTTGCTCTGTTGCTTGCTTTACTCACGTCAAATCATCATAAGTTCACTGGAGAGGGAAGCCTGAATATTTTGGCATTCCCAATTTCATATCCCTTTATGTGCAGAATACTCGGGCAAATTTTCAAAAACATCACATCAAATTTTTAGACACCTAAATAAATCATTAAACATAGATAAATTAAAAAACTAATTGTATAGTTATGAAAGAAGTCTTGAGACGAATTTTTTGAGTCTAATTAGTCCATGATTAGCCATAAGTGCTACAGTAACCAACATGTGCTAATGTCGGATTAATTAGGCTCAAAAGATTCGTCTCGCGGCTTCTAGGCTAGCCGGAAAATTCGTTTTTTTATTCGTGTCCGAAAACCCCTTCTGACATCCCATCAAACATTTGATATGACACTTCTCTCAAAAATTTTCTCAATCTAAACACCCCTCATTTTCTGCATTTAGCTGGGCTTATCTGCAGGCCTATGTATTGGTAGAGTAGTTCAATCATCGTTTCATTATAATCTTTCTCAGAAGAAAGCAACATTTCGTGTCATTCATTCAGGAGAGGATACATCTTTTTTTGGAGTAACTGCAAAAATGGAGGCTTTCTTCTCTCTGAACTTTCTTTTTTCTTTTGAAAGGTTTGTATCTGAACATTTGTATAGGACACTTCAAAACTGAATTATTAACCCATGTGTACTCCATTTTTACCCGTGTAATATCATGGTTATAGCTGTCGTGTGAAATTTTCCAGGGAATACTAGCTCTTGTCAGTGATTGACCATGAGCCCTGTCCTTGAACATTTTTTAAAGCCTACAATGACGGTGGCCAGAGAACGTACAAAGAGTCCTAAAAAGGGTTACAGCTTCAGCTTGGTACGACATCAGAAAAGCTTTAAAAAAATCCTTGGACTAATGTGGTTATATGCTCCAATTTATGAAGGGGGTTAGTATTCAACACCTGTCATCTGTCGCATTACTGAAACTTTTGTTGTTTTGCTGGAACATCGAAAGAGGCATCTTCAATCTTAAGAGGAAAAAAACAGTAATGCAAATTTCAGATGAATAGCGAAAGAAGTTGAAAATATTGGAAGAAGGTTTTCTTTCTGACTTTCTCGTGCTGATTTCTCTCAAAACGAAAAGGGCATGTATGTCTTTTGCACCGTTCACCTGCTTCCCTGTGAAAGATTCACAACTGTTTGTTTTCTAACAGTATTCTTGGGAAGCGAGGTTGCTTGTTGTTACAGCAAGGCACCCTTTTTTACTTGCCTCACTGCAGAAACAAGCGATGAACAGAGAAAAGGAGCAATACCATCACCAACTGTATCAAGAAGAGAGAAAAAAGAGATGGAAAAATTTGCACATGTGTGCGTGTTGGATTAGTACAAGAGATTTTATGTAGCTGGGAGACAAGGACGAGCGATTCGCTGAACATCTCAACAACTATTTTGTTTCAGTTGCCGGTTGTGTAGTAAATCACCCAACATGATTTAACCGACAGTGATCGATTCAAGCAGCCACACTAGGACCGGTGATAAAATTGACAGCCAGTCGCTAATGTTAATTAATTACTACTGTTTACTACTGTATTTTTGATTTCTACATATGAGAACATATGCTTTTGTTTGCAACTGTGTTAAATACTATTTCTGATTCTATGACAGCATATGTTTTGTTTAAATCCTGGTTAACTACTATTTCTGATTCTATGACAGCAAATGTTTTGTTTGAATCCTGTGTTAACTACTATTCCAGTTTCTGAAAGATGGCAGCTTGCTGGGTGACTCCATAATTCTAAAAGAGAAAAATTCAGAGAGAGGGAGACAACGAGACATGTCTCTGAAATCACCCATAACCTGGTGCTCCCGTAGCTGAATATTGCCTGCAGCCGCTGCGTCTGCAATCTGCTTCTGGACTCTGATGTCCGGTCCATTTTATGATTCTCTACACCACACAATATTATTATACTGCTGCTAGCTACTACCAATGTTGTTTCTTTTCGATGCTCTTGTTTTCCAGCTCCTCGTTTTACCTGTCACACGACTGTGCCTGACCTTCATCTCCCAGGTGAAGTTTCAGTCAATCATTCAATGTTTTCATGCTACAGTGTGTGCTAGTAGAATCATGTATGTTGGAGTTCACACAAATACAAGTACTAGTACAGTAATGAACTAGGAACTTCTGCTGACCAACAACAAAAAGTTAAGGAACATTACACTGATGACTCTACTAGATAAACCAAATGGGCCGAATAGAAAGAAGCTATATAGTTACTAGACAACAATGAACCCATCCATGGTGAATAGGTGAGTCGGTCAGCAGCCCAGCCCATTATACTTGGGTTGTTTTGGGTTTGGGAGGCCCATATGTTTGTAGTACCTGTTGGCCCAATACAGCATGATACCTCTCAAGACAAAAACATACTGGTAATTAACTTTTTGACACTCTTACAAATGACACTAGCATATTTACCGTTGGGCTCACATGTCATAAACATACGAGGGTCCACGTATCATAGACATCGGGCGGTAAATATGTTATGTACCATTTCTAAAAGTGACAAAAAGTTAATCAAAGACCAAAAACCTTAGATTTGTTTGTGCCTCAAAAACTATACAGAATTGATTGCAAATTGCCAAATCAAAGAGAGAGAGAAAAAAGGTTTGTTAGGCTGGCAATGTTTTTCCATTATACATTTCTACTAGGGAACAAAATATTTGTCCTATTGGAATGTAAACACCCTATAACATATTTTCTCTATTGTTTTTATTTGATATCGTTGAATTTTATGTCTACGTTTGACCATTTATCTTTTTTTAAAATATATATATAATTATTAATTAGTTTATGATGATTTATTTATTATCAAAGTAAATTTAATAATAACTTATAGTTTTGCATATTTGTATAAAAATGAATAAAAAAGTCCAACGTAAATCCAAAAGTGAACGGTGTCAAATAAAAAAAACCGATGGAGTATTCTCATAGTACATTTCAAGCAAAGTATTGTTCATATAAACATCGTTGTTCAATTATTCACAGATAAAGTTTATTCCATTATAAATTTATAATTCATACCAACGATCAAATCTCACAGAGAACAAAATAACCATAGCGTGTCACTAACATGAGAAACATCCCAAATGGTATACGTCTCTAAAACAGGCCAACTGCTCTATCCTGTCCGTGGTATAAAACCATCTAGTGCTAATGTACTGTGCTCCATTCTCTATCTAAATCGCCTGACACACGATCAGAGAGACCACCATCAGCAAAGAAAATAGAATTTGATGTGAGATTGGTCCTGCAAAGTTTGAACACAGTTAATAAATGTGGAATGATTTTCTGACTGATTCCATGAAGCAAATAGAGAATATGTCGAACAATCACTTCTAAAAAAACCTATACCAAATGTGGGGGCATTGCCATTGTTAGAGATACTAGCAGATCCCGGTGGTGAAGGAGAATTGGAAGAGTTTGAGGATGGAAGGAGCCCTAAGCTTGCGCAATCCGCACCAATTGAACCTGAAACAAATCACACTAGTTAGGGAACGTGAGGCGCAAAACTTTCTCTGCATAAATATCTTGTACGGGTTTTTTTACCATCCTTAAAAAGTAACTTGAGAGACCAAAAATTTTAGTGTAAAATTTTAGTAACTCAAGGTACTAAATTTTTACACTGAGAAATGTTGCACCCCGAGGTATTTTTTCAAGAACGTTAAAAAAACTCATCTTGTACATGTAGCTGTCTCCTTTGATCTTACAATTCTGAAAACATGGCATTGTGGTGATGTTCAGAAGGTTACTGAAACCCTCTCTGCACTCGCAGTGGTAACTTAGTCCTGTCCCGTTCTTGCATGTGCCTCCCGAACCACAGTAAGCTAATAGACAGGCTGCGCATATAAAATTTTACCAGCAGTGATGAATGTATGATGATCAGATCACAGATGAGATGAAAATGGTATGTTATAAAAAATTTCAAGAAGCATTATTAAAAATGAAAATCTAAACAACAGTAGGTTGCAGTAGTTACGATCTGTTGATAAGGAGAAATTTTTGGGCGATGGCACAGGCGCTGGCGCTGGTGCTGTAATGTTTGAGCATGCACGATCAATGGAACCTGTAAAGAGATATAATTATTTGAGTATGTAAGCTGACATGGGCTACATAACATTAGCAAACGTGGAGTTTTAAAGGATATGGATCAAATTATCAATTATGGATATGCTATGAATATTGTTTAATAATGACTTGAATGTCTTCTAGTATAGGTAACAAACAGGAACTCCTAAGATGACGCTGCTGGTTCAAAAAAATAGTCTCTGAAGATGACACAAAGGCGTGAGCATTCTTAAGAAATCCAGCCTTTTCCTGTCTGATGGAGACGCATGTTGAAATTGTGATAACTGGTTGTCTTAGCAAAAGAGACAGCAATCAGACTAAAAAATTGAATTGATTCCATTTGCGTTTGGTTAGTCCATTAAAGTTCTTGTGCGTCTGGACTACCAATATATTTTGCAAAAATGAACATTCGGCACACGCCACACGGCCCTGGTCTCTGTATAACTGCACTCCTGACCAATCCTTTTAACTTGCACAGAGCATCAAAAACAGCATACTGAGATTCCACTTGTTGTAATGTTCAGAAATTGGCATCTTACAACTTACAGGCTGCAACTACAGAAAAACAATTGTATTTTCATGCTGAAACTAATTATACAGTTCCTAAAAACTTTTCTCAAAAACATCACATCGATTTTTTGGACATGTAAATGAAGCATTAAATATATATAAACACTAAAACTAATTATACAGTTATGAAGAAAATAGTGAGACGAATCTTTTGAGCCTAATTAGGGCGTGATTAGCCATAAGTGCTACAGTAACTAATATGTGCTAATGATGGATTAATTAGACTCAAAAGATTCGTCACGCGGTTTCCAGGCAGAATCTGAAATTTATTTTGTAATTAGACCACGTTTAATACTTCAAATATGTGTTTAAAGTTTTGATGTGATGTTTTTGCAAAATTATTTTGTAAACTAAACAAGGCCTAACAATCGATCAAAATTTGCAGATACGAACATGTCATATCCTACATCGAAGTGGCTGATTAATCAATTCGCATGAGAAAGTTAGGTCGGCATGCAGTTACCAGTCATGCAGGGACACAAGAACAGCCGTATTTTAGCTGGACAACATTGATGACACAAAGCCGAGCATGCGAACAACAGCATGTGAGCAGCAAAAGGACAGAGCGGAGAGCTCATGAACACTCACAGTTGGGGACGACGCAGGGGAGGAACCTGAGGTCGTCGCCGACGTGCATCTGCGTCCACCCCGGCTCGCACTCGCACCTGTACCCCGGGAACCCCGACGTCGCCGTGCAGTTCCCCTTCCCGCACCCCACCGTCTTGCACATCGACCCTGCTCCCATCCCAACCCCATCGAATCAAATCACCAAAAACATCAACTTTGCAGGAGCTGAAGAGAAATCAGCAAGAAAAATCGTCCCTTTTTTTCTGGTGAGAGAGAGAGAGGAACTGAGGAAGGAATCCTTTACCGATTACAGGGGCGAGGAGGGGGCTGAGAGGGGAGAAGAAATCGTCGGCGACGGCGACTCTGGTCGCCGTCGTTACCACGAGGAGCAGCACGACCGCAGCAGCGCGGCCGCCGCCGGCGAGTCGTCTCAGCATCTCGATTCTGGCTGGATTGTTGATTCCTTCTTGGGCTGCCACTAGCTAGCAGCTGACGATCAATTGCCTGTTCGTTCGTGCGCTTGGCCAGGCTGCTCGATCTGCGTGTGGAGCGAGCGGCTGTTTCGCTGGAGTTTAAAGCGAGGAGAGAGATGGCTCTCTGCAGTTAGTTGGCAGGCGAGGCGATGACACGAGAGGAGGAGGAATTTTTATGGATGAATTGACTCTTGCAGCGAGAAGCGGCAAGAATGGCGAAGTCAAATGTGTGATCCGTCCTGGATGGCGCCGTGACTCTGCTCAGTTAGGCAATGTCTGGAAAACGATGATTTTTTTCATTTTTTCATTTTAAGTTTACCTCTATTTTCAACCCTACAAAGGTGGTCATACGAAGGTATATTTATAAATAAAAAATAATTTATAAATAAAATTTTTATATAGTTTTTCTTAGCGATATAAAATTGGCTGGAAATAAATTACGACGGAAAAATCATAATATCAACTCTGAATTAAGGTTTAAAAATTTTAAATTTTGTCTTATAGAAAAAGGCGAAAAGATGAGGCAAAAATTTTGACAACAGCAAAAATCCGGTAAAGCAACAAACTAAAACAAACTTTGGACAGTGTCACCTTACAAAGTTTGGTAATTTTGGAAATTTTCACTTTTTTAAAAATCACACAAATATTTGGTAAGGCTACATCTCAACGTTATGAAACATTTGGTAATGTCAAAATATAATACCAGATTTTGGCAATGTTGAAAGCAGCAGTGAACTGAACTTGTCCATCATTTGCAACTATGAAGATTTTCAAGTTTTACCTTGGAGCAATTTTCCTATCCTCTTTGTACCTGCTGGTACCACGATAAATTTTACATAGAAAACAATGGTACTTTATTGTACCTCTTTAAGGATAGAAAAAATGCTTTTTACATTGAGGTTAAGTTAGTTAAAATTTGTGGAACAAAGGGGCATCACTTCCCAACTTGCCAGACTTTCGAGCTTTATATTAATCATTTTTTGGGTATGCTTTGTTTAACCACATTTTTTTCTTTTGGTCTGGACCTGAGAATTTGGAGATGTGTAGATGCTCTTACTAGCTACTCCCTCCGTCTCTAAATGTTCGACGTCGTTGATTTTTTATACATATTTAGCCATTTGTCTCATTCAGATTTTTTATAAAATATGTAAAGCTCTTTACATAAAAGTATACTTAACAATAAATAAATAATATAAAAATAATTAGTAATTATATAAATTTTTTGAATAAAACGAATGGTAAAACGTGTATTAAAAAGTTAATGGCGTCAAATATTTAGGGAAGAATGACTTACTGCTATTACTACATATAATTGGGGAGATGAGGATGCTCTGCCACTGTCACAACAAATTAATACATATAATTAACTCGGTCTTTCATTAATTGCATCTCGCACACATGTATGGACTCAAAAACTCGAAGAGGTTCGTCGAGCTTTTCATACGAGGGCATGTACGGGGTGCGTATTAGCTGACTGTCTCAATCGTCACGTAAGTAAATTTGGTGACATGGAGAAAATGGAGGAAAGAGAGAAGGAGAGAAAAGCTGTTGTCATGCATGACAACGGTTTAGAGTCGACTCTTAGCATTTATTGAGGAAAACTTTCTTGTATGAGAGTGGATAAAAAGAAAACTAACGTAATAAAAAATATCTTATTGTATTAATGAAAAGACCATATCTGACTCTATCTTTATACATATTATTATAACATAGATTCTTATTGCTGACGTGGATCATATAAGAGTCGATAATAAGGTTTACTTTTGAACATGGCCTCATGTTCTTTCTAAGCTCCTTTTTTCGAGGATAGTTCTCTCCAAATTCTGATCAGTTATCCTTCAAGCTGAATGTGGCTTTGATTTTTCTTCTCCTACCCATGTGTCCATCAAAAGGGCTGCCTCCTTTTGCTTCATCAGTAATAAACCAGATCATGAGCAATAAGATTAGCCGAATAACTACGGAACAAGTGCGTTGCATCCCTGCCTGACGCGTGATTCTGATTTCTGAAGAAACTACCTGAATTCCTGTCGATTTCAGCCATCCATCCAGGATGCTTATCCTCATCAGTTGATGTCAAATTTGGTTATGCCCAGCGCATACGCGTCCCAGAGCCATGCATGATTTCGTCGTCGCGAAAGCAACATAACGGCTTCGGTTGTTTTGCCACCTGCAGGAAGCGACGCTAATGATCGCTTTTGCTTACCCCGTATTTTCGCCCTTTCTTTACGCTTATAACCCAAAATTTAAATTTTTAACCAGAAATAAGGTTTTTTTTCACCAAAATTATTTTTTAGCTATAGCTTTAAGATTGTTAAAAATACATATATAAAATTTTTATTCATAAATTATTTTTTATTTACTAATATACCGTCGACTTTTTTCCATAAAAAAACAAACAATCACCCCTTATACTTATAAGCTAAACTTTAAATTTTCAATCTTTGAGTTAGAGATAATTTTAATTTTTTATCATACTTTAATTTAACCTTTGATTTTGAATCATTAGAAACAAATATATAATTTTTTATTTATAAATATGTTATTTGACTTGTTGTGAACAATGACCCGCTGCATGAAACGAGCATGAACCTACGAGATGCGTGTCCCATGAGATAGAGGGCTTCTGGCCCACGCAGCCCATTAAGAGGCCACACAGCCCATCTGGCCCAAACTGTCGGCCAGCCATACGAACGGGGGCAGTTTGATTCAATATGGGCCTCTTTTTCTCTAGACTTCTTCAATGAAGCCCAATACCGGCTCGGCCTTGTCGTGGCGATGGCCGGCGAGCCGAGCGGTGAGCTCCGGCGAGGGGGGCGATCGAGCACCGACGGCTGGACCATCCGCCACCCCGCTGGCTGCTCCGGCGGCGGCGGCGCCGGATATTGAAGGCGAGCGAGCAAGCAGCCAAGCCGCCAAGCCGGGGGGACCTCAGCCTCATCACTGGCTATCATGGCGTCCCGAGCTCCAGCTAAGCCATCCCGCACTGCACTGTCCACAACGCGTCCCTCCCTCTGCCTCTGCCTGCTTGCTCCGACGTCACCGTCGCAGCGGCTGCTCCAGCCAACAACCGCTGCAGCAACTAACGCTGCTTGCTGCACGGCGTGACCTGTAATTCCTCCGATGATGGTCAGGTCAGGGGCCTGCAACTCCGGTGGTCAGGTTCGCGTATTGAATTCAGAGATATACTATATCGATCGGATGGATTCAGACAGCCAGAAAGAACCCAGCACATGTGCGTTTCTTTGGCTGCATGCCGACCAGCAGCCCCACCGCAATCCAATGGAATAATTCTCATGGAGTATATTTTATCATCAAGGCTCGGCGAATGTTGATTTGGTTTCAGTCTTTTGACAGTCTCACGGGTGTCAGAGTTTGCAGCCGCGGGGAACACGGAGGAAAAGAACAAATTTTTAGGGTGAATTGCTCATTGAATTCTGGGACCTGGAGAAAGAGACCAACTAATCCAGTATATAAGAAATGCTGGGAGCACAGATCACGCACGCTACAGTTCACACGGTTAATCGGCTCGGCCCAACCGATCCATGATTGTCGTGGAGACATGGACCCGGCAGTGTACAGACGAGCAGTTCTCATAATTCCCTTCCTCCCAGATCGATTTTTAAAAAGATTCTGACAGCCAAAAGGACAGTGCTGCTGTTCAGGATCCATTCCATGTTCTTAGCAGTTAGCAAGAAGCTTCACGTGGCTGTTCTCACTCAGCTCAGCTCGCCGCGCTGTTGACTGAAGCATTGGAGTAGGCAGGGTGGTGGTTGCTCTGGCTGTGCTTTGATCGTTGCATCTGATTAGGTACTGGCCATGGATGACAGATTGCTCGTTGTGAGATTGTGAAATTTTTGATGAATTCGGTGAGTTGTGTGTGTGTGTTTTGCAGTGATCGGTTTAGGAGGGAGGAGAAATGGGGAAGGCCGGGAGGTGGCTGAGGAGCTTCTTGGCCGGCGGCAAGAAGGGTGGCAAGAAGGACAAGGTGGAGGCCGACGCAATGGCGGGCTCTCCGGGAGCGGCGGCGAAGGAGAAGAGGTGGAGCTTCAGGCGGCCGGTGCAGGGGGAGAAGGCGGCGGGGGAGGTACCGGCGCACGGTGTGCTCGGTGAAGACGGCTTTGATCTGTCGGCGTCGGAGCCGGAGTTCGATCAGAAGAAGCACGCCGTGGCGGTCGCGGTGGCGACCGCGGCCGCCGCCGACGCAGCGGTTGCCGCCGCGCAGGCTGCCGCCGCGGTCGTCCGCCTGTCCTCTCGCAAGGCGTCGCACCTGCCGCCGAGCGCCATCGAGGCGGCGGCGGCGGCTGTCAGGATTCAGGCCACCTTCAGAGGCTACCTGGTACGAACTTGCCGTCGCTTGTTTCCGACAATTTTTTTTCTGCTCGTGTTCGTCGGATCGTGACACGTTCGGTCGTCCGTGTGAGTCGCAGGCAAGAACAGCGCTGTGCGCGCTACGAGGCATCGTGAAGCTGCAAGCTCTGGTGCGAGGGCAGCTGGTGAGGAAGCAGGCGACCGCCACGCTGCGCTGCATGCAGGCTCTCCTCGCGGCGCAGTCGCAGTTGCGCGCGCAGGCGCAGCGGATGCGCGTGCTCCACGAACACCACCACAGGACGCCGCCCAGGCCGCGGCCGCCGTCGCCGCAGCACCACCCGCGGCACCGCCGATCCTACGTAAGTTCGCCGGCAAATCTGGTCCGAGCAGGAGGGGACGGCGGTGACAGACTGACGCGGTCCATGGTCGGGGTTGGCGTGGAGCAGGAGATGGACAGGTCGTGCGAGGAGAACGCCAAGATCGTGGAGGTGGACAGCGGCGAGCCGGCGCGGCGTGGTGCGGCTGCGGCGGCGAGGGAGAGGCCGTTCTGCGGCGTCGAGTACCACCACGGGCGGTGCTCGCCGGCGCCGTCGGCGGCGACGGAGCTGACGAGCCCGAGGGCGTACAGCGGCCACTTCGAGGACCTGGCGTCCGCCGCCACCGCGCACAGCAGCCCGCAGCAGGCGTCGGCGTCGTCGGAGCTGCTGTGCCCGAGCTACATGGCCAACACCGAGTCCTCCCGCGCCAAGGCCCGGTCCCAGAGCGCGCCGAGGCAGCGCACCGACACGCTGGAGCGGCAGCCGAGCCGACGCAAGAGCAGCGGCGGCGGCGCCAAGATGCAGCGCTCGTCGTCGTCGCACGCCGCCGCCGCCCAGCGCGGCGCGCAGTTCGCCTGGCCGGTGATAAAGCTCGACGCCTCGAGCGCGTCGCTCAAGGACAGCGAGTGCGGGTCGACCAGCTCCGTCCTCACCGCCGCCACCGTCTACAGCCGGACGCGGTCGCTCGTCGGATTCGAGGTAAAAGACGACATTTTCCTATCAAAAAATAACCCGACAAAAAAAAATCCTGACATGCTCTTCTTCTTGCATGCTCGCTCGGTCGCTCCAGGTGCGCAGGGGTCTGTACTGAGCTAAAAGAAAGCTATTGCCGGACGAATCGGAGCTTCACCACCGATCGCCATGGAATGTTCGTCAGTTTGCTCTACCTGTGAATCTGTGATGGCTTCTGCAACAGCTACAAGTGTACAGCTACTGCACATACACGCCTGCGTCTCGATCATGAACTGTACATTTTTGTTGCCCGTTTTGTGATGTGGAAACTGTACCATACTGGGAATACATACTGCTAAGTGAAAAGCGAAATGTAATAAGCACCCAGTGCAATTTCATCCAAATTGCATTCTCTCTTCCAATCTAGAAAGTTTTTTGTGGGCCTACACGAGGCTACTGGGCTCTAATGATGGCTCCAACAGTAAACGGGACATAAATTAAGCCCATATATTTTGTGGGCAAGATTTGATCATTCGTGGTGGGCCTTCTCGAGGTAGAGTCATTCTCCCTGCACATAGTTATTGGGCCGTGAGAGAAGCCCACAGTCTTGGAGATATCTCTAGTTCTCTGCTCCTTAGAAACGGAGTCGTCCGTCCCTTACGTGTGGCACGCTACGCAAAAATCTTCGCTTCTACAGTGAACATTATATGATTTCTTGACTATTTCTACGGTCCATCGTTAATTATATGAGCCTATTATAATTCACGAGTATATTATTTGAAAACCTGAATTAGATCAGGAGCCTATCTTTTGTTTTTCTAAAGAAGGGTGTTTTACATAGACTTTATATCTGGTTTGATATATGCAGCCATTTGATCATGATCCTATCTAGTGCAGCAGCATCAAAATGGTGGTGCAGTTGACGCTAGCAAATCTGCAAGTCAACCGCCATTATCTCCATTAGCTTTCTTCTCCTCGTTCTTCCTCCTCCACCACCCTCAATCGATGCTTCAGTTTCGAAGAAAAAGAATCCCCCCAAAAAAGCTACTACATCTTTCTGGCCATTAACCATCTCGCCTTTTCTGCCAATAATTCACTTCAAGTCCTAAGCTAGTGGGTTCAATGATCCCGGCCGCGGACGGGCCCGCCATGAGAGATCCCAGAGCCCACATTTGGCTTCGTAGTTGGGTGCAGCTCTCGATCGTTTCTGGTTCTGACCGAGAGATGAGATCGATCAGGTGATTCAGACAGTTTGGCAGGTTTCTGATGGCATCCATGGCAGCTCAGAAAAATTCCTGTTTGCTTGCCAACCTGCACACATTTACCTTTGCAAATTTGAGGCTACCAGAAATCGAGTGCTCATCTCTGTGGTTCCCGGTGTCCATGGAGTTTTGCTGTACAAGAATGTGTCACCGTCTTGGCGTCTTCCTCCTCATCGTCGTCGTCCTTGTGGCCATGATATTGCTGTGGTCGAGAGCGCAGCGGCGGTGTGTGGACGTTGTCGGTGGCAGCAGCCGTCGGGTCCTACCGGCGTCCGCAGCTTGAGGAGGAGGAGCGCCCGGACCATCTCTGACAGCAACCGCTTTCTGCAGCTCATGCGAAGAAAAGGTTGCTGTTCCTCTGGTACCATACTTTCTGACATAAATGGTGCAGATTCTTGAAATGGCCACCTTTTTTACCTGCATTTCCAGCGACAGTACTAGAACTTGTGAGGTGAGATCCATCACCATCAGTTTAGTTTCAGAATCGACGAAGAAGATCAAATGATCGATCTTGTTATAGAGCAGTAACTAATGTAATGTAAATGTCACTTTGTGTCAGTTGGGTAAACTTTTTTGCAGGTGACCGGTGAACACTCGGTTGCAAACAGTTTGCACGCAATCGTTTTCGTAGAGACGTGCTGGAACTGGGAGAATGATGGCCATCGTGATCCGATTCTGTTGGTAGAGAAAAGAAGCAAATCTTGCATGAGGGTGTGCAGGCTGTTCAGATGAACAGGGAGGTGTTGCTGTTCGTCGACGCAAGCCACAGGAGTCGCCATTGAAACACCTCACCCTTTTCTTGCTCAATTATGCAGCCGACAAGCACAAGCTGCAGCAGACGAAACGCCATGCTGATGATATGAAAACTATAGAGCTGACCTGCAAATTAATGAAACTGACGAACCTATCGGCTTTGAGTGGAGAATGTTTATCTTTTTCTGGGGAAGACGCTTCGGTGGAGAATGTCATCTTCAGTACAATAATGCAATCTAGAAAAGGGGACTGGATCGCCAAGAACCACAATTCTGGGGTGATGGTACGTTATAATGCAGCTTCAGTGTTGATACACTGTTCAGCATATCTCGAACTAGAGAATTATTAGCACTTCCCACAGTTTTGCATTGACGTTTTCTCTTCTTTTTTTTTCAGCCGAAAACATTAAGCTTGTTATGCAAATTATTCTCTGGTGCTTTTCAAAAACCTGTTTTATAGAGAATCTTCAGATTTCCTTTATCAAAAAGAGACACATATAATGGGGTGAGATTACATTAGAAGACAAAAATCCCACTAAAAATATCATAGAGAGGTACATTCTCTATAAAAAATATGTAATACTTTTCTAGTATTGTATAGATTCATATGGATGCTAATGAATCTAGACATATATATAAATTATATACATTTATTAATAGATGAATCTATATAAGGCTATAAAATATTATAATATGAAACAGAGATAATAGGTGTTTTACGGTGTTTTCTGCTGAGAAACTGTTTATTTTTTCACTGGTAGTAGAAATCAAAATCAACGATTGAGATTCTTGTACCGATAATACTACTACTTGTTGAACACTACTCCCTACGTTTCATAATGTATAGCATTATCAATATTTATATGGATGCTAATGTATCTAAACATATATATAAATTATATACATTTATCAATTAGTAAATTTAGGCAAAACTAGAAAGTCTTACAATACAGACCATATCCAATAGATAGAAACACTATGCTGTTTTCTTCAGTTCTCCAAAAGTGACTTGATACTTGATCATTCGGAAGACATGAGCTTCTTTAGAATTTACTTTAACATGACGGTGCAAAAGAAAAGGTCAATACAAGAATGTATAGGATACGTTCGTTATGCATGGTTGGACATACCTCACCAGGCAAAGGATTCCAAGAAAGAGAAAAATAAAAACAAGATAAATGATAGAACAAGTTAAGACACAGATACATCGTGATGTAGCGTCAGGATTCGTTTGACTTATATTTTGAAAAAAGAGGGAAAAATGGCAGAACAAAAAGCTTTGGAACATCTACTCTTTTGGCTTTTGCTCATGTAAGCCAAAATTTGAATTTTTAACCTTAAATTAAGAGTTGATTTTAAAGTTTTTTTTATATCATAGTTTAGTTTTTAGTCTTATTTTTTAATCAGTATGGACACATGTATAAAAAAATTATTTATAAATTATTTTTTATTTATAAATATACCGTTGACTTTTTCATTGCAAAAGTCAAAAGACAACCCGTCCTTGTTTTGCTCCCTCCCTCTAACTTTTGACCTTATATGAGGCAGGCTTACTCTGCCACTTGTCCATCTAATGTATACAGTCATCCCATGTTGATGCTTCATTTGAGGTGCCATTAGTCCAGATTGATCATTGGTTAATTATGCTAACTGATGTAGTACTCCCTCCATATTTAACTTCTTCCTCCGTTATATTCTTAGATACAATATTTTGACTCTTTATATTATTTAATTTTTTTTATTAATATTTATATTGTTACCAGATGATAATACATGGATAATACTTTATGCGTGACTATTTTTTAAAGTTTTTTAATAATTTTTTAAATAAGATAAATGATCAAATGTTGGACACATAAATTAAAAAATAAAGTTATTATGGGACGGAGGTGGTATATGATACTGTTAACTTTATTTGGTCTACATTGGGAAACTTTAAACACTATTTTTCTATTATAATATAATGGTAATATCCAATAAAATTATAGCATTGTAAAATACGAAAATCTGCCAATATGATTTTTATTCCAATGTGAATATTTTTAGAGCTATTGATGACCAAAGTTTTGAAATTTTGAATGGATAAACAATGCCCCCATCTTTTCATTTGTGCTTGTAAGCTAAAATTTGAATTTTATAATTCTAATTTAAAGTTGATTTGGGGGATTTTTTTTCATCACTAAAATTTCACCTATGCTCATGCTTAAAATTTGAATTTTGCCTATAATTTTGGTTTTAGATCACTAAAATTGTATATATTAAAGTTTTACCCACACATTATTTTATAGCCGATAATAAGTCGTTTCTCTTATGCTTAATTTAAAAGAAATAATGAGGCTGATTCATATTTTTAAGAGATTTGCTCCGATCCAATAAAAAGTATCTCGAGTTACCAAATCTTGAGTAAAATGTGCGCTGTTAGATCCAACGATCAAAAACGATTTGGTACCGCGAGATACCGGTGCCTTGAGGTACCTTTTGTTGGACTGTAAAATTGCTATATATTTAAATATATTTAAATACGGAGGAAGGGGGTAGTTTGTGTGTACCTTTTTAATAGGAAAAACTGATGCAAAAAGTAGTCCTGCGTACTGTTGATTTGGAGACCAGCATGGAGTTTCTTCTATGAACTGAAAGGTAATGCCAACCTACGTAGAACCGTGCCCTATCTGAAATGAGAAAAATGATACACATACTATCTATCTATAAAGTCACGCCGACCAATGTAGAAACCGAGTATGCAGGGGTGGAGGAACTGCTCCATTTGCTGGTGACGCTCTCCTCACCTCAACAAAAAGGTGCACCTTCAGGGCATGCACTACCCTTCAACTTAACTTTGCTAATTGACATGGATCTTTTGGAGTGACCTATATCCACATGATAAACGTACTAATTAAGCCCTGCATCAGAGTTTTTTTCTGAGGAAGGTTGTAACTTGGAAGGTTCTACCGCCACATTCTGGTCTTGTTACACCCACTCTAGAATCTAGATTCTTCACTTGTATATTCCCCCAAAAAAGAAGACATGCATGTAGAGTATGTTATAATTTTGGATTTTTTTATCAAAAGTAACTTAAGGTAGTATAAGTTTTTGGTACCTCTCTAGATATAATGTATCTTAAGGTACCATACTTTTTAGTGTAAAAAGCGTGGTATCTCAAGATACTTTTTAGAGTTTTCCCCATACTTTAGGATGTACCAAGAGGTACTACTGTTTTCTATGTAAAATTCGGTACCTTCTAAGGTATATTAGAAGGTACCAAATTTTATATAGAAAATAGTGGTACCTCTTGATACCTCAACATCAAGAATAGGAAAATTGCTCTACTTTTTAGGGATGGTAAAAAAACCCTATAATTTTTGTTTACCTAAAGTTTATCTAGAAGTAAACATATGATTGCTATTAGGAGCACATATTTATGTTCCTTTGTGATTCAAATTAGGTGCAAGTGGTGATGTGAGCGAAATTCGATCGGCACAATGATCGGTTGCTGTTTTCGGATATTGTGTTTCTTGGTTTGAGAAATAAACAAGAATTACATACAACTTGCGTGTTGCTGGGAATATACAACGTTTAGATTTTCATCGACTATAGATGGATTTTTAATTATCTTTGTCTTTAGGTTAGTATTTAAAATAATATTTTATAATTCGTAGTTATTTGACATGTCATCTATATAATAGTTGGTTGCAGCTTGTTTGAAGCAAAGGTGAATTCCATTACCTAAAAAAAAATAGGAAAAAGAGTTTTTTTATAGTACACAAATGGTTGTGTCATAGACAATTTCTTTTGTGCGAATATATTTCAGCACGCTCTATGCATATGCCACCTTTGATAATTCTCTTAAAAAAATTGTGCACAATCTACAGGGGTTGTGGCTGTACTTTCAGAATCGATGTACTTTACATTGCAAACAAATATATTGATGTAACAGCATGTTCAAATAATTCCCTTTTTTATTTTACTAGAAGTTATTTTCTACGTTATCATTTTCTCATCAAGCAAAGTGACGATCATTTCAGTATGTCATTAGCAACAAAGTTACAATCAGGCCAGCCTATCTTGGGCCAACCCGGCTAAAAAATTAGTAACAAAGTTCAGGAGAATACATGCAGCAGATCCGGATAGACAGCACGTTTCGCACCTTGAGCACTACAGACTTATTTCAACAATTTGAAAGTATTCTCTACTCGTGATGAAATAAAAACATAGCATATGGACAGAGAGCAATTCAATGTACACACAGAAAAAAGGTAAATTCTCTGAACTGAAAGTCTGAAAGTATTCCATCTTTTCGTCTCAGGAGACCAAAAACAACGCAACAACCACTGCATGTTCATCCAGTTGCAACACACATTTCTGACGATTCTTCATCGCAAGGTGACACCTGCTTCTGCTCCAAACAATCTAGCAGGCTCACCCACGTCGTCTGAAGCAGACGGACGGCCGGCGATCGAGAGCCTGAAGCGTCGTTCACTTCACCTGACAGGAGCAACACGAAGAAGAACACGGCACAGTGTAATCCAGCGAGAGAAGTGGAGGTGATGAAATGGCAGCCGTCGCCGATCGATCCAGAAAAAAGCCAAAGCTAAAGCGATCAAGAATCCCACAAGTGTGCTGCTGCTTGCATCGCCATCTCCAGTGACTCAGTTCGTCCATGCAATCGCCACATGCTCCCACTGACAAAATTACGTCAAGCAACAAAGCAAAGCAGCAGCATATCCTCTTCGTGTAGACGTGAACCTGCACTTCTTTAGTTCTTTTTTTAGGACTCGCAGCGATTCATCAGATATGCTTGAATAATACCGGGATGCTTTGTGCCATGCATTTCTGTTCGTCACCCAGCAGATGAGATTAATCGGCTTTCTGAATGCTACTACCTTCTTGTCCTAAGTTGAATGGAGGAGAATATTTTTGTGGGCCTTGTAAACAAGATACGAAAATGATGGGCAAACCATACTCTTTTTCGGATTTAATCTGGATAGAAAGATATAAAGATAGGATGGAAAAATTGTCATGCTTTGGTCCTGCAAGGGACAACTCTGAATTTTTCTGAAACCAAAAGTTAATATTCCACACTCTTTGCTTTGAGTTCCACAGCAAGTACCCAAACAAGAGATGCTTCTCTTGACGTCTTGTTAAAGTGAAACACTTGTCTGATGATCGATATCTGTGGTTGCACACTAATCCCTATCAAAGACAGTTTTTTTTTCAGAGTTTTATGGGGCTCAAATTGTTCAGGTTTTTCTTCAGAAAGCTGCAATACTTTCTGCATTCCAAATAAGCCAAGACATCAGTGGCTTGGACCAGTAACTTGTGTAAGCAAAGATGAGTTTGGATTTGTGAGTTGATCCGATCCATGGGACCAGCCATTGGAGAGATGTTGGTGTGGTCGTTTGCAGTTGCGTTCTACTCCCAACCACCCTACAAAAGGTGGCTCAGCAAAGCATGCAGTGAGTGAGTGAGTGAGTGCGTGCCCTGTTGCTTCTGGCACACCTGCTGTTGTGTGTGCCAAACACTTTGAGCAATTATCCATGTCCTGTCAAACTGATTTTATTAGCATCCCTGATCTTGATTCCAGAAGCCTCTCTTGATTTGATGCCGTGTTTACCACAATCCAGAAAAGGTACTTTCTCCTTCTAAAATTTATAGCATTGTTACTTTTAATATAAGTTTGGCCATTCATCTTACTCAAAAATTTGATGTAAATATGTCTAATTTGTGCTTAAAATATCTTTAGTAATAAAACATGCAAACAATAAACTATTTTTTAGTAAAAGAATGGTAAAACATAACAGGAGCGGCAATGGCATAAAAGAGGGGGAACTGGCCACTACATGAGCAGTTCAGG
The DNA here is from genome assembly GCF_000231095.2 of Oryza brachyantha. NCBI lineage: Eukaryota > Viridiplantae > Streptophyta > Magnoliopsida > Poales > Poaceae > Oryza > Oryza brachyantha. The sequence goes on along the minus strand of NC_023165.2, from coordinate 2,707,626 downwards.
AATCTTCTTCTTGGGTACTTATTGTAGTGGTGTATCAGTATTAAACCTAAAGTTAGCATGTTGGAAGGTAAAAGTTTTATCTCAAAGTAGCTAAGGTTGGCAAGGGAACCAACTCCATACATGCAGTTGATTATGTGATTAGGCCTTGTGTGACCAGGACAAGTGATGTCAGTTCTTTTGTAGGTACCATGCTAGGTTCTGAATTTCTGATACAAAGCTGTCTGAAAAGAACCACTTGAACTACCTTGATACTTACATCCAGGGACAAATAACCTTTTGATTAGTATAATTCTTACTTTACCTTTTGGCATCTTTCAGAACCTTCAGTTAGTCCAATTGTTTACTACCTCATGACTTCAGTTGTCTATGGTCATTGTGCAGTTTTCTGAATATCAACACACTGAGCAGCAGAAACAGGAACTCTGACCAGTTTCTACCTATAGAAGACAGAATTAAGCTGCAAGTAAAAAAGCACCAGTAATTAGCAATTACCCTGCCTAATCTCTGAACATATCAATGGCGTGTGTGCAGCAGCAAAAATGTTTCTGACAGGGACAGCCTCTGTTTGTTTCCAGCATGGCACATTGTGCTTGCTGTGAACAATAATTCAGTTCCATCCCTGTGAGAGGTCAACGACTTAAGTGCAGCTTTGACCCGGTGATAAGCTGATACGCGTCTAATTAGCCCTCTCGGTGGCGTACACGCGCTGTGATGCGATCTGCACCACGCACCGAGTTGTCCTACACGATGAGATAACTGATCATCATTGAGTTAAATAACCCAATTATTCAACCCAAGAATTCAAATCGAAAATGCTTTTGGTACTTGCAAAAATTTTTCCAAAATGACAGGCATTTGACTACCTATTAATTCAGTGACGTGGAAAATCACATACACAATTACATATAACGACCATTTAAAAGTCAGGAATGGATAAAGAAAACGTAAGAGCACATGAAAAAACAAAAATAACCATTTAGTTGGTACTCCCTCTATTTCAGATTATAAGACTTTCTGGCATTGCTGAGATTCATATGTGTTCTAATAAATCTAGCTAAAACTAGAAAGTTCTATAATCTAAAACAGAAAAATATCTTTTATACTAACTTCCCTTGCAAATCTACCTATCTTTGTGATTTTAGTCGTAGGATCCTTCTTGTCTCAATGCTCTGTTCGAAATGACAAATAGAAAATTCTCTTTAGGAATTAAACCCTACAATTTTTTTTTTGTGTTTTTCTTATAAATGGGTCTAAATGGTGAGCCGATGACAAATCTTCTAGGGCCTCAATTATTAGGTTTTGGGGCCAATGCACGTGCACTCATGCATGGTGGTCAATGATTCGATTACGACGTTCATCGCCGGGGCTGTTTTTTTTTTCCCTTGTGGTGTTTGGGAGGTCAAGAAGGCAACCCAACGAGTGTAGCAACCGTGGCCACTGGATAGCTACTCAGTTCTAAAATATAATAAATTTTTGAAGTTAAATTTATTCCAAATATCAAATATAGTTATATAAGTATGTACAAAGGGTGAATCTTAGTACTAATGTTCTCTTATACACCGGTTGTTCGTAACACATCAATCAAAACAAAACTTTACTAATTTTAATGAGAACACTTTAGACATTTACTCTTAATCCTTTATCTCATTTAAAACTTCGAAAGCATATTTTAGAACGGAGAAAGTATCTCAGCTTAAGATTCCCCTACCACTATATATACTGTTGGATGATCAAATCGTCATTAGCATTATCAACTCATCATCATTATTATCATCATCCTGCGACTGCCACTAATTTAAAAGGCGGTTCCAACTGGGGCAGCAGCCACTGATCCAGGCAGGGGGAATATCTTCAGAAAGGTTAGCTAACACGTGTTTGTGCTTACTGATTTGATGATGGATTAGTGGGTGTGTAGGCCACGTCGACCGGTGCCGTCTTCTTGGAAGATACTATAATTAAATGACTTTTAAGTATGGTTATTTAGTGATTAATTAATTAATAGTTTTTTCGTGTGGTTTGATTTGCCTTGCCTTTTCGGACGAGTATCTAATTTAATTAGAGCTTTTTTTTTCTTCTTTGGCTCCATCTGGGCAGGGAATGGATGGATGACTGCACGAGTACTACTGTCTCCGTCTCATAATAACTTCAGTTTTCGTTTTTCCATGTCCAACGTTTCACCATTCGTCTTATTTGAAAATGTTATATAAAAACTTAAAAAAATAGTCGCGTATAAAGTATTATTCATGTTTTATCATCTAGTAAGAATAAAAATATTAATCGTAAAAAATTCAAATAAGACGAAGAGTCAAAACATTGTATCCAAAAACTGAAAAATAATCTTTTTTCAGGACGGAGGCAGTACATGACAATAATGCAGCGAATTGAACTGTTTCAGGACGGAGTATATCATAACACATTTAATTATTTATCTTATTTAAAAAATCATGTAATTACCATTTAATTTTATTGTTTTTAAAATTATAATTAAATATATTTCAATTATAAATTAAATTTTTACATAATTATATAAATATTTATTGAATAAGACGAATGATCAAATGTGTGACAAAAAATCAAGGACTACAGTAAACATACGAAGTAAGTAATGAGTTAGGACGCGAGAGATCGACGAGTTAACCCCGGCTTGCATCTGTGAAAGGATGGATAGCCAGCAAATTAAATCAACGAAATTAAGAACATATCAACAAAAAGAAGGTACAGATTAATCCACGGATGCAGTTAGCATATCTCATCTCATTTCATCTCATCACCATCATCTCATCATCATCATCTGCTGCTGCAGCTTGACAGTAACATGAACGCGTCTCAGCCAGACACTAGCGAGAGTAATATCTCCAACGCGATACATACATAGCGGCGAAACACGAACACTCGTCTGAATACCTAACAAAAATAACAACAAAAGAAATCACCTGAAAACTATGTTTCACATGCGCCAAATTCTCCCAGATGAGAATCAAACCCGTTTATTTACCCGATTAATCGACGGACCGGGCAGCCAAGAACCGGTAGATTTTCTCGAGACGCGACGGGAACCGAACCGGATATATAGTCGACCGGCCGGGTCGGGTCGGGCTCGGCTCGGCTCGGTCGGTCGGACACCCGCGCCAACCTGCACCAACAGCGACCGGTGACGTGTCCCCCCGGACGGACTCGTGCCGCCCACTTACTTCTTTTTTTTTTCTCTTTCCCGCGTGCCGCACGTGCATGCCGGACCCCGTGCGTCTCTCTGACGGGTGGGCCCCAGTAGTCACTCGAGCTCCTCCTCCTCCCGCGCGCGGGCGCGGCTGCCTCTATATATACCTCGCCGGCGACACGCTGCCCTCTCAAACACACACACCACACAGCCGCAGCGGCAGCGGAGCTCGCCATTAGCGATCCATCCGACTATCCAAGCTCGCTCGCGGTCCAGCTAGCGGCGGAGCACGGGCGTGGCAGTGGTGATCTCGAGAGTGAGGGAGAGGGAGATCGACATGGGGGGAAGCGCGGCGAACGGCGGCGGGGGAGGGAAGGCGGCGGCGGGGGCGAGGGTGCCGATGCCGCCGGCGAAGCCGTTCCTGGAGACGCTGGGGGGGAACATGAAGGAGACGTTCCTGCCGGACGACCCGTTCAGGGTGGTGAGGAGGGAGCGCGGGTGCGGGCGGCGGGCGCTGGCGGTGCTCCGCTACGTGTTCCCGCTGATGGAGTGGGCGCCGTCGTACACGCTGGGCACGCTCAAGTCCGACCTCATCGCCGGCATCACCATTGCCAGCCTCGCCATCCCCCAGGGCATCAGCTACGCCAAGCTCGCCTACCTCCCTCCCGTCCTCGGCCTCTGTACGTACATCACATCTAGCTCCTTAATTATATGATACGTATGAATTAGTAAATGTTATTTGTACGTGTGTTTATGAACGTATGGTGTACGTAGATTCGAGCTTCGTGCCGCCGCTGGTGTACGCGATGATGGGGAGCTCGAGGGACCTGGCGGTGGGGACGGTGGCGGTGGCGTCGCTGCTGATCGGGTCGATGCTGAGCGCGGAGGTGTCGCCGGCGGACGACCCGGCGCTGTACCTGCACCTCGCCCTCACCGCCACCTTCTTCGCCGGCGTCTTCCAGGCCCTGCTCGGCGTCCTCAGGCTCGGCTTCATCGTCGACTTCCTCTCGCACGCCACCATCGTCGGCTTCATGGGCGGCGCCGCCACGGTGGTCTGCCTGCAGCAGCTCAAGGGCATGTTCGGCCTCGACCACTTCACCACCGCCACCGACCTCGTCTCCGTCATGCGCTCCGTCTTCTCCCAGACCCACCTGGTACGTTCTTGCTGCAGTACACTAGGGTAGCTACCGGTAGCCCCTGGAGACCGCCATAGTCGGGTAAATAGCTAGCTGCAAGCGTCGTGCGGACACCGGCAGCTTTGGTTGGTTGGTGCCCGCGTGTCTGCAACGAACAGAGGTAGAAGACGACGACGTCAGCGACGAGTGTAACTGCGACAGGGACATGACCCTGCACCTGCAGGCCATGGCCGCTAGCTAGCTCGCAAGCTAGGTCGTCGCGACACCGTCGCATCTATCTCGATCTCTCATGCACTGCACTGCACTGCACAGGCTGAAGAAGCTAGCTAGGCAGCTGCTACACGATCGCTTTGAGCTTTTTTTTTTTTTTGCAGGATCGATCCTGATTTGGTCTCGAGTTTGTGCTAATTACCGTGGTTGATTTGTGTATTGCAGTGGCGATGGGAGAGCGTCGTGCTCGGCTGCGGCTTCCTCTTCTTCCTCCTCATCACCCGCTTCTTCGTAAGTGCACTCCGCTGATAATAAATTACTGCTCGATCTCTTTTGTTTACTTTTGTTGTCATTAACTGAATCTAAATTAGACATACATGCGTAAAAAATATTTTTTTGGAAAAGAAATTTAAGGTCTAGATACGCATGGCATGCATGCACTTTTACTCCAGAATATATTATAGCATATTATTAGCATCTGTTATACTTGGTAGCAAAAAAAAAAGGCTAGTACTATGAGCCATAAGAATGGCAGCTAAATGGCTGGTCCAATCATGCTAAAAGCACTAGTGTGTATGACGACGACGAGAGAATCCATCGAGAGACCATTCACGACGCAAAATCACACCACACTCATACCACGATTGCGACAACTAAAAGCTAGCTACTCCAGGCTTAGTAAACACCATAATCAGGATAATTAATGGCGATAAGATCCCATTTTTTGCATTTGTGGTTGTCAAAAGTTTCTGAGTTGGTTCACCTTGGTTACAGCTCGGGCATTTCTTACAAACAAAACATTGCAAATTAAATACAATTGAAAAGCAGAGTAGTAACTAGTAAGTATCTTTTAGTTGAAGTAAAAACCAAGGTAATCTTTCTTACCTAGTGGTTATACTTACTTGTAAGCTGTAACTACTGCCAAAGTCACAACTCACAGGTCTAGAAATAGGAGAATTTTGTCATGTAATGTTTTGGAGTCACATGTGTGTGTATGAGGACACAAGCTCGTGAGGCCACTGATTTGGACAAAGGGAATCGATCCATTGGTCACCTTTGGATAGCTTGCATATGAGCATATCTGATGACCTAATCTGCCTGTCCCCTGTATGGTTTCTAATTGTCATCTTCTCCTTGGCCTGAATATTCGTAGCATGCATGCAACTTCTCTCACTCTCTAGCTTGATACTATATCTGTGACTTGCCTTTGCGTCTGGAAATGAAAAAAGATAAGAACTTGTCTTGCTTGAGATGCAATGATGGAGAGCGAGTTTTAGGCGTGCAAGTTCCTTAATTTTGCATCAGATAGGTGTAGTTGTATCATGCTGTTTTTCTTCTTTGTCAGTATATTTGACTTTGCATATACTGATGAGAAGTGATAGAGAATTCAGTGTCATGGGCTGCGAACTTCAGAAACAGTCCAATAATTGCAGATGACCATGGTCCACTAACTGGTGTTATCATGATATCAACTTTTCTCTATAGTAAATCCGTGAGCAACTTTGGAGAAATCAGGGCCCTCATGGTCCAACCAGAAGTTGTTCAGGACCTATGCATATCAGCTAATTATCCTAGATTTACTGTCTTAGTTCCTGGTGCCATCATCACTAATTTGAGTAACTAGTTTGACATGTGCAAGAATGAACACAATCCTCGTGTGATTTAGTTGATATATAATATTCCAAATTTACGTCTGTATTTTGAAGCTAATTCAATCTTCATTTTTGCAGAGCAAGAAGAAGCCAAGGTTTTTCTGGGTATCTGCAGCTGCGCCACTGACGTCCGTCATCATCGGGAGCGTCCTGGTGTACCTCACACATGCTGAAAACCATGGCATCCAAGTGGTAATTAGCACAAAAACTGATCAAAAATGACCTTCAATTAACTGAGACAGCAAACATAAACATGGAGCACTAATTTACAGGAGTTCTTTCTTCTTTCTTTCGACGTGATCTAGATCGGTTACCTGAAGAAGGGCCTGAACCCACCGTCTGCCACAAGTCTGAACTTCTCGTCGCCGTACATGATGCTGGCTCTCAAGACCGGGATCATCACCGGCGTCATTGCCCTCGCTGTAAGCATGATTCGTTCATCGGGTTTACTGCTTTGTGTCAATTTGTCGCAGAAGTTTCGGACCATTCTGTGCTGATGCTGTCTGTTGCTGCGAATGCAGGAAGGGATTGCAGTAGGAAGGAGCTTTGCAATGTTCAAGAACTACCACATCGACGGCAACAAGGAGATGATCGCGATTGGGACGATGAACATTGTGGGATCGCTCACTTCTTGCTACCTCACCACCGGTATGGTTCATGTCTCGGTCCGCAATGGATCGCATTAGCCAGAATTCGAACTCGAGGCCTTCGGTTTTCTGATTCAGAGTGTGTGTGTGGGTGTGTTGCTGATGCTACCCAGGGCCGTTCTCGAGGTCGGCCGTGAACTTCAACGCCGGCTGCAAGACGGCGATGTCGAACGTGGTGATGTCGGTGGCGGTGATGATCACGCTGCTGTTCCTGACGCCGCTGTTCCACTACACGCCGCTGGTAGTGCTGTCGGCGATCATCATGTCGGCGATGCTCGGCCTGATCGACTACCCGGCCGCCATCCACCTCTGGCAGGTCGACAAGGTCGACTTCTGCGTCTGCCTCGGCGCCTACCTCGGCGTCGTCTTCGGCAGCGTCGAGATCGGGCTCGTCGTCGCGGTACGTGGCGCTCTCTCTCTTTCTCTCTCTGCTAGCTCTCGACGGCCGCCGCGGCCATGGCTGACCGGAGCTCGCCGTCGATGGGTTACACAGGTCGGGATATCCATCCTGCGGGTGCTGCTGTTCGTGGCGCGGCCGAGGACGACGGTGCTCGGCAACATCCCCAACTCGATGATCTACCGGCGGATGGACCAGTACACGACGGCGCAGAGGGTGCCCGGCGTGCTCGTGCTGCGCGTCGACTCGCCCATCTACTTCACCAACGCCAGCTACCTGCGCGAGAGGATCGCGCGGTGGATCGACGACGAGGAGGACCAGCGCAAGGAGAAGGGCGACATGGGCGTCCAGTACGTCGTCCTCGACATGGGTGGTACGTTCTTGCTGCTTCGCTTGACCCAAATTCATCTGAAAAAAAACTGAAACTTTGGTAGCATGAGGCCTGATCTGATCAACCAATCTGTCTGCACGCAGCTGTCGGGAGCATCGACACCAGTGGCACGAGCATGCTGGATGAGCTCAGGAAGACCCTGGACAGAAGAGGCCTTCAGGTAATTTGCCATATTTGCTGCAAAATCATCTATCCATGCTTCAGTTCCAGCTCTGTCTGCGTCAAGAACTTGGGCTGATTCAGTTACCCGCCATTGCTTTTCAGATCGCGTTGGCGAACCCGGGGAGCGAGATCATGAAGAAGCTGGACAGCAGCAAGGTGATGGAGGCGATCGGCCATGAATGGATCTTCCCCACGGTGGGCGAGGCCGTGGCGGAGTGCGGCTACGTGATGCACTCGCACAAGCCAGGAGCCCATGACAACATGGTCTGATTGGAGAAACCTGACAGTAGTAGAATTTGGTTGAGCTTGCTCGACCTGAGGATGTCAACAGGCAAAAGCCGAGATAAATATATGCATCTCGCGACTTGTCAAGTATTGTAGTACGTTGTCAAGGAAATTCACGAAAAAAATCACCTTTTTTTTTTTTGTAAGGCGAGAAAGATGAGCCTCATAGACTGTATAGTTGTTTTGGGACAGAGGGAGTATTTAGCTCAGGATTCCTTTCTCAAAATTCCGTCTTGAATTCTTGTATGACTGTTGATTGCCTGAAGAGAAGAGCACCTGCATGGTAGAAAGGAAAATTCATCAGGTGTCAGCTCACTGGCTTTCAGAGTTCAGATACTAGAATCGATTTTCTGAAGGCAAAACAAACATGCTATTGAAGGAATTGAGATTAGTACTTACCAAAGTCTGTGTTCAGTCCAAGAAAAATAAACAAGGGGCACTTGATCACTCATTACATCCAAACAAAGCAAGAAAACTAAAATCCCTGCTTTGATCTAGTAGAAGGGGATAATGTCATTTGCATCTGAACTATTCCTATCATCAATTACACTTCTTATCTGGAATAATCAGAGAGTCAACCACAGATATTCATTACTGAGTACAGAAATAAAAGATTAAATTGATGAGTTCAGTCATAAGATAGCGAAAACTGTGTTACCAAAGGAAGTATTAATGCATTATATACATAATGGCAGCTTCATGACAAGCATACAGAAACAAAATCTTGGTAACTTCATAGCAGTCGCATGGAGGCAATACAAGAGGAAACACATATGCACAATGCATCAATTAATAACAACTACTAACATTAACATATTAAACTAGACATTGCTGCCTCATTTCAGGAAATAAGGCGAAATTCGAGTGTACTAGCTTCTTGTTAATATCATAATGTAAACACATTTCAGAAGAGATCCTAAGAACATCACGTTCTGTCCAAAGCAGTAGTAATATGTCAGCCTATTGGGCTGAGATTTAGAGTTTATCCTCCTGCTACCTATAGAACAAAATGGTTAAGGCTCAGTTCTTGATTTAATACGCACACACCCACAGAAGGGTATCCTCTTCTTTTTCTTCTGCCCGGCATCACTTTTCTCCTTCCTTCCAGACATATAATCCCTCAAAAGAACACGCGAACGTTTCTCAGGGACTTTAGCCCTTTTGTACTCATGCTCCTCTTCAAGCTTCAACAAGACATATTGCATCTTCTGAAGTTCCAATTCCAACTTCGCAACCTTTTCCGATCCTTTCTGCACTTGCTCTGAGATTTTTCTTCTGCTAGAATAGCCTTCTAGTTCAGCACTCACCTCAAATGCAGGGTAATTCTCAGCCTTCTTTGTCAAGTTACTGTTGAAATCTATCTGCTCCAGGACAAAACCATCAAGCTCCTGCAGCTGAGCTCTGATGCTATTGTATTCAGTACTTATGGTAGATTTTCCCTTGGAAGCACCCACTATTTTCTGCTTTATTTCCTCAATGCTTGCTTGGACGATGGACAGCCTCTGAGCATCAGAAGATAGCTTCTCAAGAACATTTTTGCTCCATAATTGCTGAGGTTCCAGCGATGCTGCTGATATCTCAAGCCTGTCAATTCCTAGATCTCTTCCCCTTGCGAGTTCAAACGAAGGGTACTCACTCTTCACCTCCTCCACTGCTTGTATGTCATGCTCCGATGATGAAGATTTAGCTGTTTGGTTCCTGCAATCCCTCTCAGCAGCCTCCCACAGTTGAAGCATCTCATCATTAAGCTCCACATTTGCATCGCCACCAAGAGGGTAGATAGTCGCACCAGCTCCATATAGTGAACAAGTAGATACCTGATCAAGTTCAATGTCTTTCATGATCTGTACATGTTTACCTTTGGAGTCATCAGCATCATATTTTTGCCTATCATCCTCGGTGTATTGTTCCTTAGTGTTCAAGCCTTTTCTTGTTTTAAGCTCTTGAATTTCTATATTTGCTGCTTCCAGTTGAGAAGCAGATTCAGTAAACTCCTTATCTCGGCGGCCTTTGGCATCCAGTATTACAACTTGGAGTGCTTCAACTCTTGCAATTAAGCTGTGCAACTTCAAAGCTCCTGATGAATCGTCTTGGGATTCTAGACCATGTCTGTCCTTTTGCACAAATTCCTGAAGAAGCAAAAGGTTAAGTCAGTATAACGACGGATGCATCAGTCAATTGTGTATTGCAACCGTAGAAGAACTAACTAGCTATTGCCATGATAGCAAGCTAATTGCGAAAAAAAATTGTTTTATGCTATGAACTTACAGTATATTTAAGAATGGCAGATTGTATTTACATAAAGAATGGAAATAGTTGCCTAAGACAACTTACCAATTTGCCTTCTTTATTAAGTTCTGACAGTAAAAGTGTGCCATCTTCCAGCTCTTCCAGCACCCTTATCTGATCAGATAAAGATGCTAAAAGTCGCAGATACGTGGTCAATTCCGCCTTGAGTCCTGTGTTTTCGTCTGTCATGCTGGCGACCCTTTTTTGCAAGTCATCAACATAAGCATCTCTTGAGGAGATTTCCTTCATTAGCATGTCCCTTTTAGTACAAAATCTTGTCTCAAGGGCCTCACGCTCCATCAGCACCTCAAGTACTTGCTCCTCATAGATCATGGCATTCACTGAACAAGTTATTGTATCGCACACCAGCAAGTTAATTTCCCTTTCATGCAGTTCAGCCTCTTTTCTCATTGTCTGAAGTGTAGATGTCAAACTCTCTTCCTTCTGTTTATGAATGCCGACATCTACCTGTAATGTGGTGTTTGCTTCACAAAGAAGACGAATCTCATTGTCCTGGACAGCACATTGTTCAGTTAGTGTTGTGATTTTCCTCTCAAGGTCTCCTTTTACTCCTTCCGCATCTCCCACAGCAGCCTCAAGATCCCTCAGAACTCTGCACAATTCCTGGTTTGTCTCTTGTAAGAATTGAACTTTCTCATCTATTTTGCGTAGTTTATCATCCTTCTGCATCAACTGTGTCATGGCACTCTTACCTTCAATGGCTAATTCCTGGCAGATGATTTTGGTTGTGCTAGAATCAAACTCTGAAAGAACTAAGCGACTTCCTAGAGCCTCCAACAAGTTCTCCAGAGTGCACTTGAGGTGCTTAAAGTTCATTTCAAGAACCTTATATCTTCTGTTGAGCATGGTAACCTCACGATCAAGTTCATTCCTACGTGAACCCAATATAGTCATATCATTGTTAAGAGAAACCAAAACAGATGCAGCCTCATCAGTCCGATCACGAAAGAATGAAGACAGGAGGTCGAGCTTTATGCATTCTGCGAGAACAGCAGCATTCTCATCATCCAAAGCATTGTACTTCTCAACTAAAAATTTGTACTCCTGCAGCAAGGACTCATATTTCTCAGTTAGGTTGCAAATTTCATTTTGAGAAGTCTGGTAGGACTCTCTCAAGCCTGATAGCTCCTTGCATAAACCCAGTATTTCAATCTTCAACATCTCCTCTCTATTGTCACCTTGCTGCAATTTTTGCTTCAACTGCTCATTCAATTCAATAAGCTTGTGATTTTTCTTTTGCAGAAAAAGCAATTCTGCTGCTCCTGTCTCAATTTCTTCCACAAGTTCACAGTTCTGCAGGTGCAGAGCTTTGAAACCAATCACTGTTTGTGCCAGAATTGTTCCAAGAACAGATAGCTCAGCATCCATAAAGACATTTCTCTCTTCAGTTTCCTCTATATGTTTTACATGGTTGAAAGTTTCACGAGACATAGTCTGCAGCATAATTTCATCGTGAACCACATCAGGAGGTCCTAAATCCTTACAGATATTGAGAATGTTAATTTGCTCTGAGATCCCATCCCTTAATTTTTCATAGCGCTGCAGCAATGCTTTCTTGTCCTCTTCTTCTTGTCTGGCTTCCTCATTAAGCCGTGCAATTAGTGCCTCGGCAGAATTAGTGGCCTTTATGAACTTCTGGCATTCATTGAAGAGAGCAAGATTTTTATCTCTTGCATCAGCCAAACTATGCTTCAAGATCAATGTGCTGATTGAAGCATCTGCACATTTATGCTGCTCATGTTCAAGTCTCTGATCCATATGACAAATTTTCTCTTGCAGAGAAGAAGCCATCTCTTCGTAATCATTTACCTGCATTTGGTGCAACTTGAGCAGAGCTTCATGTTGTTCATTTTTAATTTCCAACTGATCTTGCATATTCTTTACTTGGTTGCATAAAAGATCCCTCTCTGATAACAAAGATGCATGACTGTCTCCCAGATCAGAATGCTTATCCTCCAGGAATTTCAAAGACAGTGTGGTGCTTTCCAGCTGACAGCCAAGAAGATGGAAGTCAGATAGGTATGACTCCGATCAATCAACTCATGAATAAAGAAAACAATCTAATATATGATAATAGATGATTGGCCCATGGTTCAAAAATCTAAGGAAAGGATACTGTCTAACATGCTCACAAAAGAAGAACACCTGGCACAGCCTAGAAATTCTCACAAAGATACAAAAACACCCATGATTTGATGAGCCCTAACAGGTAACAACCAGTAGATAAACGTCACATAAGAAGAAAAGAATATGCTAGATGTTCTTGCCCACATGCACGCACAAAAAAAATCTGACCCTTAATTGGTTGACCCTAATTACAAAAGTTAGCAACTATCAGGCTATTAAGAAATGTGCCCTAACCTTAAAACTAGCACTCGTTAATATGTACCCAAAGTCAAATATTAAATGGTTCATGCTAGATAATACCGCTAAAAGGTGAGGGAGTTTGTAAAAAGGTGTAATTTGATAGGTAATGAGTAGCTAGGCCATACCTGGGAGAGTAGTTTGTGCTTTTCAGCAACAAGAGCAGTGTTAGCAGCAAGATAAGACCAGGAGGACTCTTCTGAATCTTTGTACTTTAATATCAATTCTTTAAGCTCAGAATTCACATTAGACAATGAGGCTTCCAGAATGGATTTTTCATCCAAACTATCAGAGTATGTTTTACCTAGGGCATCTAGTTCTAACACTAGAGCATCCTTCTCGGCAGCATGCAACGAAACATCATATTCCAGAGAGCTTTTGGAAGCTTCTAGTTCTTTTACACTTTCCTTCAGGTCTTCCATTTCAACAATTAAATTTGAAAATGATTTCTTCAAGATTGAATGCTCTTCTGATAGCTCCTCCATGCTGCGAAGTTTCTCTAAGAGGAGTGTCTTTTTTACATCATGTGTGTTGCATACCTCCTTCAATTCGATATTCTTATTCTGCAATTCCTCAACTAAATGCTGTTGGGTTGCGAACCTTATGCTTACTGCCTTCATCTCATGTTCCAAAGAACAGATTTGCTTCTCCAGAATAACCTTATCTTCTTTCTGACGGGACAAGTCTTGTTGAAGGATTTCCATCTCGCCAATGTGGATCCCCACTTCATTCTGAAGACCTATGTTCATTTCCTTAAACATCTCCAGTTGATCATGAAGACCTCTAATAGTTAACTCAGAAGAAATATTTTGCTCACTAAGCATATGTATCTCCTCAGAATGCTTGCATACCATGTTCATGAGGTCCCCATTACTGTTCTCTATCTCATTCAATTTGCCATGTAGTGTCTCAATCTCCAAAATCAACCTTCTAACTTCTTCCTGAGACTGAGAATGCAGATTAGTCATCGTGAGAAGAGCTGCTTCACCCTTAATACGCTTCTGGGCTTCATCTTGCAGGCTAGTCTGCATACTGTCTATCACTTCTCTCTTCTGGTTGAGTTCTTTATCCAGCATTTGCACTTTCTGTTCAGCATTATCTAGTTCAGCCTGCATCCCTGAGAGTTTAGACTCCAGCTCAGATATTTTTAGCAAGGACTGCTTGCACTGAATAAGACTCATGTCTTTCTCGGAATTCAGAAGCAAGATGGTGTTCTTATACTCAGAAGACGTGTTCTCCATCTCATTCAATTTTACATTCAACATGTCAATCTCCAGGGTTAACCTATTCACATGTTCCTGTGATTGAGAGTACAAGTTCCCTGATGAAATGAGAGCTGTCTCAGCTTGCACACGTTTCTCGCCCTCATCTTGCAAACTCAACTGCAGAGAATCCACCATTCCACTCTTATCTGCAAGTTCTTGCTCCGTCATCTGCATCTTCTGCTCAGCCTTCTCCAGCTCCAACTGCATCTTTGAGAGTTGTGACATCAGATCACATGCTCTTTCAGAGGACAGCTGCTGTTGAAGAAGTGCTGCATCTTTCTCAGAATTCAGAAGGGAGATGGTGTTCTGAAGCTCACATGATAGTTCTTCCATGCTTGAATTTCTGCCCCACAATTCACTTAACTCGTTTTCTAACTTACCAAGATCAATAACTAGCTTAGCCACTTCTTCCTGGGATTTGGCATGCATATTTTCCACCATTCTAAGGGCTGATTCAGCATGCATTCGTTTATGGCCTTCATCTTCTAAATTATTTTGAAGGCCACTCAACTCCTCACTCTTATGTGTGAGGTTTTCTTCCAGCGATTGGACTTTCTGCTTGTTTTTCTCCAGGTCTGACAGCACATCTAAAAGTTGAGCCTCTAAGTAAGACACTCTCTCCAAGGACTGCTGCTGTTGAAGTAGCAGCAAATTATTCTCAGAATTCATCTCTGAGATAGTATTCTCAAGTTCTCGCGAAATGTTCTGCAGATCCAGCTTATCATTTTCAACCTCAGTAAGCTGCTTGCTTAAACTTTCAAGATTATGTGCTAGTTTCTTAGCTTCTTCCTGTGACTTCGTATGAAGGTCCTCCAATCTGAGGAGAGATGTTTCAGCAAGAATACACTTCTGGACTTGCTCCTGCAAACTACTTTGGAGTTCAGTGACCTCTTTGTTCTTGTATTCAAGTTCCTGATCTAGTATCTGAGCTTTCTGTACAATCTTCTCCATTTCTGACCGCACTACTAAAATTTGTGCTTCCAAATAAGATACCTTCTCCGAGGACTTCTGCTGTTGAAGAAGTGCAGAATCTTTCTTAGAATTCAGCTCTAAAACCGTCTTCTTGAGTCCTTGAGACAGGTCATGCAATTTCAGGTTATTATTTTCCAGGTCATTCAACTTCTTGTTTGAGTGCTCAAGGTCTTGTGCCATCCTTTTAGCCTCTTCTTGAGACTGGGAAACTAAGTTCTCCAATGCACGAAGAGCTGCTTCCTTTTGCATGTGATTGGAGCGTTCATCTTGCAACTGAGCATGCATGGCATCAGCCTCTTCTCTCTTCTGTTCAAGTTCTTGCACCAGTATTTGTATCTTCAGTTCTAGGCTCATGACTTCCTTCTTCAGCTCACAGACTGTATTCTCCAGATTGAGCTTCATCAGATTAAAGTCATTCAATCTATCATTTGCCATCTCCATATCAAGAGTCAACCTATTTACTTCTTTCTGCGATTGGCTGTACTGCTTCTCTAAGGAGCATAGAGCATCTTCAGCTTGTTTCTGCTTGGCCACTTTATCTTGTAGATTTAAGTGAAAGCTTTCTATCTCCTTTCTACTTTGCTCAAGTTCTTGTTCCTGAACCCTGACCTTCTGATCAAGAGTTTCAAGCTCAGACTGCATTGCACTGTTCTGTGATTCAGCACATTTTAGCTTGTCAACTTCCATAGCCATATGATCTGACAGTTTCTTGAGCTCCATATGTGCCTTAGAGAGCTCGCACTCTAAAACTGACAGTCTTCTGGTGGATTCATTATATTGCAGAAGGGTTGTGTCTTTCTCAGAAATTAAACACGAAATGGTGTCCTTAAGGCTATGGATTTCACTCTCGGCCTTGTTTGCCCGCTGAGATTCAGATGAGAGTTTCTTGAGTTCCATCTGTGCCTTGGAGAGTTCACGTTCTAAATCTGACAATCTTCTGGTAGATTCATTGTATCGAAGAAAGGCTGTGTCTTTCTCAGACATCAAACTTGAAATGGTGTCCTTAAGGCTATGGATTTCACTCTCAGCCTTGTTTGCTCGCTGAGACTCTGATGAGAGTTTCTTGAGTTCCATCTGTGCCTTGGAGAGCTCGCGTTCTAAATCTGACAATCTTCTGGTAGATTCATTGTATTGCATAAAGGTTGTGTCTTTCTCAGACATCAAACTTGAAATGGTGTCCTTAAGGATATGGATTTCACTCTCAGCCTTGTTCGCCCGCTGAGACTCTGATGAGAGTTTCTTGAGTTCCATCTGTGCCTTGGAGAGCTCGCGTTCTAAATCTGACAATCTTCTGGTAGATTCATTGTATTGCATAAAGGTTGTGTCTTTCTCAGACATCAAACTTGAAATGGTGTCCTTAAGGATATGGATTTCACTCTCAGCCTTGTTCGCCCGCTGAGACTCTGATGAGAGTTTCTTGAGTTCCATCTGTGCCTTGGAGAGCTCGCATTCTAAAACTGACAATCTTCTGGTAGATTCATTGTACTGCATAAAGGTTGTGTCTTTCTCAGACATCAAACATGAAATGGTGTCCTTGAGGCTATGGATTTCACTCTCAGCCTTGTTCGCCCGCTGAGACTCTGATGAGATTTGTTGTTTCAGACTTTGGCTCTCTGTTAACAATTTGGAAACTTCATGTTGCAAATTCATGATATCATTACTCTCATCTGTCTTGCCTTTAGCATCTGGGCTTTCAAAATTGAGACCTTTCCTTACTTTTCCATCAGAAAAATTGACTCGGTGATTACCGTCACTGCTTGCAAACAAATCACTGAACTGCTTAAGACCTTTGCGGCTAGACGAAAAACCCATGTCATCAGGCTGTGTACCATTCCTGTTGACCGTAAAAGGGTGTGCCGATACACCAGCTGCATCCTTGAGCAGATCATCCAGATCAAATGGTGCACGGGCATGCATTGGCATTTCCGGTGTACGTGGTTCCACATCCAGGCCAGAGGATGGAGAGTCCTCAGACATTGATGGCATCTGATTTGGAAATGCCTCTGAGATTGTCCGGTGGGCCTGCCGCAGTGCACCAGTGGCCTGATCATACCTTTCTGCTAAAGCACGGTATGCTCTGTAGAACTCCTCTACGAGATTCATAAGCTCAGGGCGTTTCTTATAGTACATTTCTGCTCTTCTTGCAAAAGAATCAGCGTCTTCATTGATAAGTTTGATCATTGCTTTGACCATCACATCCATGTCTGTTAACAGAAGAAACTCATTTAGCTATGTGTCATTCAATGTTTACCAGATTTCAGTTAGTTCAGTTTCAATAATCCATACTGAACCCCGGCCAACTCCCAGCATATAAAAGCCCACCCACCATATGCATATATCCAAATATTGACACATGATGGCGATGCATACTTTGGTGATTACTCTAATTCCTGATACTAATTTTTTTTACGTTGTTGTGAAGTGGAATATAGAAACATATTAGCCTGAGTGCAATATTAATTACAGAAAATGAAAGATAGGTTTATGTATTACTGCTAGAGGACTAGATTTGTTCAATTTCAAGGAGTATTTGATAACCATGACACAAGTGGTATGCTTTCATTTGTAATCCAGAACAATGTGTGCTATTACTAACAGCTAACGGTTACTGTTGGCTCAATCTGTGACAAGTAAAAGTTATTTGAAGATTAAGCATAAAATTTGTTAACTCCATGGATCTGTTTTGTTTATCACCTCCCTTCTCACTAAAAATTGTAGGCACTAAAATACATATTTCCAATTGATTGACTCCCAGCTGCCAGATATATCTTTTGGAATCCACAAGAACCCTCGTAATTCGTAAAATATATGAGTTCTTGCACGGAGACAGCCCCACGAATGATCAGGGGAATAACAATATGCTATTTAGTTCATGTTGATTAAGGAACATGAAAAAATGGAGCAGCCAAATATGATTACATCCAAACTTTACTTCAGTTTGTTTCCTTATAAGGTAAACGTTTGATAGGAGTAACTCAGGCATTTTTAATCTATATCAAATATTATCCTAGAATTTACTGAAATCATCAAATAGTTTAGCACACCACTAAGAAGATATATTTCCAGCACAAACCCTGTTGTAATGAACTATCCATGCTGGCAGAACATAGAACTGAATGTGTACTACATTCACATGAATGGATTCCAAGCACATGTTAACTTTGAGTGTTCAAAAGTAAAGTTTAATGTGAGGCTAAACAGAAATTCATGATCATTTAACTTATATCTATATGTATTCTTTTCACCAATACTGCATAATATGACCAATGGATTCACAAGAAAGATAGCATACCTGTAAGATTCTCCTGAAGCCATTTGGAATTTTTGGGACTGATGTGGCTAACCCACCACCATGAGTACTGCGTGGAATTCGAATCATGACGGACCAAAGACGCCATTGGCACAAATGAGGGAAATAAACTGCAACGGAGGCACGATGTGTCGCAATGTCTTCCGTGCTCAGAATTGAGCAGCAGCGCGGTGCATCTTGTGCAACAACAAAAGATGCTTCCACTTCTTCAAAGTATGCATTCAAGCAACTGTGAAATATACCATGCTTCCATGCAAAACAAAGTGCAAGGAGCCTGAAAAGCACACGAAATTTACCCTTCCATTGTGGAAGGTTTATATGGATCACTAATGGAAAAAAGAAAGGGGAATGTCATGTATGCAACATAGTTAGATAAGGCAGGAAATATGTCTACTGAACCGTGACACATAAATGTGGGCTCAGATGATTCAGCAGTAGAAATAATTACCTCCCATTCATGAAATTCCTAAAGAAGTACAGAAGAATGGACTAGGTCATGAGATAGTTCCATAGCATGCGAAGATAGAATAATCATGGCACTGCATTAAGCCAAAAGTAGTGGTCAACAAAGTGAATGGGCAAAACAAACTACAAGATGCAAACAAGAAAAGAAAAATGTAGGAACTGATAATAACATAGATGATAGATGTGCCCTTTACTTTATTTAGTAAAATATATTAGGAAAAGAGTACCAATGAACAAAATTGTTAAAAGACAAAGAGAAAAACGTTGCATCGAGAGTTTTAGGGCGGAACGGATTAGAAACTCGAAGCGCTGATGAAAGAAGGAACCTTTTGCACACGCCAAGAACCTAGAAGGGCAATGCTACTGCAGAACATAGGAAGATGCCTCCATTGCAAGCGAAACTGACAGGCTCAAGTGAGGATCTCCCAACCAGAGCTAGAAGAAACCGCATTATTCACCGCCCACTGTTCTTCGTCTACATCCCACCAACCACTGAACCAATGCAACACCAACCAGAAGGCAGAGGCCAACCAACAAACATCAGAATGCACCGGAAAAAAAGACGAATCTTTGAATCCAAGAAACGGGGAACAGATCAAGAGAAGAGCTAAGGCTGTGGTCAGGGGAAGAAGAAGGTTAGGAAAAAGATCCAGTCTTGGGGTGGAGGGAGTGGAGGGGTGAAGCACAGTAGCATACCATGGCCGACGCTCCCAGAAGCGGCAGTGTGCCAGTGGCAATGACCAGTGGCTGGCAAGGCAACTAGCAAGATCGCATCTCATCCCATTGCCTTTCTCTATGGTCACCGGAGTCAGCAGCGTGTACCGCGCTGAGAAAGGCTGTAAAAGCACAAAGGTAAAGTATAGTGGTAGACTGGTAGTAGCAGCAGCTCGGTACAAGCAGAAAACAAACTGTTCCCAGATAAAATAAAACGAGGAAAAATACATTATTTTTGTTTAAGTGATAACGATATGGCCTCATTTTCTCCGTAATTATGGGGTTTAATTGAACTTTTGAACTTTTGTTTTATTCTATATGCAATGGAAAATGGCAATAAATTAGTCCTTAATAAGAAATTAACTGTGTAAGGCTGCTGTTCTATTGGCAATGAATCCGCGTCAGAAACTTCAAACATTTATCAGGACAGAAACAGTCGGCAGGTTTAATGCCCCCCAAATAAATGTTTGTTTCAGTTTTCTTTTCTATCCATTTCCTGCTAATCTCATCTCATCAGTCCTCAAATGGTTCAGTTCACGCTTCATATAGTTTCATACCAGGGTGTCTACCTTGTACAGTCCTGAACTCATGATCTGTAATCTGCAGAAGTTTCTGTATGCCTCATCCCTTTCATGTCGGGCATCTGTCCAATGCCTCATGCCTGCCCGTCGTCACATGTGTGTTCTTGACTTCTTTCTTCGGTTGAGACTTCCAAAAAAACATCAAACATGTTACCGGAATCCTGTTCATCAGCATGTGGTTCAGAACTTCAGACACATGGCACACTTGACCTCATGTGATTAACCCAGAGACCGAGAAAAACAAAATGATGAGACCGATCCCCATGTCATGTGGCACGCTTGACCTTGCAAAAACTGTCACTTGGATTAAATTTGCCATGTTCTCCTGTTTCTCCTTGTCCCTGCTGCACATTGCAAATGTTTAATTACCAGCTTAGCACACCAATCTGCTCCTCTCCCTTGTGCCCAACCACAACCTGAAACGTTGCCACAGTGTCAGAAGAACACTAATGCTCTTGCTGGTGATCTGAAACTAGCCCATGCCACCCAATTTATCCCTTTTACAGGTTTGCAGTAATAAAAATCTTTGGCCGTGCAAGCCAAGAACACCAGGACTTCAGAGCTGCAGTTCCACATCACTTGTGCAAGAAGTCTTCAGATCTTCAGAGAAACAACATTATTACAGGTTCGCTCATCAATTCTCTTCAAGAGGACCACCGCCATTGCAGCGGTAAGGCCAACTAGACTGTAGTAGTGTAGTACTCTTGCTAGACTCACAGATTTGCAAGCCCTGCTGGTTGCAACGCCGTTCACCAAGTACAGCCATCAATGGCCATCTTGCCGAGAAGATTCCGCCATTGGGGGGGCCCAAGATCTCCATGGCCATCAAGAACGGCTTTTTTTAGTGCGAGGAGGAGGGAGCCGAGACGAACGAGACAGACAGCGCGTGCCCGGCCCTCCCTCACGTGCCCACCTCATGTCCCCTCACGATCTCCCACTTGCTTGCGTCAGAGGAGCAGCAGATGCAGAGCGAAGCCGACGGCCGGACCTAGCCGGAACGGCGATGGCTACGGCCACGGCCACTGGCTAAACAAGAGGTGGCTCATGTGTGATATTCGAAATATACGTAGGGGCTCATTTGAAAATATTAATGGCAGTGGGCCTTGCAAAATCTCCTTCTGGGGATCGGCATTGCCTGTGGCCGTTAGATCAACGTCGTGCGGTCCAGATTGAGAGAGAGCAATGGATGGACATTTTTCACAGTGGTCCATAACCTTAAAATTATTTCCTATTGAACTCCCTTTTCCCTTTCCTCCTCCTCCATCCATCATCTCGTCTCCTCCTCCACGCTGGCCATGGCGGCGGAGCTCCGGCGAGCCCCGGCGGCGGGACCGGTTGGTTGTGGAGGAGGAATATCCAGGTTTGGGCCTCGTTTAGGTGGAGTAGAGTGCAAAGGAAATGATAACTAATGGACTAACTTTTACGGTGTCATCGGGACACTGATGCTGCAGATTTAGAGCAAGTATAATAGCTGGCTATAAGCCAGCTAAATGCTGATGTGGAATAGAGACGGGAGGAGAGATTATAGCCAGCTCAAGCATAAGAAACAAGACACCATGTGAGAGAAACATGTGGGTCTTATATTAAAGATAAAAAGCTAACCATTATATGAGTGGGCTACTACAAGAAGTCTTATAGCCGGTTTGTTGGCTATATTATTAGCCTTGCTCTTAGCCAGAAACGTGATCTCGGAAAGCATTTCCTTGATTCTTGGCGAATGGGCAGAAGTCTAGAAGATTAGTTTTAGTATAGATAAACTACTGTAGTACAGATGACAATTTTGTGGGCTGATCTGGGTACCAAGCTAGCTTGATGAATATGGGCATTAATTTATTTTTTTAAAAAAAATTGTTCATGTGTTTGTCTGTCTGCTGTTGGATCCCATCGTTTTACAGTTACAACTTATATATAAGCCAAAATTTAAATTTTAGAAGTTAACTTTAGATTTGATTTTGTGTTTTTTCATCATGGTTTGTTTTATATATTTCGGTTTTGATTCCCTATGGACATGTATATAAAAGTTATTTTTGTTTGCAAAAACATATTTTCACCTTTTTTTCTTTAAAAAAGCAAAACGATGGGAGCTTTTATATTTACCTCATAGGTAACGAATGTCTTACTCAATATACATAGAGTTTGATTTTTTGGCCGGTCTCTCGTCTTTTTTTTTATTGATTCATTAAATCTTTAATTTTATTAAAATTATGATAGTTTGGTGATAATTTGTATTGTTCTTTAAAGTCATAGGTGGTAATTTTCTAATTTTATTGGTTATGTTGCTCTTTATTAAACTATATACCTATCGAGATATTACTCATTTGAATTTCATTGAGTATTCTCGGCCGGGTACGGTGCACATGCGAAGTCCTACCACCCTATGGAGCATGGATAGGAGAGTATTTGGTTGGGGATGGATTCGCTCTACATGACTCAATCCATTGTTATCCCTAGCAATAACGTTCATCAAACGTGGTGTACAATCCAGTGTTGCGAGATCACAAAATATGATTCATGTTATATGCCTGTGACACAAAATTTATGTTAGATGATCTCATTTCGTCTGCTTGGTTGTGGGGATACTCCGGCCGTGTTCTTTCATTGGGTTAGAAACCGGAGTGAAAAATATAACAGTAGATTTTTATATGATTAATTAATTATTGGTATAAAAACTTAGAAAATGCATTTGCATGGGTCGAAGAGCGTTGAGGCTTCAGCAGCTAGGATGTAAAAATGTAGTGTACAATAAGCTGTTTAATTAATTAAGTGATCTCCTTGTATATTGCAAAAAAAATGCTCAGTTAAGCATGCCCTCTACTCTTCCTTGTGCAGTTGTTTCCAACCACAACCTCAGACGCTGCCGTGTTTCCGAAGAAGATTTATAGCTGCTGATCTGAACTTCGCTAACCATGCCAGCTTTTCCTTTACAGGTTCGCGAGTAGCAAATCTTTCACCGTGCCACTGAAGATTTGAAGCAGTGAACAACAACAGAACACACAACTGTCAGTGCATCTATTCACTAATGGTGAGCTCATCAATCTTAAGATGTAGTTAACCTACTCCTCTGTTTCATAATATAAGATGTTTTATTCTTTTACTTGTAATGTTTGACCATTTGTCTTATTTAAAAATTGTTAAAATATTATTTATTTTACTTGTGACTTACTTTATTATCAAAAGAACTTTAAGCACAACTTGTCATTTTTTATATTTGTACTAAATTTTTGAATAAAATAAATAGTCAAATGTTAAAAAAAATAAAACATCTTACATTATGAAACGAAAACAGTAGTTTTCAAATATACATATAGGGATAGGGTGTACACATGTATTCGTAGGGGTAAATATACATGCGTTACGAGCATCTCCGTGCCGCTCCAGCTTCAGCTTTACCTTCTGGAAAGACTGAACCTAATCAAACGGTTTAGAATAACGTGAAAAATGAATTAAAGAGATGGAGCGCTGACAGCCGGAATTGAGGCCCACACATAAGAGGCCTTAGATGGGCTCATGGCATGATTGTCCCACGGCCCATAAGTCTCTCCGGCCCAAAAGAACAAAAGGATTTCATGCCGGCCCGGCCCAGAAGAGATCGATGAACTCCCCGCGGTCGACGACGTCGGGAGGGTTTTTTCACCTTTCACGGCGGCGGCAAGTGGCGGCGGGCCGGCGGCACGGCAGTCGATGGGACGGATCGCCGGGACCGCGCGGCCTCTCGAGCAAGAGAAGCAGAGGTTTTCTCCCTAACCTTGCTTCTGAAGCTTTTGTTGCTGGTTATTTTGGGGGGAGAAACTTAGGGTGGTTGATACTTGATAGTTCCTGGATGGTGAACGCGTCGTGTTGCAAATCCTGTACCATCTATCTATTTCTGTTTGTTTGTACGGAGTTCATCGATGATGAGAAATCGTAGTTTAGTTTCATAGGCCGTGCTTTCGTTGAATCGCAATGTGGGGAGCCTAAAGTTTGGCGAGGTGATAGTTTAGGTTAACACTGTTTTGTAGCTGGTGTACCATCCTTCCGATGCATGACTTGGCGGTGGCATTGTGTGATCAGGTATCTGTCGCTTTCAAAGCATAGGTTAGTGCAGGATTGACTGGTGTAATGTTATCCCCCTGTGGTTCTGACCCGGGAACCTGCCGCATTGGGGATGGCATGTTCTGTGGCGACATAGGTTAGGCAAACTTGCTATCGTGAGAAGTTTCGTTGCCTTCTTGGTGATGGGAAAAGGATGAATGGACATCCAGTAATGTAGTTTTGTTTGGATGTGAGGTGTTTTTTTAAGGAGGAGGCAGGAGCACTGCCTCTTTTTATTACTCCCTCCATTCTAAAATATAAGCATTTCTAGGATTCGAATTTTGTACCACAATATAAACATTTCTACATTGATTCTCATGATTTCAATCATTCCATTGATTCCAGAACCAATTAGATGCTTTGAAAGAGAATATAATTTCAAAAATTGACCACTTAAGTAACTAAGAGAATCTTTGGACGTATTCTTAGCCTATGCTAAACAACCTATAAATGTTTATATTTTGGAATGCAAGTAGTAAGAAGGAAACAGCTGTGACACTGCTTGTAAAAGGTATTTTTGCTTTATATTTTGTATGCAGTTATCTAATAACTTGTGCATTGGGATTTTACAAAAATATTATGTTACATATGGCAAAGGCTCCCTAAAGGCCCCCAAAACAAATGCGTCAAAAAACATTTCCTGGAGGAGACGCAGCTAATGCATATCACAGCCTTACTAATCGGTGGATGTAGTATAAGTGTATAATCCTTGTGGTTTTACAGACTTACCATGGTTCAGGATTGCAGGGCCCAATGCATGACTTAGTGTGTGGTAGCACAGGGATGAGCCCTCCCCATAGGCATTTTGTTATTGTAGGGCAAAGATTCCTCCTCCATATGTGCTGAATACACTGGATTTACTGGAACACAATTGACAGATGATCTGCATCAAGAGATGGTTGATGCCATTCTTTTCTTTGTTTCTTATTTTATAATTTATTGTTTTTCTGTATGGGGCGTTTCATAATGACATTCGCAGATGCTGGACCAGACATGCGTTATCAACTGATCAAGCACTGTTTGAGTAAGAAGGGCCAGCAACTTCTGAGTCATTATGACTATGAATTTTGTTTGTCTAGAGAATTTTGAAGAGAAATCTAATCGACTTGGCTCAGATCATCACTTGGTACAGCTATAAAATTTTGTATACTGATTGAGGCATATAGATGAATAGAGAAGTTCAAAACCATAATAAATAACAAGGTCTCTTAAAATTTTACTTATTCCTAGCTTTGCTTCCTCTCTGAAAGTAGGATGTTCGTTTTATAGCAGTAAATTCTTTATAAATGCACATTATAATCAACAAATAATAATTCCTGAATAACCTTTCTGTTGCTATACTTGGACTTGGCCACTGGTTTGCTAATGAAAGACTGAATCATACTGCCACTCTAGGGTCCGCATGTAAAATACACGATAACTGCCTTGTTGGATATTTATCCATGAAAGTTATGTTTATGAAAGGAAGCAGCATCAGTCAACCAGTAATTGACAAAATATCTTTAACAGACTGCTCCATTTACTCCTCCCCCCCCTAAAGAACACAGGAATTTCATTTGTTGATCACTGGCCTGCCATTTTTATTTCTTTATTTAGGGAAGATTTTACATTTTATTGAGCAAGATATTATTGTTCTTGGCCTTATCCCTCACACCAAGTATAGTGAGGAATATGTGCTATCTGGAGTTTCGATATCATTGTATTCATCGTGCTTGGGTGTGGGAAGCTGAAATGCTAAATTGCCATGTACTCCTTTTTTTTTTTCGTTTTACCAGATCCTGTTTCCTCGACTCCATGACTGTACTCTCCAGATTGTTCTTTTCTCCGGTTACTGCCCTTCTTTATCACTTTGATTCTGGAAAAAAGTGTGCGTGTGGCCATGTATACATATGTTCCTTCTAAAATGTTTATTCTCATCATATATCAGTGAATTGCTTGTCAGCATGCCAACTTCAGGTCATGGTTCATAGATTGTTCTGTAATGGGGACATATTACCGCCTAACAGAAGTTCATCGTTCAGAAAGTATATTTGTTTAAGTACAAGCTCAGATCAATTATTGCCCATTTGTCTTATCGACCTCTTGGCTATTTCTTTCTGTATGGTGACACACTCACGCCTATCCACAGAATTCTGACTGCTGAGGCTTTCTACTTGCAGTGGTTCTTGACTTGTATATATTTCACAAGTCATAGTACAGGTTATTGATGTCTATTTTTGATTCGTCTATGAATGATCAGCACATCTTTTATTTTTCTGCATATGGCACATTCAGCTTGTTATCTACCATACACTGGCAATTCAATCTCACTTTTGCTGTACAAAATTCGGATGTGGAGAATCTGTTGATACTGTTATGGACCAGAAGGATAAAGCTTTCTCTCAGTGCATAGAAAAGCTTCAAAGAAATGGTCCTCTAGTACAAACAAACTAGCTCGATCTTAAAATACTTGGTCATGCTCATGCTCTCTCGCTTTGTTGCACTGGTCCTGCCAAGTGTGCCGTGCATTTTTTTTGTAACCTCATTTAATCGTTTCTGGTTTCTGCCCGACTTGAAGCTGGACGATGGCAGAAGCTGATGATGTCTAGATAGAAATCCTCATGAGGGTGCTGGGAACTACTCTTGGATTTATTCAGCTCCCAACCATCAATAATGTACTCTATTTCTAGACCTGGAATGATATTTTGTTCCTGTGAAATGGAAATGGACAGAACCCATTTATAGCTGTTGCCCTTGCTACACATTTGGAGTTCAAATCTTTGCCTCCCATTTTATTTCAAGTCTTCATATTGTTGGATGCATTTCAGACGCAGGATTTCTGGTCAGTTGTCCATGCTATAACTGGTGAAGTTTGTTACAATTCTACTATACATGTGGGGCTTGGTCAGTATCATGCGCAAGGGCGACATACGTAACTAGTCCTTGTAAAACATTGGTGGTTGCAGGATTGGTTTTCGCCTTTAAGCTGGAGCGTGGCAGCTGCGGCATCAGAAGCTGCATGGACCACTTTGAGGCGTTTTTTTGTTGGAAGCTTCAGAGATGGCGGAGCATCCAACCCTCGCGTGGCTGTACGTGCGCAGGGGCACTGTAGGTGAGGAAATACTGTCGCCTTGTTACTAACTCTGCTCTGAGTCTGACTCCTCTCTTCAAAAAAAGATTAAAACACTGCTCTGAATCTTGCTACTACGTTTTCCTCTTGCATTACATATTTGCATTGCTGCAACTTGATGCGGTGCTTCCTATCTGCTTGATTGTGTATGCATTTTGTGTGGTCGAATAACTTTCTTGCTTTTGATGGGTTTTTTTTTCCTGTATTTGTTGTAAGCATAGTACTCATACACTACTAGTAGGCTTCCAACGATGCTGGTTAAATGCTACTCCTATATACTTGCTGTGAAGCATTTAGCACCAGTTTCTGGCGATCATATGCTTGGCACCTTTTTTTTTTTTTTGTGAGGGATCATTGGTTGCTTTTCTGGAAAAAAAACACCTATAGATTTAGCAAGCTCTATATCACGGAAGACGTACGAAGAGAGACAGTTTTGTAATTATTTTTTTTCTTCTTGCTGTTGGAATGGAGTGATGAGAGTATTGTAAAAGGGGGATACGTACGCACGTACTACGTACTGCTAGCCTTTGGGCTTTGATGGGCATGCTCGTGTCGCCACGAGCTGTGGGCCATATTCCAAGGTTTTGTCAATGATGGTCACTTGATGCGTTTATCAAGGCTGGGGCCCATCTGGAGGAGAGTAGCTTTTGCCAGCAAACAAAAATGGTGGATGCAGAGGCTGCAGGCTGCAGGGATGGAGAGAGAGAAAGAGAGGCGTGGGAGTGGGACAAAAGGGTGGAATGGCAGCAGCAGAGAGATTGAGAGAGGGTGCAAACTGTAAAGAGGAAGACAGAGGGGAGAGACTTATTAGAGAGAGAGAGATGCATCGTGCATTCATGCATGAACTCGTCGGGTTCAATGGAATACTTGTGGATGGACTAAGATGAGTCTCACTCACATCAAAGAGGCTTTGGAGTTGTCCTCCTCCGTGTACATCCCTATCAATGGAGGCTTTCAGGCAAATGGCACGAGGGGAGGAAGGATGCATGTATGTTTCTCACTTCATTTCTCAGAGAGAGTGTGAGAGAGACAATAATACTGAGATAGCAAAGCTTTAGTTGTGGAAGAGTTCCCACACACACAGCCACTTAGCTGCTCTATGATTTTCTTGCTCTGCCTTGACCTTCGGTGTTGGCCCTGTTACCGTTAGAGGGAAGGGAAGAGAGAGAAGGCAGGCGGCTGCAAAGCTGAAAAGCTAAAGACAAACAAGGACACTTTGGCCAAAGCATGAAACATAGATCCTGTTTTGACTGCCTTCACAGTTTGTATGGACTATGGACGCCTTGCCATTTCTCCATTTCGGTTTCAGCAATTAGTTGCGCCATAGAGTGTTGTACATTAGTACTTAGGGGTGTGGGGTGCTTAGTTCTCTAGCTAAAATAAGTTCTGCTATGCTATGCTATGTGCTTAGGATTTTATGTGGTCCTACTTGTACTTTACCTATTTTTGCCGGTTTCATATTTCTTTCTTGTACCCTGACTCGTACTTTCCATGCATGCAATATATTTCCTCTTCAAATGGGCCAGACTACAATTTATCAGCAGGTTATCAGACGTAAAATTATTGTCTGTGCAAAGTACTAGCTTAGTAGGTGTTCAGTTTGGCATTTCTGAAGTATGTTCAGAATTCTATAACCACTCCAAAGATGCATTTCCATATGATGCAGCTATCTTCTAAATGATTCTGGAAGCTGTGATGAGAGAATGAATCTTTACAGAGTAGTGCCCATTTTCTGAACAAGTAGATGCCTCGACTATCAAGAAGGGCAGACACAGCCACACATGGATGCCCTTTTCTGGAGATTTGGGGAGAGCATGCATGTCCAAGATGGCCTTTATAGCTAATCTAGACCCTGAAACCTGCTTTGCTCTGCCATTAGCCTGACTGCCTGGCAGATGTATTTTATGAAACCAGTCATTCCAAGCTTAATTCCCCTTGTGATCCTCTAATTAGACTAACATAAGTGCTCTCTTGTGTTGCTTCAAAGATTGAACACAAGGCTCTATGAGGTTTTCAAACATTATTAGTGTGTTGAGAGGGTCCACCAACCAGTGAAACAGCTTGCAGGATAGTATTTCCCCATGCCATATTCTTGGTCAAGTGTGCTCTCAATTCAAGAAGATTGGCCTTGTCTTGGGGGAGGGGGCAAATGGGCACGACAACTAGCCAAGGATGTACTTTTTGATTTACTACTAAACCTAGGCACCGGTCTAATCTCAAAGATTGAGCCAGTATTGCTGTTTATTTTCACTAGTGATCATTCTGAAGCTAACCATCTTTCTCACCCGCTCGTGCAATCTCTTCTATGAAGATGGGTCCCGCGAACTAAATGCCCAGTAGGATCAGCTTAGCCTACAGTAACATTGGTATATACCGCTCCACTGTATATATTATACTACATTGTACTTGTACATATGAATCTAGCGTGTGCACAATTGTTAAAGGCAAAGTGTGTAGCTTGGCCATGATTGGGCAGTAGTGCAGTATCTGAATTGAGTTATTTAAGTCATTATCAACATGAACTTGGAGCAGGGATCGATAAAAAATCTGCTCCTATTCAGGTTAACTTTCTCTGAGCTGCCATGCGTCCATGGGAATTTTTGGGATAAACTTAGCAGAAAGGATGGGGCTTTGCACGACTTTTGACGGAGATAACCCCGGTCGTGATCTCTTGGTTCCAGGATTATGATGCTAATTGTTAATTATTGGCTGGCTTCAGAGTTCAGACGGATTGGCCAGTTCTGGCAAGAACTCTACATTTGTTCCTGCCATCTGAGCAAATGATCATTGGAAGTCGACTTCACGTGATTGGCACACAGGTTATATTTTTCTTTCCCTAACCTAAAGCTTGTCATGCTGATCTTTTTCCCTGATGTTTTTGATGGTTTATTTCCTTGAACATGCACATGGAAAAAAAAAACTCGCAAGAATTTTTGGATTGTAAATTCTGGATATGCCATGACCATGAAGAGAAATACAGGTTTCCTACTTGATCTAACAATACATTCTGGACCCAGGGAACTTAAAGAGCCCACTTGAAAGTGTTCATGGATGATGGGTGATGAATGGAATTGAGTTTATGACAATCATTCGAGGATGCAAACTAATGAAATATTAAAATGTTGATAAACCGATTTTTAGAAGTTATCTAAGAAATGCTGAGGAAGAAAGTTTTCTAAAAAAACACACCGTCCAAAAGTTTATAAAGTGTGTCCAAGATAATCCGGAATCAGATAATCTATACTCCTATAAATATTTTTGGTGCCACCACCATCAACTCCCTGTTTTTATTTATTCTTTGTTTTATAAAAGAAAAAATAATTGTGGATCACACATGTCAACCACTTACCTGTTATGAGAAGGAAAATACCATCAGACTATATGCTCACATATCAATAACAAATATAAGTAGCAATTAAAAGATGATACATGTAAAAAAATGTTAATGATATTTTTTTACTCCATCCGTTTCACGATATAAGACTTTCTAATTTTGTCTAGATTCGTATGGATGCTAATGAATCAATTGATGAATTTAGACAAGGCTAGAAAGTCTTAACGGAGATATTAATAAAATCTTGTTGCAACGCACGGACAGTATGCTAGGTTATAAAAAACCAACAATCTTCCTCTTAGTACGCGGACACCAAATTTGCACACAAGATTCTAGGCTCAGTTATTACTGCCCCCTTTCAATAAAGTGGTACTTCGATCAGTTAATTTACCTAATTACATCTTAAAAGAGAGGAAAAAAAATCAGTGCAATGGTAGCTGCAGAAATTTTACTGCATGGAAACCATCTGACAAAGTGACAGGTGGTGAGCAGCGGACGAAGAAAGAACCCAGATGCATTAGACCACATAACTCCAGGGCAACAACCGAACCTGGTCAGTCAAAACTGTCATCAGAGGAATCAACCTGTCTGTTTTATTGCAACCTGTATCTGTTTTATTGCTGAGATCAGCTATTATTTCCATGTCTGTACTGAGATCTCACAGTCCGTTCACGTCCTTTGGAATAGGCTGCAGCTGCAGCTGACTTGTTACCCAGAAAGGTGGTATGAGCGTACCACGAGCATAAAACAATCTAGCAATAAAAGTCGCCAGATAATGACAGATAACACTATAGCCTGTAGTGCTAGCATTTCTGCAGTAGGTGTGTGATTTTTGCATCAGGAGGGTGTACTTTATTTAGCTCCTTTTCTTTTGATCTTGATCAAGATTCAGTCAGTCAGCATTCAGTCTCTAATCTCTATGGTTTTAAAGAAGGAAGGCAGTATCAAAAGAGAAACTACACTTTCTTTTTTTTCTCTTTTACCAATAAGCTATGTTCTTGATTCTTGAACACATCAAAAGCAACCAAGAAAACAAAAGGAGTAGCTAGATGGGGGAAAATAAATGACTGAATTGCTTGTTGGACTGTAGGTGCAGTGCAGACACCCAATGAAAAATCTAGGAGGTAGGAACCAATGTGCAACCTCTTGCATCCAGATTCCAGCATCGCCTTCGAAAGGCATGCGTGGCGTGCCCAAGTACCCACGCGACAAGAGTCCCCTCCTCCCAACATCTCTGAAGCTGTCAGCTCCACTCCAAGTAGCCTCCTGGTAACTGCACTTGCCAATTTTCATATCTGAATATCTGATGAAGTATGCTTTGAGCTAACAACTTCAATCGCCTCTCTCTTTTCTCATTTGAACTGATTCTGTTCTAAAATATAAATACTTTTAAGGTGAGCATGAGTATTTAGTACGCGAGAATAATTGAAGAAAGTTTGTGATTGGTTGAGAAGATAATGTAGAAAGAAATAAATAAATAAAGAATGTTTGGGATTGGTTGAGATGATAAGTTAGGTGGAGAAATAAATACATTTTGGAGCAAATGGTTGGCCGTAGAAATAACTTCATTTTTTAGCAGAGGGATTAATTAATACTTCTTGCATATTATAAGTCATTTTGAGTTTGTTTTAATTCGATCTCTTTAAATTTGATTAAGTTTATACCGTCATCCAAAACACCAAATTAGTTTCATTAAATCCACATTTAAATATATTTTTATAGTCTATTTATTTTATCCTAGAAATGTTGCTATATTTTTATAAACTTGATTAAACTTAAAGATATTTAATTCAGGACAAACCTAAATTAACTTATAATATAATATGCTGAACACTAATTGTATGATCAATGATATTAGTAGCAGTAGCACATCTGCTTTAATTTTTATAACCTAGCTAAGAACAGTACTGCTAATTCAATTGGCAATATCTTTTGCATGCAGAAAGGTGTGCATTCCAGCTCAGATACATACATTCTCACCGCCGTACAGGAGCACAAAATCTAGCAGCAGCAGGCCGCCGAAGAGGCAACGACCAGTCCACCACATTGGAAGAGAAGAAACCCCCCCTAGAGCCACCGGTCTCCTCCTCTCCGATTTGGAGTACCAAAGCTTGTCAAAAGAAAGGAACAAGAGCAGCGAAAAAGAGCATGGAAGGGACAAAGAAAAACAAACAAATTAGGGGCCGTATAGCGTATCAGCAGCCACAGCCCAAAAACACAAGAAAAACGTCTTGGAAGGTAAAAAAGTGAGATCTCTCTGAACAAGTGAAACGCCCTCTCCTCCTTCCTGACTTTTTTTCTCTCTCTTTTTTTTTCTTTGGTTCCTCCTTCCCCAGCTTCTTTATCTGCTGCCTGAGTGGCCAATGGGATTGAAGTATCAAAGGAACAAGAGCACGGCAGTAGGAGTACACTGTTGCAAAGGTGTGCCACCATAATATACTCCTATACAGATGAAGCAGAACTCGAAATTCAGATGCAACTAAAAATGACAATTTTGAGTTGCATTTATACAGACACATTCTCTTTAAAATTCCAAGATTTTTTTCCCTTGAAGAAATCCAGTATTTTTGCACTAGGAGCTAGAGCTACATTGCACGGAATACCATGTCTTGAGGAGTAGCTCTTCACAAATTCACATGCATAAATACGGCAGTGCTTCTTCCCCCGAAGGGTACTACTGTGTCTATTTGCCCTCCTTCCTTGGTTTTGCAAGAGAAACGAAAAGCAGAGACTGACCATCCTAAGATTCCTCTACACTTTATTCTCTCCCATCCTCACACGTATTTCACCTCCAAAGACTGGGGTTTTTGAAGGAGAGACCTCCCTCTCGCCCTCACTCGTGCTGCCGCTCAGCTCAGCTCAGAGCCTCAGTTACATGCACACACACACACAAACACTCATCTTCCTCCAAGAAGCCGCAGGCTAGTAGTAGCATCACATTTGTTCTTCTCCC
This sequence comes from Oryza brachyantha, assembly GCF_000231095.2. Classification (NCBI taxonomy): domain Eukaryota; kingdom Viridiplantae; phylum Streptophyta; class Magnoliopsida; order Poales; family Poaceae; genus Oryza; species Oryza brachyantha. The sequence continues at coordinate 2,674,141 of NC_023165.2, read as the reverse complement.
TTTGCTTCAGAAGCCAGCTAGAACATTAGTGTTACAAGGCTCTTTCCTCCAAAGAGAATCCAGATTTTGTTCTCATCCTCAATCCCTCTCATCTTCTTTCTATCTGTGTGCGTGTCTCTCTCTCTCTGTCATCCTCCTCCTCTTTCCATCAAATCACAATCTTTGTTTATAGAGAAACAAACAGTGGCCGGCCTCATTGTCTCTACCTCCTCCTTGGCCCCTACCTGCCATCAACTGCCCATTTTTGCTGCAACCAACAGTTTGTTTGGGCTGCATGAGTGTTCCCCTGAGAAACAATGAGAGATGGCAGCAACACCACCAAGAAGAGCAAGGTACGTCTTTCGTTCTTGGTCTCTTCCTGACCTCGCCTTCATTTCTGATAGTAAATGCCGTGCCTCCTTATTCTTCAATGTGTTGTATCTTTGATGTTGTCACAACCTGTAGCTGTCATGGTCCAAGAGCTTAGTGAGGAAGTGGTTCAACATCAGGAGCAAGGCCCATGACTTCCATGCCGATGATGTAGCTGCAATTGGGAGGAGAGGTGTGCATGCGTTTGGGTTCTGCGAGTGTGTGTTTGTGTCTGTGAGCCTGGTTGCTCCATCAGTGAGCTCGCCATGTCTCTCTTTCAGTCTTTCTTTGCCCTGTTTCTATCGACTCTCTTTTGCCACTTGTGAAAAGCACTCTCGTTTGCTGGTTTTATTATATTTGTTTTTGCAATTTGTTCGTACACCATTATTTGGAGTATTTCTCGCATTGATCGGGCTGTGTTCTGATTGCAGGAGGAGGTGATGATGAGTGGAGGGGAAGCAGCTTCACCAGGAGGGAACCAACCACAGTCAAGAAAAGCAGAACAGGTGAGCAAACTACCAAAGATTGAACATTTCCGTGCCTTTTGATCTTGGCTGTACCATTTCTCATTGCATTCGCCACTGCCATGAACTGCTTTCTCAGAGAGGTCTTCGAGAAAAAGTCATGAGCGATCAAGGCGCGGAAAGATCGACCTCGACGCCACCGAGGCCACCGTGACGTTAGACTATAGGTAAGCCTCTACACTCACAATGTTGGTGACACCCAATTCTCCCACATTTTGGCCTGCGCGTGATCCCTCTTGTTCTTGAAGTAGGATCTTTGTTGCCACATGGAATGTAGGTGGCCGATCACCCCCAAACAGCATGAGCCTCGAGGACTGGCTCCATGCTGCACCTCCTGCTGATATCTACGTCCTCGGGTACATGCTTTTGTTGATCATCTCCTCCATGTTCTTTGCATCTCTGAATTGGTGCAAGATATCACAGCCCCGTTAGTTTGATTACCGTGATAATTGCGATGTTATCGTGCCATTTAGGTTTCAAGAGATCGTCCCGTTGAATGCTGGCAATGTTCTTGGAACAGAGGACAATGGCCCGGCAAGGAAGTGGGTGTCACTGGTCAGAAGAACTCTGAACAACTTGCCGGGCACTAGTGGCAATGGTAGCTTCCGGACGCCATCTCCGGCGCCTGACCCGGTGGTGGAGATGGACGACGACTTTGAGGGGTTGTCGTCGAGGCAGAACAATGCATCCTTCTTCCACCGCCGGTCTTTCCAGGCCGGACTTAGCCGGAGCTTGAGGATGGAGGGTGACATTCTTGCACCCCAGCCTAGGCTGGAACGGCGGTACAGCGTCTGCGACCGAGCTATCTATGGTCGTCGGCCTAGTGACTACGAGACGACCTGCCGGTGGGGAGGCTCATCGGACGATGAGAACAACACTGGTGAATCACCAAGTACAGTTTATTCACCAATGTCGTACGGATACGGCAATGCATCATCTCTTGAAGAAAACCATAGACCGGCTGGTCATACTAGGTAATTTTTGAGCTTGAAATTTTTAAACCTTTTATGAGATCCAGTGGCTCATTTGAGGATAATATGATGTTCAGATATTGCTTGGTTGCAAGCAAGCAAATGGTGGGATTGTTTTTGATGATTTGGGCCCGGAAAGACATAAGAGATGACATTAGAAATCTGAAGGTATCTTGTGTTGGGAGAGGATTGATGGGCTACCTTGGAAATAAGGTAATTCATGGTGTTCCAATGTTGTGTATCAAGTGTTATTTTTTTTTTACTGTCTACCTTATATGGATTGATTGCAACCAATAAATCTTATTAGCTTAGGTATTCAACAGTAAAGGATTTGTTTTCCAGGGTTCGATTTCGATTAGCATGTCATTGCACCAAACAAGCTTCTGCTTCGTCTGCAGTCACCTGACATCAGGACAGAAGGATGGTGATGAGATGAGGAGGAATTCTGATGTGCTGGAAATCCTTAGAAAGACAAGTTTTCCAATGGTTTATGGACAGTATGAGCGTTCACCAGAAACTATCTTAGAGCATGAGTAAGCAACGAACCTTAGCACAAGCTCTTAATTTGTTCCATATTCATGTGTTGTAATTTTGAGGGCCCTTCTTGTGCCTTTTGCTGCAGCCGAATCATCTGGCTTGGGGACCTAAATTACAGAATCGCACTTTCCTACCGATCGGTGAAGGCCCTCGTGGAGATGCGCAATTGGAAAGCATTGCTTGAGAAAGATCAGGTGAGAATTTGTAAACCTTCTTGAGTACAGTATCGGAATGAGTGCGTGTGTGTAGCGTTGAACCCCTAGAAAGCAGTAAAATTCTTGTGGCACAGGCAATCAGGTGCTTTCTGTCTTGTCATTCTTTTACTTTATCATGTTACTAGATTTCTGATAGCTTGGCAAAAGCTGAGGAGCTGTTGTTTTGAGTTTGTAAAGAAAAGAAAAGAAAAGAAAAGGACACAATGTTTTCACTGTAAAAATGTTTATGAAATAATGTATAATCTCAAATATAGAAAAACTTGACACTTTCAGCTAAGGATTGAGCAAAGAGGTGGGCGAGTGTTTGTCGGTTGGAACGAGGGGAAAATATACTTCCCGCCAACATACAAATATTCGAATAATTCAGACAAGTATGCTGGGGATGACATGAACCAGAAGGAAAAGAAGAGAACTCCTGCATGGTATTTTGGCTATACATTATTGGTTTCAAATTTTTTTGCTGAGGTTTATACAGTAAGAGTAAATTTGGTGATCTTTTTGTGCAGGTGCGATCGCATATTATGGTATGGAAGGGGCCTTGGTCAATTGTCATATGTTCGAGGCGAATCTCGCTTTTCAGATCATCGGCCAGTTTACAGCGTCTTCAGCGCAGAAGTAGAATCAATCAATCATAGCAGAATCCAGAAGATGAGTTGTTCAAGCTCACAACTAGACATTGAAGAATTGCTGCCCTACTCATACGGATATACTGATATCAATCCATATGGATACACCGACCTAAATTTCTACTGAAAGGATTTGAGAACTTCGATCATCGTATGAATGTCTAGTCCTGCAGCTATTGATGAGGTGGTATGATTGGGAGAGTGAACTTAGTTCTAAACCGAAATGTCTGTGTTCCATAAATACTAATCTAAAAATTTCCAATAGCAGGCTGCATTGTTGATGAAGAGTAAAGGACTAAAAGTGGACAAGGTCGGATTTGAATTTAGCAGAATGCCATAACAGCACATTGATCTTCAGAAGTTCACCAAGCGCTTGCATGATGCACAAGATTTGATTCAATGGGACAAGGTACATGTGTGCTCAATCTCATGTTACAATATCTACATGACATATCACATATCTGGTGAAGGAGAGAGCTCTAACGAGCAATTTGTCATGTTCCTCGCCTTTTTCACAGCAGGTACTATGGACCATGTTTCTCTGAACTCTGAACAAAGTTACTACATGCTGCAACTAGTAGGGATGGTGTGACAAATTATTTAACTGACTCCAAAGAGAATAAGGAACCCAGATGAGCACTTACACAGCAAAGGAGAGGAACAACGGCAGATAGGACGATCATTCAATCATAAGTACAGCAGTCTTTGGCCACCAACAGCAAAGATACTACTGAGTACTGACAACAACGGCAAGCGTCCACCAGATTTTTTTTCTGTACATTGCTGGGCTTTTTTTTTTCTCTCCTTTTATTCCCTGTTTTTGGACTGTAACGAACAAGTAGCCATTTGCAGTTTTGCACAGTGCACTTCTCTCTGTGGGTGTTTTGAAAGCTGTAAGAAAGAGCTATGAATGCCTGCATTGTCCATATCATTTCCATGGATGGAAAAGGATGTATAGGCCATCATTGTCATGTTTTTGTTTTCATGAGCATTGTCTGATCAATTGAGCTGACAAAAAGGCTACCAGTCACATTTTCACCAGCCTTCATTCACTCTACAGGGCAAGATGTGTTATACTACTCTTATCCCTTCTCTTTTGCACACTTTGCACTGTTCTCCTGGCAGGAGCTGAGAAAATAAAAAGGCCAAGAAATTTGTGTTGCTGGGATCTGCAGAGACAGTGAGTAAAATCTTTTGTTTTTGTGTTTTGTTGTGACTTGTGTGTGAGTGCACGCGCACGCGCACGCGCTGATGAGGTCTACCATGGAATGATTTGCTGTTTCTTTTGCAGTGCACGATGCCCAGATCGAGTGCAACTCTGCATTGCTGCAAAAAAACACAAATGCTTCAGACCCAAATGGTTTCAGTTTAAAGCGACCATGCAGAGTCTGATTCAGTGGCATCAGTTGTCTGGGCACGCATGGTTGGCTGAACAAGATGCCAAGGTCCATTCATGTACACCAATAGTTTCGAGATGCTAGGTGATGATACCGAATCAGATACTGCTTCCTGAAGCAAATCATTTTCCACAAGAACAGGAGAGGAAGAGAAGAAGACTGATTAGCAAAGGTGAAGAAAAGCTATCAAATCTCTGAATCCTAACGGCCTAACCCAGTCTTTGAACAGGGAAAATGCAAAGTTCTAGGCTGCTTTAACCTTATTTTCAGCCGAAGAAACCGACCTTTTCACTTGACAGTGTTTCTTGTTTAACAGAAGAAGATTACCTAACCCTTGATGTGCCTCAAAAGGAGTGAGTTGGAGGAAATGACAGCCATCTTTCACCCCAGCTAGCTTCTTTTCTGTGGCCTGTGGGAGGCTAAAGAACTGTAAATTTTACCAAACCTATAAAACAGGGGTAGGTAGCATACATGTCTGTTAATCTGGCACATTTCCATGATCTGTCTTAGCTAGCACTTCAGTGAATATTTGTGCTGGCTAGGTGTGCTACTAGCATATGGGTGCCTGTGGCATGGAAGCTGTAAAGCCTGTAACAATTGGGTCCGGATCCTCTAGAATAATGCAGAGGAGCACTGTTTATGTGAGGAGAACAGTAAATAAATGTCATAAACAACACATAAAATACTTTAGCAACAGTAACCCAAAACACCATTTACTACCGTAGCAATAGCTGTAGCGATAAATCTCGGCCATCTATTTTAATCCAACGGTTAAAGGGTATACCAAATGCACTATACTGTAGCCCCTGCAGTAGCACTGCAGGGGATCCTATTCCATAACAATTCCGATTTTTATAGAATAATATTATGTTAACAAAAATTTACAAAATCTTTCTATCATCACGTGTGGTTGCAAGAATAACACCCAAGTTTAACTGTGCGCCTATGAAACTAGAGGAGAGCGATAGAGACCTATTAAACTCCCACGGTTCGACATACCCTACCACCTATGATAGCACGAATGCCAAACCTGTCAAACTAGGGGGTGTTCAACAGAGGGTGTTTGTGAAACTGGGGGAGAGTGACAAGGTGTTGAACTTCCCCAGTTTAACTACGGTAGCACAGATGCTAAACATGTTGAACTAGGGGTTTGACATGGTGCTATTCTTATAATTACACGTGTCGGAAATTTATTTTTGCATTTTTATTAAAATAAATATTATTTAAAAACTAACAATTCCCATCAGTGAGAAAAAAAAAGAGTTTACCATATTTTTTCTCTCTCAAAGGCAACAGCTGTCTCAATTCTCAAGTACTAACCCCATCTCAAAATATTAAAAACAAATAATTCCGATTCGAAATGTAAGACTTTCTAGCATTATCTCCGATTCATATTGATGCTAAACTTAATAATGCATATAAACAGTATGCATTGATAAATAGATGAATCTTTATCGGAGTAGTACCGGATTTGTCACAAGATAGTAGTAGGATGCATTTATTTGGGTCACTGCTGTGTGGGCCATTGAAATTATGGGACCACATACCGGTCTATATGAGCATTGATAGAATTGGCTGGTCAGGAACCACGCCATACATGGATGTGCGCTTATATGTGTCAAAGTAGAATTCACTCCCTTCTCACAGTTTAAGGTGTGCATGTATTTTAAAATTGAACTCTTATAATATCTGACCAAGAATTACTGTACTGTAAATTAAATTAAATTTGATGAAAATAGTATCATCGATTGGCATTTAATGTATTATCTTGCGGTTATGATTTGTCGCTACAATTATGATAGTATACGGGAAGTTAAAAGTCAAAGATTATTTTCAGAGTTTGACCATCATTTATATAGAGAGGGAGTAAATGATAAGAGCCCATTTGGCCCAGCGAAATAAAAAAAAAATGATAAGAGCCAATTCCTAGTTCTGAAAAGTGAGAAGAAGATGACATATTTAGCTGAAACCATAGTAGTTTGACAATATTAATTGCACTCATCACAGACCAAGCAAGCAAATAATTTGTTCATTTTTTTCAAGTAACCAGAGAGAGTATTTCCTGCAGATGAATCATTTGAACTAATCTCCATCAGGAGTGCGTATCATCCGTACACGACGATCGAGTGAAGCGATGTGGAAGAATCTCAGTGCGTATGGAGCAAAAACCACATGCATGGCATTGGCATTGCAGCCCTTTGGACAGTGAAGTGATTGGGAGAAAGAAAAGCAAGCATTCGTGAGAAGACGCGACGGCTGAACTGAACGACATGGCTTCTTCCAGACCCCCCCCAACCAAGCAAGCTCAAAGGCATTCATGGCGGCGAGCAGCGAAGGCCAAGGAGCCACGTTTCTGCATGGCCAACCAGACATGATATCAACATCATCCTTCCATCATAGAGCATCCTAACAGTTAGGATCATCTAAATTTGGTTATTATATCTTAATTTAATGATTATTTAAAACAGTTTTATTTTCTATATCTTTTCGTACTCCAGCAGATTATCCATATTTCTTGGAGAATGGAGAGAATATCCAAATATAGAGTTTCTCTCTCTAAATATGAATGACATCTAAAAATAGAGGATAAGATGTTGGAGCTCAATCTTTATCTTTCATTCTCTATTTTTAGGATAGATGATGAGATAGATGAACTGTTGAGGACGCAGCAAGGAAAGTGATGATATATATTTGCAAATAAAAACAATCTGGGATCGAATAGAAATTTTTATATACGTATTCTTAGCGATCTAAAAAATAGGATGAAAAATAAACTTTAAGGAAAAAATCTAAAAATAAACTCTAAATTTAAAATTGAAATTTTAAATACTAGCTTATAAGAATAAGCGTGAGCGAAAAGATAAGGTCGGAGGTGTGCAGCTGCCCAGATTCATCGTCGATCGTCGTCATTGCAGATCTTTCTAATTGTTTCTCCTATACTCGATCTGATCGGATTGTATGGATTTGCTTCATGCAGTACTTGATCTTGGTTGATCAATTATCTCCGTCTCAGCTAATGATTGGAGATCAGAGCTAGGCATGCATGATCAACTAAACATGCATGTTTGCTGCTCCTTTATGGCTTATTAATCACCAACTCATATTCAGATAAAACTGAACTGTTTTCAGTCCTGCTGCAAACTGCTAGGATTAATTAGTTTCCCATCTTGATATATACTGTTATCTGGTTTGATATGGGAAACATAGATTGCCCTTATATCTGTACATACATAATTTGCAAGAGATGGATAGAGAAAGAACCGGCATATGACCAAGCTAGGGATAATGAATGGTCACTGCAAATGGACAATGCTGCACTTTTCCATTGAACAATCTGCTGCATGCATGGAGGAAACAGGTACCTAAATAAAGTCTAAAGGCCAGTGCTATCATATCATGGAAAAGAATGGAAAACAACTCATGCATGGGTGATAGCATCAAGTTCAGAGGTTGAGGCCTTGCATGTCTCACCATTAATCCTTGCCATTGAAGCAAGGGATGGTGTTTACTGCAAAGTCTGCAGCGTGCGATAATGATGCAAAGTTGGGGAAGATAATGCTAAAAATTACCGTGCACATGGAGCAGTAAAAAGGTGGCGGATACAAGATTTGCTGCGGCGTAGTTTAGGGTTCAGCCTTCACATAATCACATTGATCCATATGAGAGGATAAAGTTTACTTAACATTTAAGGTATAGGGGTTGTTTCACTTAACCCACTTTATAAAACCGGGTATTTTACCTTTGTAGTATTTAAATTGGTTCAATTAACTCGATCCTAAGATAGTTTTATAAATGATTTTGTCCACATGGACGATGATATAACATAGAGATTTGCTTCGGTCTAATAAAAAGTAATTTGAGGTACTGGTACCTCACGGGATTAAATCATTTTTTATCATTGGATCTAGTTGAACAGAATAAGCATTGTTAAATTTAATGATCAGAAACGATTTGATACCGTGAGCTACCGATAGCTTGAGTTACTTTTTGTTGGACTGAAACAAATCCATATGACATATGATATGTGGTATTGATTATGTGACAAGCATTAGTTCATTTCTCCTTAGTCGACCCAACCAACTTTTTTTCTCATTAATAGGCTAGTTCTTTTTTCTCACTAATCAACAAGCCTGAGAATTATATATTTGTTTATTTTGAAGTTGTTATGCTTAAAAGTACTTAAAACTCTGTACTGTCATGTCATTGTCTACGTTATCGTTCACATCTATAAAATTACTTATAAAACTACTTATTTATTTGAATACTTCTGGGGTAGATACCCTGTTGCATAGTTTATGGTGTCAAGTAAACTTTTTCCTATAGAGGAAATTAAAAGAAAAGGAGAATGTGAGAATAAAAGTAGTTCAATAAATTCCATTGTGTTGCTTTAAATTAACCGTGGATAAAAAATAATAGAATTGAGCAAATTGCGTACTATGATAGCACGCACAGTTCATTAATTTAGGCTTAGTTTTTAGTGGTTGTTGGTAGCCAGAACCGTTCTGAATCCGTTCGAAATAAGTATATGATAAGGATAATTAGTATGACTGCTTGTATCATATATATATCTAACATTTAAAATTAAATATGTTTCAAGTTAAAGATTTGAACATAGGTGGACATTTTTAATGGACATCTTTATTTTTATCATTTTGTCAGTATGTTTCAGTTCAATTAGGTTGGTGTTTGTCTAACTATTTCCTTTCTCAATTGCACAATGCAAAATCATGGTTTACCTTTGGAAAATGACACACCAAGTAATACACGTGAAACGAAGCGATAAACGTGATTGACCAATACAAAACTACATCAAATTCAATTAAATTTTAAATTACTTTTAAATTTTATTTGCATATATAAAAAACCCAGAGTTTTACTACTGCCATCCGCTAGGGATACCGAGGTAGGTTTTGTAAACCCTGGAAGAAACCTACACGTTACACGTGAGGCGAGCTTTCGCTTTGAATTGAAGGCCGGGGAAAAGACCTGAGATTGGAAATGAGAAAGAAGGCGAAGACGACGATCGATCGAGACGAGAAGCCTATACATGCTGCCGTTTACCTTTGGAAAATGACACATGCATCTTTCTTGCGTGGTTCAGAAGCTGTCAGAATGAGTTCTGACTCCCAACACACGAAATATATATACGCGATGCACGCTACTCCCACGGTCGCACAATAATTACATTTTTTATAGTCAACGTTTAATAGTTTTTTTATCTAAAAATATTTTATGATTATTATTATTATTATTAAATAATAAAAAATGAATTATAAAATTTTAAATAAAACAAAACGGTCAGACGTTTGATTAAAAAAGTCTATAAATACAGTTATATTGGTGCTACTGTAACACGACACACCTTAAATAACTGTAACATGTGCCACTTATGCATGCATATGTACTCACATCCAGCCGGCCAGGTCGGTCGGAATGCTGTTTCAATCAGCACTACTCCCAAAATAGAATAGTACTATTAACATTCAACCTTTGGCTAATATTAATAAGAAAAAAAAGAAAAAATCAGTTACGTTAGAATGGTTGCGTTATTTTTTAGATTTTTATCGGTTTCTATGCGCACCTTTACGAACGGCTAAATGTTGATTTTTTTATTAAAAAATTCTATGTTAATATCTTACATTTCTAAATTAGAATGTTCTATTTTATAGTAATTAATTATTTCTTTTATAACATAAAATAACTAGTAAAAAATCAGATATCTTTCATCTTCATCTAACAAAATAATGCAACCAACGTGTTACTATGTTTATCATTAAATAAATAACCATAAAGTTCAATTACTTAAAATGACTTTTTATGTTAATATTATTAGTTATAATAGCATCTCGAAAACTGTATCATAATCTACAGATAATTACGCTTTACCTTGATCTGAAAACATAACGGTTTTAAGAATATAAATGAATAAAAGCATGCATGGCATGAGTGACATGATGATACGCTCGAGCTGCAGTATGCAGCTGTGGTCGATGGGTCGGTGTCAACCTATCATCACGTAGACAGCCGGTACGGTGCGTACGTACTCCACCACCGTTCATGAAAAGTTCACTGAGAAACTGTAATAAGGAAGGCATATACAGTAGCCAAGAATTTTCCCTGCTACCCCTACAACTGTGACACTGTCCGAATCATATCACTGTCGCAAAGGAGTAGTAAAAGGAGAGATCGTGTAGCACGAGCACGACCCAGATTCCACAACAAGTGAACAGTTTAGTGATTAATATAATCAGCAAAGATGACACGGTCGAACAGCCATGATCATCTTCCGAATGCCAACGTCCTCGTCTCTTTTTAGCATAAGCGTAACGATTTATATATAGCTGATTAAACAATAAGATATAAGCCTTTTCTATACACGTTCTCGGCTATCGAAAAGAAGTATAAAAAATAAACTACGATAAAAAAATCTTTAAAATCAAATTCACATTTAAATTTTAAAGTTTAATTTTTAATCTATACTACTTTAAATGTCTCTAGTGATGAATCTGTCATCCTCCGACTGCTTTCTACATGTCTTTTGCAAATTAGACCACGGTGATATCATGGAATACTTCATTTAGTTCAAACAAGTGATATTAGTATAGTTAATAAAAGAAAATCCTATAGCATTTTTTAAACCCAATAAAAGTTTCAGAGAGATAAATATTAGCACTCTCGCAAATCTCTCGCAAATGTAAGTTCATATCTTCCACGCCATGTGTCGTGCATGTTTGTACCTTTTTTTTCTTTGTAGAAAATATTGAAGAAACTCACGCGAAAAACAGCCCTCCTGGTGGACGGCCGGCCCAGCAGAAGCTCGTGACCGTGGGCGAATCTTGTGGCCCATGCGGCCCGCGTGATGCACGGCCTCTCTCGCGCGCGGCGGTTTAAGAATTTTTTTATTATTAATTTTATTTTAAAAATATGTATATAAATATTTTTATTTTAAAAAAAAATATAAAACTAACCTTCTCGCGCCCAACGCGATGTATAAACCGTCTTTTGGTGGTGGTCTTTTGGTGGTGCACGGTAGATAACGTGGCACATAATGAGTGATGCACGGCCTCTCACGCGCAGCGGTTTAACGGATCGGCGACTAAACACATTTTGAGTGTTTTTTTTTTCAGTTCCTGTTTGTGCCTCCAAATCCTGGGAAATATGGCTGCGTGATCAGACAAATTTGTTGCCATGGGGACCAAGCATCGAGGGATGAATTACTGTGACAGTGAACGCAGGAGAAATCGTTCGCATTTGTTGCTGTGAAATCTTTACAATTTACACATCGTGTACTTATAAATAGTTAGTGTTTTACCTACCGTAAACGGTAGTAATAATTTGGTAGAGCATCTCTTCATTGCTCATCTTCAAATCCGAGTTGTGAATTGCATTTAACAGGATAAACTTACTGGCCGATGGTTTTACAGTTCGTTTTTTTCTTGCCAATATCAATTGAGAATTAATTTGGCAAATGCATTGGTTGGCAATCTGATGGCCAAAGTGTCGTTTTGTACGGGGAAACCACCCACATCGATCGGAAGCCCCACCAAAAGATAAAGCCACTAAATCATGTCGGTGCATCTAACTGAATACTTTCCATTTCATCCGTTTCATTAGCATCCAACCATGACATTACATAAATTAAATTAGGAGCTTCTTTGAAACACGAGATTTTAGAAAATATAAAAAAAATATGAAAACATAGAATTAAGATATGCACAGGTAAAGTATGCATGAATACAGATTAGAGGAATCTTGAAAGATGATGTGTTTAGATAGCTAACAGGAAATTCCAAGAAAAACAACGTAATTTTGTAGGATTTTAATTTTATAGTTTTTTTTTCATATATGGTCATTTGATAATTTTTATTATTTTAAAAATAACCATATAAGTTCATTTGCAACTTAAAGATCCAACTTCATGCATAGTTCTTCATCTTTATCTCTTCTCAAATTTCTATTTTTTTTCATCGGTCTAACTAAACGTGATTTTTGTACTTTTTCTACATTTTACGATTCTCCTTATTACGTTCATACTTATATCAAAATTCTGTATTTCTGTATTACTATTTTCTTAATCGTGTGTTTTAAAGGAACCCTAACTGTTTTTTGTTTCAGGTTGAACAGGTGGTCCGGGTTCCTCCCAAAAAGGCGCACGGATGCACATCCAAAAGTTCAGACTTCAGAGCTGCAACTTCTGCAGAACAACTCATGAATGCCACACTACTTGCAATGCCAGTTCCATGATATCTCGCCCTGCGTGATTCTCTCGCACCAACTCCCCTCCTCCTCCTCCTCCTCCTCATAAACCCTCTCCGCCTCTTCCCTCGCGACGCCTCCTCGATCGGTGCTTGATTGGTGTTCCTGAATCCTGCATCTCCGGTCGACTCGGCCAGGGCAGTTCTTGGACAAAACACCGGTGTTCTTCTCTCAAGAACTGGTGACGCCTTCTTTTGTTAGTGTAATTAGAGTTACTGCAGCATTGCAAATTGTCCCTTGTTTGTTTGTTTCACATGATTTTGTTCGTGGATTGGTTGATTGTATCATGGGATGCATATGAATCTGGTTTCGAACTTTCGATCATGGGGGCCAGGTTAATCGGCTGAAAACAACTAAAAATTTGTTTTTTTTTTTGTTCAGAATATCGCGTAAAAACCACTCCTTTATATGCCATGGAGGATGAGAAGAAGGGAGGGGACTAGGAGTGGAGATTGTTAGGGTTTTGTTCTTGTACTAAAAGAACCCAAAGCCTTGCGAGTTGCGCCGCCTGCGCCCGGTCTCCATCCCGCGAGCAGCGTGCCGGCGTCCTGCTGCTTCCGCCGCCGGTGAGCACCCGCACCGGTGCACATCCTCTTTCTCATCAGTCATCCCTCTCTGTGCACACACCTTCTTTTTTTTCTTCTTTTCTTTTGCGTTAACCTTAGCGTAGAAGTTTGTTCAACCCCAAAAAATTGGGATTCAACTGAACCCCCACGCCCTAGGTCGGCCGCAGCCTGAGTGCGATTACAACGAAACAGCAATTCTGAAGTTACAGGTCCAAATGGGCGTTCGTGTGTTCCAACTATTGATTACTCCATTGTACAGTATGTAAAATGTAGTGATGCTGTAAAACGAAAAATGCTGATATTTTGTGCTCCATTCGATTTAAGATAAAATTATTAGTTTATTACAGTAAATTTGATCTTGAGTTGTGACAACAGTTCATATGTTTGATGGTCGGCAGCATATTCCCTCTTCACATTGTCTAAAATGGGCTTTTTCTCATTTCAGAGTTACCCTGAGTGATTATTTTTCATATTGGAACTGGTGTTAATTTGCTCAAACATTTTTTATGTCTCAGGATTCAAGATGGGTACCTATCTTAGGAACTATTCAGATGATGAGTACTCTGTGGCTGGTGAGAAGCCAGATGTAGAGTTCATGGATTATCAGAATGATGGCTCTCTTCAGGATTATTCACTTGACGATGGACCTGTGGTTGTCACAATTCCTTTCCCATTCATTAAGGGCAAACCAAAATCTGTCCTTGTTGGAGAAACATCTGCTGACACCATTAGCATAGAAAATACCTCTTCTGAACCCTTAGATGTGTGGAGTGTGAGAATATTTTCTTCTAATCCAGAAGACAGTTATGTGCTCTCTATGATGAAACCGCCACTGAGTGATGCTGATGAGGAGGCGAAGAAGAATTTCCTTGGGTTGACTTCTGTGGAAGATCGTACACTCCAGCCTGAGCAAACCCTTACAATTTGGCTCTCTTGTACGCCAAAAGATATTGGCTTGCATACATCAATCGTGCACGTTGATATCGGCGATGAGAAAATTGAGCGTGTAGCCTTTCTATTGGCAGATGATAATGTTTCCCAGGCTTTATTTTCTGACAAACCCTATTCCAGGAGACACACTCAGAAGAAGACATTTGAGTCAACTTCATTTGTGCCAGGTTGTCGGCCAACTCGGCAGCACAGTCAAGGATTCAAGTATAAGCTCCCTCAGTTTGCAATACCTGCAGACATCCGCGAACTCATTGAAAGTAAACAGAGACCCGACGTCCTATCTGAAGAGTTGGACATGACAAACTATGCGAAATTTTTTAGCACTCTTTTAGTCATGGAAGAAATTCATTTGGAGGTATTTCAAAGCATGTAGTTGTCTTAGATTTTATGTTTTGTCCTTCTTTGCTAACTTCAGTGTCGCATTTGCAGGAGGAGATGAGATCATATGACATGGAGCATGTCTTAATGAGGAGGAGAGGCAATGAATTTTTGTCACTTGAGGTCCCTGGCTTGGCTGAAAGAAGGCCTTCACTAGTTCATGGAGATTATATATTTGCCAGACATGCTGGAAGTGATGTTCGGCCTTATCAAGTTTGTGTTCTTTCCTTGACATTCAAATATTTCTTGGATATTCTTAAATACTCTAAATTCTATCAGTTAGTGATGATTTATTTGCTCTCCAGGGCTTCATTCACAAGGTTGAAGCAGATGAAATATTTTTGAAATTTGATAGCCAGTTCCACCTTGCTCACCGTGATAGGAATCAATATGATGTTAGCTTCACATATAATAGACTCAACATGAGAAGGCTCTACAAGGCTATCCATGAAGCAGAAATTTTGGGACCTGACATTTTCTTCCCCCGTCGATCATCCTATGGAAGTACGAAGAAGTGGTCATTTAAACCTCTAAATCCACACATAAACACTGAGCAAGCTGATGCAGTTTCAACAATACTTGGCTACCGAGGGGTTGCACCTTATGTGATATATGGACCTCCAGGCACTGGCAAGACCATGACGCTTGTGGAGGCTATTTTGCAGCTTTATACAGCCAAGAGGAGGGCAAATGTTCTCATATGCGCTGCTTCTAATAGTGCTGCGGACCATGTTTTGGCAAAGCTTCTTCAGGCTAGTTATCTGATTCGCCCAAGTGATATATTTAGGCTAAATGCTTCCAGCCGTCAATACGAGGATGTCGATCCTAATTTTATCCGGTTTTGCTTCTTTCAAGATACGGTGTTCAAGTGTCCTCCAATGCAAGCACTACTGCGATACAAGATAGTTATATCAACCTACATGAGTTCATCAATGCTGCAATCCGAAGGCATTCGTCGGGGGCATTTCACACACATTTTTTTGGATGAGGCTGGTCAAGCCTCTGAGCCAGAGGCCATAGTTCCTTTGTCAGGTTTGTGTGGAAAAGAGACTGTTGTTGTTTTAGCAGGAGATCCCATGCAGTTAGGACCAGTGGTTTTTTGTAAACAAGCAGAGAAGGATGGTTTGGGGAAATCATATCTGCAAAGGCTGCTATTTGAATACGAGCAGTACAGCACAGGGGGTCCTAACTATGTAACAAAGCTAGTGAGGAATTATCGGTGCCATCCAGCAATCCTCGAATTGCCATCAGAGCTTTTCTATGGGGGTCAATTAATTGCCTGTAAAGAAAAAGAAGTGTCATCTATATATGACTGCATTGATCTTCCTAACAAGGCATTCCCTGTTCTTTTTGTTGGCATTCAAGGGTGCGATGAGAGGGAAGGAAATAATCCTTCATGGTTCAATAGAATTGAGGCTAGTAAAGTAGTAAACATCATCCGAAAGCTGACAAGGGGTGGTGATGTTCGTGAAGGTGACATAGGAGTCATTACTCCATATCGTCAACAAGTTGTCAAGATAAAGAAGGCCCTTGAATCATTTGAAATGCCTGACTTGAAAGTGGGAAGTGTGGAGCAATTCCAGGGTCAAGAGAGGGAAATAATAATCATCTCTACAGTCAGGTCAACAGTAAAGCATAATGAGTTTGACAAATTCTTCAACCTGGGATTCTTAAGCAATCACAGAAGGTTCAATGTTGCTATCACACGAGCCAAATCATTGCTCATTATCGTTGGAAACCCTCACATTATCACTAAGGTGAGTTTGTGTATGCCTATTTGTGGCTTTTTTAGGTTTGCTCATGATATTTTGCTTAAATCATGCAACCACTCCTTGCTTTTCTTGACAAAGCTGACGAGCCTTACTGTAGGATCGACATTGGGATAGGCTCTTGAGGTATTGTGCAGACAATGGTTCTTATCAAGGATGCCCACTTCCACCACCAGAAGAGACTCCAGAAGACACCAGAGTCTCTGGATTTCGTGACAGCCAAGATGAACCTGCTGGGTGGGGTTACAAACAAGAAGAAGAATCTGCCAACTACAACTACAAGCAAGACCCATCCGACTCTAGTTGTGGACATACAAATGGTTTGCCATCCACTGAAAATGAAGCGGAATGGTCTGAGAGAACTCCAGATGAGGAGCAGCAACGACTTAGCAGCGCTGCTGAAGCAGACTCTCCTGAGGTGATGCTGAAGCAGAACGCTGAGGAACATGTTGAGCATGATGGTGTACAGCCTGAGCAATGCCCAGCCAACGATAATCTAGTCCAAGATGCGTATGCAGCGAAGTACTCTTTTCCTCCTGAATGGTGTGATGTTTCAAATGTCCCTGCAACAGGCTGGGATGATTGATCGGCTTCGCGAGTGACCGCCTTATATTTTTTTCGACAAGAAAGTATTTTACCTAGGTGCAAGTGGTAATAATTGATATCAACCTTGTAAGGACTAACATTCAGAGTCTACTGTCTCCAATTCTGCACTCTGTAGCCTTTCCTTGAGGCTTTCAGCTCATCCTCAGTCACCCATTTTACTGTCTGCAGTCTGTAGCCTTTCCTTGTCCGTCTCTATGCCATTATCTGCCTATGTTAGGCTATACAGGAAGAAACATGTTCCTGTTGAAAACTCTGAAACTAATCATCTTGCTAGCTATGGGCATATATATAGCGTTCTCACTTGCTATTGTCACAAGTGTGTTTATCCTATCTGACATTACTTAAGACTTGAGCTGTTGATGTCCTCTGTGGTTCCACCCGACTATAATACATGCAGATTTAACATTTTCTTTAGAATTAAACACATAAAAGTAATATGATTTGTGGCATGAAGATTTTATGGATGTATATTTCATCAAAATTACCCACATTTCTTTCAAAATGACAATTTAGCAGTAACAGAGCGGTGATCATGTGGGAATATTGGAGAGTATTCAGTATCTGGTAGAAATTGGGGTTTCTATTTTCTGATGGATAAAGGGCAACAAACACTTGTGATGGAGAATCATTGAGGTAGTTGATCATTAGTAGATTAAGAGAATATATATATATCAAAGCATCGATTGTCTTGTTAGTATTATTTAGTAAAGCTCACTGACAAGGGCATACCTAAGGTGGGGCCTTCAGCAATGGCAGCTGCAGCAATGAAACCATGCAACTTGGAGGTCCAACCCGGGCCCTTTGTTCTTGTTCCTCTTTCAGTTGTTCCTCAATTTCTTGCACACCCACCTGTTCCTTCTATTAAGTTTGCTGTTTTTGTCAGTATCAAGCATGTTTATCACACTGCAATACTGTATTATTACTACTACTCCCCTTTTTTTTTTTCTAAAGTATAAGCATTCCAGCTATGTATGTCCCAAGTATGTAGCCAGAAATGCTTATATTTCAGAATGGGAGGAGTACATAGCAATGAGTAGAATGAGGTTCTGAGTTACCATACTGGCTTGCAAATGAAAAGTAGTACTGTAACTACACTCTACATAGAAAAGAAAAGAAGACACGTTTTGTTTGTATACTCCATTGCCTTGTGATCCTAGGACAAACAAACAGTGGTGTCAAGTATGTCGAGAGATCGTCAAAATTGACAGCTGGTGTTGTCACCCTCCATTGGGGATGATACTGAATCAACCCAGCTGTACAAATGATACCAAAGAAGGGATTTGCCTACTTGGAGTCTTGGACCCAATAAGTACCACCAACCTTTTCAGCTAATAAATTAAGTACAGATAACCATTTGTTATGCCAAAGAGTCTGAAACTACTTTAATGCAATGGAGTTTCTGCAGTTACTCCAGACTGTCCAACCAGGGTCCCTAAAACATGTGTATTCTAGCATTTGGCATGGATGGTAGGTCCGAAAACTGAAACCTGAGTTGGCTTGGCCTCTGTTTTGGATAATGAATTGTCATGCAAGTCCAAGATGAACTGATCTTGTCGAAGAAAACCTGGTTAAGACAAGCAGAACAAACGTGTTTTCGTCATAATTTTACACGGGTAATGAGCATTGATCAACTATGTAACAACCTATCCGACAAGGCCAGGTGTGTCGTATTATGAACAGCGGCTGGAATCCATCAGAATGGGGCCAAAAGTGTTGTTCTTGGTGGTCCAAGAACGATGGCAACTACGTTGTTCTGCATGGTTTCTGCTCAAGCTTTATGAAGCATGTAGAGAGCAAGAATCGCAGAGAGATCTTTGTTGATTATGTCTCCGTACCCACTTGGTGCTGGAATCATGTTACAACAGTTTCTCATACAACTTCAAAAAAAGCAAACAAAATGTTAAAAAAAAATATGGTAAGCTATTCTGTTGTCTCCCCGCAAAAAAAAAAAAGAAAAGCTATTCTGTTGTCAGAAAACTATTCATTGTGATTTCCGAGTCAATGTATGGTGAGTTGTTAAGAAGATGAGTAAGTTTTTGAGCAAATTTTGTTTCAAAGAACATCTCAAAACTATTCCATATAACTAATTTTAGCAATTCTACTGTTTCTCTTTTGTGCCCGGACATGTATCTCTCCAGGTCAGTGCATTGTTCATCAGTAGCTGCATCTCAGAGCCAACTGTGACTCTGAAAATTTGTGGTAACCCTGCAAGAATGTTCAGATTCCAAATCAAGCGAAGACAAAGTTATGTATCAATCTCCATGAGCAATCACACAGTAATAGAGGCAGAGCAAAGTAAACCTCACCTAGACACTTTTCACTTGTACTATGCACCACAGTAACATAGTATATGCTAAGTGAAAATTTAAAATTTAGAACTTAATTGATTTTTGGAGGGGGTTTATCATCGTAGCTTATTTCCCAGCATTTACTTTTAAATCACTAAACACATATATAAAAATTTTACTCACAAATTATTTTTAATCGCTAATAAGCACGAGCGAAATGACGAGGCTGACCATACTGCCACACCCCCAGAGCTAAGCTAAGCTAAGCTCCTCATCTATAAAAAAAACATGAGTGCCAGCATCTCAGAATGCTCTTCTTCTTCAGAAGTATAGAGAGAGAGAGAGAGAGAGAGAGCTCCTCCCTCTGAAACGCCAGCACGCCGGCAATGGAGGTGGAGTCGGCGAAGTGCGAGTGCTGTGAGCTGAGGGAGGACTGCACCCGGGGGTACATCCTCGGCGTGAAGGCCGACTTCGGCGGGCGGTGGCTGTGCGGCCTCTGCTCGGAGGCGGTCAGGGACGAGGCGGCGAGGAAGAGAGCAGGCGGCGGCGGCGCCGCCGCCGCCGGAGGCATGGAGGAGGCTCTGAGGGACCACATGTCCTTCTGCGCCAAGTGCAGGAAGAAGAACCCGGCGTTCAGGGTCGCCGACGGCATGCGGCAGATGCTGCTGCGCAGGCGATCGAACTGACGATGCCATCGCAAGTTTGCACCTGCATTTGCATCGATGCGTGATGGTTCTTTTTTTTTTAATCTGCAATTAGTCCAGCGCCATAATCATCATCTTGTAATCAGAGTTCTGAGCAAGATGACATTTTTTTTAGGTAGTTGAGCAAGACGACGTGTATTGCATCTCTGAGTTAGGATTTCAAGCATGTAATGTCAGATGTAATAATCTAGCTAAATGCGTGTTTGGGCTGAGGATTGGTAGGGTTTCATGCAGGTTCGAAGGATTTGATCGAAAATGTGATCATCGAATACTCATTCACCTATGCGACGGCGACTTGCCGTTTCTCTCTGAAAAGTGAAATCACAGTAAGTTTGTTTCTTTGGGTCAAGGTTTTTCAAGAAACCAATCATCCATATAGGTGATTTATGCTTCTAACATATGAAAAATTATATTTTTAGGTAAACATATCGAAAGATGTGCTGTTGGCATGTAGGATGTAGCTTCAAATTGAGATAAGATTTCCGCATTTCTTACAGGTCTTTTTACCATTGTTTACGAAATTTCTATGAAATTCCTGAATAGATTATTTCATGCTGATTATTGTAAAATTTGTTTAAATTTCTTCCGCTTCAAACAAGACCAGCGACTAGAATCTGGTGAGAGTTTTTCCATCTCATGATATGTCAGAGATTCAGAGAACCATACTATGAAGTTGATGACTTGGACGCTTGGAGCTCCAAGACAAAATGGTTGGTGACTTGGACGCTTGGATCTCCAAAACAAAATAACCTAAAATTTAAATTTTCGACTTTAAATTTAAAGTTGATTTTTTTCGTCATAGTTTATTTTTACCTTTACTCTAGGTAGCTAAGAATATATATATATATATATATATATATATATATATATATATATATATATATATATATATATATATAAAAGTTCTATTTACATATTCTTTTACAAATATGACGTTTTTTTTTCCTTGGCCTTTTCCCCGAAAAAATGAAAAGAAGATCCCTTTCAGTCTCATCACCTGGTATACAGCACATTCGCATTTATATGGTTAAACCCTGGAGGAGTTGGGATGCTTTGTTGCTTCATTATCTCCTCTATTTACCCTTTATCGAGAAGCAAGAAACTTTGTTCATGATCAACCCAGCAAAAATGCACAACGAATATAATCAGGGAGCATGCAAAGGATGTCAGATTCAAAAGAAGAGAAGTTCCCTGATCCCAGAATAGAATAACCGGCACAAATAGGGCATGAAGCCAACTGGACGCTTCATTTAGTAGCTACTGTTCTTTTTCTTTTATTTTGGAATGCAGTAACTCTTCTTTCTTTTCTTTATTTTTGATATGCAAGAGTAATTGTTCAACATGTTATAATAAGCCGGTACTCATCAATGGAATAAAACCGCATGACCTGATGAAATGCATAGTCGTCATAACCAATCATAGAACATCATAGATCACGCTGCACACATCAGAAGTTACGTGCTACAACACTAACTCCAAATATATCATAGAAACTTTTTTTTAAGACAAGTGGAACATAAGTCTACTTTTAACTACCAAGCAAGCTGATAAGGAAAAGGCAACGTCTGCCAGCCAAACAGACGCCAAGCAAAAGTTTTATGACACCGACAAAATGTTATAGCAAAACAGTACCAGATACGACTAGCCAGCCAAGCAGGCATTACACTGAATTGACATTCTAGCATATATGAGTGCTGACTGTTGACTGCGACGATTATTCAAACTTGATGGTGGCTAAATAGCTCCAGGTGAACAACGGGAAGCATGCTGGTATAAGCAAACCTGCAGAGCACCACAGCACAGGAATTACATTGCATTAACCAAAGAGATAGGCTGCATAAGAGTCGCATACCAAAAGAGTTTAATTACCATATTCAGGTCTGCATGCTCAGAGGTCTCTGAAGTCTGCCATTCTTTATCCGTCATATAGAGCAGTAGAATCCCAAATACATTTTGTGAACATAAACAGGACTAGGAATTATTGATGGTGCCCGAAAAAAGGCATACCACTACTAGATACAACTCTAGTGGTGAAGGCATGAAAGGAAGATGGTAGGGATCTCACATGGAAGATATGCAACAAACTACAGAATACAAAAAGGTGCATGGATAAAATTAGTAGAGTCAGATGGGACATGGGAGCAAGAGCATTAGAGATTGGAGCTCCATGAAATCCCACTGTGCTTCTTCCTTCCAAAAAACAGAAGAGAGCACCAAGAGATCGTAGTTTCTTTGCAGAACACCAGAAGCAGGTAAGACTAGTGAGTCACTGGATGTAAGGAATGTCTACAAGGTGAGGCAGAATGCAGGTAAAATAAGATAATTGCTATCCTACAGTTATTCCACATGGATTTGAACAGTACTAAGACACTAACATACCCTGCCGAGCATGAACCACCAGGAACAAGGATAAACTCTGACTAAAGGTTAATGATGTGAGACCATGAATGCAAATGGTGATCTAAAACCTAAAGGAATACCTAAAAGGTTGAAAGAACATTAGGAACATTTAGGTCACCACAGGCTACTCAGAAACTGCTGTGCTCTCATCCAGCCAACCAGCAGTGTCACCACCAAGTCATTCACTGCAGTTTAACTGCCATGCATACTTGATGTGCTTCACCCACCTGCGGTGCCTCCTGTTGATGCATTATGCAGAACCACCATCCAGGTAAAAGATGGCCGTTCTTCATTACTCTATACAAACTACCAAGGTTAGTTGCAGATTGCCTATGTACAAGGACCTGCCCATCTGTCATTCAGTGATCAGCGATTTTCAGATGGAGGATTCTCCTCAGATTCTCCGTTGCAATAGCAGTCTCACTGTCACTAAATAAGCTGACACCTGAGCCTGCAGTTGGCGACGAAGGTGCTGACTTAGCATGCAAGGGCATCTCCACGTCATCTGGTTGGTTAGCAGTTGGCAAGTCGAGTGAAACACTGCGCTTCTGGTGGAGGGAGAACTTGGGTATCGGCAGTGAGCTGGGAGGCGGCGAGTTAGAGAAAGCCGGGCCAGCCCAGAGCTCAGGCCGGGAGGGAGGAGGCGTCGAAGGGCTTATAGATATTGCCCTGCTGCGCTTCTTCCCAAGGTGTGGCTGCGACTTGGGCGTCTTCGGCTCAGGGGAGGAGTAGGTGCGCGCTGGGGGTGGGGGTGGGGGTGGGGGCGGGGATGGGAGGATGCCACTGCTGACGCTGGAGTGGAAGGCTCGGCAGTTGACAGCATGGAAGCCACGCATGAACTGGGGAGACGCAAAGTGAGACGATGGCTTCCTCCGGCGACCGGACGAATGATGCTGCTGGTTGCTTCGCTGCTGCGAGATGACAAGAGCGGCCATGACCCGAGGCACAGGCTAAGGTGACGGAACCGAGTGTACAACTCCGGCAGCTCGAGCGGCAGATCCCACGAAGCCCTAGTAACAAGCAAATCAAACGCGAATACACATCAAAACATGCCATTTTGAATCAGCAACTACTGGAAAATCACAGTAAATCCAGTTCTGATGCGAAAACAATCACACGAACGAGCAAATTTCGCTCCTTTCATCGCCAAAACGTAAAGTAACACAGCATTAAATCAGAGGTCAGCAACAGCAGCAGAAGATCTACAGATAGTTACCTCCCAGATCTACAAACAAGTAGCAGATCGGAACCGAAACGAGCACAGAAATCGCGGCCCCCCTACTCAGATCGATCGCCTGATTCACCTCCACACTCCTCTCCCGCCGCCGTCCCAAAACGAAACCCAAACCCAAACAAACCCTGACCAACCAAATCATCGCACCATTCAACACCACGGATCATACACACAACACCCCCCCCCCCCTCTCTCTCCCAAATCATCACCCTCAAAACTCACCGATCCCGCCGCACAAAATGAACCGCACCGATCGACGTCTCCAGGCGCGGGGAGGGTCTCGAGAGAGGTATCGCCGGGATCGTGGGACGATCGGGGAGGATCTAGCCGCTGCCGTCGCGAGCGGATCGGCGGGGAGGATGCGATTAGGGCGGTGGTTGCGGCTGGGGTTAGTGGGCGTGGAAAGAGGGAGAGGAGTTCTTTAGTTCTGTTCTAGCTCTATCCAATCGGCTGCTACGCGACGCTCCGGACTTGAAATGGGACGGCGCAAAGCCAGGTTTAATATAAAGTCCGGCCCCCCGCACGTACCTCCGTGTCGGGGGAGCCGTCGGATCAGGGTGGTCGGCGGGAACGGACGGTGATCTCAAGGACGCGTGGCGGGGTTGGGTTGTGTGTGGGCAAGTGGAGTGGGAAGAGTGGGCTCGGGGTTGGGAGTATTTTACGGGAATGCCACTAGGACCGTGAGCTTTTGAACTACTCGACCCCCGGCCCTTCGCTGTCCCGTCCGATCAGCCCTCGGATTAATCCTGGCCGTTCGATCGATGGCTTTCTAGGGTAGATACGAGTTGCCTCTCGGAGAAGAGAGCTAATTTCACGGAACCACGGGCATTATAAATCAAGTTTTACAGATCCATTATAATATATAAGTTGTATATTAGCATTTTTGTTTTTACCATAGAGCAAAAAATTAAATGGGTTAATGGTGCCACCAAATACCTGGTGTTATTTATCACGCGCCAAAACACTTGTGTGGACTACAATACATGTAGTTTTGCGAAATTTTCTTTAAAAATGAATAAATATTCTTACCATCATGTACGTTCAAATTATAGGTTCAAAAAAGGTTCTATATTACAACCGTTTGAATTTCCAAGATAACATGTTCTGCGGCAACAGCTATTCAATCCACTGTAAACACAGCCAGACACAGATGCTTTCTCCAACGCGACGAGCTCTCACTGCTTTTCAGAGGGCTCGAACCAAACGGTTTTACAAACTGGGAACATGAAAAATGAGATGCCACAGACTGGATGTTTTTTCTTCTTCGGGTCATCGATTGATCGATGACTATAGTCTCTATACATAATTCTGCCACTGGATTCTTTTGTCGCGGCAGCAGGATGTCTACCATTTAGGGGCGCTCAAATCTACAGAATGCGCCCACATTTGCAGACTTGAACAAACATAGCAGCAACAATCATCAATTACTCACAATTTTGAGTGTGGATTTGCCCATTTGCCCCTCCTCAAGGGGTAGAAGAGTTCACCCATATTTCTTGAGGCACAGGGGGGCTTTGGGCTTCCTGATGAGAAGGGGTTACTAGCCTTTGGACAGTCTTCAAAGCACTCGTTAACTGTGCAAATGAGGGCCGCAGATTTGGATCCCTGAGGTTTAAAAGTAAAATATTAGCTCAAATTTAGCATGACGGTCGGGAGCTGGAATACTCTGTTGATGCAAACAAGTTTGTTTCAAGAAACTCACTTCTGCCAGCATTCCCATATGATCCTTGCAACTAGAGGATCGATTTCTTTGGGAATATCGAGGCGCTTGTCCTGGAAGCCGA
The DNA here is from genome assembly GCF_000231095.2 of Oryza brachyantha. Lineage (NCBI taxonomy): Eukaryota > Viridiplantae > Streptophyta > Magnoliopsida > Poales > Poaceae > Oryza > Oryza brachyantha. Next base: position 2,648,587 of record NC_023165.2, on the reverse strand, counting down.
CTGCCCCGACAACTTGCATTGGATTCATTCCACTCCATGGCATCCTAAGTGTTGCTAATTCCCACAAGATGACACCAAAGCTGTAAACATCACACCTGCAGACATTTCAGGTGATAGCAGAGTTAGAGTACCGCAACACCAATTAAACAAGGAAAACTGAAAAGTTTGAGAGGGAGATGCTGTTTCCATTTCTTTACGTAGAGACTGGAAGATATATATCCTGTCCTCTAACAGTGCTGGACAACTTTGAATGGAATGCCCAGAACGAGGAAATAAATGCAAAAAGCTAGGACAAACCCAAAACAGTTATTAAAACAAAAGCCATCAAGGAACAACTTACTTTTCATTTGACTGTTCATTCCGCAAGACCTCAGGTGCCATCCACTCAGGCTGGCAAGGTATTGAAAACAGAAATGGTAAGCACTAAGTGATGATCAAAGGATAGAACTCATCATGCTATGGACTAGGTTAGAACTTACAGTTCCAGCAGTTGATTTGGATGATAAGAATGTACTGTGCTTCAAGCGTGAAAGTCCAAAATCACAGACCTATTTCATATCATTGGTGAGCCAATAGACAGACGCAATCATAAATATGACTGACCAGACAAAATTTAGTTGTTAAAAGGTAAAACAAGCACAGTACCTTCACGTTCCAGTTATTGTCAACCAGCAAGTTTGGTGATTTAAGATCCCGGTGAACAATTGTTGGTACACTAATGTGGAGGCAATTCATTCCTTTGGCCTTAAAGAGAAAGCAACCATTTTCACAAGCAGGTACAAAACTAAACAAACATGCCAAGAGCAATATACAAAATACTTACCACGTCAAGGGCCATTTTAATTCTGCGCTTCTCGTCAATTTGGCAATTAGGGCGGTGAAGGATCTTATATAAGCTTCCCCTGCCAAGAATACAATAGTCAGGGTGAAACATCATTTTGTTGAACATCACCAGTGCATTCATTATAGTGCTACAGACTTAGCACAAGAGATGAGCATGAGCTGCACTGTAATATAACAATTATAGACAGATGCCACCTCCCATGCACAAGTAAATCATTATATTTATTTTATGTCTGATGAAGACAGGTATTTCAACTACAGCATGTTGAACCTCCAGTGCTATGTTCCATTTTAAAGCTAAATTATTAAAAGAGCTTTCTTTTTAGCCCATCCAGCTAGAATGTTTTCTTTGTCATTTATTCCATGATACTTTATCATAAACACGAAAAATCTTCATAAGATGTACCGTAGAAACAGCAGTACAAAATTGTTATACCTTGGAAGATACTCAGATACAATAGATAAGTTTGGAGGGCGAGTAACAGCACCCATGAAGAGAACAATATTTGGATGACGTAATCGACGCATAATCCGCACCTTGTAAAAAGAAAGCATATTGCAAATTAAAACATTGCAGCAACAATGAACTAAAAAGGACAAATAATGAAGGCATGATACAGCCAATAAAGCTCTGCGATAAAATACATATAGTTTCACCTACTTCACTCCGGAACTCATCTAAAGCATCACCATAGAAATCCTGGTCCAAGAATTTCTTGACAGCTACTTCCTGCAAATAAACAAAAATGATTTTGTTGTTACAGAAATAAAACAATAAAGAATTTAACTTCTTGGAAGAATGGGAAGGCTCAAGATGGAAATAGAATGAAACAGTTTTTTACCGTTCCATTCCAATCAGCACGGTACACCTCTCCATATGAACCTGTTGGGAGGAGGAAGAAGTTCATTCAAGTTGTTTTCTCACAGCAAACACATGCACATGATTTGTGCCGCAAACTGGCACAATATAACGCAATGAATTAAAACACGTGGCTGAGCTATAATAAGTTTGGAGTATTGTTAAAGATGTGTCGGTTCAACTTGTTAGTGTGAAGGGCAGCAAGGAACATGTCAAATCTTAGTTGCAGAATAATACCTAAGCCAATCCTTTCACCAATCACAAGATCTTCCCAATGAATTTCACATTCAGACACATCATCAAACATGTTGTCTAGCTTGTGTGACCTAGCAAAGGATGGTGAAGCAGATTCCGGATTCCTTGATGGCATCGATGTGTCCATGAATCTGTCTAGTGGAGATTTCTTTGGATCAGGATGTAACTTTTTATTGTCTTGCTTTCCGTCATAGTATTCCTTGTGTTCTTTTGCTTGATTTTGAACTGTGCTTGTTGGAATCCTTCCTTCTACGGAATTGCCCCATTTCTGTCTTCCGATAGGTGGCTGATCCCCCAGTCTAGAACTAGTAAGGCCTTTGTCCAAATCACCATACAGAACCTTATCAGGAACCTTCCCAATCCCAGCTGCAGAAGGCATCTTCATTGCAGAGGAACCAGCCATATTATTATCATAATTATGAGCTGCCATGTATGGTGTATCAATGCGCACTCCAGTGTTAAGGCTAGTATTTTTCGCAGATGGCCTTGGCACCTGAGATGATGATGCAGCATTATCACCAATATTTCTACGTGCAGATGAATCCTCAACATAATTGTACTGCTTGTTGTTGGAAACATCATTGTAAGGAGACCAATTTTTCATAACCAAACGCTGCTGTGGTCTTCTTGTGCTAGGGACTACATTCTCCCTGCGTCTTTGCAACTCATTATTTCTATTGTCTGGCCCATTTAATGGCACTGAAGTCTTTTTGGACTCCCTACCCCCAAAAGGATTAAGGTCAGCAAATAAGTTGGACTCTGGATTTCCTTGCAAATCTGAAGCAAGTTTTATATTCTCATTCCGTGCATTTATATTCTCATTCCGTGGATGTTCTCCACCTGGAAGTACAACTTTCTTCTGGGATGATATACCAGCAGAGGTTGATGGATCATCTGATTGCCCATGAGATACTAACGTCCAAGAACTATCAAAAGCACTTCCAGCAGTAACAGAAGATGTACCACTTGAAGAGGCCTGTGAAGATGTTGCGGCTGCATCTTTTTCATATACAGATTGACTGGTCAATATCCAATCGCCACTGCTAAACAATGGCAGTTGACCACCTTTATGTTCTGGTGGTAACACATTGGCAATGAGATTAGAATCAATTGCACTTGGCAACCCAGCCAGCTGATTCTGGGAGAGTCTTCCATTGGAATTTAATGAGTTGCCCTTCCAACTTAAGACGTCCGATGGAATAAGAGTACCAGGAGCAGCCATGAGATCAACCAAAAACTCCCTGCAAACGCAACACATAAACCCACTTAGAAAATGTAAGGCATCAATACCACATTAATTAAAAATGTTTTTGAAACAAAGGTAGCAGATGATTAAATAAATAATGTATTTGGATTGTTTCTCCCGGAGAATAACTATGTTGTGAACAATATGCAGAGATCAAATACATCAATACCTTTCATTGTCCATCTTTATAATGTTAATAGCATCATCATCATCACCAGTATAATTACTCCCTTTGACAAGCTTACACGGAATGCCAACGCTATCAGCAAGAATCTGCACGAAGATGCACAATGGTCATAAGCGCACATCTATATATGTTGGACAAATGAAGAAATATATTGCTTCATTCAATATATGGAGGATTTTATAATTTACTATCGACTCCCAAGCATTGGTTGCATTGTCGGACACTGCAAACTGTGGGCCCCCCAGCAAAATACACGCATGCAGAGAGAGAGAGAGAGAGAGAGAGAGAGATGACCTTGAAAAGTAGGGCACGGTGACGAGACAGGCCTATCTTGATGCAGCCTATAGGCAACAAACTTGTGTGTAGTGAGGTTCTTAGCTCAGTGCTCTTCTCTAGCCATCTAGTGAGCATGTCATTTGCATCTTTCACAGGTCCACCCATATGATCTGTAACAAGCTCAGCTATTCTTTGAACTAAGGCTGCAATATTTGCAACAGGAAAGTCAAGCAAGATGCATTGTGCAACTTGTTCCATCTCCTGTAAGGTTGTATCAATGGCACGATTGATTACAATGACTTCAAAGCCTAGGTCGCCTATGCCTGTTTGAAGATCTGCTAGTGATGGCATCTTCCCTTGCTTGGATGATTCCATAGAGTGGCCAAAAATGTCATAGAAGCCATCAATAACTTTGTCGTGATAATCAAGAAAGTTGTAGTCCTGAAAGGCAGAATAGGAGCACAATGATAAATTATCAGACAATCCAGCAAGAAAATATACTTCATAACTAGAAATATCATCCCCAAGTTTAACTGACTCAACATGGAGTGCAGAAAGTGGCTGACCAGGCAAAATATCTACAAATATGAAATAGCACTCACTAAGTAATTGAATGGCATCAACCCAACAGATAAAAAACATAGATTGATGTAACCAACAAGGCTACAATCGTCTGCAAAAGAACCTCCAGTCAAGAACATCTTGTCGCCTTGCAAGTTGTATCGTCTACTCCCTCGTCATCCCCAGAAATAATAGATGTTTATTGTTTGGCAGTATCCAATGTAAAGACTGATTTGTTTGTTTTTATAATAATGCACCAGCAAAAACATGGCAATGTATATTGTAGTAGCATTCTATTAAATTGTATGGTTTTAATGGGTTTATCACAGGGGTGGTTCCACAGTATACACGAATGAATACTCGCAGATGCTAGGTAGAAGCCCTTTCATTGTACGTGTGATTTTCCATTCCACTGAACAAGATGAAGATTCACATTTGAATGATCTAGACATAGCCACATAAGCTACTATCCAATCCATTGGTTGAATTTGAATACGACACGAACAATGGTATCATGGATTGTATTAGTGATCATTGGTAATCATAACATGTAACACAACCCTTGCACCGCACTAAGACTACTGTTCTGCTGTATGTAGTATGTACTAGCAAACTAAGAGATCAGTATTGACATGCTTGCATGGTTTAGCATTATATATCGAGCTCGAATCGGATCCTTGGTCATGGAGACTCACCCGGTAGCGGCGGGAGAGCGCATCGGCGGTGTGGTCCTCCTCCCGGCCGGCGGCGAATCGGTCGCCCCTGCCGAGGCTTATCAGCTTGGCCTTCCTGATCTGCTCCCCGTCCAGGTCGCCCACGCACTCGCTGTTGGACGCCGACAGCGCCATCGCCAGCTGCATCTGGAACTCCTCCTCCGACAACATGTAATCCTCTCCACCCCCACCCCCGCCCCCGCCCACTACCCCATCTCCCGCCGCGGCCGCCCCCGTCGGAGTCGCGGCGGCGGAAGGGGAAGCAGACGACACCGTCGAGACGGACAGCGCCGGAGGGCCCCCCGACGGGGAGCTCGCCGGCGACGGCGACGGCGGCGTCTGCTGCGGAAGCCCCTGCCCCTGCCCCCCCTGCAGCGGGGGCGCCGCCGGCTCGTTGGACCGGTGCTGCCACTTGATCTTACTCTTGAACAAATTCTTCATCCCGTCCACGGCGTCTCGCCTCGATACACCCCCCACCCACTCCGCCGCCGCGCGGGGGCGGCGCCGCGCGTGATCGATCGGCGGCGGCGACGCGCAGCGCGGAAGCGTGGGCGCAGGCGACCGCGAGGTTGGGGAAAGGGAAGGAAGCGTTGGGGAGAAGGAAAGGGAAGGAAGGAAGTTTCCGAGGGGTTAGACTGCAAAACGCGCGATTAGTAGCTTAGCTTAGTGCGGGGGGGTTAAGTGAGATGGGGCATCGAGTTGGGGGTTAATTACCGAAGTAAGCCATTGAGATGAGATGGGATGGGACGGGGGTGATTACGCGGCGGGGGGCGCGGAGATTGGGACGTGACGCGGGCGGGAGGACGGGCAGCCGTCGATGATCGTGGGTGGGGCCCGCGCTTCCTCTGCCTGTGGGGTAGGATGCGGCGGCAGCAGCGGAGGATGTGCATGCACCGGGGATGCGGGGCCTGACAGTGTGGGCCCGCGTTGCCAGTCTCACTCTCACACGTCAGTTCACGCGTCACTATGGACCATTTTGGTTAGTGGACTAAACACTTAACTTTGGTTAGTCACTTACATGTCTTGCTAAATCTAATCACGATCGGTGGTACTGCCTCCTCTGTCTCAAAATTGTCTCAAAATAAGATCATTTTTAGTTTTTTATACAATGTTTTGACTCTTTATCTTATTTAAATTTTTTTGCAATTAATATTTCTATTCTTACTGGATGATAAAACATGAATAGTGTTTTATGTGTGACTAATATTTTTAAGTTTTTTTATAAATTTTTTAAATAAGACAAATGATCAAAACGTTGAACACGAAAATACAAAAAATAATGTTATTATGGGACGGAGCTAGTAGCTCACTGTGTATAACTGGGTCTGTTGATTGGTTCATTCGTTGTGGCGATAGTACAGAACCGTGCCCATAACTGATTAGTGTCACTCAAGTGTACAGTGTCTCACGGTTGGTTCGGTTGCGGACTGTAATATGAAACGATGCTACGGTGTAAAGTTTGATGGTGACACGAAATTATTCCGTTCTGTTATATAAGTTATATACATGGCTCTTTCGGAACAGATTAATTTTACAATATTTCCATAAAATAACAGCTCAGTGTTCCTTTAAAACCAAATAGGCCTAAAATCTTCCGTCATTTTTAAGTTGATTTTGGGATTTTTATCGTAATTTATTTTTTATCCTTTTACTTTTATATCAATAAAAAAATAAAATATATATAAATTTTATTTATAAATATGTCGTTCGACTTTAACTAAAACCATCATGCCTTGATGCTCGGTTCTCTTTCTGATCGGCGATTTCGCGCGTGATCTACCAATTTGATTGGGGAAAACCCGTGAGACCGTGTGATCGATGCATTCATGTCGACGAGCAGGCAGATTTTTGCCTCACCAGCTCTGAATGTAGACCTCCAAAATAATTGCACCCGGTTAAGCCTGAAGAGGAGTGTTATAAATAGTCGACGGAGCTTGCAAGAAGATTGCTTCATTAGTGAGGCTGTTATGCACAAAAATTCCTAAACCTGATATCTGAGATTTCCAGGAAGCATCAATGTAACAACGAAAACCTGAAGGGAGTGGTGCCCATAACTGATTAGTGTCACTCAAATGTACAGTGTCTCACGGTTGGTTCGGTTGCGGATTGTAATATGAAACGATGCTACGGTATAATGTTTGATGGTGACACGAAATTCATCCTGTTCTGTTATATAAGTTATACATGCCTCTTTCGGCACGGATTAATTTTACAATATTTTCATAAAATAACAGCTCGGTATTCCTCCAAAACCGAATAGGCCTGAAATCTTGAGCCATTTTAAGTTGATTTTGAGTTTTTTTAATCGTAGTTTATATTTTAAATTTTGTTTTTAGATCGATAAGAAAAAAAAACACGCACAGAGATATATATTACTCCAAAACAATCGTGTGATCGATGCATTCATGTCGATGCGGTGGCAGATTTTTGATCGATGATTCTTCTTCTTCTTCTTGACGCGGCAACTGCTCCAGCCTCCATGGATAGGGAAGGAAGAAAACGACCGGCCGATTGCTACTTGGATGTCAACAAAGCAAAGCGTCATTTGATGTTTTCTTTTATCCCCTCTGCTTTTTGTTCGTACTCTCAGGCAGAGGAGTGAGTGCTACAGAGCATTCGCCGTCAAGGATCCGACGATGAACAGGAACACAAGAATATGCGAGATTTTTTTCGTTTTGATTCGAAGGGTTATGTACTTCAGTTCAGATTCCAGAGTTCAGACTGGTCTTTGAGATCGGCTACCATGGCGTCCGTGCACCATCTCCGTAATCTCGTGGAAAAGAAAGAGAAAATCATCCGATCTTTCGGTGCCTGAATCTCCAAGTTTACTGAAGCCACATATTCATTCCGAAGAGTAAATATTACCATAATAATTAGAGAAAAGAGAAGAAATTGAACCGTTAGATCATGTGATCCAGATTATAATGGTATTGATTGATATAGTTATATACAGACTACAACTGTATCTATAAAGAAAAAGAAAATAAGTGTTGTATATCAAATCTAATTCAACTTTTAAACATGTTATACATATTATAATTGTATATGCATGAAATAGAAAAATAAGGCAAGACTTGGAAATGAAATCCAATTTTATTTTCAGCTTTTATATAGAAAATCATAATTGCGTTACAGTATAAGAGTTGTTTATCAAATCCAATTCTAATTTTGTCTAGCTCCGTGCTGCGGAGTGCCGGAGTCTACTAGTTTTTCAGAAAGAAAGAATATAACACGGTCAGAAATGCGAGATAAAAGCAAAGCTTGTAACTTGCAAGAAGTAACTAAATAGTTTGGTTTTGAATAAAAAAACAGTTTAGTTTTTTCTTCCAGCTGAACATAAAAGCCGCAACCTTGGGAAAGAGAGACATAACATGGCCAGGCACTAGCAGCAAAAGAACAATATTCTTGTTTACTATACATAACAAAATCACCAGGAAAACAATAATTACTCTAGCTTACTGGTAATCGCTGGTAGTGAAGAAGACTACAACGGCGCAACCACTGCTGGTTCTAGTGCATATCCAGATTAGATGACGCACAAAATAGTCTGAGCTGACGAGACAAGCAAACCTGTACGGCGGCTCAGATAAGCTCTGAATGTTGAGCAATCAGCGCCTTGCCTCAGTAGTGCATATCCAATCAAAGCTGAGACCAGCAGTCCTAGTCACCGAAGTAAGGGCACGTGTAGTTACGAAAACTTTTCTTAAAAACATCATATCAAATCTTTAAATGTCTAAATTAAACATTAATATACATGAACATTAAAATTAATTACACAGTTATAGAGAAAATCGTGCGACGAATCTTTTAAGCTTAATTAGGACGTAATTAGCCATAAGTGATACAGTAACCAACATGTGCTAACGACGAATTAATTAGACTCAAAAGATTTGTCTCGTGGTTTCCAGACGGAATCTGAAATTTGTTTTATAATTAGACTACGTTTAATACTTTAAATGTATGTTTAAATATTTGATGTGATGTTTTTGCAAAAAAATTTCAAACTAAACAAGGCCTAAAACTATCTTCCATTCCTACCAGTTCAAGGATTTGAGCAATTTGACAGTAATTTACCAAACCTGACACTTCAGACTTCACACATAGTAGTATTATTAGTACAGAACGCTATGCCAATTTACCTCTACGTACGGGTCAGGTGACTTGCCTAACCCGAAAAGGCGCCGAGAAGTATCTGACCGAGCAAAATTATACCTTTCCTGAATATAGGAGACAGCTTATAGTTCTTACACTCTTTACCTGCACCACAAGTTGCTGGTTCCATTCTTTTCTTGACAATTTCTCTTCAATCACATGAAACCTCCCAGCCAATCTCCAAGGCATCTGACCTGTTCCCAGTTCCCTATCATATAGTATCATGACCTGGTCAGTTAATAGTACTGATTTACTGGTAGTACTAGTAGTAAATGACAGCAAAGTGATGCGTAGATTCTGTGCACTGAATTCCAAGACCAGAAAGAGAACACACACAGATACCCAAGTGTAGTGCTCTGGTCTGAAACCGTTGGAGCAGCGCCCCATGTTTGGCGCGGCACAGCGGCTAGGACAGGTAGGATTACTGGGGAAACGGCCAATACCGCCCTTATCTTGGCCACCACCGGAGCCCACACGCGCGCGCTGTGACGTGCCCCGCCCGGCGCTCCCACGCCCGGAAACACGAACAATCACACAGACAGGGCGCTCGGTTCAATAACATAAGACTTTTTAATATTAACTAAATTTATATAAGTTATATATATTTATAAATTTAAATCCATTTAGAAAATTTTACTGTACGAAAACAGAAAAAGGAGATGAGATAACACCGTACGAAGCAGTGATCTCAAATATATGTATATGACCGTACACGGCGATTGAACATTCTCCTAAATTTTTTTAGAATATAAACGGCGCCTGAATCGTGATCCCTCCCTTGGGCTTATCTATCTGCCCTGCCCTGCACTGCACCACACCACACGTCAAGGAAAAGAAAGAAAGAAACAACAACCCTGTGACACCTGCGTGTGGCCTTCACCTATAAATCCAGCCCCCCTCCACCGTTCGGCTGTCCAGCCAAACCAGCAGCGAGAGAGGAAAAGGAGAGTGAGAAAAGTAGCAGAGAATTGGAGGAAGAAAGAAACAGAGGGAAAAAAACCATACTCACATGAGGATCCACCCATCGCCAGCCACCACCGCCGGCGGCAAGAAGGATCTCCGGCGGCTGCCGCACGTGTACAGCAAGGTGCTGGAGCTGCCGCTGCCCGCGGACACCGACGTCAGGGTGCTCGAGGGCCCCGACGCGTTCCACTTCGTCGCCGCCGCCGCCGGCATGGGCGCCGCCGGCGAGGTGCGCGTGCGCACCGTCAGGATCCACCCCGGGGTCGTCAGGGTGGTTGTGCAGGCCGGTGCCGGAGGCGTAGAGGACGACGACGATATGGAGCTCGACAAGTGGAGGTCCCGGCTGCCGGAGGGGAGCTGTCCGGCGATGGCCGTGGCCGGCTACGTCAACGGGCAGCTCGTCGTCACCGTGCCCAAGGGGCGTGACGGCAGTGAAGGCGACAACGAAGGCGGAGACGAGGCCTGGAGGTGCTGCAATGGAGGAAAGATTAGTAGCAGGCTCGTGGTTGTACAGTAGAGAATCAGAAGAGTGGTAGCCTTTGTCTGCGCTAATTGTTCATCTAATCTATCTAGTAATGTCTTGCCATCTTTGTTTTTGGGTAAAGATGGGTTCTTGATGTTTCTCTTCCATGATAGTTCCAAGGAAGAGCTGTTTCATATGCTATCTTCAAACATCTTTTTTGAAGAAGGGGAAGAAGCTACTGTAAGTTTTGTAAGTTGTAGCTTCTCTTTGATTTTTTTTCCTGAAATCAAATGTAATTATGTAGTTATTACAGGAGAATATGTGACAAATCCTTATCCTGACTTGCTTCTTCATTCAATTTGGATGTGGACCATGTAAATTTTCCCCAGATTTGTCAGGTTATTTTATCACTGTTTTTTTCTGAAGGTCAGTAGCCACTAGAGCAAGAGGTCCACTTGGTTGGTGCAGCATTTCACATGGATTCATCAACTCTGTCGTATTTCAGTGGCCCACGGTCTACACCGAAGTGTCTGGTAGCTCTTATCTGCAATAATTAATAGGCGCAAATCTTTTTTTTTTGCTAATACCTCCACAGAAATACTGATTTTTTTTTTCTCGATTTCTGCAGAAATTGAAGGAATCGACTAATTCAATTCCATAAAAATCCTACATAATTCTGGCACCAGAAAGGAGAGTATGTATTACAACTGTACGAAGAAAAGGTCCATATAAGTAATGCTAATATAATCTTAGAACCATCTATAACTGAAAAATGCATCACTACAATTGGCTTTATGTACCATAACATAAAGGTGTGCGGTGTGCCAGCTGACAATCCATGGTTTGTACTAAACCTCTACCTGCATACCCTTTGTTTCATTGCGTGCTATTTTATTTCTACTTGCCATTTTTCTTCTGTAAATAGCTGAACTGAAGTCAGTGATAGCTTAGTTCATCCTCCTATCACTCTCAGCTGGAATCGGAAGTGTTAAATTATGATAGTTCGAGAATATTTGTACATTTCTTAGCAAATTTTAAATCAAGTTGCAAACAAAAGGGAACACAGTTTATTATGTATAGAACACCAAAACAACTGATTCAAAGCAAATTAGAAGATGAACCCTAACAAGAGAAGATGAACCCTATCAAGATTAAAGAATCGTGCCTAACAAAGAATCGTGCCTAACAAAAGGGAACCCAGTTCGTTAAAGAGTCCACGGTATCATGGGCAAGAGAAGATGAACCCTATCAAGATTAGATGGACCACACAAGTTGTTTCGTTGGGAGTATGCATCATGTATGCATGAATCTTTGTTTAGTACCAAACATAGCTTTATGACGATGAGCCTACTCTAGTTGAATGAAATCATTTGATAGTGATTATTAGTACCAATGTATCAGTACAGCAGGCAGCCTCACATGGGTTGCCTTCTCTTAGAAATTTGCTTCATATTTAAGGAAGAAAACATAATTCAGACGAGAGTAGTAAATTAAAATTTGAGAGTATCAGCTTGATCGATGGAGATAGTGATATTCCCACAGATTGGGTCCTAGAAACCGATTGCCACATAAGTTAGCTTATGGAAGGAATGTTATCATGTATCCTTACATTTGATATGATCACAACTAAACAAAGGTTCAACATTATGGAGCATATTTATAAACTAGGGCGGATGGATGACAAGACTTGGATATAGTAGTAATCATATTTCTTATGTCATATAATGTACTAGTTGCCAAGAACATAATCAGGTCTCAAACATAATATCAGTATCTCAAATACAAAAGAATATGATGTAAGAACATCAGGCCAGAAACAGTGGAACATCGTCACCTCAAAGCAGACATACCTAAATGACATGTCCGATACCTTAAAGGCTCAAATATTGCAATTCTTCAGCTCAACCCATCTCTCGCTAATGTAATACCAGCAAATTCAGGGTCTCCAAGATAGCATCTAACGAAATATCAATTGCTTCTAAAGCTCACTACCATTGGCTGAATAGATGCGTGCAAAATAAAGTACGATGCCCAGGTAACTGCATTTTCATCCCATATGTGCACACAGGGTCTCAAGATAGCATCTAAAGAAATCCCAAATTCTTCTAAAATTCGCTAGCATCTTGACTGAATAGATGCATAAAAAATCAAGCATTTTGTTCCATATGTGCGCGCACACCATCAATGACTTGTCATGGTAATATATCTGAGTCTGAGATCTCTCCTATTCCCTAGATAGAACTAGGAAAAGAATCTGAATGTTGAATAAACTCTAACCCGGAGGGCACAAGTTCATGCCTGATGCCCTTATGGGTTCTGGAAATATCAGATGTAGGAGTTCACCAAACAATTAATGTTTTTCAGGATATCACACAAACCCAGCGTCCCTCATATCCTTTATGGCTGAGTCAAGCCTTCCGTGTAAATTGAACCTCTGATATCCAGAAATCAATACATCATAAGTAGACCGGGTGAGTTTGTACAAACTTTGGATTTGGTTTAAGAACAGATCCAACCTATCAAAGTCCTTGTGACGAAAATAAGAACAGATAACAGCCTCAACATCCTCTGAGCAGGCAAAAATTATGCCATTATCCAACATCCGGAAAATTGCATGCTCCATATCTGACAAGCGATCAGCATTAGCATAGAACCTGACAATTCCACAGTGCAGCTTAGTTAAAGAACCCAAGTGCATGCCTTGTACTAGGGAAAGCAACTGCTCCAGTTCATCAGTTTTGTCTTCGTACAGACATAATCTTGTTAACCTCTCCACTGTAGCTTCACTCAACTCTTGATTTCCATCGCTTAAAAGTTCCAAAAATACTTTTACCCTATTAGGGTCTTTCCTTCTTGAAAGCAGCACAAGCTTGGTCTCCAATATAGCAATATTTGGCTTAATTTCAAAGCAAATCATTTCTTCAAATACCAGTTCAGCATCATCTAGCCTGTTCAACTTGACAAAACCTGTGATCAAAGATTCAAAGGCCTCGATACTAGGAGTAAATCCTGCATCCTTTGATGCCAGGTACCAGCTCATCATTGCATGGCTACTACCAAGCCGTGAAAATGCAGAGATGAATGCATCATATGTAGCGGAGTTGGGCTTGCAATCCTCCATATCTTCCATAGTCTCATATAAGGTAGTTGCAGCAAGGAGATCTCCTACCGACAAGAAAGCATCGATAAGGGCATTGAAAATGCCAGTGTTCAGCTGAATTCCCAGTTCCTCCACGCATTCAAATACTTTCATCGCAAACGCTGCATTCTTCGTCTCTCGACAGTAACGGATTATTACTGTGTAGGGCTCACAATCATGGATCGCTTCCTTGACTAGCTTTTCTAGCTTCCATTCTAAGACCTGGTTCAATGTTGAATCTACTTTTAGCTAGCGATAACAATGATGCCTCACTAGAATACAAAAACAAATTTGATTTGACAAAAGATCATCATGAAGAACTGCAATAGTGTCAGCACCACACCACTGTACTCACTAACTCGGAAATCGCATCAGACTATCAAGAGCTTATTAGCTTCATGATTTAATCATGCACCGGAAACTCGCGGTGCAATAGCGCTACTTCACTTTTAGAAGCTAAAACATGCTACGTCAAATGCGTTGCAGAGCCAGATCTGATTCCGACTTATGAAGAGAGGGGGGAATTTCTCTGCACCCTCATAACACTGATACTAACTAAACGAAACAGCAACTCAACTGACGCTAGAGCGGGGAGAAGAAGGGTGTCTCTCACTCACGAGGTGCGCCTTCACCGGGGACGACGCGCGGAGGAGGGCGGCGGCGAGGGGCTCCCAGAAGGCGCCCGGCGCCGAGGCGCTGCTGGCCTCCTCCATCGTCGCCTTCACCCGGTGCTCCGGCTCGGCGACAAGGCGGGCGAGCAAAGCGCCGGTGTCCTCTTCCACCCCTACGGCCGCGGTCGTCAGCCCGCGCCACAGACGCCAGCGCGCGGCGGCGATCGCCATCGGTGATCGGCGGCGGCGGCGGCGGTAACTTCTGCTTCGCTGGTGACAACCCCAGGCTCGCACGAGACCCAGTAAAGCCCATTACGTGATCCGCTTATGGGCCACATGTACGCCGCGATGCCTTCCGGCCCAATAAGAAATGGTCCTCACGTCTTCCGGGATCCGGTTCCGGCCCAACCAATATGGCCCACACAGAGAGGAAGCAAACAGGAGGCACGGGCACAGCTCGGCGCTCGCACGCGCCATGCGGAGATGACGACGTCGTCCTCCTCCCCTCCGGTCTACTGCGACGTCTTCCCGGTGAGCGGAAGCCTAGCCGTCAAGCCCATCGCGCCGCGGGGACGCGGCCAAGATGCATTCGGGCGGAGACCCTCGTGCTGGGACAGATTCCCAAAGGTGGCGCGCGCCCTCCTCGGCCATGGAGCCGGCGGCTGCGCGCAACGAGAAGATGGGCGTCGTCGGCGGCCATGACCAGGGCCGCGGACGCCACCGCCGGGCCGGCCGTCACCGTCTCTGATACCCACGTCCCCGGCGGGCGGCCGCGTCGTCACCCGAGTTCGTCGCCGGCCAGGTTAATCACACGGTCACAGCTACCCGCGTCGTCACGTGGTAGCTGTGAGCGTGAGCGATTCGATTGGCCCTGTTCGTCTCTGTGTTTGCAGGCTGTGGGCCAGTTCGTCGGCGTGCCGCATGTCCCAATGTCTGTCTGTCGCCGTCTTCGCCGCGGCGTGCCCTCCAGTGCTCGCCAGACACGGCGCCAAGAAAATTTTTATGGCGGCGCGAAGGACAATCGGCACGAGACGCGGATCCTGTCTGCTCCGGCGGCACGGCCGGCGCCTGCTCCCCGCCCGCCGTCGCTGATGGATCTGAGCTGATGCACAGATCCATCAGTTGGCACTTTATTGCGCCATGCTTCAGTTGCCTGCAACCTGCACTGCTTAATTTGCCGGTCCTGATATGGCTGCATGAGTTGCCCAGCCCATGCAGCCATGCTGCTAATCATATACTATAAAATTAACATGCAGTAGCTTCTTTTGAAATTAGCTCAGTAACCTCTATAATAATCAACTATATAAAAGCTGAAATGAATTTAATTATCTAAACAAATATGGATTTTTAAATAGCCTATTTACCATAAAATCCATACTAAGGCAAGGGAACAGAAACAAGGGAGTTTATTGGCTTATAAACAGTACAAAAGTTTAGGTGATAATGAGGTTGCTCTAAGGGGCATTAGTATTTTCTCTTCTCTATACTCCCTCCAAAACAAACCAACGACGGAGAGAGTATATATATTTTATGAGTAATTTTACGATCATTGAGACTCATAATTTTACGATCATTGAGAAGGTATCAGAAGTTATTATTATTTTCTATATGAATTTTGGTAACTCTTGATACCTTAGTTAATAGGAGATACCAAAGGTATCTCTTGAGGCCTACTAAAATACAGTAAAATTATTCATATTTTATACGTACATGTCATACATAACAATATCATTATCACCTATGCCTGCGTAAGTAGTTGTGTACCTAAATGATCATGGTTGCATCATACTTATATCAGGATCGTTAATTAATGGGAGATCGATCGATGGATCAACCGGCCGGTGAGAGGCTGACGGTGCAGATTGAGATGGGTGAGCGAAAGGTTGAACCTCACGTATAGTGTCGACGGAGACAGTTCGATCGGTAGCTCGTACGTACGTACGTATACGTATGTACAGCTACGTATAACTTCCCCGATTAATTGTGACATTTAAAGAAATCTCCTCTCCTTCGGACCAGACATATAAATATATGTTCGTGATCTAGCTACCGTATATTACATTTTTTCGACCAATTTGTTAGCTATACTCCTACTATAGCTATAAGGTCACGTTCTTCTCTTATGAGATTCTTAGATGATTGTCTGATTTTGTGATAGTTGTGTGAGGGTATAATAAAAATCTAAGTTAACTACTACAATTTTAATAGTTTGTTTTAAAATATCAAATCAGAAGCTTTTATATGGAATTTTTAGCACATAACTTATTATTTAAGAGCTTGAAAGTGTGCCCGGAATTGTCTAGAATTGATAATGAAAAAAGAACATACCGCGAATCCTCCTTAATCTGATCTCAGTTCCGAGAAAACATCGCATAAAAGTATAAAACCTCATCGTTGGGTGGTTTAGAAGCACGAACAAAACCACTTAATTATATAATATGAAAAAGAATTTATATACATACACGTTCTTTCTGATCTGAAAACAAATACTAAAAAATAAAATATAATAAAGAAAATCTTAAAATCAACTCTACATTAAAGTTTTAAATTTAAATTACAGCTTATAAATATAATATAAGAAAAAAATGGGGCCAAATAATTGTAATGTACCGGTAGCTTAAGATTGACGTAAAAAAATGAAAGAAATGTCGCCGGTGGCAGCTGGGTAGCGTATTAATTCTGTCGGTAGGGGCCAGGAGATCGATACATCAGCCAGATATACGGTACACTGTACTAATCAATTCATCAAGTCAGCTGGACACATGCATTTTGGTTGACATTTATATTCGGCTACCTGCTACCAGTATACTATCATCAATTCAAAATATACGGTGTATTTTTTATAACAATGATTTATCAAAAAATATTTTATTAGAATATAATTTTTATAATACGCAAAATTGATATTATCATATTTATATTCGAAAGTTATTTTTATGCCACATAAATAATCTATTGATAGAGTAATATGTCATTAATCTATTATTCTAACGAAATAAAATACACTATATATTTAAATTTTAAAATGAAGGTGTTACATGCGCATGGAGTATGCACTTAGTGCATTACCAATATATAATTAGGTAAAAATGTTTTGAGATAAAATCTTAATAAGTATCCCGCTTGATTTGTAGACTAGATCGGTCCCTGTATGTATACATGCTCACCTGTCAGACTTCATGTGTCGTTCGGTCATTGCATCGATGTGAATCAGCATGCAGCAAGGCCATGTGAACCCATGCACGCAAACGTACGTACAGCTAGCCACACCCATATACGTACCGACCAGGTCATGTACATACGTATACACGTACGTACTCTTCCTAGCTCTCTCGTCATGCATGGTCATGCACATGCACATGCACTGCACGCACAGTACGGCACACGCATGGACATGACATGGGTTACGTATTACTTGTCACGTTTGGATTTTGTTGGGCTCAGTGCCCTCGCGGTAAAACAACCGTATGCTGTATGCATGGACTCTCTCCTCCGTATCATACTTCCTTCGTTTCAGTAGGTCATACCCTTTTATTTTATTTTATAAGACATTTTTAACTCTAAAATTTATTTATAAATAAAATAAATATGTTTTATATAAGCACGCAGATTCATTAGTATAAAAATATATCTTATAATTAATATGGATCGGATGTAATACCTAGACATTAATATTTTTTTATAGTCTTCAACATTATACCTTGATGGTTAGTTTCCACTGTAATATACCATCAACTACTAGTTGATTACGAAATCAATATGCTATGAAAACATTTTTAGTTAAAAATATTTCAATACTAACTTTGCAAAAAAATAAGGACGTTTTATATTTTACAACATATATATGGGTCATGTACAACTTACAAGCTAGCGTGTGGCAGGTGTACGTACGTGCGAGCTAGCTGGACTTGCGTAGCAGGGGTGGATCCTGCGTTGGTGCTGGCCTGCTGGGGGGCTCAAGCCCCCATCCGCGCTGGCCTGCGTCCGTTGGATCCCCATAAAAAATAAGAGGAGAAATGAAAGAAAAATTAAAAAAATACAAAGAGTAGGGGGCTCACGGAGAAAGAAGTCAATTAGTCCCCCTTAATTTTATGATCTGGATCACCACTGCGGTGTACATACTCACTTACGGTGAGAAAGAGTCCGAGGAATTCTTACTGCAGATAGGACCAGTCATCAGCAGCTAGCTAGGCAGATGTACTGCGAAGCAAATGCGGTGGTTGAACAGTACTATATTTTACAACTCTCAATACTATTTTCATATTTTTCATATTTTTATGTATGACACCGTTAACTTTTATAATCATATTTGACCATTCGTCTTATTCAAAATTTATATCCAAATATGCAAAATTATAATGCATAATTAAAGTTTCTATAATAATAAATCATATTATAACAAAATAATTAATAATTATATAATTTTTAAATAAGACAAATGATCAAACATGGACCTAAAAGTCAACGGCGTCGTATAACACAAATATAGAGGGAGTATTATTTTGCAGGTTAGTTTCTGTGCATATGCGTAGCTGACGAAGTACAAAACTGTACATGCATCCGGTTTAATTCTGTGCATCATTTGGATTTGGATGAATACAAAGGGTGGTAGTGATCATAATCTAAGATTTCAGATTGAAGTCTTCGATTCGTTGGAGTACAAATGAATTGTTCATTTTTCATTTATCGGTTTAAGATTTTGGTTAAACTGATTGGAGTAGAGTAATACAGTACTAATCATGCGTCCGTTTCAGAGTATAAAATGTTTTAGTATTGTCCAAATTTATAAAGATACTAAAATATATATATATATATATATAATATTGATTACTCGATGAAATTAGATATTGCTAAAACTCTTACGATATGAAATGAATGTAACAGTAACTTAAATTTTGAATTTTTATTTGGCATGGATTTGGATGAATACAAGGGTGATTATAATTTTGGGTTAAACTAGGGAGTGCATTTTGCTTAATGTAATTAGTCTCAGACAGAAAGCATGGTATATATGATATTTTCTGCTGCTGATTTACTACTGATCCACGTGTTGATAAGATTGTTAAGTATAGGTAGGACTTGGGAGTAAAAATATATTAACCCTTATTGTCCAAACAAATCATGCATTCTTAGTCAGCTTGGAGTACTGAACTCAATTTTGTCCAGCAACTTGAGCCCCCTTCTCACCTACACCTGCAAATGCGAAGTTGCAAACACCTCCTCCTATAAACTCCTCACAGTGCACAGCTCACAGCGGCGTCGTCGTCGTCGTCTCCGTCCTTGAGCTACCTAGTAGCTAGTTGCAGCTGCAGCTGCCTAGTGAGTAGAGCTAGCCAAGAAGCTAGTTAGGTAGGTAGCTAGGCGCGATGCTGGGCTGTTTCTCCCGGCTGCGGCGGCCGGCGCCGGCGGGGGCGGCGCCGGCGCCCATGGCGCAGTCGGACGAGGCGTCGACGTCGTCTACCTCGGCGGGCGGCGCCGCCTCCACCGCGGAGACCTCGCCGTGCTCGTCGTCGTCCTCCGTCCGGTGCAAGGACCTGAGCGGAGGCGGCGAGGTACACCGACACCGCCGCCACGCGGTTGAAGAAGACGACGTCGACGGCGGCGGCGGCGGCGCCGTCGCCAAGAACCCCTCCGCGCTGTCCGACTCCGGGTTGTCGTCGGCAATCGCGTCCCGCCGGTTCTTCCTCTCCTCGCCCGGCAGGTCCAACTCTATCGTCGACTCGTCGGCGCACGGCGGCCCGGCCGTGGGCGTGGTGGGAGCTGCCGGGGTGGCGGTGCCGACGTACTCGCCGGACCCGCACGCCGACTTCCTCACGTCGATGGAGGAGATGGTGGCGGCGCTGCGGCTGGACGCGCGCCGCCGCCGCGACAGGGCGCGGCTCCACGAGCTGCTGCTCTGCTACCTCGCGCTCAACGACAGGCGCGCCCACAAGTACGTCGTCAGCGCCTTCACCGACCTCCTCCTCCGCCTCACCGCCGCCGCCAACCTCGACGACGACGAGCCGCCGCGCCACCTGCACCAGTCACACTGAACCCTTCCCTTTCTTGATTTCTCCTCTTCATTTTTTTTCAACCGATTCTCTCTTTGCATTGCTGCATACGAACAATTTTTTGCTACGAAAATTCTTCACAACGATCGACTGAAAAAATCTCACGATCTCATTGCATGCAAAATTGCAAAAGCAGATGCTTTCAGCTGTAAAAATGTCAGGTCGTCTAGCTAGCTAGCTGTAAATATGCCTGAAAATTTCGTGGCAAATTTCAGTTCGTATGCAGAAGCTTTTCACTTTCCAAGGCGTGAGCGTGTTGGTGAAGACAGCATAATATCAGCTTCCCCAAATGTGCTGCTGTGTGCTTGCTTTTTTGGTCATCTTTATGACTCATCTTCTCACTGTTTGGCTCATCTCATCTTTCTTGCTCTATCTTGTTGGTTGTCTCAAACTTCCAAATTAAGGCCAATTTTGTTGTTGTGTGGTTGATACTGTAAGCTAGCTGTACTAACCACTATGATTGCTACTAAACATTGG
Source organism: Oryza brachyantha (assembly GCF_000231095.2). Classification (NCBI taxonomy): domain Eukaryota; kingdom Viridiplantae; phylum Streptophyta; class Magnoliopsida; order Poales; family Poaceae; genus Oryza; species Oryza brachyantha. Next base: position 2,627,792 of record NC_023165.2, on the reverse strand, counting down.
GATGTGTATATGCAATCTTATTGGCTTTCCATCACAGTTTGTCAGTGTATATATCTTCAGAAAATTCAGCATTCGGTTCACATCTTCTGTGTCCTTATCAGAATTAACACAAGTTGTAAACTACCCTGTAAACGAGGTCTCATCCCTAGAGACTAGTGAGGTCTTCGGATCCAGCCACAGTTGGCAATAATAAAAGCAGGTGCCGTGCAAAACAGAAAACCTATTGGCAACAGTGCAGGACAATGCAGGCAGTCACTCTCTCACAGACACCAGCATGAACCTCTGTTCGTGTTAGTTGGACGGATCACATCTGAGTGACATCAACATTTCTCTCCTTTCATCACAAAGCTCATGGACTCGTGTAACTTGATGACAAAAACAACTAAAGAAGAAGAAAAAGGAACTCTTGGTGACAAACTGCAAAAGCAATTAAGCCTGTGAGGAGAGACACTGACATTGCAACCGTGAAGAAAGAACAAAGACCTGCATAGTTCTGCCTTTTCCAACGATGACCCGTGATGGAAAAAGTATATATTTACAAATAAAAATAATTTATGAATAAAATTATATATATGTGTGTGTTTTCTTAACGATCTAAAAATCAAGGCTGAAAAATAAACTACAATAAAAAACTTAAAATCTACTCTAAATTTAAGGTTAAAATTTTAAATTTTAGCTGCATATGCATAAGGAAACAAAAGATGGGGCTGCTTCACCGTGTACTAACTTGATCTGAACAGATGACTTTTCGCTGTCTCTACAGAAAACTTCATGTTTTGGGACCAGTTCAGTTTACTCACTGACTAGCGTGCCACTATGAGACAGCCAGTTTGACATCAAGATGTGAACAAGGAAGGGCAGGCATTGGTGCAAGCACAAATTGTGCAGCCATGCTGCGATCTCTTCAGTAGCAGCAACAGAACAGAACAGCGCTGGAGCAGCAACCAACAAACACAGCATCTTACACAGTGGAACCAGAAACAAGATCTGCCAAGTCCACCACCGGCCAGCAGCACTACACCTCCTTTCTGACCGGCAGCGACGCCGACATATACAGGCGCGATGACACGGAGCAAAAGAGGCATGCATTGCTTCAGGCAGAAGCACTGCAGCAATGCTCCCACAAACAAGAAATGCTAAAAAGCAGATTTGGCACCATGATGGAGATGGATGAACTAGGATATGCACTCCACACTACAGGATATGAAATATGTATCCATGAAAGAGCAACAAGTCTAGCAGACACTCAATACATCTTGCGAATAGAAAGAGATACTGTACCATATTATCCATACCATTTTATTCCTGGAACAATGGCCAGGAGCTTGGTGATGGATTACCTCACTATCTGTATCTGAAAAGAGGAAAATCCAAATCTACATCCAAAAATAATTCAGTGGCAGAACAAGGATAAATTTCACACAGCCCAAGGGTTAGAGGCCAATGTAACTCAAAACCACAGTTCTATTCATTCTCTCACATAACCACATGCACAGAGCTTAAATAACAAAAAACCCCAGATTTTACCACAATGATGACATATGGCCCAAATAGCAAATATACACAACTGTAGGTTCTACAATTCAAACCACCACATCACTTCAGCTAATCCTATTCATAAATTATAACGCGTAGTACTAGAAGGATGAAATGTCACAGCATAGCTTAGATAAACCTCAGTTATGCACTCTGAATCTAATCCGGTCCCACAGCTACCCAAATTGCAAACACAAACTAAAATGAACATAGAGATATGCAGCACAACACAGATGGTGTTTTAAGAGGCTTACCATCATATAAGTGCATGCAACAGATTGCAAGAGGGTACAGAATATAAAGATCAATATTCAATACAAAGGTACAAAGAGCTGTCTAGGAGACCCCCCCCCCCCCCTCACACCTTTACTCTGAAATAATGAACTGACATCAATCAAGACCAAACAGTGTAATTAATAATGACAACAACCTATGATATTATTAAGACAATGTCTTGATGTAGGCAATACTAAACTCACATTTCAAATTAGAGGCAATTGATCACACAACAAATATTTAGTAAATATCAAACTGGAAGAAAAAATAGACTCTTTAGGGCACCCATTCAATCAGTAAGCAATGGATGCTTGTCAGAAAACACTTGCTGAGATATGTAGCTTCCAGCAATAACAACGACAACCATCCTAAGTGCAGGTACTATATTCAAAGGTAATATTTCTGGTGCACAGCAGCATATATTGCAAACCAGCAGGTTTGCATTTAAGAGAAGGTACAAAAGCATCGCTCGAATTAAAATAAACTAACAAGGAGGCGCGCTTTTGTGAAAGAGGCTAATCAGATGGGTCAAATTCCCTCTTGCTCTTAAGGGAAGCCCTTTTCCTTGAATCAGAGTCTAATTCATCCATATCGGACGAAATTGCTAGGTATCCATAAAGTATCCTCTTTTTCTCACCTGTCCTGTTATCTGTCTCAACCAGTAAAGGACTATTATCAGAATCTAGAGATTGTCTGGGTTGTGCACGCAACCAACCCATACGTCCATGATCTTGCCTCTCAAGGAAATCAACAAGGCGCTCAGCCTCCTTCAAGCCAGCTGGGCTGTTTGCAAACTTGATAAGTGTCAAACCCAAGTGCCCTTCCTTTCCATACAAGGACTTTGACTTGCCTCCAGTAAAACCTAGTTCTGAAAACAAAGATAGATTGACACAGCAAATATTACTGTGATATATATTCCATGAACATATGCTCAGCAAAGCCAGAATTGCATAACTGGGAATGCTATTTCTCAAGTGATCTTATCTCTCGATGTCCAAATTTGGCACATTTGTAACTTGTAGATTAGATGTTTAGTTTAGAAAAAAAAGTGAACCTAGACTGCCATTGGAGTTCTTCAATTACAGTATAGCTGGCAAGGACAGTGACACTTTTTCATTATCTGTCAAGAAAGAGACATAGCCTACTGGAAGTAGTTTATCTGTATGATGGGCTTGACTGAGAAGACAAGACAATTGAGTTCCTTTAGGACAGGACATATAGTTCATGTAACCAGAATAAGTGTACGACTTTATGGGCTGTGCAGCAAGCATGGACAGTGTACGACCTTATGGGCTGTGCAGTATTCTGGAAATAAGTAGCCTTTAGCTTAATGCATATATAACAATGGATGCAACTACTATTTCTACATTCTACTCCCTGCGTCCCAAAATAAGATATTTTTTGCCCCTTCTTGTTTGTTCGAAAATAAGTTCATTTTTGAGCAATCATTGCATTAGAGTTTGTGAAAGTAGGGAACAAATGCATTGGAATTAGATGATTTGATAAAGTGGAGGATATTCTAGTCTTTTTTGTATTGGTATGTGTAAGACGAGTGAACGAAGGGAATAGTCAAACAAAGCACCTAAAGACATGCCCACACCCAAACCATTGCTCCTGCAGAGAGCAAGCTTGAAAGAATGCATCATCAAGAGTCAAGACTAAAGCCCCTAAGGTGCTGCCTCAGCAGCATGCCCAATCAGCCATTGCAGCAAAAACACCAACACCGCCGAACTTTTTTTTAAAAAAAATACAAATTTGTAACAGGACAGTACTAGCAGTAGCAAGGCAGTATGCCTGCTCGACCCTATCACATGGTATATTTGCCCAATCAAACAAATAATAATGAGAAACGTTCAGTTTCGCAATATTTAACCTCTATCAGGCTATGTCATTCCTGTGTTATTATTACACCTAACAGAAATATATGGCTTCTAATGATCATTTAGTTTAAAACAAAAGCTTTGGTCAAGCGGGTCTTCGAAGAGCCACTATACAAAGCCGTTGAGCTTCCTTGACATGAAGCCCCTAACTTTCTTCATGCATTTATCCAACCAATAGAAAATATATATGCAACAGGGCTTGCACGCAAACACTACACTGTCCATATAGGGAGCTTAAGATAGCAACATATAAATATACCTGAAATTTTCTTATCCATTTCTTTATTCCCCAAACCCTCAGAGCGGCCATCTTTCTTCCTCCCTGTAGCAGTGTTGCGAATGATAACCGTTGGTGGCCATATGATAAGGTCCTCCCTACTTGCTTGAACAAGGTCAGGGAGTAATGACTGGTATGCTTTAGAGTTTTCAGGGACTTTTGTATAATCCCAGCCCATAAGTACGCATAGTGCCTTGTGCAAACCAAGATGGTCAATGAATGAATCCGCATTTGGTGGGTTGTAAGCATGCATGACAAGTCCATGCACATCAGCAAAGTCCTTAGAAGACCTGGAATTGTGCACATTGACCAGACATAATCACAAATAAATTAAGATCTGGTGAACATGAGCTGAATACTAGCAAACATAATGCAACCTTCATTACATATGCTATCTGACAGTGTCTATACATGCCAAAAAAAAAACTTTAACATCACCAAGCCCCATAACATATATATCAAAAGTATATCACATGAAAAGCAGGGAGATAGGATTCTAATGACAAAGGACGTTTGATAACAGGTTAGTATTGTTTAAATAAGCCATACCAGCTGATGTGTCCAAAGTTCTAGGACAATCAAGCATTGCATGACATTAAGCAGCAAGTTACATCATAGATCTTACGGAGCAGTATAGGGATGAGGTAGCCAGTAGCAAGAATAGTAATAATTATTGATAGTAGTGATTTCTAGGTAGTTTTTACTTTCTACTCCATCTCCAAGGCAGCGATTTTTCCTTCCAAATGGTTTATTATTTACCGGCTATTGACTATCTAAATTGAGCATTGGCATACTAAACTATGTGCTCACATGACTGAAACACATCAAGGAAAAATCATCACAAGCTACACAGCGCATGTGACTTTAATGCCTAGGTGCTAAAGCGCACACCTCCTAGCATAATCATAACAAAGTTCAGATAGAAGGTTTTTAAAATGATTATTGGGAAAAAAAAAACTTGACTCTGATGTAGCATTCCAACTGGTGTTATTCAATAGGATGATAATCTTGAGGAAGGGATAAAGAAAATATCCTATATAGAAAGTACAGTCCAACCATGGAAATGAAAAAAAAAAAAGATTCTGTAATAAATCAAACTTGTAAGTCCAGCTCAGCTAGATGAAGTGTTGCTTAAGGAAATCAGTGAATACATGGAGAAGGTATAGATAAGCGACGACAGGCATAGGGCCACAAAAGAAAGGGCTGAACGACTATAGGGGGACCACTATATACACACATACACCCACACACCTTTTTCATCGCAATAATTTTCTACCTCAATTTTCTCACAATCGTTTTCTTGCTTTATTTTCCTACAGAAGGGGTAATCCAAAGTAGCGAGCCAGGCTATAAGTGATCCCCTTACAAACATTAGTTTGACCTTTCAAATATGAACGGAGTTCCTATTCCACTACTTTCTTCTGAGTTGCCTTATGACATTATGCACCCTCACTATTATATTCGAGAGCGATGTTGGTGGTCAGGTCCTCATAACTTAAGAATATGAAAGTATTGTGTGCTTAATCATGGATGCAAAGTCCACCTTAAGTGTATCCATATAGTAGATAAGTCGTACCAGAGGGTGAATCAGCTAAGCTCCTGGTTTCATCAGTCTAGCATTCAGACCGGCTGATCGGGGAGTTGAACCATAGACCATGGTTCAGAAAAATCATCTAAGATGCATATTTCCTTCTAAACTGCACCAACTTGGTGGTAGGATGGCAACGTGAGGCTACCCCAAGACCTAGGGTCGAATCCCCACCCAGAGTCCTTTTCATCATTTTTTTGCCAAAAGAAAAGATTATGGATTATGTTGCAGGCCTTGATGTAAGGAATTGGGCCTTAGTTCAGCACGCATTCACCATTACAAACGCTCTTCAGCCCCCACCCAGCCCAACTGATCCACTTAAATGCCCAGTTCGCCTGAAAAACGCCTGGTTTGAATGGTTCAACTCGGTTTAGATACAGAAATGGTCTTCACAAGCAACCAAACCAAGCTGAGATTCACTTCTAGTTTTTCTGATTAAACCGCCAGAATGGGCCTCTTTTTCAGTGGTTGAATCTTGCAATGAGTTCATTCCTACTTCGTACTGGTTTTTGTATCCATTCAAAATATTTCGTCTACCGTGCATAATATTCTTTTTTGTATCCATTCAAAATATTTCGTCTACCGTGCATAATATTCTGTCCCTACAAGATATTGTCTATCAGAGCATATGACATGTCTCCTCATTAGGAGGCGCATTAGTTTTATTAAATATATTATGTATTGTGCACCAAAAGGTTGTAGATTCATTATCGAGCATATTTGGTTCATACCTAAGGTAGCCATAATGGTTCGGTAAACATATAAAGTTAGATCATCAAAATCGGGGCCACACTTTGGGCAGCAAAAGTCATTCCCAGTGATCTACAGAAAAGGCAATCCACGCATGCGTTGCAATCGTCCAAACAGATGTTTAACTCGGTCAAACACTCAAAACTTGCCTAAATATGAGTCTGAGAAAGTAGGCTATGAGACAAACAAGCCCGAGATGTTTAGTTGGCCAGTTTGTCTACCGTTGGCATTTTAGGCAGGAGGTTGAAAGATCCAAAATCATTGGCTACGACTTCTTTTTTCTAATCTAGGTGGCATAGGAGAGAGGACAATTGTTCAACCTGGTCTATCCATAACTGTACACCAATAGGGTTCAACCAGGATCATGTCGGCTATCGCAAGCTCATTACTATAGTTTACCACACTATCCATAAAAGTTCAGCCATAGATCAAATAATCTAACACAGTACTTGTCCACAACAAAAACCACATGATATTAGTGGGAAATCTTATGGTACTTGCCACTTGCTCATAAGGATAACTGTTCTGCAGCAAGAAATGAACCAGGATATGAAATTTATATTATTATATCTAATATCAGAACAGTGTTCTTAGCAGTACACATAATCAGAACTCCCAACACAAGAATGCAGCTCTCAAAACATGTAACTATGTATGCATACTTCAGAAAGTTCACAGTAACATGAATATCAAACAACAGAGGCATAAAATTAACTAACTGAATGTGGAAAAGAAAGCATTTCAGTTCTATCTATAATTCTAATGACAAAAGTAAAATACTACTTCTCTCATTTTCTGTGGCCAGAAAAGAGCTAAAACAAACCACAAGTGTTCCTGCTGCTTGCCGGGGCAAGCTCCACACCAGTCAGAAGTACAAATGAACTCTAAGCGGCAGTAACAAATTACTGGTCCAGTTGAACACAGTAATGTCAACTCTTAAGACAGAGAAAAAAATCTTCATTAAGGGGGAATAATTTTTAGGAACCATAAGGGTATGATGCCATACTAAAGCTACAATTCAAATCAGCATTCCTAGTATCACCACCGGTATCTAGAGTAGTCAATAATTCATCCATTGCCCGGCTATATAATTCGTGCAAAGTAAGCAACATGGAAAATCTCAGACCTCAGCTAGCATTTTGAACAGAAATCAAATGTCATTGTGCGGATATCTCCATCCAGACTGGCAGAAGATAGTATCATCAGTGACAGTTTACGACGATAAAGCGACATACGCAAAGTAGCAAAGTCATGTCAAGTCAAAGAGTAAGAGCGAGCTCAACGATGGAGAGAAACCAGCATAAGAACCTAACTAGAAACGATACAATAAAGCTTGCCAGAAATGAAGTGACAAGCAATGTGGGATCACCAAACCTTCCGCAGGCAAGGCAGGGGACACGTCCACCTTCAAGGTAGCTCCGCCTCTGCGCCGCGCTCTCGTTGAGCATCTTGGCGTACTTGAGGAACGCCCTCCTGAGCGCGTGCCGGTCCACCGCCCCATGGGGTGCCAGCTGCTGCGGCGCCGACTCGAACCGGGGCTGCTTGGGATACCTACTGTGGAAGCCCTCGTCGGGGTCGGCGAGGTGCTTCCGCTTGGCGTCGTGCTGCGGCGGGCGCTGCGGCGGCCAGGCGTCGGGGCCGGCTCCGAGCGGGAGGTGCGGGAGCTGGGGCAGAGGGGTGGGCTCGAAGGGGTAATCGGGCGGCAGCGCGAAGTAGGTCCGCACGGAGCCGTCGGCGAGCAGCATGGTGCGGCGGTCCAGGTTGTGGAAGCCGTACGACGGCGGCGGCGGGGTCTCCACCCGCGGCTGCGGCTGACGGAAAGCGGCCGCCGGCGACGCTGCGGCGGGGCCAGCGCCAGGAGGACCCGGGTGCTGCCGCCTGGCGTCGGCCGACGGGGTCGGGGTCGGGGTGCGCGCCGACGTGGACGCCGCCCCCTTCTCCCCGCCAGGCGGCGCCGGGCCCCATCGTGACTTCCGGGTCGCCATGGCGGCGGCCGCCGGCGGCATCTTCGCCGCGGCGGCGGCGGCGGCGGAGGGCTTCGCGGGAGGAGGGTTAGGGTTCTTCATCGCGACGGAACTGGGGGATTGGGGAGAACGAGATTGGGATTTCGGTTTCGGATTTGGAGCTTCGCCGCGGAGGACGAAGCTGTTTCAGTGCAAAGGCGAGGCGACGCACACCTACGTGCGTCAGCATGGGATGCGCGCCCAGAGCTTTACGCCAACCAGAGGCGAAGGCGTATTTTTGTGATCAACCAGCTGAGATGCTGAATGGATGTATATTGTCACCTTTCTTTTATTCCTTTTTTCTTTGACAAATATTTTCTCTGTTTTGTGTTACAAGATATTCAGCATTATCTATATTAATATACATGCTAGTTAATATAAACACATATATAAAACATATGCATCAATTTATGAATGAATTTAGATAGGGCTAAAAAGGTGATCTTCCTGTTTCATGTCGTAAGAATTTTTGGCTATTACTAGATTTATCTATTTGATCGATGTATATTGGTTGTATATATATATATATATATAGATTTAGTATATATGTGAATCTAGTCAATGCTAAAAAATATAATATGTAACGGAGGTAGTAATAATAAGTTTTAAAAATATAATATGGATTTTCTTTTTTGAGTGATAAATGTAAATATAATTTTCATTGTCATTTTTTATAATGTTTTTCATGACTACTCATGTCAAACACAAGACCTCTCAAAAGCGTAAAAGGCCACTTCCCGTATCAAACACCAGATACACAAACACAAACCTAAAATGACACCATATCACATATACAGAACAACTCCATTAGCTACTATCTACAGATCAAGCACCCAATTTAGCTACAGTAGCCAAACCCATGGTGACATTATGTAGTTAAGTACATGGCATCTTTGTTTCTCTGCACAAGAAGATGCAAGCCCACAACACACACACTTCAGTTCAGGTGCCAGTGCCACTGACCAAACTGAAACCGGAGCTCTCGTCCTCCTCCGGCTGCTGGAGAGGCTCCAAGGTGGCAACAATGTCGCGCATCAGGGGCCTGGCCTTGGGGTTGCGGCTGAGGCAGTGGTAGGCCAGCATCGCCGTCTTCTGAACCGCCTTCACCGGGTAGTCGTCGGCGAGCCTGGGGTCCACTATGCCCAGCACCTTCTTCTTCTGCGTCAGCACCGGGAGTGCCCAGTCTGCCAGCGTCTGCTCCCTCACCGGCCTGGACTTGTCCAGCGATTTACGCCCCGTCAGGAGCTCCAGGAGCACGACTCCGTAGCTGTACACGTCGCTCATCGCCGTCAGATGCCCTGGAGTAGCAGAAACAAAAACACACTGGCCAATATTCAGATACCAATCCGGCAATGCACTTTTGTTTTGGATTTTTTAAAAGGTACTCTCGAATGATCGCGACCCGTCCATTGGTTTGGATCGAACGGATCTGATTTTGTTATACTACGCCGGTAGTATGTGTAGTAGAAATTTTATAAAAATAAAATTGGAACTAAAATATATAACTTTGCGATAAAATTTTGTGTCGCATATCATGTTAAAATAGATAAATCGATAACATTTTGCGAGATAACTTTGTTTTCGTGCAGTGTCAGGGATCGGGCCATGTCTGTAATGGCAGGGACAAGTTCAGTTGGCATTGACATCAGCCTCTAAATTTGGCTAGAAACTCAACTGGTGATGGTTAGGCTTTTGTCTTCAGTTAGAGATGCAAGATGAAGATGGTATTACCTGTCATGATGTACTCTGGGGCTGCATAACCGTAGGTGCCCATGATTCGAGTTGAAACATGTGATTTGTCGCCAACTGGTCCATCTTTTGCGAGCCCAAAGTCAGAGAGCTTTGCATTGTATTCCTATAGATCAAAGTTGTCCAAGAAACAAACAAGAAAATGTTATCCATGTGGTCAATGAAAAATCATACAAAAAAATAAATGTTTGAAATTTAGGACATGCTGCTAGAGAGAAATTTCTTATTCTAATTTATGTCCCATTACCATAACTTCAGTTGGCATGGACTTGCTTGAACAAGAACATATAAACAGTATAACTAAAAGAGGTGATCTTCCTCCTCCTTGCAAGGAATTTTAATTAGTTAAACTCCATCTACCTCATCAAGTAATATATTCGATGTCTTGAAATCCCGATAAATGACTGGCTTCTCGGCTTCATGCAGAAAAGCAAGTCCTTTTGCTGCACCGAGTGCAATTTTCATTCTGGTGCACCATGGAAGTGGCACCATTACCCCTGTTTAGACTTTATCAATACTAGACAATACTAGAACAAATCCACAAAGTACTGTAGCTGATCTTAGCAAAAAGATAGTAATGCATAATTGATCACATCATTCATGCAGTTATCTATCTAGAATACCACTGATAGGCCACTTAAGCATTGTGAAGGTCCAAAATGAAGACAGAACTTCACAAAACAAGCAACAGTTTGTCAACAAGAAATTTCGCCTTACTTGAAAATAGGTGTGATTCCACACTTCCCAGGGGCATGAACTCATAAACGAGCACTCTGTGGTCATCTTCGCAACAATATCCAATCAACTTCACCAAATTTGGGTGAGAGAGATGCCCAAGAAATATGACCTCAGCCTGCAGGCATGAAAAACATTTTCATATCTGGCATCAGTAAAGAGAAAAAAAAGGAAGAACACATCAACACAATAACTTTAACACAAAACATGCTCTAATCAGTATAGTACTAATCAGTAATGCTATTCACCAGCCACTCTCTATGTCCCTGGTAGCTATTATCTCCATCATGGACCTTCACAGCAACTCGCAATGGTTCCTCGATTGTTAATCCTTCGCGAAGATCATTAGTGATATATCCTTTGTAAACTCTACCAAATCCACCTCCCCCTAGCAATGAATCCTGCCTGAAATTTTTGGTTATTCTCTTGAGCTCCTCAAATGTGAATGCTATGAGAGGGTTTCGAGCCGACTCCTTTCTCAGTTCTTCCACCTCTTTTGGGTTCGATGGCAGCAGGCTGTCCTCCTTTTCTTTTCTCTCAGACGGGCTCTGCATTTTAGGTGATTCTGTAACAATAAGAAGACATGTATGTCATTGGCTTGATACTTGATTGTACCTAAAGCACAGGTTATAAATGATAAGAATGCTTTAATAAAGATAGACTAAACATGAATTTCTCGAGATAAACAAAATTTCACATGGCAGAAAAAAAAACTGAAAGCAAGTATAGCCAGCTGAATGGATCAAACTAATCCCCAGTAATCTCGAATAATAATTTAATTAGCCATTGAGTCAGGCATGCCATTTGAATTACTAGGATTAAACATTTTGTTAAAACTGGTAACAGTTTCGATCCATTAACAAACAGTGCATATGAACACGCACCTCTCTATATATTTGGGGGGATCAAACTAATAATAGAACGTATTGCACCATAGAGCTTAAACTTCATAATCACACAGACCACAGCAAGAAAGGACATTATTACCTGATTTTGTTGCATTGGAAGAAACCCTGTTAAAGTATGGGTTCCCTTTAAACCAGCAGTTACCCATAGTACACAATTCCTAAAGAACAACTCAGCTTTTCTGTCTCACCAAGAACACCAAGAAGACAGCAGACAGAGATGTCTGCACTGCAATGAGATTATGGTTTGGTTGCTCCTTATCTGACAAACAAAGAACATAAAAACAATACTCCCAGAACCAAGACCAGGCTCTCTTAAAAAGAAGGTCACCGGTTATCAGCCAGAGAGGAGGAGAAAACTAGAAGAACAAAAGACCACCCAGAGAAGAAAAGACGCGAATTTCTGTTCTCCTGCGAGAGGAGAGCTTTCTCAGAAGGAACAAAACGCAGAGACGCAAATGAAGGTCTCAACCGAAACATCCCTGTCTGTATTTATCATGTGCTTAATGAGGAGAGACTAGAGGCGAAACGCAAGAGGGCAAAAGGAACGGAATGGCTGAACAGTTCAATTCTGGTAGTCCGTTTCCTCTCTACACATCCTTTACATTTAAGAAGGGTATGGAAGATTTCTCCTTTTCCGTATTTCCGGTGGATTTTTGGTTTGTGGGAGGGAAGAAAAGGGGAGTGGGAAAGCAGCAAAGCATACACCACACCACCAAGAAGAGAGAAGGGGAGTGCACAGCACTTGAGTTTGAGTGGGACAATGGGGGACTGTAGGTGGTGGCTATCTCTCCACCCTGTCTCTTCCTCCTCTTCCTCCTCTTCTCCTCTCCAACAAGATTCCATTGTCTTGGCGTCGAGACCCCTTGACCTTGGTTGGTTGCTTTTCCCTCACTCCTTTCCAAACTGCTTTCTTGGGTTGTGGTTGGGACTTGCAAGGAATGCACTCATCTAGCCTCCTCCATTTGCTTGAATCTTTCTCAGGGAGATGGAATGATGGGGTTTCTTGGTGGACTGGCTGTGGTGCTAGTGGTGCCCATCACCACCCACTAATCACTACAGTACTACTCAGTAACTGCATCCACAGGTAACTCTGATGACTGCAGTAATCCCCAATCCACCCCCTCTTTCTTGCTGCTACAAGAATAAAAATCGCTCCTTTTCCCCCTCCTTGTGGTAGTAGCATTCACTTTTCTTTCTTTCCCTGGTGATGATTAACCTTTGTTGCTGGGGAGGTAAGTGGATGTCTGAATCACAGTGCCAGGTTTGCAATCCCCAGAAGGACTTTTTCTCCAGGGGAGAGGTTGCAATCGCTGCAAGAGTTTGTGTTCTAGTGGGAGTTTTTCTTGGACTTGGCCACTCGCTTTTCAGGCCGGCCGCTGTTTTGGGTGGGCGTGGGGATGAGATGAGGAGGAGGGAGAGGCCTGGACCAGTGCCAATCTTCCAAGCCCAACACCCACCGAGCCACCACCAACTAGCAGCATTTGATGAGTTCTGCTCGTTCCATTAGGTCAAAAACATCTGCTTTTTGTCCAATTTGGGGTGTGTCACTGTCTCACCCATCCTCTTCATGTCCAGCCAATTGTCATTCCCAGGTTAGGCTAACCTTCCCTTAGTTTAAGATCAAGAAAGGTGGCTCCAGATTACTTGCAAAGGTGCTGGCTTTTATCAGGTTTACAAATTATACAGCACAATGGGGCCTGCACCCAATAGAGGCAGTTACAGTTAGGCTGTTCCAGCATGTGCATCATATAGTTGCATAAGGGATTTTTAGCTAGCTAGGTTGGTGATCCTGTGAATCTGTGATCCTACTGCTCTATCACATTACTAATCTTTGGAGTTTCTGACTAGGGGAGGTGTCCATGTCCCCTTGGAGCTCAGCAAAGCAACATGAATTGCTTGTTCCATTGCATAGAAACAGTTTCTCATTTAATCGAATATCAGTGAACAAATAAGCATGTCGGTGTGACTGAACTGTTATACTTCTTTTTGGATTGGTGTGGACTATATGCTCGAGTAATCGATGTGCCCGCCAAGTGTTCGACTGATCGCCTGTGAGAGTAGTGGTTCTGGGCTCTGCGTGCTGTAGGCAGTGCGCTATTTTGAACTCACTAGGGCTTAAACAGTGCTAAATTCGAAGTGATTGGACTGTGTGAGTTCTAGCTGGTATTGCACTTGCACTTGGCTGTCCATTTTGTGCTAGTCCTAATTATATTGACACCGGTTGCTAGGATGAATAAATTCAGATTTTCTTTGGACTTTGTATGACTATTTGCACCTTGAGAGTGCTGGCAGATTCGTCCGCGACTGGTGTGAAGGAAGGTAACTGGCTAGAGTGAGCATACTTTGGTTTGGCATCTAGGGGATATTTTGCTTAGGTTAGAATGCTGCTTGCAGAAACTCACACTTGGCATATCATCAAAATAGCATCCCATCATTGTCATGCTAATCTAACAGATTGCATGCATAACATTGACATCTCAAAATCTATTACTCATGAGAATAGCCTTCACCTACAAATATCAAAAAGAAAAAAAGGGGACATGATAGTAAAGAGCTGATTCGAGGGAAAGCTAAGATTTCACTTTTCTCGCAGCCATCAAGTTGGAGTAGTTAACCATCTACATGCAGTGGGATAATACGCTCCTCATAAATCAACACCCTAAAATAAAGGGAAACCCCCCAAAAGCTGCGTTCTTCTTTGAGGCAAGAAAATAAATAACTAATATGAGCATATTTCTGTAACGCATTTTTGTAATTTTCATGCGTTTCCATGGTTACACGTCAAAGAAACGGGGTCCACTTGGGTTTCCATAGTTGTCTGAATTCTGATCCTAGAAAGCCCTAAAAGAAAGCTAATTTGTTGGTTGTACCAGAAAATATCATTGTCTAGATTCTCCAAAGATGCACCTTGCAAAATAGTGCTTTTTTTTTTTTTGCCGGGAAAGCCTAGGAATAGACTCCCAAATTTCATTAAGATTGGGGAATATACAAAAGAGAAAACAGCATTCAGTCTAGAAAAACTGTAAAAATACAGTCCGGGATGAGACCAAAAGCCTAAAACTGAAAAACAGCTAACCCACGGTCGACTTTAGCCAATTCGTGCTGGTTCTCTAAAGAAGTCAGCTCCCTTCCAGATCAAGAATTCTTCTCTGGAAAAATAGTTTTGGTGAAAATAGTGCTTGTTAATCTTGTCATTTGGCAATTAAAACCTCTAATTTTTTGCTCTTAGTTTCTAGTGTTTATTATGAGGGTACTGTGTGCTTTTTGTGGTCCTGATTGCAACCTTCAGCTACAGTAGTCTGGTCCATGCTCTTATCCATGCTTTCCATTTTTTATTATAGATCTTCTGTATTTGTTGATGAATGTTCTCTATTCTTTTATTACAGAAGTTCATTATGTAGTTGTAATTTCAGTGTTTCAACAAATTAATGATTTTTTTACCTTGCCATGAAGCTCCTAATACAGTCCAACAGTTTTTTTATTACTTGCTTTAAAAAATACAGTTCATATTATATTTTCAGATTTAAGTAGTTGATTCAAGATTTTTTAAAAGGGGGTGATCGTTTGGGTGATTTAGGAAAAAAGTCAAACGACATATTTGTAAACGGAAAATAATTTATGAATAAACTTTTTATATAAGTGTTCCTAGCGATCGAAAAGTTAGGCTGAAAATAAACCACAATAAAAAAATTTTAAAATTAACTTTAAATTTAAGGTTAAAAATTCAAATTTTGACTTATAAACAGAAGCGATAACATAAGGCCGTAAGACTGCATTGGTGGACTAAATTAAGTACAAGGGGGCAGGTGACAAAACAAGTACAGTTAATACCTTCCTGACAAGCAACTGGCTCGTAGTACTCGCATACGTGAACTATCCAATTGATTGAAGTCTAGTTTTCTGAATCATAGCATTATCTTTTAGAAACTTGTGGAAATTTAAAACAGTTAAATGCCATTCTCATGTTTATTTGCGGTTCTGTAACTTCAATAGGATTCTGGCTTCACTACATGATGATATAGAACTTGATCTTACTGGCCGCGGCAGTTAATAAATAACCATACTCTGCATTTTCTCAGTTTGTTCCTATAGACAATTACCATTTGACTATGTATTGACTTAAGGTCAGGTATTCAGGAATAATGGACACTTCACCCTGTCTTCAGAAAATTTTGTCGATGGGACCAGGGGCGAATCTAACCCAAAAATTAAGTGGGGTCACCTTATTAGAATTGTTAGTATATTGAATTTTTTTACTTAATTACATATTAATAATACACTAAGTATCAAATTTGAGTGCGTTACACTGTGGATCTGCCCATGGATGGGACTTCTTTAGATATCCTAGCTGACAGTGATGAGAATTGTGCTTGGTGCTTTGTAATATACGTTGAGGATAATTCAATAAAGGGTCCAGAGTTCCCATCCCATGTCTGATGAAGGTTCAGGAGTTCATGTGTGGGAAAATGTACAAACAACTGGCCGTATGGATCCTCCTGAAAATGTATACTCGTTTTTCATGAACTGCGTAGAACTGGCAGTTGCCATCATCAATCCATCCTTGCCACCCAGATGCCAGAAAATGATTTGGCATTTGAAGTTTCATAATCATACCAAATATGCAGGTCTTAAATTGATAGTACACCATGCAGCAGGCTGCTATGGTGAATCTGAAAACATGTACTCCTGGATCAAAACCACTATCCTGACAATACAAAGTTACCAACTAACCTCCCAATTCGATGGAACATCATCAATTCACATGAATGTAGGCAGCCAGTGAACCTGAATGCAGATCCAATCCATATGGAACCCATTCTTTGCTCTGTTGCATCCAATGATGCAAATTTGCATATTATAATTCATTGAAAAGGCAAGATTGATGGTGGGTGAAGCATGGTTTTTCTGTGAAGTGAAGAAATGTGATGGATTGAATTCATGCCATGGGGTGTTCAGTAAGCTTCATACTGTCTGTATGTTGGATACTTCAGGTTTCTTTACCTGCAATGATTCTCAATATTTCCATCTATAAACTATTATCTTTGCATTAATGAAGTGCAGGGCACATATCTACTGGATGTGATTCAAGATATCTCTGCTAAAATAGTACCGCGTGATCAATTAAGTTTCTCTCTGCCTCCATGTTCTTGAGTGTCCATGATAACATGTACAAGGATTTTTTTTCCCCATCTTACTAAGGCCCCCTAAACAGTCTATTCATCATCAATTAAAAAGTTGCAACAATGCAACAAGGTTGGCTCTATAAGCACGCTCTTTTAATTGTGTGCAACGTTAGATGACATGTCTACTACTTAATTACTACGCATGCTAGACCTACACAACCAGCTACAAGCATCTAAAATATATTAGGGTGTGTTTAGTTGGCCAGATATCCCTAAATGAAAGATGAACGCTTAGTTTTTTGATGTGTTTGGTTAGTTTTTGGATGTGTTTGGGTCATGGGCGAAGCTAGATAAGGCGACCGTGAAGGGAATATTCTACAAAGATATATGAGTTTATCCAGGCAAATTGGTTAGATAAGCTTATCCACCTCTATTAATTGTGATTGTTTAGTATAATTAGCCATATTTTGTCATTATTAGTACTTACCAGTTGTAAATTAGTTTAGGGATAATAGATATATTTTGTTATTATTTTGTACGAGTTGCGACAAGATCTATGATGATTAATTTGTATTATTATTTATCAGTAATTCAATATGCTAGTTCTATCCATCCTTATCCATCCAACCAAACAAAAAATTAGATCATCACATCCATCCAACTAAACACAAAACTAGATCACTGTATGCCTGAAAATATGGATGGTCTTATGATATCCTTCACTGCCAACCAAACGCACCCTTAGTTAATTGAGAGCAAGTGGTTGAATGGCTGTAAAGTTGGGCATGAAGGATTAAACCATACCAAAATAAGCATGGTCCATACCGATTAAGAACTAGTTTTTCCTTCAAAGTATGATTGTTCTGCATTTTTTTAGATTTACACTGCCATGAGTGTTAACAGAATAAGTAATGGTTAGTCCGAATGTAATTATTGGCATTAGAAGCATGTATACTAAAGTTGATAATGTGTGGCTACTATGTTGAATATTTTCACTCCTATCTTTTTCTTCTACTTATGCTTATAAGCCAAAATTTAAATTTTCAACCTTAAATATGAAGTTGATTTTGAGGGTTTTTTTAACGAAGTTTATTTTCCAACCTTGGCTTTTAGAGCGCTAAGAATACGTATATAAAAGTTTTATTTATTCACAAATTATTTCTCTTTTGTAAATATGTCGTTTGGCATCCATTTGTCTTTTTTACTTCTGCTATAAATGGTCGACAGAACACTTGAAAAGACCCAGCATTGGTTCAGGGGAACAATTACTAGATATTTTAGGTTTTATTTGAGTATAGTACATTCATCACTGTGATTTGCTGTAACCTGGATACTGATGGTAGGAATGTGTGTGTCTTGTCATTAAAGTATATCTTCAAGGTCTAATGATTTGAGCACACATGTGTTGAAGGCACCTGTATATTTCATTGAACTCTAAACCTTAGAGTTTAGCCTTTTAGTAGTTATTTAGTTAAACTGAAACTATGAGGTTAGCCTTTACAGGATCTTAAAAGCTGATAGATGGGTCTTTTTGCCAGTTATGTCTAGGAGGTAACAGAGCACTAGATCAGATGATTAAAACACGAGTTCAAGAAGGTTAGGCCTCTATAAACAAGCTTTAGGTTTGTTATCTTCTACACTGTGCAGTGGCTAGACTCTGTACTTAAACTCTGTAGGGTTAATCATCGCATCAGGCATCTATTAGACTAGATCACTAGATGGACAAGGCTGAGGCATGATGCAGCCATGGAGGATGTCAGAGCCATTGTAGCTTTGGAAAGCTTGTCTTGCAAGCACCCTACAGCATATGGCACAAACACGTCCCCACAGAATCATACATGTTCTGTCCTCCGGCTATCTCTGTCTATATATATCTCTCTCCCATTGCAGTAACTTCATTGTGTAAAGGACAATGGCTGTTTTTCTGCTTCTTCTCATTGTTTCCTTTCTCTCATTTTATCCCATACAGGCCACTCAAGAGTCACATTCTCATGTAGATTTTTCTTGCAGATATATTACTACTGTTTTTCTTTTCATCTTTCAGTGAAAAAACAAAAATATCACGTGTTCATGTTATACCTGTCCTGTCTGTTGTCTTGCAGGTTCACATTGTGTACTTGGGCCACAACGATGGCCTCAATGCTTCACTTGCTGCAAAAGTTCATCTCCAACTTCTATCAAGAGTCTTTACAGAGTATTTGATTATCCTTTTTTTCTACTCAAATTAAAGGCGAATAACTAATGACACACCAAGTATACTTGAAGTTGACTATTGCCAAATGAAATGCAAAAACTTTATCTTCTCGCCTTGGTTATTGCTTTGTCACACTGTGTCTATCAGTTAAAACACTAGAGTTGAACTATTAATTTAGAAATTTCAAACCCCTAAGCTCAGAGAATTTTTCATATAGTTGTATTTGGCAAGAAAATGTAGCTGAAGACTTACTTTGTGAGCTCAACTTTGCAGCCCGGATGAAGCAAGAGATGCTATTCTGTACAGCTACAGCTATGGATTCTCTGGATTTGCTGCATTGCTCAATTCTACACAAGCTGCCAAATTATCTGGTAGACATTTACCTTCATCCAGTCGACTTTGTTCTTGTATCTAAACTGGTTTCTGTGAACTTACCAAAGACTGCATTGATCATTGTAAGCAGAAGAGGTCATATCAGTATTCAGGAGTAGGATGCTGGAGCTCCATACAACAAGAAGTTGGGATTTCATGGGCCTCAACCTGCATATTCAGATGGAACAATCAGCTGGAATGCAACTGAAATTCGGAGACGATATAGTTGTCGGTATCCTAGATACAGGTGCTTTTCCACTCACGGTTTCATATACCTGCAAATTTCAGTCTCTATATTTGTTGCTCTATCTTCCCAAACATGAAAAGCTGAGCCTCTTCATGGTGTTCTTGGCTGAAAAAACATGTTGCTATCATCACAGCATGGTCCAACTGCATCGCGAGATGTTCGAGTTGATCAGCTGAATGGTGCAGAGAAATGACTCGAGCAAACTTGAAATGAAAGATAAAATCATGCCTTGCGTCCTGGCACGCGATGCCAAGATCTGAAGCTAACATTTTTTTTTATCACTCAATTCATGTTAGTTAGTTGGTGCAGTAGAGTGGTCACAGTGTGGTCCTTGGTTTTTTTCCACTTAGATGCAGCTGATTCATCTGTTCTTTTTTCATGTGTCTTCTTCAGGAGTGTGGCCTGAATCCCAGAGCTTCAGGGATGATTCCCACCTAGGCGACATCCCGTCGTCATGGCACGGCACGTGCGTGGCCGGCGAGGAGTTCGACCCGGCCACGGCGTGCAACCGGAAGCTCATCGGCGCGCGGTACTACCTCGCCGGATTCGAGAGCGAGGTCGGCCCGCTCAACACCAGCGGCGGCGCCGAGTACCGGTCGCCGCGGGACCGCGTCGGGCACGGCACGCACACGGCGTCGACGGCGGTGGGCGCCGTGTCGCCGAACACCAGCTACGTCGGCGGCCTGGGCAGCGGGGTGGCGCGCGGTGGCGCGCCCCGGGCGCGGCTCGCCGTGTACAAGGTGTGCTGGCTCAAGGACCTCACGGGGCGGTGCAGCGACGCCGACATCCTGGCGGCGTTCGACGACGCGCTGCGCGACGGCGTCCACGTGCTCTCGGCGTCCCTCGGCTCGACGCCGCCGCTCACGCCGCTGTTCATGACGAGCACCGAGATCGGGTCGTTCCACGCGATGCAGCTCGGCGTGCCGGTGGTGTTCTCCGCCGGGAACGACGGCCCGGACGCCGGGACGGTGCAGAACGTGTCGCCGTGGGTGATCACCGTCGCCGCCAGCACCATCGACAGGAGGTTCCCGACGGTGATCACTCTCGGGAACAACGTCTCGCTCGTGGTAAGCTATCGCTGCTAATGGCGCCTAACTATACGAGGTGGACGCACGCCATGAAAGCATGACCCTCAGTAGTGCACGTCGACGCACGCCATGAAATCCTATCATGCATTATACTATTTCTCTTATTTTAAAATATTTTAGCAGTACCTATATTCATTCCGGGATCAATCTATATGTTATATTATATTTATATGTTTATATGTATATATATATATATATATATTTCTACTAATATATAATTACTTCCTTTACGTCTAAGGTATATAAACACTTTCATACATGTTGCTCTTATCCAATAAAAAATATGTATGTTTTTGCTCTCATACAGTAGAAACACCTTCATACATGTTTAGAATAAGATTTAATCGAACTTTTAAATTCTCAACCATCAACAAATCTTCAAATTGTTAGTTTTTAAACAATATATGGTATGTGTGTATTTACTTGAAAAGTGCCATCATAATAATGTAAACTTGTTAGCTTTCATAAACTTATAAAATTGATGATTAAAATTTTAAATGTTTGATTGAATCTTATCTCGAATATCAGATGTTTATGACAGGAGGAGGAAGTATAGTTAACTCTTCTCAATGACATATTGGGTGAATGTTCTAATTATACTGTTCTTATAATAGTGGATGGAATCTTGCGTATTACTCTGCGAAATTAAGTAATAATGGGTTTTTTTTCTATTTGCACAGGGAGAGAGTTTCAATGTGAATGACACGAAGACGAGATTAGTAGAAAGTGGCAGTGTCTTCGCGGATGGGTAACCTCTCTCACACACAGTTTAATTGGATTAAGGAACGATTACTATTACTGTAACCTGTGGGGCACTAAGAGATAATGCTTTTCTAGGGCTGATATCCAACTCATGATCAATGTGGTATTGTTGTTTACATTCATGAGCCTGAATTGTATTAAAAATATCTTTAGCTAGTAACAGAA
The DNA here is from genome assembly GCF_000231095.2 of Oryza brachyantha. Lineage (NCBI taxonomy): Eukaryota > Viridiplantae > Streptophyta > Magnoliopsida > Poales > Poaceae > Oryza > Oryza brachyantha. Next base: position 2,606,139 of record NC_023165.2, on the reverse strand, counting down.
TATATAAATACAATGCATTTGTATTTTGGAAAACAATAGTAGTTGCTATATATGATTCGCGAGAAATTTTACCGTCTAAAATATCTAGGTGTATCAGTTTTTTAGTGTAATTTTTTTATATACCTGGAGGTACGTGTGTTTAATTACTACGAACCGCAAGGTTAATGACTGGTTTGTAGCTGCCATGTTGTTCTTAACAGTGTTCACCACAAACTGAACTTACTATATTAGACATCTAACCATTTGCAACAAAAACAGCTCTATTTGAACACAAATACATAGATATTATGAATCAATGCCTGCAAGTTAAACCCTACATACATCAAGCTGATATAATTTGTTCTGAGAACCCTAATCAATAGTAAAACTCGCAAGATTCTCCACATTTGCATCCATGAATTCACACACAAAGCTTCACTGCGTTTTGTGCCTTTGTGCACCAAGGTCTTGCTCACTGGACCAGCTGACCAACGGGAGCCACTCGGCGGCGTCCGGCAAGGTCGTGCTGTGCTTCTCCACCATGGGCATGGTGTCCGGCGGCGTCGCGGCGCTGGCGGTGTACGCGGCCGGCGGCGCCGGCGTGATCTTCGCCGAGACCATCTCCCGCAGGTCGACCCAGGACAACCTCCTCCTCACCGTCCACGTCGACCTGCGCCAGGGCACCCGGATCCTCGACTACATCCGCAGCAGCAGCCGGCCGCCGACCGTGCGCATCTCCCGGAGCCGGACCCTCATCGGCAGGTCGCCGGCGCCGGCCGTCGCCTACTTCTCCTCCAGGGGCCCGAGCTCCATCTCCCCGTACATCCTCAAGGTACGCCCGCGTTCTAGCTTTCGCGCGTGAATCTCATGGCTCTCCCATGGCCAATGGCGTGGTGGTCTTGTGATGAGATTTGGTTTCTTGATTCGCGGTGCAGCCTGACATCACCGCTCCCGGCGTGAACATCCTGGCGGCGTGGCCGCCCAAGTCGTCGCCGACGGTGATCCCTCTGGACAAGCGCTCCGTGACGTGGAACTTCGACTCGGGGACGTCCATGTCGTGCCCGCACGTCTCCGGCATCGTCGCCGTCGTGAGGTCTGTGCACCCGACGTGGTCGCCGGCGGCCATCAAGTCCGCGCTGATGACCACGGCCTACATGTACGACGACACGTCCGACGTGATGCTGGCCGGCGGGACGCTGAAGGCGGCGGATGGCTTCGACGTCGGCGCCGGGCACGTCGACCCGCTGCGGGCGCTGGACCCGGGGCTCGTCTACGACGTCGGCGCGCGCGACCACGTGCTCTTCCTCTGCAGCCTCGGCTACACCCGCGCGCAGATCCGGCAGATGGTGCTCCCCTCGCCGGCGCTCGACACGAGCTGCGGCGGCGCCGCGCCGGAGTACGACCTCAACTACCCGGCCATCGTGCTCCCCCACCTCAACGCCACGGTCACCGTGAAGCGGACGGTGACGAACGTGGGCGCCCGGAGGGACGCCGTGTACCGCGCCGCCGTCGTCAGCCCCCAGGGCGCGCGCGCCGCGGTGTGGCCGCCGGCGCTGGCCTTCTCCCCGTACCGCGACGTCGCCTCCTACTACGTGACCGTCACGCCGGCGAAGCTGTCCCGCGCCCGCTACGACTTCGGCGAGATCGTCTGGTCCGACGGCTACCACCGCGTCCGGACGCCGCTCGTCGTCAGGGTCGCCACCATGCCCGACACCGCCGCCATGGACACCACTATTTCCACTGGGCCACAGGACTCCTAGTCCTAGCTCAGCTTGTTCTGATCTGCAAAAGTTGAGATCTTTTCTGTGGATTTCTCCGAGTTTGGAGCTCATTTCTTCGCACGAGTAGGTGTCAGTTTGTCACTGGTCAAATACTAGCCCAAATGAACAAATTTCTGGACGCTGCTTCTACTATTATTTACTGCCATTTTCTACGATGGCTAATCATGCACGAATTATTTATTTATGTATGATGATGTGAGTGATTAAAAATCTGATGGTTCACCTAGATCCGTGGGAGCATTATTGATCGAGATGTGCAGTGCAGCTTCGATCTGGGGAAGCGAGCAGGGGAATTTCAGCAAGGCACGGCAAGCGAGGCCAAGCCAAGAAACTCAAGTCGTACTGGATCAAGTGAAGTGAGTGAGCTGCATTTCCAATTACCCATTCTGGCCTTTGGCTCATTCTTGAGTTCCTGGCAGGTCATTTTCACTGCTGTCGCCGGCTAGTAGCCGGCTACTAGAACTGCTACTACTCCAGTACTGGAGTACTACTTGATCAGCAGAAAAACTCTAGCTACAGTAGACTATAAGTTAACTATAAATATATTTTAGAAAAATAATAGGTGGAAAAGAAAAACAGTGAGCTATAGATTTATAGTCAGATGCAGCACGTACTTTAAGACACACTGTGTATATGATATGTGAGACATGATAGTATATGTATTATAGATAATTATTATATAAATTAGCTATTTGATTGATTATCCATAAATTATGCTCATAGGCATTTGCAAATTGGGCAATTCGAGAACCGTATAGTACGTACAAGAGGATGGAAACAGTTTAACCAATCATGCATATTATTATGATTCTTCCATAACTCTATCATCAGGTCACTGTCTAGGATGACCTCTGACGCAGACGACACCTCTTTAGGTGTGACACGTGCATGCTCGATCTCACTCGTGCGTGGTTACAATTTAGAAAACGAAAATATGCTGCATAATCCATCGTTAGGTCAGATGTTGATGATATCACAGTATAAATTGGTTACAAGCTGATGTACCAAAAAGTAAAAAACAAAGGTTGATTTTTATGCGAGAATTAGCTATATACATACTCAAAAAAATATATTAAATGATGATGGTAAGAGATGAGAGATAAAACTTATACCTAATAATATAATTAATCTATTACATGTGCTAACTCTAGTATAAGCTATTAAATTAGTTTTAATATCAAACTCACTCTAAAGTATGCACGCACAACTGTACTTCGCCTCATACAAAGTGGTTGCAATTGGCATTTACTATCCCATCTCAAAAAACATGCATTTCAAAATCATTTCACGCGTACCGATACCAAGCCAAAAAAAACTAAAATATCATTTATATTATCAAGTTTACTTCCTTTAAAAGTTAAATCTTTAAAACTTAAAAGAAGTCTCCGTGAAATGGAAGAAACATTTCTTACCACAGTCATCCCACACGACTTGATTAATTATAAGCCAATGACCCACCGATTATATCAAGCAGGCATGGAGTAGTATCTATACTCTATGCTCCTATATACATTTCCGTGGGGGTGGATGGCAGCGGACACCAACACCAACTCCCTATTTTTTATTTATACTATGTTATTTAAAAAAATAATTGTGGATCTCGCATGTCATCAACTTTCACCACCTCTACTTATTATAATTATTATAAGAAGAAAAGATTGTACGATTAATAGACACATATCACATATATATACTTCCAAAAATTAATACTTAAAAAATAACGTTAATAACAATATTAGTAACAAAAAGTTTTCGTTCCAACGTCATATGGTTTTTATTTTACCAACAGTTAAAATCAGCAAATACCTGAATCCCTTACCGACCGATAATCAATTGTCTGGAAAACAATTTGTTTTGCCGCCGCTTTTTTATCGTGCCAAGGAATACCAGGCTTCTCCACAATAGATCCCAGAAATCGACTCGGTCGGTTTTTTCTTTCTCTCGACCGGGCATCCCGCCGCATAAAACCGGAGCAATTCGTTGGGCGGCGCGGCGGCGCACCACACCCGCCGGCGATCTCCACGCAGCACCGCACCGGCTCAGGTGCTCTTCCGACCGCACCTCGACGCGGCGCCGCGCCACGTCGACCACCGCCCTGGAGTCGCCCTTCCGCCCGCACGCGCCGCCACCCGTACCTCACCGCCAGCTCGATCGAGGCCGCGCCTGAAGCGCCGCGGCGAAGCTCCTCGCCGCGCCGGCCGATCCGCTCCTCGTAGCCGAGCACGACGTGGTCGCGCGGTACACGCCGCCGATCGATGCTCGCGATCCCGGTCTCATCCTTTGGACGACCCCGTCAAAGCTGCGCTTCATCCACCCTACCTCCGGCTTCCTCCACGCCGCCGCCGCCACCGCCGCCGCCGATGAGGCTACACATAGTGTTGCGCAGCCGTAGCACGCCCAGACCAAGCCGGTTCAGAAGCGGCATCGGCCGGCCCTGCACGGAGAACCGAATCGCCGACCACCGCGACGAGAGGAACTGTGTGGCAGAATCTCGCGGCACGGCGGCCGGCCCAGATCCATTTCGGGGGCGTGGATTCGCTTCCGTTTTGGCGTGATTTCCGAATTCTCCTCGCGTTTTTTTTTTTTGAACAGGAGGAGCCAGGCACGTGCGAGATCTTATCCTGCCTTGTTTTTATATGCGTGGGAAAATAAAAAGGAAAAGGCAAAAAAAAAAAAAGCTGCTCGCTGCTGTGTACTCCTCCAGTACTTGCTACTGCGGGAAAAAAAATGGAATAAATGGTGCGGCCGTGGTGGCGTGGGCCCCGTGGGATGGCACGTACTGGAGGGCGTCCAGTGCGCCGTGGCTCCTCCTCCAAGTTGCACTGCACGCATTATTTTTTTTATAAAATTGTTTTGTTTTATTTTTCCTTTTCTTTTTTAGTGGTTTAAAAAAGGTATAGGCGTTTCTGGAGCGGGTGCAAATGGGGACAAGAGAGCTGGCGATGGGTGGACTGGACGCACGCGGTTGTTGTTAGGCAGGGTGATCAGCATAGCAGCTCACTGCAGAGTCATGTATTGTTTTCTTCTCTATCCAACGTAAAAACATGACATGTAAAATCGTCCTCGCAATAAAGACATGACTAATGTCTCCGGTGGCCTTTTCTATTTTGGATTTGTTTACAGGCATGTTTTCTAGGATTTAAAATAATATATTTCAAGGAAGATTATATACATGTAAAATTTTATTATTTACTATAGTGATATTTTGAAAATTGTATTTAAAACTATTTAAATAATGTATTTTGAGGAAAATTATATACATGTAGAACTATGTAAAAGTCAATTTAAAGATTATATTAGTTTATTTTTGAGCTTGTGATAGGTAATACTTAATTTGTTATTCATTAATAAGATACCTTATGTGTAGAAAAAAAATCGAAGAGCAAATTTCTCTGTCATCCTATTTGGCCAATTCACCATATTATCTACTCCACGATTCATAAAGATGTGTTATTTCACAATATAAAAATCTGTTGTATCACAGTATTCCACTATATTGTTTAGACCACTTGTTTTAATTTATTTAAATATGTGACTTATTCTTAAAATAAAACACAAGACTTTCTAGTTTTAACTTAATACACGAATATATATAAAATATTAAGCAATTGTATAATCTAAACATGAACATAAAGTATGGAACAGATGGCGTCTGTAATTAACAGCAACAACCCCGAATTAATTATTTAAACCATCGTTTCCAGACCATTTTCTACATGGCACACCAACAACAAACTCCTACTGACCGATGATATTTCTTATGATCGTCGAACTTTCATGATTCATCCAGCACGACTACAAGATTATGTTTGACTAATTTAGGCGTTCTAAGGGCTATACAATACATTTAATCTTAACACACTCGTTGTTTGTTCTGCGACTGATAATAGCGACAAGCAAATAATTTATAAGTACAACTTTGATTTCTTTTTTAAAATACGAATTCAACGGAAAATCGTAGAAATATATGTTATGGGAGGAAAATATAAGAATATGGTTCAATTGGGCTTCGCATGATCAACAAGGCTCCTACAGAACACGGATCAAATGATAGTGTCAACATGCTTGTTATATTGGGTCGTATCAACATGCCCCTGCCAAACAAGCAAAAATCGACACGGCTCACGTCAACCTGATCCAGTTTGACACGGTACTATATTCGCAATTCCCTATTTAAAATAGTATTTTTGAAAAAAATCTGAACTTTTATATAAGTTCATTACTGATTTATACGTAAATGTTAGAAATAAGACAATTTAAATCCTTAAAATTAACTTCAATAAAGTTTAAAAGGTTTCAATTATTGACGATGTTTATAAAAACTCTTTTAGATTTGTAAACTTGAAAAATATAATATAAATTCATAGGGCTCATTTTCTCATATATCCATCTCGCCCAACTTACGACATCGTTGTATTATTATGTAGTACTACTTGTTTATTTTCTTGTGCTTATGTGTGGTGAAGATTGCATAAATTTTAAAAAAAATTAATGAAATATTCTACCAAAGTATCTGATTATATTCAAAATTCTGGGTAACTACATAATGCTACTGGTTGTTAAGATATATTTTTATTACACACATACACAAGCCACACTCACAGACTCACTCACACGGTCACACCCATTACATATGTTAAAAATAGAAACCAACGGCGCACACTTGATTTCACTGTATTGAAAGCCCAACTATATGTGTAATATCTACAGCTACCAAGATTTAAACAGTGACAAAGCACGACTTTACCAGCTCACTGTTGTGCTTTCTTATTCATTAAAATTATTACTGTGCATCAATATACAACATATTTTTTTTACTTTTGTTTCTGTTTATAAGCTAAATTTGAATTTTTAACAGTTGTTTTTTAGTTTTTTTATTATAGTTTACTTGTAACCTCTGTCGTTAGAACACCAAGAGCACATATAATGTTTTATTCGTAAATTACCTTTTGTCTGTAAATATGTAGTTTGACTTTTTTTCTGAAAAATGAAAAGAAAACCCATAGTGTATAACATAGTGTATAATAGATAGGTCAAAACAAAGAAACCAATATGTCAAGATTTTTTACTTAGCCAGTAAGCAACTAAAAACCACCCCAAATAAGGAAAATGAAAATGGATCTCATCCAAACAAGTCATTATGACATTCCTGAGTTTACTTGCTTATCAACCATTCTCCAGAAAAACAAACAAAAGCGAGAGAGAAAAAACAGAGAAAAGTGTTCAAGCCAATAGCACCAGGAATAATTCCTATATTTCCAATTTTTTTTCTAAAATACTATTTATTTAAAAGACTTACTCCAAATCTAAATGCCACTGCAGCGTTGCAGTGCCTGTCACGTCATGGGATACCCTATTCCAAAAGATAAAGAATAAAAAAGTTTTAAAAATTATTAAAAATCCAGTTTAAAAAAATATTAAAAAATCCACCAGAAAGAAATGCAAGGAAGAAGAAAAAGAAAAGAAAAAAATATCAGTAGGGGGGCAAACTGGAGAGGAGTGGAATCCAAAGCGCGTGGCGTCCAGTGAGACGTGGTCCAGTGGTCCGCTCCATTTCTATCCTCGAGTGGACTAGTATATGAGCCCCTCCACCCTCACCCAAAACCCTCCTCTTTTCCCCTTCACACTCCGCTGCCGGTTGCTAGCCGCCTCGCTGCTCCGGCTCCGCCTCTCGCTCCGTCCCCCTCCCGCCGCCGCCGCCTCCTCCTCTCGGCTCTACCCCCGCCGCATCTAGCTGCCCATCCATCCTTCGGAGGGGAGGGAGGGAGGAGAAGGGCCGGGCGCGCGCTCGCTCGCCTCGTCGGATCTACCGCCGCCGCCGCCGTCTCCGGGTGGTTTCTGTTTGGGATCTCGTCACCAGCCATGGCCGCCGTCGCGCCGCCTCAGGTCCCGGCCGCCGCGCCGGCGCCGGCTGCTGCTGCTGCTCCTGCCTCGGTCCCAGCCGCTGCCGCCGCCCCCGCCGCGGATCGTATCCTTTTGGGGTTATGAGTTGTGGTTTTCTCTTTTTTAGGTTTTTGTGGATGGGGGATTTGGTTTGGGTCGTGGGTGTGCTTTGCTGTAGGGCGGCCGCCTGCCGGCTCCTTCGCCCGGCGGTCTCTGCCTGGTCGTGCTATGGGTTGACTTCCCCGGTTCCCCCAGATCGGTGTGTGTTTACTGTATTTAGCTTTCCGTTGATAGCAAACCCGGAGAATTATTTGTTTTTTATTGCTATAAGGTAGGATATGTGCGGTATTTGGTAGGGTTTTTGTTTGAAAGATTAGACTTTGGGATCTGGATGAAGCATGTGACTCCTTAATTCATCTTGCTGTCGAAAGAAGCTACGGATCTGCTGCAGAAGTTGTCTTTGGATTCGCAGCCCAAGGCGGTGGATGCGACCGCCGAGCCTGCCGGTGCTAAGAAGGTATTGATAATAAAACAGTAGAAATGGATCCTTGATTGATGTTGCGTGTATGTTCATGGTTTTCTCCTGGTGATATGTGATTCTAAATACATCTCTCTGTTGATGTCTGATTGTTAATTCAGCAGGGGCCTGCAGCCAGCCAGCCTCTTAGCGTGTCAATCCCGCCTGAGCGGTCCATCACGCCTGTGCTTCAAGATTTTATGGATCCCAACATGTTCTACCTGCCGGCATACTACTATGGAGGTGAAGAACTGCATAGATTCTTGTGGCCATCATGCACAATTGAGCCCAGCTGTTTTGAATATCTGGCATGCTTTTTTTGTTCCTTCCTATTTGTTAGCGGTCATGCCACTTCTTAGTTTGATAGGCCCTGTGGTTATTTCTAGGATTTAGCTTCTTTTCATGTAAGTTTGGCTTGTCCTACTCTGACAGAGTTGTGCTGTAATTATCAGGTTACGACGGTTCCGTGAGCGAGTGGGATGATTATCCTAGATATGTAAATCCAGATGGAGTGGAGATTGCCCCAGTAAGTTAACCTTTGATAATTATTCTATGTGCTTTCCAGGGGATATTGCTGATCATAAATTTCACCATGTGTCATATACTTAATGTAGAAATGGTCGATATTTGCTATTATTGTCTGTTGGGAGCTGTCTTGTCGAGTCTTGTTGGATGCAATAAGTGGAATGCTATGCACTCGGCTATTTGGCTATGGTTTTGTTATCTGTATGGTTCTTTTTCTTATTGCTTATGCTCTGTGCACTATTTTCCTCATTGCTTATTCCCTGTGCACTATTGCTTCCCTATCAATCTTTTGTGTTCAGTGCTATTTGTCTGCCACTAAATATACTGTCATGAGAATCTTTACGTGGTGTGCTATCAACTATTCTGATCGTCCTTTCAAATTTCACAGGCAGTATATGGAGACATTTATGGATATGGGTATGCACCTTATGGTGCATACTCTCCTGCTAGTTCCCCAGTTCCAACAGTTGATGGCCAAATGTTTGGACAGCATTATCAGTATCCAACTTCGTATTACCAGCCTCCTACACCCGTTCCTTCTACCACTCAAGGTGACCTGCAGCCTTCTGCCAATCCAGAAAAACCAACAGCTAAGGCAGATCCTGCTAAAACAACCACAAATGGCGCTTCTAATGGTACTGTTCACAGTAACAGTGGAACTGTACCCCTTGGATCAAGCCAGCAAAATTCATCACTGACCCCTGATGGAACTTATAGGGCACCCTTGCTAGGTGGAGTTCCTTCTGCTGGGTACCTGGACTCTACATATGGGTATGACAGCACAGGAGCACACTTTGCATGGTATGATGGTTCTGCTTATACAAATGGACAGCAGAGAACAACTACAACCAATCACATGTCGCCTTCAACATTCAGTAATGGCTCTTCTGCAAGGACTCAAAACAAGGGCCCTGCGCCTCAGCAGACGGTAAGTCCTGCAAAAATATGTTGATTGTGTGCTGCGTTGCATTTTTCCTCATATGCATGCATTGTCCTGATACACTATTGCCTTGATTGTGAAGAATATTATTCATGCACTGAATTATTTGAGTTCTCTAATTTTCTGTATGCAGGCAATGAATAACAGGCGGCCAACAACTACAACAGTATCAACTGCTCCTACTTATCCGAATAGGATGTACCCGAGCACCCGGTCTTACAGCCAGTATGGAAATTCATTCAAAACTGGCCTTTCATACGGAACCAATGGTTATGGTAGTAATGGTTATGGTAGTAACGGTTACGATTCCAGGTTATATGGTCGGTGGGGTCTTAGTATGGATAACAGGTACAAGCCAAGAGGCCGTGGTAATGGATACTATGGTTTTGGCAACGAGAGTCAGGATGGAACAATTGAGTTGAACAGAGGTCCTAGATCAGGCCGTTTCAAGAACCAGAAATTGTTTGGCCATACTGTTACTATTGCTGTGAAAGGGCAGAGCCTTCCTCCAAGTGACGGCAAGAACACTACTGATGTACCTGACAGAACACAGTTCAACCGAGATGACTTCCCTGTCCAATATGATGATGCAAAGTTCTTCATCATTAAGTCTTACAGTGAAGATGATATCCACAAGAGCATAAAGTACAATGTGTGGGCAAGCACCACTAATGGAAACAAGAAGCTTGATGCTGCTTATCAGGAAGCTCAGGCTAAGAGCTCCAAATGCCCTATATTTTTGTTTTTCTCGGTAAGATGGTTCTTGGCATCTTGTATTTATTTTAAATGCCAATCATGGTTGCCTTTTATTTTTCTGATTTTATCTTTGTTGCTTTCAACTGCAGGTTAATACTAGTGGTCAGTTTGTTGGTGTTGCTGAAATGACTGGTGCTGTTGATTTTGAGAAGACCTTAGAGTACTGGCAACAAGACAAGTGGAATGGTTCCCTCGCTCTCAAGTGGCACATTGTCAAAGATGTGCCCAACAATATTCTCAAGCACATCATCCTAGAGAACAATGAGAACAAGCCAGTCACCAATAGCCGTGACACACAAGAGGTACCTTATAGCTGTCCTATTTAGTCTACTGACTTTCAAAAAGGTGGTACCAAACATTGTCTTATTTCATTCACTTGCTAAAAATCCAGGTAAACCTTGAGCAAGGCATGCAAATGCTCAAGATATTCAAGGAGCATGTCAGTAAGACCTCCATCTTGGATGATTTTGCCTTCTATGAGAACCGCCAGAAGTTGATGCAGGAAAAAAGGGTGAAACAACAGCAGATCCAAAAGCAGGTATATAGTTCTGCACCTTGTCAATTATCAATCTGTGCAGCATGGCTGCAGTTATGCACTGTTTAATAACTATAAGATTGGTTCGATCATTTTAGGTTTGGGACAGCAGGGCTCCAAATTCTGTCGCTGGAGAGAAACAACAGGAAACCGCTAACGTGAAGCCAAAGCTATTGGTGGCAAATGGCATCAATGGAGAACTGAAGGTTCCTGCAGAGAACGGCACAGCTCCAGTTGTTACTTATGCAGCGAAGGTCGCCCAAACAGCAGCGACTGAGAAACCTGTCCTCGCCAACGGCACCACTGTCAAAGCTGGTTAAGCTAGATCACATACCCCATGTTACCTAGCTAGCCAGGAAGAACAGACGGTCCCGAAGAACTCAACAGGCATATGGTCCCAAGGAACTGATGGTCTGGAAAACGCTATCTGTGGAACTGGCAGCATGGGCCCAAGATCCTGCTGCTTTGGCTGGTACTGGACAGCAGTTTGGCTAGTTAGTTTTGCTTAGCTTTCTTTTTTTCCGTATTTCGCGTTTCAGTTTGCTTTAGCTCGCTCTAAGACTCCGTTTATAGTGTCGTCGAAAAATGCCAGAAAAACCTAGCGGCAAAGACAAGAAGTTGCAAAGACCATGTCTGGCTTTGGTGCGTTGCGTTTTGCGCTTATTCAGTGGTGGGGTGGAGTACTATAATCCCGTTGTTGAGTGGTTCTGAAAGTGGGTTAGATTGGTGCTATTTATTTTACTTAAAAAGAATCTTGCTTTACATACATGTCTGATGATGCAGGGTTTCTCCTAAGTGCTCCACTAAACAGCTATTGCAAGGCTGACTAAGCAAAGCGCACTGCTTTCGCGTTTCTGCTCTGTTCGCGGCTATTCTAAAGCTGGGGCGGGCTTTGCTGCTTGCATCACTCCATCTGGTTGCTTTGATGATAGTATCATTTCAGGGCTAATGCCAGTCGTACCTTACTAGCACATGAACTGCAGACCGCAGTACTGCCTGCAGGCTGCTGCTGAAGAACCGTTCATGTGCTGCGTATGTACTGACTGCAGTACTGCCTGTCTGGTATACGTAGGTGACCACTGTGATTGCTGCAACATGCTTGTGGTAGTAAGGTTCTTTTTAGTTTCTAAAAACTTTTCTAAAAAATATCACATTGAATCTTTGAGCGTGACATCTAAATGAAACATTAAATATACATAAATATTAAAACTAATTACACAGTTATGGGGAAAATCGTGAGATCAGCTATAAGTGCTATAGTAACTAACATGTGTTAATGATAGATTAATTAGACTTAAAAGATTTGTCTCGTGATTTCTAGGCAAAATCTACGATTTATGTTTTGTAATTATACTGTTTAATACTTTAAATGTGTAATAACTAAACGCTACGGTTAAAGAGGACATACAAACAATATATTTATAAATAAAAATAATTTATAAATAAACTTTTATATACGTATTTTAGCATCTAAAATTAAAGATTAAAAATAAACTATAATAAATTTTTGAAAATGAAGTTTAAGTTTAAAGTTTAAAATTTAATTTTGATTTATAAGCGTAAACGAAAAGACTGGCCAGCGAGACATGAATCTAGCGAGGAGGCGCGCTGGCCAGGTCATGTCGGGTCGTCTCGTATACTAGCAGCGCAGCAGCAGCCGCCCAGCCAGGTCCCAGCCTCCCGTGTACATCATCGGCAGGATAGCATATCCACAAGATGGGTTTTCTTAGTGGAAAATATGATTTGCCATCTTGTTTAGAGGATATTATTGTCCGCGTTACAATAAAGTAAAGAAGGAAAAGGAGAGGAAACTATAACATATCATGCTGTTTCGAGGAGATTACTTGCAATGAAGGGAGAAAAAAAATAAAGGAGGCAAAAATGAGAATAAAATATGGCAAATCATGCTGTTTAAATAAGGAAAAATAGAAGAAAATAGTGCGATACTCTAGCTGTGTTTAGGTTATAAAACCTCGGTTTTTACACAAACGTTTTTCAAAATGCCAAATGGTATATGTTTTTTTAAAAAATGTATAGAATTTGATTATGTCATATTTTTAAAATAGATTTTTAATTTTACAATAATTAATTTTTATTGTTTATACCATGAAATATCTATCAAAAAATCTGACAATCTTTCGTAAAAAACACAGCCTATATACCTTGCAGTTTGCGGAAAATTAGTCACAAGCTTACATGAAACAAAAAAAAGAAAATTTAATGTCAGAAGTGGGATTTGAACCCACGCCCTCGTTAGAGGACCAGAACTTGAGTCTGGCGCCTTAGACCACTCGGCCATCCTGACCTTGTTTTTACTAGAATCTTTCTCAAAATATTCACATAATATTTACTTTTACAGGTCAGGTTCTGCTGCTGTTGATAGACCTGTCGGTCGCCCTACAACCTATGCGTTGTTGCCAGAATTTGAGTTCTAAATTTTAATTTTAGAATTGTTTTTGTTATCCTTTTCTTTAGCACAGCATTTTTATGTGACCAAAGTTATTAAAGATACAACTATAAAAGTTTTAACCAAAAGCTATTTTTATACCATCCAACAAATTATCAGCAAAATTTTGAATAATCGATTAGGTTCATGATTTCTCTATTTCTGAACAGAAATACGTTTTTTTTCTCTCCAAATATTTAAGTACTTATCAATCTCACGGTGTTACATCATATATCTGTATTATGACATACGAGTCATGGATCCACATGTCATACATAAGTTAATAATGTATTAATAGTTGTAGCACTAGGGGAAAACATGAGTGATGGTTTTTCTCGACGTGAAATTTCACCGACCATTCATGCACCAGCCTACCTCATCTTGCAGCGTACGGATCTGGATTCAGCGACATTGTCTCGTGATATTCTCGGTGACATTGAGTCACTGACGTGTAGAACCCACATGTGACTGGACCCACGTGAGTCTCACACGTCAGTGACTTAATATCACCGAAAATATCACGTGGCAATGGTGAATAATCCGCGTCCTCAGCGTACACACCACCCCTCCAATATCTCCCGGGAAAACAGCGCAGAAAACGCGCGGGAGCAAAGCCAAGCAAATCAAAGCGAGAGAAGCAGACAACCCAAGGGGAAAACTATCTATCCTGAAGCCGCCGGATATGAGGCTGCAGTGAAGTGAAACCCCAAAGCCCCGCCTCGTCGCGCGCCTCATCACCTCATCGCCCATGGCCACCTCCTCGCTGCTCCCGCTCCACCTCCCGACGAGGCCCTCCTCCGTCAAGGCCTCCTCCGCCGCCGTCGCCGCGGCCGCCGCGTCGCCGACGCCGCAGTCGCTGGAGGAGTCGTTCGGCCGGAAGGGCCTCCGCTTCGCCGCCGACCCGGCCACCGGCGCGCCCACCGCCGAGCTCAGCGTCCGCAACGGCAGCTCGCTGCGGCTCCGCCTCGCCGACGGGCTGGTCACGTCGTACCGTCCCAAGGTGTACCTGAAGGAGGATGGGTGCAGGGAGGTGCTGCACACCTTCGCCGCGGCCGGCGACGGCGAGCTCAAGGGCGGCGTCGGGCTCGTGCTCAGCGAGGTGTCGTCCTCCGGCGCCGCCGAGTCGCTCCTCGCCGGCTCGGAGTGGTCCGTCATGGACGCCGACTCCGACTCCTACGATGCGGTGCAGGTGCATCTCCCATTCTAAATCAATTCGATTGCTTTCTTGACATAATTTTTGTTCATAAATTTTAAGAACTCTACGAAACCCAATCAACAAAATGTACGATCGTATTTGATTGATATTTTGGGGATGGGAAGAAAACTGAAATTTCTACATCAAATTAGTTCCTTGCGATGAAAATTCAAAAGAAAGAAAGTATAAGATATTTGAGGAGCGAGAAGAAACCGGGCACGTTCACTCGAGCTATAAAAAAATAAAATAAATCCAATTTTGTATATTGTTAGCTGTCAATCTTTACCTATTATAAAAATAGAAGATGTTTCCGTCACTAGTTCTGATTTCTAATCGAAGTGCGAATGCACACATAATAGCTTGGTTATCAAATCCCTAGTAAGTATGGCACGTGAGATCATCCGAGTCAATAATAATGAGTTAGGATGTCAAATAATCGAACTTTAATCTTATGAGTGTCAAAAAATCAAATTCCTCATGTTTATTGTGTCAGAAGCAGACCTTGCAAGGTTGTGAATTATACTTCTATTGTCATTTTTTAATTTCCTATCGACAATTTTGTAATAATGGTTTAAACCTGTATCAAATTTATAATCATCACATTTAATTTAATTTGTGTTTAAGGCAAATTCACTTCAAATCTGGACTGAAGTTTTTTCAAGATTTGTAGGTTGAGCTGGGCTGCACCAAGGGGAGCGGGACGCTGGAGATAACCTACGTGGTGACGCTGTACCCGCTGAGCATGGCGACGGCGGTGATGGTGAAGAACAACGGCGCGAAGCCGGTGTCGCTGACGAGCGCGATGCTGGGCCACATCAAGTTCGACAAGCGGCGCGGCACGGCGGTGGAGGGCCTCCGCGGCTGCCCTTACTGCTCCCACCCGCCGCCGGCGGCCGGGTTCGCGCTCCTCACCCCGGCGGAGGCCATGAAGCGGGAGGACGCCGGCTGGTTCGGCGGCGGCGGCGACGAGGAGCCGCGGCAGGGCGTGTGGACCATCGAGGACAACCTCTACACCATCCTCAAGAAGAAGGTGAGCAGGGTGTACGCCGCGCCGCCGGAGGAGAGGAAGAAGCGCATCTACAGCACGGCTCCCTCCAAGTTCACCACCATTGATCAGGTAAACATCCAAGAAACGTTCATGGACCATCACCAAAAAAAAAAAAATTCTCCTCTCATCGGACTATTAGAAATGTTCATGGATCATCAAAAAACTTGGTTGAGAAGTTGAAACTGAGCTTGAATTTGATGGTGCAGAATAGCGGGCTGGGATTCAGGCTGGTGAGGATGGGGTACGAGGAGATGTACCTGAGCAGCCCGGGGGAGATGTACAAGAGGTTCGGCGAGGACTACTTCCTGTGCACGGGGATGGCGTCCATGCTGGTGCCGGTGGTCGTCAACCCCGGCGACGAGTGGAGGGCGGCGCAGGTCATCGAGCACGACAACTTGTAGTTTTTTTTTTTCTTTTGGGTTCTTTGCGACAGAGTGAAAGAGGAAGGAATCGTGTACATTCCCATGCATATGTGACCAATTTATACACGAATTGTTCTTTGAAACAAGTAGCATGCAGATAGAGAAAACAAATGGTGCAAGTGTACACTTACAGCTGACGCAGAATGATCTTTCCAGTTTTTCACAAGGACGTAACGTACACCGGTACAGGCATCTCGACGACACGAGACAGCCCTAAATAAACCAAACAGGTTCCAGTTTAAGTACACGATGTAACATAAAAATGTGTAACCCTAGTACTGGCAACGGCAACGGGCGCTACTCCCACCAAATAGCGAAGGAACACCTTTGCTCCGTATAAGCTCATAGCATCAAAATTGTTGGAAGGAGTTCATTTAACGATAATTCACAACTCTTAACATACAACCTTCGCTATAAAACAACCTAGGATGAGCTCAAGAAGCTCTGACTGTTTGCTGTGGCAGCTGGTAAATCATGTGCCATTTCGTCCAAAGGAAGAGCACGACTTATGCGTTACTCAACCAGGCCAGCATCCTTAAGAGCTCTTTCAAAATCTTCCTCGCTTTGCCAATTGCGAACCTACAAATAAATAGAAGACAACATAATAAGCCAACTGCTTAGGATCCCAAGATTACTGAAATATGCATCTTGCAGTTACACACCTCAGGTACTCTGTGCTGGAAGTAGTCCTCAATCTTTCTCATCACAGTGTTATCTGTTTCTCCACACAGCAAGTTGAAAACAGCTCCTGCACCAGTAATGATAAGGTAACGATATAAGCAACACAACACAGGCACTACCAATGTCCATTTGATTAGGTGGTCAGTTAAGCCTAGCATCACTTAGTCTACAAGCCCTACGCCCCTACCACATAAACCATGAAATAAATCTAGCAAAATTAGATTATAAGCTACAGAAGACACATCACCACCCATATAGAAAGAAGACCTGGTAACATAGACCATTCTATCTTATCCTCAGAAACTATCCTAACTGTTCAAGGGAAAAAAAACAGTATGCTTTGCATTCAACTAGAGATAGGCAAAGCTTTCTCAGCCCCATAAGACAGATTTGCTCTGCGACTACCCTCAAATTGATTGATTTCTCTTAAAACTAGGATCATCAACCAAAATGTTGACATTCTTACGAAGACTGCTTTTGATGCTGATTATTTCTTGTTATTTATTAATGGAATATCTGACTTACTAAACATTAAATTATAACCACCACATTTTTTCTTTTTGGGGAAAGGACCAAAGAAACAAAATTTACCTTTTCGGCCAAAGCGACCAGCTCTGCCAATTCTGTGCAGGTACACCTCATAATCAGGTTCATCTCTTGTGCCAAACTTGATTGGCATGTCATAATTGATAACGAGGTTAACCTTTCAAAGGAAGAATGTTAGAAAGAGTAGTTTTGCACTTGCTCAAGTACAATACAATAAAACAAATAGTACCTGTGCTTGGTCGAAACCTCGAGCAAGAACATCAGTTGATATAAGAACCTTGGTGTACCCATTTTTGAATTCCTGTATTATCTTTTCCCTCTCTGATTGGTCAAGGGATCCTTGAATCGAGGAGCATACATAGTCCTCTAATGTCAAAGCATTGTGGACATCCCTAGTACTTTGCTTTGTTCTAACAAATATTATAACCTGACCAACTTTTTGTCCAAACTCAAAAATCTTGTCCTTTATGACATCTATTTTGGCCCTTTCGTTAGGGACTTGAACTTTATATTGCTTGACTTTTTCCAAAGTAAGCTCTTCCTTCTTCACAAATATTTGATTTCCGTCCTTAATGACCTTTGTAACAAAATCTTTAACTCTCTCGTTGAACGTCGCAGAGAAGAGAAGCACCTGGCATCCATCAATCCAAATAATAACTAAGTACTCCACATATTGGAAGATGAAGTCCACACATGACCACACGGCAAGGATAGAACTACTCTAAAACTCAAAAGTGTGTCAGGATCATCTAAATGATTTAGCAAAACTTAGCTAAATCAAAAAAGCATCAACAACCAAAAATTTTAAAATATTGGACCCTCTTTCCGCTACTTGTGAACAAGCAAGGAGTTCTCCAATTACATCATTAGCATTGGTTGAAAATCGTTCTTGAATAAGCAATTACATGTACTTGCAGGCTGTAGGACAATGCTGCTTCTAAAAAATGTTCTTAAACACAGAATGGACATGTTAGCTTTATATCTGAGTGCAAACTGTACCCAGATCACCTACTATAAGAAGCATGCAAGCTGTTCCATGTAATCCTACTCAAGTAAAGGAAATTAAAAATGACTAGAAAACTGTTACCTGACAGCCACCAGCGCTTCTTTGTATATCCCTCATAATCCTTTCAGAATCACTCCTGAAGCCATCCTGCAAGAATGCATTTACCATCATAAGAAATTGGCTTTATGAAATTTATAATGTAGAATTAGATGTCGTGAACATAAAGCTATTAACTCCTATACAGAAACTTATCCGGCAGATAAGCAGATATAAGTATGAAACATACAATCAAAAACCAATTTGAAAACAAATGCTTAGTCATCCAACGAACTATGTCCTACCAATGTAAAACATCAACATACAAATGACTATATTTTAATCTAGAGAATAGATATGTAAGTACCAATATATTCTACTTCAGGAAAGGCTGATTTCAAGCGCTTTTCCATTCCAATCTGACCCATTCTATAACAGCAATGGACCAACTCAGTATTTTTTTCATTGTCTTACTTATAATGAGCATTGTGAAACACAGCACAAACAAGAGGCAAAGATAGTGATTGTAAAAACATGAAGCCACTTAATATGCCAAACCAGGCCCAGTTTGTAATACCAATGCAATAAATATTTCAGTAACTTATACTGAACATAGTGTAACACTGTGCAAATCAGCAGCAAAAATTGAGTGTAATTGCTTTGCAGTCCCAGGATGGGTTATACTATGCCATCGTTTGATCTACAGTGTATACTGTATACATGCCTTAGCTAATCTTGGGCTTACTTCGAGTAAGAAAATTGAACATCATGATGCCACCATAATTTTGCCAAGGAAAAAACAGTTCTTACAACAAATCAAGCTTATGCTATCCATACATCTTGGAAATGGCAATAATCAACTAACTCTTTCCATAGGATTAAGATTGAAACAAAAGGTCCCTAACAACTAGTAAAAACAACGCATCCTAATAACTAACACAGAACAACACTGGGCATACACAAGTTTTGGATAGAGAATTGGCAGTTGAGCTCATCCATACCTCGGCAAGCATATGGTCTGCCTCATCAAATACAAGTATCTTGATATCCCTTGTTGCTAGCTTCTTATGATTAATCCACTTCATAAGCGTCCCAGAAGTGCCGATCACCACCTGGTCAGTAACCGCTGGCATTTTGGCCATCGGCACATAATCTTTCTGAGCCGGTGGGATTGCGCAGGCACAGGTAATGCCAGTAAATTTTCCCATTCTCATAAGCACTGACTTATTCTGCAAATCACAACCAAGCTAATTGAGTACATTACAGGGTGCACATCCATAACAAGTAAAACAAATCCACATACTAATACTAGTAAATAAAAGCGTGGGTGCTCAAATCAACCTGCTGGGCGAGCTCCCTGGTGGGGCAGATGCAGATGGCCTGCGGGACCCTTCGGTTAGGGTCGACTCGGCTGAGCATGCCGAGGACGAAGCAGGTGGTCTTCCCGGAGCCGTTGTGCGCCTGCGCGATCAGGTCCTTGTAGGGCGGCGTGAGGATCATGGGGAGAGTGACCGCCTGGATCTTACTCGGGCGGCTGAACCCCATCTCGTCGTGCAGCCCCTTGAGCAGCTCCTGCGTCAGCTTCAGATCCTCGAAGGCCGCCGCCGACTCATACACCGTGCCTCCCGACGTCACCTGAGCAGAAACCACCTCGAATCAATCCACCGATCAACTTACCCTAGAAGCTACCGAGATTGGCCAGCGCTAGCGCCGAGCGGAAGCAGCGAGCGCGGGACTTACGGCTTGGATTTGGGACTCATCGGAGTCGTCGAGGAGGGGCGGGCCCTGGTCGTCCCCCGCCCCGCCGCCGGCCCCATCCTCCTCCGGCACGGAGAGCGAGAGCGCCTCAATCTGCTTGGCCTGCGCGTCCACCGCCGGCGCGCTCGTCGAAGACGACGAGGCGGCCTCGGCCTCCGCGGCGGCCTTGGCCTTGGCCTCCTCCTCCTCCTCCACGTCGGCCCACGACTTCTTCTCCGGCGTCGCCGCCTTCCCGCCGTCGGCCATCTCGCCGCCGCAGATCGAGAGCAACCGAGAAGGGGAGAGAGGCGAATGCTCAGCGTGCTACTCGCGCAGTCGGTTCGCGTTTTTTTTTAATTCCTTTTCGTTTTTTTTTTTACTTGGAAAGGGTTTATATTGGGAGTAATTTAGCTTAGCCTTTAAGCGGAGGAGGCCGCTGCTCTGCTTACGATGTACGCGCACCGCGGTCCACGGCGCGTCCAGCCCGCGTCTCTTTTAGTGGGCCGGAGCGGCTCCCTTCTCTTGGTATTTGGGCCCACGTTCAATTTACCATTCACTTTGGGCCAAATTGGAGACTTTTTTCACGATTGAATTAATTGATTTCTGAAGATTCAGAAATCACAACGATGCTAGCTAGCAGGTGTTTTTCTTACTTCCAGACCTCTTGCTTCAGATTGTTGCACACTCCTCTGTTTATGCTTATAAGCCAAAATTTAGAACAACATAGAAGTGTAGGGGCTGCTTCAACCAGGCGTACCCGTATCCATTGATTTCCCCCCTCTAGATGAGTCTAGAGCTTTGCTAACAATAGCTATTTTCAACCTTCTATTTAGAGTTAACATTGGGTTTTCTATACTACCTCCGTTTCATAATGTAAGATTTTCTAGCGTATCCTAAATTCATATAGATATTAATGAATCTAGACATATATATAAACAATATACATTAGTTAATAGATGAATCTAAGCATAGCTAAAACTTCTTACATTATGAAACGGAGAGAGTAGCACTTTATTTTTTAACCTTTGTTTCTAGATCGCTATGGACACGCATATAAAAATTGTATTCAAAAAATATTTTTCGTGTTCGTAAATAGGGCAGCTAAAAGAACGAACCCGATACAGAATAATCCTACCCTAATTTCTCTAAATAACATATACTTCTGACACTGATATTAGGCAAGCAGAAGAGCATTTGGACTCCCATTGTTTTGCTTCTCTGAAGAAAAAAAAGAAACGACTTGTTAGCAACCGAAGAATGATTTATGGGTAAAATGCTTACATATGTGTATATGGTGATTAAAAGCAAATGATGTAAAATAAGATACGGTGGAAAAAAAACACAAAACGACCTTCAAAATTAAATTCCAGATTCAAATTTTGGCTTCGGATGGCAACTTGGCCAGGGGTAATGGTTGACTCTCAAAAAATTCCTGAACTTATTTTGGCTCAAAGCACATTAAGCAAATGAAAAAAAGATCCAAAATTTAGTTAGAAATTCAGAAGTTTGTCACTGAAATATCCACTCAGCCGAATATATTACAATACCAAACGAAGAGTCCAAACGGGGATTAATCATCGATGACGTCACATGCTTACCAAGTGGTAGTAGTATACCCCAGGTTTAGTGATCATCTCACTTGAGAACACCGAAGATTCATAAAAGCAAACAATGCACTTGAGATTCCTCACGTCTCTTTATATAAAGATGTATCAACGGATCAACATGGGATTGGAAAAATAGCCTAACATGCTCAAACAACTCTCAGCTTTATGGTGGAGATCATAATTAGAAAATATTATTAACTGAAGAACTACAAAGGATTGGTATGTGAAGGGATTCAAAAGGTTTATTGCTACTATACTTCAAAATTTGACAGAACAAGTTCAAAGACACAGTTTCTTGTGATTTGGTACTTACACACCCTTAGTACTCTACCACAATTTTACCAAACGTGCACTTTGAAATTTCAAAGTTAAATGAGACTTTGTTTTTGTTTATCTACTCTTTAACTTGCAACAAGCCGCTGTCACCCTCATGCCATTTTGGTGGATTCAACGTAGCATCTCAGTGAGCCAGTCCAGACTGAGACACTGGAACAAGCGAAATACTCTTCACCACCAAACTCTGAAGTCTGAAGGGCTCACTGCCTCAAGCGCTCACCAACCTCAAGGTTATGAATTCTAATATTCTAATAACAAGGAGGAGATAGCAGTACTCAATATGGAACAAATCCATCTGAAATTACAACAATGGTATATAAAGGAGTGTAGCATTGCACCTCAATTGAAGAACTTTCTGCTGGAAGAATCTTGCATAAACCGAATGAACAACAGTTTTCGACAAATCTAAATGATCAAACATCAAAACCAACCAAACTGTTCTGTCTTTGAGAGAGGAATTGCAACCGAGCCCGAAATTGTACATTGTTACATAAGCACTGAATCATGAGGCAGCACCATACACTCTAGATAGCTAAGAATCCACCTTTATTCCCAGACTAACATGTCTCAAACTCAATGGCACAAAATGGGAATGAGATCCCATGAACACATGAAAAAGGCAGCAGCATCGCGAAATAGTTACCAGTACCAGTACAACAGATGGATCGGAATCGCTTAGACCGTTACGAAGAACAGAACCATTCCTTACCGCTTAGACCGTTACGAAGAACAGAACCATTCCTTACTGAAGGCAGTATCGAATTACCATCCATAACCATGATGAATTCGATCGATCAAGGGTTCCTGGCTTGGAAATCCTTCATAAAAGCGACGAGCTTCTCCACTCCGGCGAGCGGCATGGCGTTGTAGATGGAGGCGCGCACGCCACCGACCGACCTGTGCCCCTTGAGCTGCACCATGCCCTCCTTGGCCGCCTCGGCGATGAACTGCTTCTCAAAGTCTCCACCTTTGGCGAGTGTGAAGGGCACGTTCATCAGTGATCGCACCGGCTTCTCCACCGGGCAGATGTAGTACCCGCCGCTGGCGTCAATGGCGTCGTACAGGATGCCGGCCTTGTGGGCGTTCTTCTTCTCCACCTCGGCGAGGCCCCCCTGCGCGAGCAGGTCCTCGAACACGAGGCCGCAGATGTAGATGGCGAAGCAGGGCGGGGTGTTGTACAGGGATGCGTTGTCGGCGTGCGTCTTGTAGTCCAGCATCACCGGCGTGATGGGTTGCGCGCTGCCGATGAGGTCCTTGCGGACGATGGCGATGGTGACGCCGGAGGGGCCGACGTTCTTCTGCGCGCCGGCGTAGATGACGCCGAAGCGGGAGACGTCGACCGGCTTGGAGCAGAAGTTGGAGGACATGTCGGCGACGAGGAGGCCCGACTTGTTCTGGGGCTCCGGGTAGTCCTTGAACTCGACGCCGTGGATGGTCTCGTTGGAGCAGATGTGGAGGAACCTGGCCTCCGGGTTCTGCTTGATGGCGTCGAAGGGTGGGAGGGAGGTGTACTTGCCGTCCTTGCCGGACCAGGCGACGGAGGCGGCGGAGAACTTCTTGGCCTCCTTGAAGGCCTTGTCGCTCCACGACCCGGAGACGACGAAGTCGGCGGGGTCGGAGGGGGACGCGCAGAGGTTGAGCGGCACGGCGGCGAACTGGGTGGTGGCGCCGCCCTGGAGGAAGAGCACCTCGTGGGTGTCCGGCACGGCGAGGAGCGCGCGGAGATCGGCCTCGGCCTTCTTAATCGCGGCATCGAACTCCTTCCCGCGGTGGCTCATCTCCATGATGCTCATGCCAGAGCCCCTGTAGTCGACGAGCTCCGCCTGCGCCTTCTGGAGCACCGAGAGCGGCAGCGTGGCGGGGCCCGCGGCGAAGTTGTACACCCCGCGGTCTGCGGCGCCGGAGGTCGGGTAGGACGGCGCGGGCGTGGCCACGGCCGCGCAGGCGATCCTCGCGGCCCGCGTGGGGGTCAGACGGAGCGACGAGGCCGCCGCGGCCACCTTGGGGCTCGGGCGGTGGAGGAGGAGGGAGTTGGGGGTGGCGGCAGCGGCGGCGGCCATCGCGGCGAAATGGAGAGGAGAGGAGAGGAGGGTTTTGGGGCTGTGTAGTGGGCGGAAAGGGAAGGGGATTCTAATACCGGAGAGGAGGCGGTGTCGGGATCGGGGTTGGTGGCTGCGTTGGTGGGTGGGCGTGGGCCTCCATATAGGGGAACGGCAAATTGCTGCCAAGTTGATTGCGAAGTGTTGCAGGTTGCGAATCTGGAGACGCGCACTGCTTGTTTCGTGGTGCCGTTTGTTCGATTTGGGTGGTTGCGGACAAGATCGCGCATGATCTTGGGAACCTGGCTGTGTTTGATCTTGGTTAATGAAAGATTATGGTTGCGTCTATTTTGACAAAAGATTAAATGATAAAATTTAATCTATCAACTTGTAAATCTGCTTAATTCAGATGACATGATGAATTCTCATGTATAAAACTTTTTGCGAAAAACGTTTTGTTTAGCAGTTTCAAAACATACACTTAAAATACGAGAGGAAAAGGCCAAACTCGAGAGAAAAACACAACCAGGCCTGCGTGATGGTTTGGCTGCCATGGGTTGATATAAACCGAGTAATTTGTCGTCAGCGGTATTGAACCAGTTGGCTTCATATGCTGAGGCGGCGGAGTAGGGCGCCTTGTTCGAACAGGCGTTGCCAGTGGAAAACAACTCGTACTGGAGTAGCACAGACGTAGATAGAAAACAAACGGCACACCAGGAGATGTCGAGATGATCCGGCAGCTCGTGCCGTGATTTGACCGGGGCCTGAACCTGCAACTTTAACTGACATGTTCAATTGCCTCCCATCCATGCTCCCGATCCTGGTGGGCGCAAACACACAGATGCATATTCACCGCTGCAGGCCCAACGTTCCAGTTTGAGAGTGAACATAGACAGGAACAGCACCACATTCATAAACGGCGAGTTCCAAACGATCAGCCGAAACTAAAAAATAAGCCAGTGTGATGGAAACAGCAGGGGGATGTGACGGCAGATAACTCAAGGCATGCTATCCAAACAATAAAAGAAAATCAAGCCATGATGTAAACAAGGAAACGAGACCAATGTTAATGTGTTCCCTTTCTGTCTTTGTATCATGATGCTATGTGTATCACTATTACACTATAACACTTGTACAACTCCAGTATTCACAATTACACAGCACATGTTTGTCAGTTGTTTACACACAAGCCAATCCAGATGGTATCTCACATGCTCTTCATCTACTGTCAATGGTATGGGCTATTCTCATATTTCTGTTAGCCTAGCCAAGTATCTAAGGGAGGCATAGTTTCTCATATGAGGGGGCACGGATTAAAACAGCCCAGTTTCTCTTTCTCTACAGCTATTTTCTGCACATAAGGATGAAGTGAATGCATACATCAGAGCAATTACTGGTATGCATCACTTATTGTCACCGGAAGGTGGGAATGATTGATGTCTTCTAGGGTTCTGGAAACCCCTCTCATTCCCAGCAGGAGGTTGTTCTGTCCCTGCACTTGTTCGGTTTATTGATTGAAAGTCATGCCCAACTTCATTGTGATATTGTGGAAGGTGGGGGTAGTAAAAGGCTGGATAAGTTTTAGCCTTCTCCATCTTCTCAGCCTGCAATTGCGTAAATTTTTGAGTTGCAATAGTAACAAACTTAAGTCTACAATTCCTATGTGAAGCTAACTGGGAGAATCTCAAATATTTTCAGGAAAGCATAGCTAAATCATGCAGGAAAAAGGTAAAATGGTGACATTTTCTTCATAAAAAGCAGTAAACATAATGACATGGGCAAATATACTACGAATTTATAAGGGTTAACAAAAACATAACATTCTGTAAACATCTTTAAAAAATCTATAGTAAAGACAAACATTTAGAACTGCTAGTAACCAGAGGATTCTTTAAACATTTGACAGTAAGACCAAGAATGTATATCAATAACTCAACAACATTTCAAAAAGAAAATACCACGCATGTATATAAAGGAATAATCAAATATTTTCATTGTTCAGATCAAACATTTGCTTATACCTGTTTATTTGAAAACTCTCCAAAGAAATCTCTCTGTCCCGCTGACGTTAAATTCTCTCCTAGAGCTCCCAAAGCAATAGGTCTCTTCAGTTCTTGAAAAGTAGCATGTGCCGCCTGCACAATGCATCTACATAAATACAGGAGGAAAAAAAACCATAGACACAAATATTTCTTACTTGCTGATGTATGTTATTGTTATCATTCAGTATTTCCTTATCCATTGGTCTAACCAGGCCTGATAAGGTCAGAGAGGTTTTCATCTCAGGTGATGATATAGTCTGAACCCTGTCCCCTAGCTGGATAAAAACCAATCAAAAGATTCAAAGGTGCTTAAATGCCAATGCTGATAATCCGCTCAGAAAAAAAAAATTGCATTGTGGTCCTTCCCTACCATCCTATAAAACAAACAAAAAAGAAGACATGAAATCCACAGAGGATCAGCCTAAACACACCTGCTCCAGACGTTCCTTCTTTAGTTGCTCAGCTCTGCTTTCAAAGACATAAGAAGATTCAGTTGCATTCCGGATGATCTCCACAATTTGCTCCAGATATTCATCAACAAATGGATATTTTGATTTCACAATTCTTTTTAACTCTGTAGTATTTGTAGGCATCTTCTTTGCTTTTGAATTCAAAATGAAAATAGTTAGCCAAACCAATACATCAAGTCCTGCATAACAACGAAAATAAATCCACAATACCTATCTCAATTAAAGCCTTATTAGGCAGTACATAACCAGTGCTCTCATCTTCCTCACGAGCGATATAATCTCTCCATTGATGTAGAGCCTGCAAAAATATATTTGAGATGTTCAATATACAAATAAATTGAACCTCTGAATTGGCAGAAGAAATAAAACTTGTTATTTGGAAATATGACATGAACATATAGGCTTTCAGAAACTTCATGTCATCAAAGTTATGAATATAGCCAAAATGAAAAACCGTTATCAACAATCAAGACCTAGATTTAGTATCTAGCAAATACACATTAATTTTTAGGAATAGTGACACATTATACATGATAGGTCTACTCGAGACAGAATGATAATGAAGTAAACAAATAACAAGACATTCTCTTACATAAACAATGGCCAGCTGTTCTGCATCCAGGTCATGTTCTTGCAACCTGTAATGATACACTTGATATAATGGGATTCACACGAATTATAAAGATGAAGGAAATAGCTCCAAGGTAAGCCAAAATACATTTTCCGTACAACTGTAGACACTAATCACAGAATGAAATGAACTGACCGAGTAACAGCATACAGACCCGTATATATGGAGATAAGATGTATCTGTCAGCAGTTCCTTTTCATACAACTGTAGGCAAATTTCATTACTGCGTTTTTGAACCTGAAGAAACAGAAAACTAGTGATCAGAGTGTTGTTTAGATACTGAACAAGATGGCATGATGGGGATTTTGTAAGCTCTACATAAATTCTAAGATGTGGTTTCATTCAGGGGGAAAAGGATAAACCAAGCTTGCTCATATGGGCTTCAAAAATCAGATCAGATTATCAGAATTCAGAACCAAAGGAAAACCTAGTAAAGTAAGGTTTTACCTCTAGAAGAAGATCGTTTTCAGCAGTCGACTCATTTCGCAGTCTCAGTTTCATCAAGTCATACATATACAACAGATAGTGTGTATCTTCTCTAGCATACCTGCACAGGAATTATTTGCAAGTGGATAAAATTGGAGGAAATGGTGGAAAATATTAGACTAAAATGAGGCAACACTAGACCAAAAGAAATGATTGGGTATATAGGCCAAATACTTTATCATTGCATCAGAAAGTGGCCTTGACCTCCAATCAGCAGTTTGATATCTACAAAAAGGTATATTTTGGTCATAAGGTTACCCCTTGTAAACAATTAAGGCCGCGTTCGGCAGCGGCGGTAAGATATTGAACTCCTCTCTTTTTTCACGTGCACGCTTCCCGAACTGCTAAACGGTGTATATTTTGCAAAAAATTTCTATAAGAAAGTTATTTTAAAAAATCAGATTAATCTATTTTATATTTTTTAAATAATTAATAATTAATTAATCATATACTAATCTATTACTACGTTTTCCGCGCCGAATAACTAACCCACCTCTCAACGACTACCGAACGCGGCCTAAGTAGGTTAGCATAGCTATTTGAAAACTGTGTAGTGTAAACCAGCAGTACTCTTTATTTGCTGTGACTCCACAAAGGTGACTCAATAGGTGCTCTAGGCTGTTTCGCTCCATCTGTAAAACCCTCGAAGCCTGTTTGGAGTTAAAAAGGAAAATTGAATTCGTAAGGCATAAGAATGAGGGTTTTGTAGAAGAATGAAAAGAAGAGTTAAATTAAAAGACACAATTAAGAATCACGGTTTAATATTTAGTGCTATCAAATCACAATACCTGTCCTGTGTCAAAAAGATTGCAAACATATATGTGGAAATCCCGTTGGAGCCACATTATGTCACGATCAGCCCCATGCATTACCTTTTTGCACAAGAAATAAGCAACTGGAAATTTGAGTTCACAATGACAAACAATTTACCCCCAAGAAAGTGACAAACAATTGGAGAATGGAGAAAAAACCTTTCTCTTGGTCGGATCTTTAAAATGTTCTTTCAAGTAAAGGCCAATGAATATGCGAAGTTTAAGGGTATCCACAACAAAATCCTCTGTTCTTGTTGAAATCTGCATCAAGCAGGTCAAACCCTGAAATGATCTATATTGGTTGTGCTCCAAGTCAACCTGAAAACAACAGAAAATCGAAAGAAAAATTATGTTGCTAACAAAGTAACAATGCAAGGCCTCAGAAGTTGTTTTGTTCCATGATAGATGTCTATAACATAATGAAACGCAAAAGGCTGAGCAGACAAAAGAAAGAAAGCATGACATATGTTCTTTTTAAGAAGAATCAATAAAGCTATGCAATGTCATTCTCGTGCAGAAAGTGAATAATGTTTGCGGGGAAGCCCAGACTGGGCTTAACCAATTTCATTAAGGGGAAAGCATGTACAGGGTGGGTTTTACATACTCAGCAGAGTTTGCTGAGGCCGGCAAAAGCTACAAACAACAGTGTCATTCCATTTCAATCCTAAATGAAAAGCCACAGTATAAACACTTAGAGTTGGGACTTAAAAAGGTTTAAATTCTCACAGAATGTCCGCACTAGTTGGACTTACGACTGGAGCCTGATGATGATAAGTAAAATGAAAACATTTAACGACCTAGTATATCCATTTTTTTGTCAAAAAGTTCTAGAAATAGTAGAGTCCAACTGCAGTAATCAAAATAAACTCAACAATGAATATGGCTGTCAAAATCAATATACCAGATCATAAAGGTTGCTTCACACCCAGTAAAGAAAAGCTACTGTCCAACAACAACTAGAGATATGTCGCGCCTAGAGAATATTTTATGGATAATTACTGCCAAGATTTTTTGTGCGAATGTTTTTTAGTCCAGTATTAGGGACTCATGTCAGGGAAGCATGCTTACAAACTTTTTGAGAGGATATGCATGCAACATAAGGCAAAATGCTCTAGCATTTGAACTTTAATACAATGCAGGCAGGAAATAAAGTATGATATATATTCATTTGAAGTTAAACAAAACATAATTACAAATGCTTACAGCAAATTCATTTACACTCTTCAACTTTTTAGCTAAGTCTGCTAAACCATTCTTATCTTCAACTAGCGTAAATGGCGTATCCTCCAAATCAGCTGGCTTTACAGGTTCAAATTCAGGAACATTTCTGTCAATCAACTGCTCCACTGGCAATTTTTCCTGCAAGACAAGAGTACACCCATCATATTTCGTGCGTGGATATGAAAGATTGAAAGGAAGTCAATCCTTCGACTATATGATTGAGAAAAGCAAAATATCATACTCAGTAATTTTGCCTGTTACAGGTCACTCTATCTTTTTTCTTCAAAATGAAAGCATTCATACTAATTCTGTTAACCAAGTTCAATTAGGGCTAAAGCTAGCATGCAATTGTCTACTTTTCACTAGTTTTCAACATATAACATCAAACAAAACGTTGATTATCCTGCCAAAACAAGAAACCAAGAAATGCTTGTCTTTCCCCACTTCTTTGTACAAATGCCATCTTACTTTTTCAAGAATGCCCAGTCCAGTCATTCTGTATTAAGATCGCACTGCAAAGGTAGATGTAGCCCACCCCCACAAAACAAGGTCAAACTTTCTTAACCGTTCAAGACTCGATCCTTGGTCAGGAAACATTGATTTTTGATCTACGGACAAATCGAACACTAAAATATGCAATGTATAACCAGGTTTGGTCATATCATGTCTTAACTTTGATAAAGAGCTTCCTAGCTTCCTCATTGTAAATACAGCAGGCGACAGAAAAAGGAAAAAGGCTCAAAGGAAAAAAACTAGTTTCGAACGGACGAAATAAAACACTAACCAGAGGGTGAATAGGTCGTCGGCTGCCATCTTCGGTGTGCTCTAGCCAGACATGTTGGAATGGCGTGTAGTTGTTCACTCTGATTGCGTACACGTCCTGCGGCCGCGGAATGCTGGGATCGTGGAAAGGCACCTTCGCCTTCGTCCACGGCTCCGCGGCCGCCTTGTCCTTGGCCATCATCGTCCCCGACCCGGGACCCGAAGCGGAACCACCGTCCTGGCCGCTCGGCCGCTTCTTCTTCTTACCGAGTACCACCTGGAACCCGTCCCCCGCCTCCTCCTCCTCCTCCTCCTCCTCCAGCGCGACCCTCTCGCCGGTCTCCTCCTCCTCCTCCTCCCCTGGTCCTTTGCGCTCGTCCATCGAGGTGGCGGAGTCGCCCAAGCTGTCCGTCGCCGTGGTCCACGAGCCGGCGGTGCGCGTCGTCGAGATCTCCCACGCTAAAACGAGCCGCTGCTACCCTCGACGAAGAGCCGAGGGAGGCGTCGATGCGGACTGGGGAGAGAGAGGCCGCGAGCGCGCGAGCTGGTCGTCGTCGATTCCCGCGCCGCCGCGGCGCTCCCGAGATCGTGCCCCCGCGCCCCCCGCCGGTGCCAGGCCAGATTTATTGCAGAAGACGCGGAACCCCCCCGGCGCTGACGGCCAGCGCCACCGCCCTTCCTCTCCTCGCTCCCACCCGCGGGGAGGCGGAGGCGGCGGCGGCGGGGTGCGCGGCTAGGGTTTTGGGGTGGGCGCCCCGCGGGGGGGGGGGGGGGGGGGGGGGGGGGGGGGGGATTGAGGTCGGGGGGAATGAATTGGAGGAGCTGCTAGGAAGGAAGGAAGGATCGATCGCAATGGCGGTTTCTACTGCGTAACGCGGCGCGGCGTCTCTCCGCGCTGCCCCTTTTATTGACGCGCCGACCCGCCTCGCTTCGCTCTGGATGGGTAGCAGCAGCTGCTGCTGCTGCTCCTCTCGCCTTTGCCGAGTTCATCCATTGTTCATGCGCTCTACCCAACTCAACTCAACTTTTTTTTTTCGCGTAATCCATTCATTTTAGGAGTTCGTTTGTTTGGATTTGGACAGCTACACGGGTAAAAAATATCTCCGGCTAGTTCGGTGTGCGTACGGTTTTTAGCAGTTGTGATGCAAGCATGTCTGGATCAGAACATGCAAGAATCCAAACACAAAGGACTATTTGGTCGTTACGTTGGTTAAGTGGATAATGGAACTGTGTGTGCGTTTTACTACTGTTTTGCGGTACTCGGCTTCGTGACATAAGATTTTTGATTTTTTAATAATATTTGATCATTCGTTTTATTAAAAATTTAGTATAAATATAAACTGACGAGTCATACTTAAAATTTTTTTTATAATAAAGTAAGTAACAAGCAAAATAAATGATATTTTCATAATTTTTTAAATAAGATAAATGGTCAAACATTACAAGAAAAAAATAAAACATTTTATATTATGAAACGGAGGGAGTACCAATCTAAATGATACCTAAAATTGCCCTCACCACCATTTGTAATTTAAATCTTCCTCACAAAAACTTGGCAACCCACACATTTCATGTTTTCATGGTTTCAACCTTACCAAATATTAACATTTAATAATTATCTTTTCGTTTGATATAGTAAGTTCTTGTAGCCTTATAAGATCCGTTCATTAATAAATATATATGTTTTGTATATATGTCTAGATGCATTAGTAACGTATAAATCTTAAAAATATAAAAAAATCTTACCTTGAAAAATAGGGAAGTATCGAAATTTGACAGCCCCAAAATTGATGGGGTTGATTTATGCATCGTTTCGTCGTAGTGAACAGCCCCTTAGAGCATCCCCAACAGCTCATCTAAATTTGGTCATCCATATCTTGGATGATCATCTAAAACACTTTTATCCTTCATATCCCTTTGTACTCCAGCAGATCATCTATATATGGCATCATCTATATCTATTTGGAGGATTGGAGAGAGAACATCTAAATATAGAGTTTCTCTCTCCTAATATGGATGACATCCAAAAATAGATGATGAGATAGATGATCTGCTGGAGCTCAACTTTTACTCTTCATCCTCTATTTCTAGGATGGAGGATGGGATGGATGAGCTGTTGGGGATGCTCTAAGAGCATCTCTAACAGCTCACCTAAATTTGGTCATCCATATCTTTATTTGGATGATCATCTAAACTAGTTTCTTTCTTCGTATCCCTTTGTACTCCACTAGATCATCCATATATGACATCCTCTATATCTTAGAGATCATCTAAATATGAAAGTTCTCTCTTATAATATGGATGACATCTAAAAATAGATGATAGAATAGCCGTTCTGTTGAAGCTTAATTTGTAGTCTTCATTCTCTATTTTCAGGATAGAAGATGGGATAAATGAGTTGTTGAGATGCTCTTAGCTCTTATGGAAGCTAGCAAACAGGTTTTCGAATTCTACAATGGTATTGGAGATAACTAAAGGATTATTTTAATTTTGTAATAGTTATGTGGGGTTAAATGACTAGATTAGTTACTATAAAGTAAAAATATTACTTTAAATTGGTCAAATGAGATTATATATATATATATATATATAATTTTTTACTGTTTTAAAGTTTGAGAAGTGTACTCGCCAAAATCCAAAATCTTATATAGAAAACAAACGCCGTCTTTAAGATATTTGATATGACATGATTATCTGATTT
Organism: Oryza brachyantha; assembly: GCF_000231095.2. Classification (NCBI taxonomy): domain Eukaryota; kingdom Viridiplantae; phylum Streptophyta; class Magnoliopsida; order Poales; family Poaceae; genus Oryza; species Oryza brachyantha. The sequence goes on along the minus strand of NC_023165.2, from coordinate 2,572,999 downwards.
TTAATAGTTGTTTGAGGTATACAATTAAATTAAATACTATAGTGCAGAGTAAAAATCTTACATAAAAAATATCCAACGAGCATATTTTACCCAAAAAGATTTACACGGAACACGTTATTTTAGAACTTGATAAGATTGCCCGTGAAAGTTTAAAATCCGTAATTAAATCCAAACAGGCCATGTGTTACGAAGGCCTGCAGAGCGAAGCCGCCGCCGCCGCCATGGCATAGCGGCAAACACGGCGGCGAACGACGAGGCCCGTATTGTGCGGCGAGGTGAAACGCCGTGGCTGGCGCGAGCTCGTCACGCTTGAAGCCCTAAAGCCTTTGCAGGTGAGGGCGTGAGCTCCATTTCTCTCTCCTTGCCCAGCTACAGATGGGGTTCTGCAGGGCTAGCTGTTTTAATAACTTTTTGAGCTGTTAATCTGACGCAGTAACAGTACTCGAAAAGCACATTGATCCAGGTTTAAATTTATCTTTCAATTTGTCTCTGAATTATATGATAAGGCATAATCAGTTAATCACCGATGCCCTAATGGGGAATTGTCAATTTGCGTGGTTGACTGGTTGGTAGTTCTAGTTCAGATGGTGATTTGGTTCGAAAGATCTGAAGAGCGAAAAATTCAGAACAAACACCAAATTTATTAGCTTGAGCTGAGAGATCCAAGAGAAATAAATATCTCTGAATTATAGTAGTAATTTCCACTGCCAATATGTTCTTCCAGATCCACAGGGCACTGCCAAACACTCTACACCACCACACTATACGACTCCTTTATTTATCAACTCACATTGGCAGAATTCTCTCTTAAACAAACAACATCCAACAAAGTGTTCCATTCCATGTATCGTGCTCTCCCATTTTTCAGGTGTTTATAACGAAAAAGGATGGCAGTATGGAACACACGTTTCTGAACAAAAAAACATACATGAAACTGAAGCTTATAGCTGCACAATACCCAGGTTGGGATCTTCTTACCGTCATTTCCTCGAGCACTTTCACAGATCACTCCCGTCGACCGCACGAACTGGAACGGCAGGTATGCTCTCCCACCACTCCCTCCACCGCCGGCTGCCCTGCGGGTTCGACATGGCCCTCGCCATCCTCGTGTTCGAGATGAAGCCGCCGGCCACCAGCGCAATCAGGACGAATTTGAACGGGATCACGGCCAGCGCCACCGCCAGCGCCGTCAGCATCCATACCACCGTCTCGGTGTGCTGCAGAGACAACACAAAAGTTATCCAGATCATATGAAGAACACATTAGCCTGCCTGATGGAAGATCGGTGATCGGTGAATGCGATGTGGAAGTGCGAAATTGATGATATATAATACCTTTGGTGACCTCGCTAGCACGATCGACGATAGCCTGAGGATCACAACATTGGTTGTCTTGATGTAGTCGTGCACCTTTCTCAGGCTCTGTTGTGCTTCCACTAAGCTTTGCATCGTTGTCTTGTCGGAGGAAGTATCAATGATCACCTCTGAGCATAGTGCACCGATTTTTCTTTTTCTAGCCCAGATCATTAAGCCTGCTGCCAGTATCAGGGATGCCGCTAACACAAAGCCGACCCACTCTCTGCATCAGTTAAAAAAGAAGAGGAATGTGTATCTTATGCTCCTTGCTCATTTCCCAGAGTAAAATATATGACATGTTCACAATTTAAATGAGGTGAAAAAAATCTCACTTGTATATGGTTAACACAATCATGGCAAGGACACCGATGGTCACAAGTGGTCTTTCCCATGAGGTTATCTTTTGGATCACTGGAAGCAATTTGCTGATGGGGCTTACTAACCCCTGCATAAAAAATAATCAGAACCGTTGAATCGAATTTTGATTGAAACAGTACATGGCTGAAATGGAAATGACTGATTATGTAAAACACCAAAACAAACACATGAAAGAAATGTCCATACCACCAATACAAGAAGGCTATCAGTGATACCTTCCTCCTTCATTCCTTCGATAGCAGCGTTAGCGACGGTGACTTCCCTAGCCTCATCTCTTACTTGACCGATAGTGTTCTCGAGGGATGCCAAGGGTTCCTCGTGGCTACTCGAGTCCTTGTCATGCTCTATTGCTATCTCTGCAATTAAAGCTGCTCGATTTGACTTGCTTAAACCCTTGAACACATGGGAGGCACTGAGTGGAGTTATGGTTGACGTCTCCTTCAGATTATTCGCTAGTTGTTCAAGCACAAAATCACCTTTAGGTAGCTCCTCATATAGAGAGAATACTAGGAAGCTAGAAGGAGGTGGTGGCGACATCCGCAGCATCTCTCTCGCAGCGTGAAGCCTTATCACCCCCAATATGATTCTTGAATGTAACTCCCATTTGTGAATAGGGGAGTCTATGTTGTACATTGATATGAAACGGTGAAGGAAGATTACTTCCCTTATTAGGGTAAGCCACATATCGCGCCTTATTGAGCTGGTCATCTCAGGAAACTCCAGCACCAAAGGTTCTGGTCTGTATAAATGAATGTTTACTGTCAATAATCTTTGCAATAGGAATACAGTTATAATTATAATAAGAAAATTGAGCCGTGTAAGTTGTTCATATGAATACAAAAGGGAGAAATGCAAGATGGAACTCACAGTTCAAATTCGATGCCTTTATCAAACAATGGTGCACCAAAAGGACCAGTTGAAGTAGTTTTAACATGTTTCTCCATTTCACTGCCTGAAAGTTCAACTTTCAAAGCAGGTTCGTATGAAATTTTCCCGGAAGCCTCAAAGTACAATGCCTTGTTTGTCAGAATCAGCCTACCTGTATAGTATACAACCAATGTGTCAATTCACATAATCACATGTAAATGTTATGCACCAAAGCATCAATGTAGAAGTTGAATTTAAACTTGCATGTTGGTGGAGTGATATAACTCATACTAAACTATCTTGTTAAATTTTTTCATAATTTCTGATGACTATTTAGATGACATGCAAGCAACGGGTGTATATACACCCGTATGCTAAAAAACTGCTTCCCCTCAAGAAATCAGAAAGAATAAACACAGATTGGTGACCTGGCCAACTTGTGGTTCCAATGTGCCGCACTACCCTTTGTGTTCCTGCTGTCCCCTCCATGTGCAAGATGAATTCATCTTCAGCAAGATCAGTTCCTGTTGGAGCTGACACCTTTCTCAAGAAATCAGAAGACCTAAAGACAAGCCATTTCAATGTTATGACATCCAGCAGGGTGTGATACTGTGGTGCTCGCGCGGTATATTTGTATCTTTTTCTCCCGCTTCGTTAATATAATAATTGGTAGTTCTCCCACCAGTTAGTTAAAAAACTAAACAAGACAATCGGTTGGGAAAGGGTTTTGTATCCTCTAAATGGTAGAGGAGCACAGTGGCGTGCAATAAATGGTCATGACAGAGTTCTATAGTGAGTGCATTGTGCATCTCGGTAGCAAATCATTGTAGATATTAAAATCACCGTAGCAAGAGATCTAGACTCACCCATCCTACAATGAACAACTGATATTCATCCAATGTCACATCAATATTCACCCTCTGCCATTATTGCCAAAAGGGGTTTGTATCCTCTTACTTTAGGCATTAATGATAGAGGGAAGGCTTTGTATCCTCTGCCTATAGGTAGTAATGGTAAAGGGTGAAAAGTGCCATGACATTGAACGAATATCAATTGTTTCTCGTAAGGATTTAAGGTATGAAGTGTCGTTTCCTACTATTCTACTCCCTCCTACAAGTCACTTTGGGTCTGTGGTTTATCATAAGTCAGAGCTCTTTTAAGTTTGATTAAATTTATGTAAAAATATACTAATACTAAATTAGTTTTATCAAACCCATCTTTAGATATATTGTCATAGTTTTTTATTGAAAATATTATGAAATGTTTCTATAAACTTGATCAATCTTAAAAATGTTTGACTTAAGATAAAACTAAAGTGACATAATATGAAATAGTGGGGGTACTTAATCTAGACTATTAGTTCTAACTGTGAAGTGGTTGCATACTTATCCATTTCCTTCAGGAATTTGTCATAAGCAGGATAATGAAGCCTATTAGCTGTTGTCGCAGTCAGGGCTTCAAAGGTGAATCGAGCATTGATAACATCACATGCCAAAGGGAATACAGAGCCAAACCACACATATGTATCCTCTCCAACAGTCGGTTCTTCATTCACCTAAAACATTGTTGACCGATCAATAGTTTGGAGAAAATTACAAAAAGGCATTTAATCAGCTATGTGTTGACATACAAGAAGAGGCATCATATCTGAATAGAACAGTGAGGTCTCATCACCCATCACGGCTTCATTTGCTTGAAGAGGTTCCTTCCTATCTTCTCTTTCTTTAGCTATGCTCTCCTGTAATGTTTGTCACATTGGTCAATTTAATTCAGATTTCAGAAGACAAACATGGAGTTTCACATAAATATATAAAATTACAAACCATGGTAACTTGCTGATCTGAAGGAGTGGGGGTCTCCCAAGCCAGCATCATATCAAACGTGAACCGACTGAACGACCCATCATGGATCTTGTCTCCAATATCGACAGAAGTAATAATTTGCAGTGCCTGAAGGCTACAAAACTCAACAAGTCTTCTTGAATAGTTATCCACTGCAGCTGTCTTCAAACCCAGCTCAAAGTCTGAAACCAGTTCATCAACCCCTCTGCCCAGTGTTCTGTACACCATGAACATATTTGTTACTCTACCATCTGAGTCAGGACACTCGATAGTGATATGCATTGACAGATTAATTTGAGATGTGCTAAATGCATATATGCATGTGATCTTTGGTGTACTATTTAAAAACATGCGATTTTTTTCTTTCTGCAAGCTAACTGACAATATGGTAGGAGTGGGTCGTAATGCCATTGCACACCAAGCAAAAGGATGAAAGAGAAAGACAGAAAGAGTGGATTATAATTTCACTACAGGATAGCGTCTGAGATAATTTTATTAAAAAATAACTAGCACTACTACATGCTTATAAATAATTCAAAATTTCAAATTGTTTTATAAGGACAGGAAAACTAGAAATTTGTAACAAGTACAGAACCAGTTACTGCAGAGCACCGACGCATTGAGATGGTTAATCTGGAAGTGTTTATATATGTGGGCAAATCAAATACTCAGACATAAATAGCACAGCCATAATTCAGCTTGATTGCCAGAAAACTTTCCACCCAATAACTTGAGCGATTCATGCTCCAGTTTCATACAAATATTATGTTCGAGATCAAAGCATGGTTACTGCAACAAGGAGGGCAATTAATTGGCCGGCGTCCTCTTTCGAATTGGCAGTAAACAGTTCTGCACCATACTGATCCTGGCCTCATTTTCGTCGGCAAACATACGCACGGTTTGCTTTGCTACGACGATTACCGACGGAGAGAAATCGGCGTCGACAGGGATTGACTGATTAGCGCGAGTGTATAGAAATACGCACAGGGAGCATTGGCGGAGCACGTGGTTGGTGACGGAGGAGAGGTGCTTCCGGCCGCCCACTCCCGGCGGCTCCGGCTCGCCGCCGGCCGCCGCCGCTCTCTGCCCGTCGGCCGCGTCCGCGTCCATGGCCCGGTGATCTCGCCGGGGTTGGAGTTGGGTGGTGTGGTGTGGTGTGGTGTGGCGAGTGGACGGGGAACTGAACTGGGAGCCGGCTGGGATAACTCTCGCTGGTTGGTTGGTTGGTTCGCGCGTGCGTGCGTGGGCGTGGGTGTGCGTGCATGAGCCCATGCAGCGCGCCACCTCGGCTCGCTTCCGTCCCCCACGTGTCGCCGTCTGCTCCCGCGGCCACTCTTCCAGAGCATTTCCTCAGAGCAGTGGCATTTCCTCAGAGCATTTCCGTAGCCCCCTCCTCAGTCCCGTAATAAAATTTTTAGTATGGCTATAAAGAATCTTTAGTCTCCGCAACAAAATTTTTAGTATTGCTATAAAGAAGGATAGGCTAAAAACAATTTTCTCTCGTCCAGCCCCTCCTAATATTTTTCTCTGGACCTGCCGCTGCCTCAGAACAAGTTCAATAGTGTCAATCTAATAGCCAACTCATACAATAGATACCGAAAAAAATACCACCATATCCTATATGTCATACACACATTGTGTATTGAAATCCGTGTTGCAGCTGGCTATTAATTCTAAATTAATTAGTAGCTTACTCCTCTTCCCTCTCCCCTCTTATATTATATCTTTACAATATGATTGTAGCGGCCTTATATCGTACTATTGTACTCCTCTCAGTGGGGTTTACTTTGACTTGGTAAGTGTGGCCGGGCTAACGGCCCAAGGCCCAAGGCCCAAGGGAGATGAGATGACTTGAAAAGTTTCAAGACGGCGTTTCGTGGAGCATCTTCTTGCCGAAATTTCTTAATTAAATACCTTTTTCTAATATTCACTTTTGAACATAACATTGCCAAAACTTATTTCCAAAATCTTCTATTTGTAACATCATTGGCATATAACACTGTCATGTAATGGTATGTTAGCAAGACTTTTTTTCTTGCTAGACTAATCCTACGAGTGTGGCATTCGCATGTTCAAACCTGTGGCGGGCCAAGCCTAAAAAAAGTTGTAAAAGGAAAACAGGCCCTAGCTTGGCTCGAGCCCAACGCTCCATAGAAAATTAAGGCCTGGGCTCGACCTGAACCCTAAGCTTTCCCCGGCTAGGTTTTTTCATGCTTTCTCGAGGTTTCTATAAATTTTAGGGTTTTGGGGGCTTTTGGTCTTCAATACCTAGGCCCATTACTATCGGATCCGGTACATAGTCAGGCTAGGCTAGGCTTTTGCTTTTTCGGATCAGATTAGGACAGGACGATCGGATGGTGCCCAATTTAAACATGCCTAGCATGGCACGACAACAATAGCAGGGCAACGAGATTTATGCGACAATATTATCTTGATATGCTTACTCCAAATCAAATACTTAGCACACCCATAATTCAGCTTGATTGACAGAAAATTCACCCAATAACTTGAGCGATCCATGCTCCTGTTTCAGTGGCGGAGCCACCAGTATAGCGAGGTATAGCGGCCGTCATACCTGGCCATCGGCAAACCTCCTCGTCATACTCAGTGTTGTATATCGCACGGAAAATGATTTATAACTATTGTGATTCATATGGAGTACCATTGTATACTGATTTATAAGTTAATGCGTTATAGCTTCATTTTATTTTACATGTGTAGTTATTATATACAAATTAGAACTTAAGCCTTGTTTAGTTTCAAAAAAATTTCTCCTAAAACATCATATCGAATCTTTGGACATCTAAATAGATCATTAAACACAGATAAAACGAAAAACTAATTGCACAGTTATGTGAGAAATCATGAGATGAATCTTTTGAGCCTTAGCCATAAGTGTTACAGTAATCCACGTGCGCTAATGAAATTTGTTTTTAGGCGAGCCGTGAAATTCATTTTTTCATTTGTGTCCAAAAAGTCATCTGGTCAAATTTTTGACGTGACATCTAAATTTTTTCCCAACTAAACACCCCTTTAGTAGTATTAAGTTCACCATAGGTAAATTTTCGTCCTGGCTCCGCCGCTATCCTGTTTCATACCAATATTATGTTCGAGATCAAAGCATGTTACTGCACCAAGAAAAGCAATTAATGGCCGGCCTCTTTCGAATTGGCGATAAACAGTTTCTGCACTGTATTGCTCCTGACCTTATTTTTCACCCTCATACTTTAAGGGCTTCTGATTACGTTTATAAGCCAAATTTTAAATTTTTAATCTTAAATATTGAGGTTAATTTTAGATTTTTTTACTGAAATTTATTTTCTAACATTGACTTTTATATCGTCAAGAATACATATATAAAAATTTTATTCGAAAATTTTATTTCGTTTACAAATATACCATAAAAAAAGCCGCCCCTTCGTCAGCGCAAACATATGCACGGTCGTTACGACGCTTAGGGTGTGTTTGGTTGCTCGCATCATCCCAGCATGTCCCATCTCTCCCATCCAGGCTGAATGTGGCCTGGCTGTGTAGGTACTTATGCAGTTGTTTGGTTGTTTGTATGAGGTTAGCTTGGCTAACCAGAGATTGTGTTTGGTTTTATGGTTGAGAGATACGGTAGAGAGAAGATTTTGTTTGGTTGATTGCGTACGTCATAGGAAATGGTAAATATACAATTTTTCGGTTAACATGACCAATTAATAAAAAAATTCCTACTGTATAGTGTTTTGTGTAGCTGTCCACGCCCTAAATATATATGTACCTAAAGTAAGTGGAAAAGGGAAATAAAATCATTGGAAAAGGAAAAAAGTGGAAAAGAAAAAGAAAAAAAGGGGGGGGGGGGGGGGGGATGAGGAGCCGACAGCAACATCGCCATGGCGGTCACCGATGGCGTCAAGCACTAGCAGTATTCACCGACGGCGTCGACCAACGCGACCAACGATGGGGCAGTGAGGAGAGCCGCCGGCGGTGGATCTGGCGAGCGGCTGCGATGGTCACCGACGGCGTCGAGCGGCGCGACCAGCGACGGAGTAGGGGCTCGAGCTCGTCGTCGATCGGAGAATCTCTGCATCCGCGTGCCAGCGCTTGCGTCACACCTGCATTCGCGGAGCCAGGCCCGAGAACGAAGCTCGCTCACTGCGTTTCTCACGGGCCTTGCTGGGGGGCTTATTTTGCACGAGTGGAGCCTGGTTGTGAAAGACATGCAGGCTACCAAACAACAGTTCGTTGCACCCACTCATTGAGGCCAGCCTAACCAAACACGCTTTTAACGACGGAGAAATCGGCTACAGGAGTGATTAATTAGCGCGAGTGTATAAAAATACGCACAGGGAGCATTGGCGGAGCACGTGGTTGGCGACGGAGAGAGAGGTGCTTCCGGCCGCCCACTCCCGGCGGCTCCGTCTCCGGCTCGCCGGCCGCCGCCGCTCTCTGCCCGTCGGGCGTCGGCCGCGTCCGCATCCATGGCCCGGTGATCTCGTCGGGGTTGGTTCGCACGTGCGCACGTGCAGCGCGCCACCTCGGCTCGCTTCCCCCCCACCACATGTCGCCGTCTGCTCCCGCGGCCACTCCTCCACAGCACTAGCGCCCTCTATACTACACTGGATAAGGTTTGGTACCCCATTGCACAAACAAACCATCACAAAGAAAACTTGTTAAACAACTCCCACGCTTCCTCATCCTCTGCATCCCAGCATCAGTGAGTGCATCACCATTCATCACCCCCTTCCCTCCCCTCGCCCCTTGCTTCTTCTGCTTCTAATCTCTTCCCCATCTCCATCTCCTTCCTTGCATTTGTTGTAAAAAAAATTCTACTAGCTTTGACCCTCTTCAGCTTGTAGTTGGTGGTGAGTGGTAGCTGTATTCTTGGAGAGGTAGCAGAGGCAGTGTATAGCCATTGGGAGCTTGAGGCTTCTTCAGCTCCGTCCATGGAGGGAGGCAGTGGGAGAGAGGAGGGGCGGAGCCCTGTTGCAGCTGGAGGTGCAGGGTACGGGCATGGGCCGCCATGGGTGTTCAGGGGCAGGCAGGGCTCTATCTCGATCTCGATCTCGATCTCGATCCCCCGCGTCTCCTCTTGGGCTGTTTTGATTCGTTGGTTCGGGTTCGTTCTTGGCATGGCAGCGCATTGTACCAGCTGCATTTGGTGAAGGCGGCGACGGCGCGGGCGTTCGTGCCCAAGGAGCTCCGCCTCGTGGAGGCCTTCGGCTACACCCTCGGCGGCATGTTCCTCGCACGCTACGACGACAGCCCCGCCGGCAAGTTCGACGAGGTGCGCGTCTTCTCCGGCGATCCTGGCCCCAGCTCGGCCTCTCCCTCTCCCTCCGTTTCTTGATCGGATTAATCTCTTGCCCCTTGCAGCTCGTGGTGATCGCCGGCATCGTGTGGAACCCGCCGACATCTTGCGCGTGAGTTGCCTAGTTTAATCTCCTCGAGTCCAACCACTAGTGATTGCCTTGCCTGATTGGGGGGTTTCTTGGAACAAGTTGGATTAGGAAAAACCGAGCTTTGCATTGTGACAGGTTCGAATCACTGCAAAAGCTAATAAAAAACACCTACTTGATTAGTGTTGGTTGTACTTGAGTACAGGCTTCGCATATGCGTTTTTTCTTTCTCTCCCCTTTTGCCGCTCACTTTAATTATTGGGTGTTTGCATGATTCTCCTGTATTTGCTCCGTATGGTACGGCCAAGTTGCTGGTGACTCTGAGCTGCTCTACAGAGAAAAAAAAAATCTCATTTTTATTCAGTGGAGAGGAATATGTGCATGTGGGGAATGTGGGTTATTCAAACAGTAAAATGATTAGATTTTGCAAACTTGTTAGTACCTTTCTGAATTTTGTTTCAGATTTCCAATTTCCAGTCCCAGGGATGCCTAAGATGAGTTTGTTTGATGCTTGAGACGGGTGTGATGTGATGGTGCCTAGTTCTTTGATCGAAAGTTTGTGTAGATGTGTCTTCTGTTGGTTTGGTCTGAACTCTGAACACTCATTTGCAGGTGGGCTGCTAGAGTGCTGGTGAACAGCGCCGAAGCCTGCCGACACGGTCGCAAGGTGCCACCAGAATAGCATCTGCTGTTTGTTTGTGATGCTCTTTGCAATTGCATTTATACAATTACCTTGATGAGGAGTGCCATTCTCATTCCTGCAGGAAGTAGGGCTCCCAAGCCATGTTGCTACATTCTCGCAGGTACTTGGGAAAGGATGCCTGGATGGTTGTTGTAGGGGTGCAACTGTGCAAGAGTATTCAGACTACTTATGATGCTTATTGTCTACAACTTCTTATATCTCTTGAACATTGTTCAAATGCGATAGATTGAAGCTGCTGCGCTTAGAGATAAACCGGTGGTGAAATCAAGCAGCTTCCTGAGCTTGCTTGGGATGTGCTCGGTTGTCTCCAAGCATGGGAATGGCCATGAGGTAGAGATCTCAGAGACTAAGGGTTCGTCTACAAGGCATTTATGCAACATTAGTGTACCACTTACTGGTGAGTTGGAAGTCAAATGCTTTTAATGCATCAACGATGCATGATGTTTTCTAAGGTCTTTCCACTGAAATATCTGTTAAAATCTTACTCTCCTTTAGCTCAGCTGCCTGGGTTTCAGAGTTCCCATCTCCTTTGAAGCTAAAACCAAATCGCATATTAGTAAGCCTACTTCATAGTATAATTCATCAAATGACTCCATTCTTCATTACTGAGGTCTAAATGTCTAATGGATATCATGTGGACTTCCAACGTGTCTTCATGATAGCAACTTCCTAACATTATGTGTCTCAAAAATGGAAGTTACTAAACCTTCGCTTGTTGATTCAATGCTTTATTTCACTATCTAATCATGTGAAAGTGTGAACAGGGTTGCATAGACACAAGTGGATGGGTCCAACAATCAGAATGTCACTTCCAAGCTTCAGGTTAGGTAAAAAGGAAGTGGAGGTATCCATGTTTTCCAAAAGAAAACTACCAGAGCCTCCACTCTATGAAGTATCCATATGTGGTGTTATTTTCCAAGAACTTAGAAAAGCTTATGAAAGTAGAGATCTTTTATTAAAGAGCAATTTTACCATCCTTAAGGAGATACCACTGTTTTCTATATAAAATTTGGTTGTGACATCTCTTCAAGGATGGAAAAAATGATCTTTATTGAATAGCTCGAAACTGAACATGGCATGCACTGTGAATTTCAGTGGACAGATAGAGGACCATCCTGATCTTCTGAAGTACTCTTGCCAAGTAGAGGGCAGGTGATGACATACCTAACATCTCTAAACATCCTGAAACACACATTTTGTACCACTGTGGTCCATCCATGTCTAAGCACTGAAAGTTTTTAACAATTGTCGCATTCTACCAGAGCAAATACACAGTCGTTGTTCTAGATTTCTAGTCTTTACCTTGCAATCGCCTTCCTAAACATATTTTTTGTGTTGTGCAGAGTGCGCCCGGTGAGGCCTGCCAAGATTTGGAGATCGAGAACTCCTGAACCGCAGGAGTGTTACGATGGCAAGATCAGTAGCAAACACTCGGGCTTACTAGCTGAACCAGATGCGCAAGAACAGGTCGTTCTGGTCTTGTTATCTAAGCCTATCTTGGCTTTGGAGTTCAACTCTCTGCAGATGCAAGTTGATGCTCCAAAAGTTGTCGTTCCATGCTCCAATAAGAAAGAAGTCAGGTACTCCAGTACTTGAATATTATGGGGACTATAATGTCCCGAGCAATTTTACCATCCTTGAGAAGGTATTAGGAGTTACCACTGTTTTCTATGTAAAGTTTAATACCTTTTGATTGCTAGAATGTATCTGTCTCATGGTACCTACTCAGGGAGGGATGGGAAAATGCTTTTAATGTCCCGTGGTTCACAAACAAAGGGTTTTGACCAAGTTTGATCTGGTTGTTTGATGAGTTCTTTTTGTTCCTAGTTGGGGTTTATCATCTCCTTTCCTTTTTTTTTTCCGATATATATGCGGTGTGTATCATATCTTTAGTTTTGTTTGTGTTCAATGATGCAAGAAAATTTGTATTGAACATGCAAAGTACTCAATGAATTGAAAATTGTTGATAGTTGGTGTAATTTGGAAATAGATATGTCGATATGGTTGTATAACAGTTGCAGTTATGTCTCACGCAGAAAAAAAAACTTTAGAAAATTTCTCGGAAGAAGAAAAGCTTAAGTTCCCAAACTTGTCAGGGAATTATCAGCAGCTGAAATTCACATTGATGTCTGTATATGAACACTTATATATGTTAGCAACACTACAACTCTAAGGAAAATATATAAGATGAAAAGAAACGGACAAACACAAAAAATGACTTACGTCTATGCCTGGTAGATTGAACGAACATATCCTGGATGCAAGCATTGGAGCTGAAAAGACATGAAAAATGAAGAGTAGAAAAATCTATGGCCAAACATGAACAGCAACTGCGGCATGAACAATCAAATTAAAGAAATAATAAATGAGTCAAGACCTTTTATTGATGCAGCGAATCTGCGCATTTTTACGCCTATGTCGCGCTTGAGTCCGGTCGTGGATATTCTAATGAAAAATCAGGAGAATAATATAAGCGCTCCATGCAAGCAATGTGAGAGATAAAAAAGTAAAAGACTAATTCTGGATTTCTGGTGGTAGTATGAATTGGTGACGGTCGTTCTTTAACCTAATATCTTACACATGCCACATTGGAAGGGCACTGTCATATAAAGTATTCATAAAAATACACATTAGCAAATAAAGTATCTAAATAATTTATTTTTAAAAATAAATATTAAAAGGTGCATTTAATAAAAAAATATCACTTTTTACCCTGGTGGCAATCCTGTACGTAGAAAATCTTCTCTCGGGTGTGAAAACTGAAACCTAGAGAGATACCATCTGCTCTGCTTGTAACTTCGGCTACCATCGTTTCACTTTTTACTTTTTAAAAGAAAAATAAAACAATGGTTTTAAACGATAAATAATTTGTGCTAAACTTTTATGTAGGTCTCCACAATGATCTAAAAAGAAAAACGTAAAATAAAGCACGAGGAAAGAAACACAAAAACAAATTTAAAAATAAGTTTTTAATTAAAGTTCCAATTTTTTTGAGATAAAAGTTTCCAATTTTATCTTCTATAGACAGTTGGAACTACTCTCTCCGTTTTATAATGTAAAACTTTTTAGTCTCTTTTAGATTTATATATAGATGCTAATGAATTTAGACGTATATATAAATTATATATTTATAAATTGATGAATTTAGACAAGGCTAAAAAATCTTAAGATATGAAACGGATCCAGCATGAGAACAAGTAACAGCACGGTTCAGATTTCTTGTAGGAGAAGGACAAACAAGATCTGTATGCGTTCGCGAAGGCAAGAAAAGGTATATCACCGAGTGAGCGCAACCAATTAAATTAAGCAAGCAAGCAAGCTAGCTTCACGTCCACCTGCTTCTCTTGCGGACGCCGGAAGCAATTCCTCCTCCTGCGTTGCACTCCAATCAACCCTGAATCCTCCTCCTGCTACTACCAGTATATATGCTCACGAACATCAGCTTCCCCCTCAAAATCAACTCGACCAATTAACCTGAAACTGATCGATATATACATGATAGTAGCTCGCCTGAGTTGCTGAGCACCTGGGCTGAGATCAGTGATCACCACCAGCCAGCCAGCCATGGCCGCCGCCGGGCCGCGCACCTACGCCGACTTCGTGCCGCCGCACAAGCTGGTCGAGAAGGCCGACAAGAAGGTCCTCCAGATCGACCTCTCCGGGAAAGGTACGCGTGATACATTCCTCTACTTAATTCGATTATGTTATCATGCAATGCAATCTATGCTTTGTGCCACTGTGTCATTATGCAATTTATGTTTTGCGCCACTGTGTTTATGCTCGCGACTATATTTTGAACTATCATTTTTTAGTTGATTAATTTTTTTTATCTTTTTTGTTTAGTCTCAAAGCTTATAAGCCGCAGCTAGATTTGAATATTTTCAACTTAATCTTTTCGTTTCTGTTTATATTTATAAGCTAAAAATTTAAATTTTAAACTTAGATTTAGAGTTTTTTTATTAAAGTTTATTTTTTTAGATCGCTATAAAAACTTTATTCACAAACTATTTTATAAATATGTCGTTTGATTTTTTAACTCTAAGAAACCAAACAGGTACCGTTTATCATAATTATTTTTAGTATTCGCTTTTAAATAGTTATATATTCACGTGTGAAAGTTTTACTGTAATTTTTTTCCTCGTTGATAAGCCTTACGGTTTATAACCAACATAAGCGAGACGATGACCAATTTGTGCCATTTGGCGCATGCAGGGTTCAAGAAGGAGCAGCTGAGGGTGCAGATCGACAACCACGGGAGGCTGCGGATCAGCGGCGAGCGGCAGGTCTCCGGCAACCAGTGGAGCCGCTTCTACAAGGAGTTCCAGGTCCCGGAGGACTGCAACGCCGGCGACGTCCGCGCCAGGTTCGAGTCCAAGGACCGCGTCCTCCACGTCATCATGCCCAAGCTGTCGCCGGAGGAGCCGCCCAAGCCCACGCCCGCGCCCGCCGCCGCACCAGGCGCGAAAACGCGCGCCGGCGCCGGCAGCAACGGCCAGGGAGCCACCGCGCCCGCCGGCCCCGGCCATGGCGCCGCCGCCGCCGCCGCGCAGCAAACCGCTGCTGCACCGACCGAAGAGCAGGACGAGGAAGAAAGAGAAGAATATAAGCACACAGGCCACGACGACGGCGGCGACGATGGCGGCAGGGAGGATGCGTCCGACGAGCCTGCAGCCACCACCGTCTCGGGCGCCAGCCTGAGGAGGAAGACGCCGTGGCCGGTGCTCCTCGCCGTCGTGCTGGCCTTGCTTGCCGCAGCTGGATTCTACGCCAAGTACAGGCTGATGGATCCGTCGGCTGATCAGCCGGCGCCGGCGGACGGCGGCGTGCAGCTCTTCGGCTTCTCCGACCAGTAATCATGTGTGCGTGCGCCGCCAGAACGACGTGTAAGTTTCGAAAGCCGCACGTAGCTTACACGTCGTTGAACGATAGTACCTTGTACAGATGGTGACTGATGCCAATTGCCAACGTTTCCTTTCGGAATACGTGTGAAAAATGTCAATGTAAATGTTATGTGCGAGCGAATTAATTGAAGAGTAAATTTGCAATCGATTGCAGCATCTACAAGGGATCATCCAAAAAGTCAGGCTCACCTGTTGATGCTATGGGCTACGGCTTCTCTAATTGAAGAGTGGATGATCATATATAAGTAAGGATAATGGTTAGTATATAGATTAAACTAAGCATTTTTATTAAGTTCATGAACCTATAGTTTAATAGGATCAATTCATGATGTGCTCATTGTGTGAATAGGTTATCCATAGATAGCCTAATTAATAGAACAAGAGACAAATGTAGGTCTCGTATTTAGAGATGGATCAAAGTTTGTATCAAGTTGGTCTTGTACATAATAAACCATCCCACCAAATTTCAGTTAAATTTAATAAATTTTGTAGCGTAAACATGAGTTTAAAAATCTTAGATTCGAGTTTACATGTATTAAATGAGTATAAATAAAATAGGTAATATGAGTACAAACAACTAGAAAGATTTATCCATCGATCCTAGGTTATTAATGTTAGAACTATCTGGTCCATTAAATTCTAGAGGCACCATTTCAAATTCATCATAGCATATTATGGATAGGTTTAAGTGATTAATGGATTAAATCTAACGGTTCATACCCTGAATCATAAGAAAAATGCTTGCACATCAATGAAGATATGTTTCCCCCTAAAATTTCCACAGCTAATTTATTCTCCTGTAAAGAGTAACAGTGGTGTGGGTGGTCAATCTGGCACCTATCCCGTCACAAACTTCCTCCTATTTTTGAACCAACAAAAATTTATATATCAAACCATTTTTATTAGCTCTACTCTAATAACATACTAATAATGTTTTTTAATAAAATCTCATTGCAACGCATGGGTATCCCAAATAGATATGCAGAACATTTCCTATTTTTGAATGTATAGAACATCTTCTATCCATGATGATACTAAGCAACTAGCTGCAGCCTGACACGAGCTAGAACAAGGGAGGAACTTGGGGATTGAACCATTGATTGATGGACTTAGGCTCTCAAAGAGCATATAAACCGAGTACAAAACACCCTTGACTAATATACATATGGAACGAGATCGTCTGGCGAGTCAGATAGACTCAAGGCACTGACATGTGGGCCCATGGATGGTGGGGCCCACATATCATCGACGACGTCCCTCTGACTTAACATCAGATGATCCGCTTCCTATACATATACCCTTAAAACATCCTACAGTTCATCATCGAACTTTTGAATCAGAGGAATGTGACAAGTATATAGTGTACAACAAGCGGCTAAAGCTGTGTGACTATCTGCAGTCGATACCAAGGAACTATTTCCCTGAACAACAGTTGGTGCAGGCAAGATCATGTTAGGTATAAGGCACAAGTTCCAGTTTAATTGTAAATGTAGAGGATATAAGTTTCTCCTCGGTACTATCTGCAAGCTCCAAGCAAATTTGCGCCTCCAAGCTTAGCACCAGTTAAATGCTGTTCATCAAAGAAAAAAAATCTTAAGAAGCGAGCTTAAATTCTGTATCCCCCTCATCCCTACAGCTTCATATTTGCAAACGACTGGAATAAAGAATATAAGTACTTTTGACCCCCAAATTTTGTCAGAGTGAAATTAAAACATTCACTGTTAAGGTAGCTGAAGAGGAAAGAAACAGAAAGCAGGATGTAGAACATACAGTCTCACGCAAATCAACTTCTCGTAAGTAGGCTCGCTGAAGATTTGCACCCTCCAGGTTTGTACCGGCCAACTTAGCTCCCTGCAGACCAGACTAGCTTAGCTAGGAATAAGAGATTTGAGTGACAAAATGAACACAAGGAATTGAATCTACTGTCAGATGAGACACCAGAAAAGAGGGCTTGGTGTTAATGCCAATGACCTTTCATTAATGTAAACTTCAGTACACACAATAAATTAGCCATATGTACAAGACATCACAGTGTCAGAGTTCATGGTTCAATATAAAGGGTTTGGACAATTATCAAAGCTTACTACGGGTCAAACCATTTTCATTCATGTCAAGCATGTATGCAAGATTACTTGATTAACATAATTACCACATGATAATGTTTCTTTCGCAAATTTCTATTTATTAAAATTTTGCAAGCAAAACATGATGTGCACATCACAGCATTACTTCAACCCTTTGGAAATCTCCTGGTGATTTTATTCTAGAGCTATTCCCTAGTGCAACTTCAGACATCTATTTCAAGCTTGGAATAAAGAGCAGCATAGTCACATTTGAATTAAATTTTCTGCCTTTGTGTATGATCTATGTGGCAAACCTCCTCAAGTAGATTCCTTAAGGCCTAATATATATAACAAGCAGGATGAAAGTGCAGGTTGAACGAGGTTTTTTGTTACCTTGAGGTTGGCCCCTTCAAGATTAGCTCCACTCAAGTTGGCACCCATAAGGTTAGCACCCTGAAAATCCAGTTGGACCGACAGTAAGACATAGAGGAAATGATAATCAGAACCCAA